>NC_090926.1:566961420-567564724 GCF_040938575.1 Ambystoma mexicanum
CTATTGTTAAAACATACAGGAAAGGAAAGCTATTCTTAAAGCTATATACAAATGTTTAAACTTTTTTGAAAAAATCGAAATGTCAACTGGAATAGCACTCTTTTATCATAACAATTTCCATTTTATGTATATGGTATAAAATCATATAAAACATCGTTTTAAATATATTCCAATGTTTTACTTTTCTACATTTTTGTAGACATGTTAAATTATTTGCATTTTAACAGATTTATATTTATTTTGATAATATTGAATTTCATCTGAAAAGTAATTTGAAAATACATTCAAAATTTCACCAATTTCTCTGATGAAATTTACATTTTGAAAACACCTAACCACCTGTACTTCGTTTGTATGTACATGATGTATGATTCTTATCCCGCCATCTCTCTTGACATAGGACCCTTGATACTGATGTAATATCAATCCGCTTGATTTCCCTCAGGATAAGTACATCCTAGGACAAGATGCCTATTGGAGTAATGTTTCCCTGCGGGAGGAATCTCGCCTTGCCTCAATGCTGCACAGGAACAGACTCATGGGACAAGACACCGCTTTCCTTACCAGTGCTTTAAACACCCAAGCACACAATCATTCCCCCAGGAGCTCTATAACAACTAGGGCATCATGGCAACCATAGACGACATTTCAAAGTTAGGTGTGAAACTGAGGTCAAGACAAAGATAAGTGAGAGCTGTTGCAAAGGACAAGAGCCTGCCCGAACTCCATTTCCACAATCACAATGTTGCCCAGGCCAGCTCGGCACACACTAGAACTGTACAGTTGAGGACCAGTGAAAATCCCAGGTCCTTTAGAGCAGTACCTGCCTGATATATTTCATCAAGGTTTAACAAAAAATGCAGGGACAGGTACTGTGATTGGGAGTACAATTTGTACACAAGGCTCTTTTTATCGGTTTCAACAACACATCTCACCACTATTCTTGCCCAAATGTGTCCCTGAAAAAGTGGGGCACAGCCTTGTGAGGTGCAGTCTATCAATGTGCCATTAGGTATCACTAGTTGTCCCCTTATCAGAGCCCTTGTTGAAGTCGCTACAAGTGTATGGCCTGTCCACAACACACACAAAGGTGATGTGAACGCAGGCATTCAGGAGCTCATAATGTATGTTGCACTGGTAGGCATGAGGATAGGAAACACTCCTGAGACGCTCTCAATCGACTGATGGCATCTATTGTTGGTTTGATTTTCCCCTTCCAGCGTTCATACCACTGCTTTTTTTCTGGGTCCCCATTCTGGGTTTTTCTAGGTCCCCATAAAGTCAGGCAAAAGGTTTTCTTTCTAAATGTTTTTTTTTTATATAGGTACAATCGAGGACTCCATTCCAGTGACTGCATATAGCGTAGGTATTAAAACGCCTGAACCACTGAGTCAGACAGGGCGGCAGTAATCAGAGGGAGTTGACTGAGAACATGCCAGGAAATATCACAATTGTCTAGGTTTGACTAACATTAAGCACACTGGCACTTTCAAATGGTAACATGTTGGTATGTACAACATGGTAAAACATTTCCTGGTGTGCTATTTGATGCAGTATGCTAGTATATGTCTTGTTATGCATAGCTGCTCGTTGATGGAGTTTTATGTAACTTGGTATGCTGGAATGGTTTTACATTCCCAGTTTAACTGTTTTTGCGAATGATTGCAAAGTCAGAGTGGCTTTGGTGAAGAATCGCAGCCTTGCCCTGTGGGGGAGGCTGCCATCCTTCTCGATGAACCCCTTTCCACACATCTGGGGAGGCGTCAGCACAAGCTTCTTTAAAATCACTGCTCCCCTTAAGCAGCATTTCTCGCCCCTCCCTCCCTTACTCACACCATACTAGCTTTTGAGAGGTATCGTTTTTTTGGCCCATCAAGGATACTTGGAGCTTCGTTGCCACCCACGTCTACTGCAAGGACTTTGCTGGTGAGTGAGCATCAGTGCCCTCAGGGTGACCTCCTCCCAGAGCTTGGCCGAGCTTCGAACAGAAATAAGTAAGGAATGTGCATCCTAGAACTTTTGCTGACGTGGCAATGTTGTTTTCTAGTGCTTAAAAAAGTGAGAGAAATTGCCTGGGACATCATTACTGCTTAGCCAAGTCTGAACATAATCCTTGCCAAGAACCCGGTCTGTTTACAGCATGCTTCTTAGATGCAGACCAACAGGTTCCACAGCAGAATGCCTGTGCTGTGCAAACAGCTCCACTCGATTGACAGACAACCGGTGGGAGGTCAGGTTCTTGCCATGAAAAGGAAGAGACCCAGCAGTCGAAGGAGAATTTGCCACCAAATTAAAATAAAGTTCCAGTGCATCCATAGAGGCCCTCTTCACTGCCCAGATTAGGCTGCTGGACTGTAAGGCATGTCTTTTTCCTGTCTTGCTTCTAGTACATTTCCCATTGGCATTTGATGAGTTTGAAATGGGGGTACAGTACTCATGGTGTGTTGTGTTTGTCCTATTTGTGAGGGTGTCATTCATCTTGTGGTGGCATTAGAAGGGTGTGGTATTGTATGTGGATTCACTTCTGTGTGCTTTGTTCTTCACCTTTTCCAAGGGTAATACCCTCACAGCAGCATTCTGTATGTTTCTTTTCTTTATTACCAACACCTCCGCTACCCCCACTTTAGGTGGCATTGTGTTTGGCGGCAAGTGGGGGGGGGGGGCATTTCCACTGGACAACACCATTGAGTGGAAGAAAGGACCGGGGCACACCAACTGCTCTATGATTTTGATGATGAAATGGAAGTGCAACATGTAAAGCAAGCCTGGTGACAAAAACAGTGAATGGGAAGAGGAATATGGTTCAGAACCTGCCTATGATCTAGATGATGGAGCCGAGGTTCAATGAATGTAGGAATATCCTTAATGTGAAGAAAAAAAGACTTTTGGGTGCCCGCAAAAATGTCAGCTCACTCTGCCCCCATCTCTAGGGCTCCTTATACAGAGGATGTTTCGCTGAACTAAGTGTCTAGAAGTGGCATGTGCTCCACCTAAGGAATAATGTGTGCCTGTTTAGAAAGCCTGTGCCAAAGGAGCATGGGCAGCTTCTCCACAGGTAAATTCAAAACAGGGGGCATTGTCTACTATTAATGTACAATATATTGTCGAAGAAGAACTGTAGTCTGAAACGTCCTTTATCACAACCTGTATACCAAGACCCTGGCACCCTCAAATGTCATTGCCAGAACACTTTGGGCATCCTTGTCCTTCATGCCTTTAGCAATCATCCCAGTGCCAATATCCTCCCATAGATATCCTACCCATCCAAGCTTGAGGTTATTCCCCTCCATGACACCTATCACCTTGACAGGATCACCTGTGACACCAGCACCCCCTGGCTTTGTACTCGATATAATAAACCCCAATCCCTCCCTACAAACATTTGCTCTGGATATACCCTGTGGTCTGATTGATCCCTTGCCCCCAGGTTACAAGGAACAAGAGTACAGGTATTATGTTGCCTGACTACCCATTGCAAACCATTACCTTTACAGGGTGCGCATGTCATTGTTCGCATCTACAAACATTTGCTAGGTTATATGGTGCCATTCTGTTCAAACATATTTTAAAAAGTCTACTTTGATGAGTCAGACCACCAGGCACCCCTACCTTTTAATCTGAGAACACCAAACCTATTTTCTGTCAAAAAGGATTCAAAGGGGATCACACCCATCACATGAAGTACAAGTCGATTATTTTTTCTCTCATCATCCACAGCCAGAATTTTCAACAGTAAGGGAATGTGAGACTTGCTGGCAGAATAGGGGAAGCACTTATTAGGAGGAGTGTGGCTCGCGTGTAGACAATATTTTAGCTTCTAAGATAGCAGGATTAATGTGTGTACTTAGGCAGCTACATGAATTAGACTTTGTGGTATATATCATTGGCTGGGATAATAATTCTGCAACATACACAGAATGGCAAGGCACATCACCAATTGGGCAAATATGTATAAGTGTTTTGTATCAAGCTCTTTGATAGTGTATGGGCTGGCAGGATAGCCGAGCATGCATGTTACCTTCAACTGGGAGAAAAGAACTGTGAAAAGCTTAAAAGATTGTAATTAACCACTGTATGTAGTTTACTGCACAAAATCTGGATTAATAGGGTTCTAAGCAGGTTATCTCATTTCAGGATGACAAAAATACATCTGTACTGAAATTCGGCTTCGAGTAAGCATTCGGATGAATTCCAGCTGAAAATTAGCTATTCTGCTTTGGCCGAATACTTCATTAATTTTCATTCTAAGCAGAATAGTTCCCTATCATATATTTCAAGTACTGCTTTGACTGTGCCTGGAATAATTCAGGAATGACATGTTTATCCTTTAAAAGAATCATTAAACAGGTAATCACTGAACGCCGAACGGTGGTGCCATGGAAACATATTGGGTCATCGCGAAGTGGCATCAATGCTGCAGGTAACGCCTCCCATCATCGGGCCCGCACTAAGCAATGTCAGAAGAAAGTGGCACACACACTGCACAGCCGGGCACCCAAGATGCCTGCAGTGGACAGCGAATTCTCCCTAGGAAAACGCAAAAGGGCAATATATATTCAATTTTAACAAAACCCATGCTTTATTTAAAAATTGAACACACTACGATTATCAACACAGGCAAAGTAATGAGGATAAATGGGGCCGGGAGCTGCTATGAAATAGTCCTGTACATGCAGAGATGGGGAACAAAGGGAATACCCGTAATGGATGTAATACTTATAGACCTGCAGAAGCTCTCAGCGATATAGTTTCTCCCCGTGCGTCCTGGCACCACGTCACCACTGCACTCGACATTTACATGCAAAGAATATGTGTGTGTATGTGTGTCTGTCTGTCTTTATCCAGCACGGGGGTTAAGAACGCAGTGGACGTGCCTGTATGTTCTTTAAAAATGAATTCCTGCCATGGTGGTCTGGGAGCAATCACACCATTGTACACTCAGCCAGTATTTCTTGGACTCTAAATCGTTTGATCGGATTCCGAAGTTTTAAGAACTTCTCAAAATAACTGATTTGTGCACATTTATGAGCAGGGAAACACCATAAATGACGATTTTACGCATTCTATTTTGGAGCAACAAATGAAAATAGACCAGAAACAGTTCTTGTTGAGAACAGAAATGTGTTCCTGCAGCAGTGAGAGAAACGGTTGGCGATGTATACTAACACCAAAAAGAAATCTGTTTAAAACATTGAGCAAAAAAAGAAGGCAATTAAGGAACTTGTGGGTGACTTTAAAGAACTAAACAAAAGGGGAAACTACCATCAAAAGTCAAGGATTTGGTTATGCGTTAGAAAGCACCAGGCTTGGTAGTCTGTAAACTCGCAGGGGGTTAAGGCGGATATCGGAGACTTAAGATCGTTGCGTGTGTTTCTAGCTGGTGCAGCCAACTCTGTCTACATTAGAATAAGACCAGACCCCACGCAACCCGAAATCACCAATTCAGCCATCTTCTCGCCCCCTCTGATTCCCACAAGGAATAGGTTTCTCAGGTTCCGCACTCGGCTCATCCCACACCTCCCTCTCCAAGCTCCCCAACCATTGCGAATTCCTCAAACACGCACGCCGACCAGACCCATCCACAAAGCCATCAACTGCACGCTAATCAACGCAAAATCAATCCTGAAACACGTAGCTGAAATCCTTGTTCTTATAACCTCCAATGACCTCGACCTGCTTGCAATCACAGAAAGCTGGCTCCATCCTATTGCAGGCCCAGCCCTCTCCATTGCCATCCTCCCTGGTTTTGCCATCCTAAAATGATACAGATTCGCTAAAACAGGAGTCAGCGTCCCCCTCATCTTTAAAAACACCCTCCATAATAGAGTCAAGCAAACCGATGTCATCCCCAACTGCAAATCCCAACTCGTCAAGATCTCTATGTTGCCGACTGATTGCATTACCGTCCTTATCTACCGTCCACCTGGCCCCAGCCTTAACTTCAAAGGCAACCTAATCCAAAGTATCTTCAAGTCCATCAAACCCATCATGACCTCAACCTAGGCCTCAACAACCCAGAAATCTCATCGGCCACCAGCGTAGCGCAGAACTTAACCATTCCGGCTTCACATAACGCTCTCTCAAGCCCACCCATGACCAAGGCCACAACCTAGACTGATTAAGTGACCTCAATTATAACATCTCCACCCCATCACATCCCCCTGCCCATTGTTGGACCATGACACTATTGCCTTCAAAATCCCCCACTCAGAACGCCCCAGACCATCTCACCCTGCCAAACCTCAATGCATGGCCTGCTGCACAGAAAACCTCACCCCTTCCAACCTCGCACCTCTACTCACCGCCCTGGCACACCCACCACCCTCAGTAACAGACCCAGCAACACTGGTCGACCCCTAGAAGCAATTTATTTCACAAGCAGTCGACACACTTGCCCCTCCCAAACTCAGGAAAGCCAAGCCTGCAGAAATAAAAAGGCATGGTTCACTGCTGAATCTCTTGGAGTCTGTGCTGATAAGTGTGCTGCCGAGCTAGCTTGAAAACCTCCCCTGCCTCCAAAGCCCTTTTCTCCTCCCTCAGCAAAAACTACAGAATCGAAATCCACGCTGCCAAAGCTAACAGGTACAATTCCAGAATTAGTAATGCCTCATCCAACTCCCGGGAACTTTTCACAATTCTCTGGGAGCTAGAGACCCCCTGCCCCGCTTCCAGACCTGACAGTGGACAACACCTGGTGTGAAAAAATCCAAGACACCCTCAATGCAAAGGTCAACTCCCTCAAAGGAAAAATCCTTGCCAAGCAACTTACTATGCTAAGTAAACCACCATCGCCCACAGCACCCAGCCCCTTACTGGCCCACACCAGCACCATATTCAACTTCCACACTGTCTCAGACATGGATGTCACCAAGATCGTCAAGAGCCTCAAACCATCAGGCTGCAAAGGTGACACTTGTCCAGTCCCAATCATCAAAGACTGTGCTGAGTCACTCATTCCCCTCTTCACACCAATCCTCACACAACCTTTTCCACCAACTCAGTGCCAACGTATTTGAAGGAAGCATGGGTCCTAATTCTCCTCAGGAAACCCTCAGTTGACCCCTCCATCCTGACAAACTACCGTCTCATTACTACGGTACCCTACCTCTTGAAGATCCTGGATCATGTTGCCTATATCCAGGTTCAACAGTATCTTGAGGAAAAAACATCTTGGGAACTCGCCAATCAGGATTCCGCCCCAAACATGGAACCGAGGCTCCCCTACTTGATTTGAAAATACAAATCGATGCAATCAAAGAAACTGGTAAACCTGCCCTTCTGATAATGCTAGACCTCTCTGCAGCATTTTATTTGGTAGACCACCAAATCCTCTGCTCTCAACTTGCCTCAACAACAAACTTCTTCTCTTCATCAGCCACCAATTGGGTGAGGTTCTTCCTAGCTGACAGATCCTCACGTGTCTTCATCGACGACTTCCTAGCTGAGCCTACTCCGGTCACCTGTGGAGTTCCTGCCTCTCCCCCACCCTATACAACATTTATATTAAACCCCTCTTTGACCTTCTTGACATACTAGGCATATCATACACAAACTACGCTGACAACACGCAACTCCTTATCCCCCTCTCCGGATCATATGCCCAGGACTCAGCCACCATAAACTCTGCATACGAGGTCATACAAAGTTGGGTGGCTTCTCACCTACTCTGTCTCAAAGACGACAAGACAGAAATCCTCATTGTCGGCTCAAACTCCACTCTTCGCAACATTGACCCATCATACAAGGAATTTATCATTGATGGTAACTGTATCACCTTCTCTGCTGCTGCCAAAACTCGTGGCGTCTACTCGGATGCCAAACTCAACCTCTATCGTCAAGTGAACTCGATCACCTCCACGGCGGCTTACAAAGCCAAACTGCTTCATGCCAGAAGGCCCTTCCTCTCCACTCCCAACCAACTTAAAATTGCAAGAGTTATCACAGGCAAGCTTGACTATTGTTTTTTTTTTAACTTTGTTTTATTAGCATTTTCATAGTATAACAAACGGGCGTAAAACGTTTTCAAAGAAATATACAAATGACTGGCCCAAGTACCCCCCTCCAACTCCCCCAAACAGACCCTCCCCCCCAAAAAACTTAGTCCCAGTTAAACCTTCTTTGTTGGGGAGACGCGTTGAAAGCTCTATATGTCCGGAGCTTGAGAAAGAGCCTGAGCGTTGACAACGTGTATGGCTGTATATAATCCGCCGTCACCCGGGCCGCGGGCACCCGTTCCCTCCATGTTTCCTCCCTGTGGATCAGTGTACGTCCCATCCCTAGGTCTTCTGTACCCCGAACCAGTTTGCTTGGAATGTGCCCAAATCATTGTTCATCATTGCCGTAAATTTGTCCATCAGGAACATATTTTTGACCTTTTTTAGCCAGACCTCCTTCAAAGGGGTTTCCGGGCTCTTCCATTTTTGGGCTAGAGCCACCCTCCCCGCCCTCAACATTGTTTCCCACATTCTTGGGTATCTGGCTATGTCCGTATCCTCTGGGGGGAGGCCCAGCAGCATTGTCAGAGGGTTCTGGGGGAGTAGTTCCTCTGATACTTCAGCGATCCAGCCCCTTACCTCCTCCCAATATGCCTGCACTTTCGGGCAGTGCCACCACATGTGCCCTCTCGTACCGACCTGGTCGCATCCCCTTGGGCATGCGGGGGACACTCCCGTGAACATTTTTGACAACTTCACAGGATCTCTATGCCACCCCTGTAAGATCTTGAAGTTGTGTTCCATGTCCGCTGTGAATAAGTTCCCATGGAAGGCTATTTTAAATATCCTTGCCCAGGCGTCCTCTGAGATCTCCTCCCCCGCCAAATCATTCCAGAAAGTGCGGAACCTCCTCCTATCCCCCAGATTAACAATGTTCAGTATCCTATACATCCCTGATACCGCTCCCTTTCTGGAGGACGCAGTATCCAGTAGTTTCTCAAAGGGGGTCAGCTGTCTCTTCAAGTTCTGGCCCCAGGATTGGTCACATAGGAATCCCTTGAAGCGGAGATATTCAAATATGAGAGGGACCCCTGCCCGAGGGCGTCTCTCAATTCCTCATAAGGCACAAATTCTCCTTCCCTAAACATTTGCCCCGCCCACTCCATCCCCGAACCGGACCAGGACTGTGCATTGCGGAACCCCCTATTTCCCAATAAGCTTGACTATTGTAACGCGTTATTTACCGGCACCTCTGAACACAACCTGAACAATATCCAGACGATTCAGAATAATGCCTTCCGAGTGGCCATTGGCCTCTCCAAATCTGACCAGACCTCCAAAGCCAGGAGAGCTGCACACTGGCTGCAAATCTTTGAAAGGATTAATTTCAAAACATTGTCCCTGGTCCACCGAATTCTCTCCAACACTGCCCCGACCGAACTCTCATGCAGCATAGAGAAATATGCCCCTGCCTGACCCCTTAGATTGTTGAACTGTCACTTCCTGGAGATCCCCAACTTCAACCGCCGCTCCGTAGGGGGCAAGAGCTTCCCAGTCATGGCTGCCAAACTCTGGAATAATCTTCCACCAGCACTCAGAAACGAACAGGCCTACTGTACCTTCCACAGAAAGTTAAAGACATGGCTGTTCAACTAACTGTGTTACTCCTAAGAGTTTTCCATCCCACTACTGCATCTCACCACCCCATCCACTCTTCTTTGAACTTAATGTAACATGTAACGTTGTACCCTTCTTTTACCTTAATGTAACATGTAAGTTTGTACCCTATTGTAACTAGCGCCTAGACACCCAACGGTTTTGTGCGCTGTAACAAATTCATAAATTAATAAATCTGTACACAAAAAAAGAAGTGGCGCTTGATTCGAAAAAACAGAGGGGAAAGTAACATTTGTAGAACTTGAATGCTGTGATATCATGGCCACATACGAGGGGTAAAAAAGCACCACTTAGAATGGGTTTTAAAAGAGGTTTTCCCCACTCAATAACACAGGTAGAAAGAATGGCGTTAGCATCACAAAGGGTGGTATTTCGTAGCACTTCCGCAGTCAGCAGGCTGCTAATTGATGTAAACACTCCTTTTGCGTTTCAGTGCCTTGCTGGAGCCAGAAGGTTAAAGATGGGCATCAGTGGTCGAAGTGTACGAAAAGAAGTAGAGGAGCTATGTGCTCTGCTGGTCTGCCCCTCTCCCCACAAACCCCATCCCTGCGCCCACTCCCACACACAATTCAAACCCCCCAAACAAACACACCTGCTATTTATGGGAATGTGCAGTTAAGTGCACTGAAGTGCAAGCTTCAACTTCTTCCTACACTTTTTAAAACAAAACCGTCCCAGAACAGTTTCTTTTCAAAATAAAAGTTTAGGAACAGTGAAACTTAAAATTAAAAGGTATGGGAGCACCGCTCCTGACCGCTCCCACCCACTACGACCTCTAATGGGCATGCCCAAAAGAAATATTACAAAGCACAAGTAGACACATCCCAGTCTCCCCTTACAGGGATTGCATACATGTGTTACTATACTTTTGGACTAGTCTTAGTTACTTGGGTCCTGCCCAATAAGCGGCACCTATGAATGGACAAATATACAAGCTGTGCTGTTATTGAACAGTTTATTTTCTGATGGCGGAGTGAACGGAGGATAGCACAGGGGCAACGTGCTGGTCTTGGAAGTAAGACCACAATGAGCAACAGAGGTTCGAATCCCAGATTTGCGCTTAGAAAACAAACTCAGGTACATTATTATGTGCGTTATAAAAAAACAATTAAATAATGTATTCCTTTTATGGTTTGCACAAACATCTTCCACAGACAACAAAGAAATGAAATGCAATAAATGGATATACATATTTTGGAGTGTTTTTTTAATTGACAAAGTGTTTTTCGTGTCTACATAACTTTATTAAAAAGGTAAATATTAGGCTATATATTCGGCTCTGGCCGAATGCTTGTCCAACTATTCAGTATTCAGCCTAATACTTCAATCTACTATTCGGTACAACCCTAGCAAAAAGAAAGTAAAACAATAATTGAAAATCAATTAAATAAATGCATTGGAATAGGTGATATTTTAACTCTGATCTCCCACTGCTCCATTTTCGAGGCGAGTGATCAAAATATTCCACAAGAAATGCCCCTGGTGCCATATTTACTAATCACAAACACAACAGCAACCTGTTTTTCCTGCTCAATGCTTAATAGGACATGTAACCCTCAATATATCAAGTGGAAGAAAATTCAGCAGAAACGGACAAAAGACCAGTAGTCCTAGTGCACACAGAGATCCCTGTGGATACTAATCTGTGGAGCATATAGACCACCCATACAATTCAAATGAGCATGCATTTCAATAAGGCAGTGTGTTTTTATGGAGAACATAAAATGGGCTTTTGCCTTCAATAGGCGATTACATGTAGAACCCAAATGGGCAGGCAGATCTTCTCGGCAACTAAGCCATGTAAATAATGTCTTCATGAACTGCAGTTTATTGTTAGAATGTTTCTTTATTGCAAACTTGTCAATCAAAAATTGTAATTATAGGTCATTTCAGGCCTTTACAATAAAGGGAATGAAGGCAAGATTCAAACTCTGCTTCCAAGCTGCCCCCTTTTTAGCAAACAATCTATCAGACGCCTAAGCTACAGAGAAATGCTGTGACCATGAAGTCACTGCAAGCGTGTAGAGGCGTAAGCACAGCACATCTTTATATGTTAATATGTGCTCGTCCAAAACATGAGGATTATGGTTTCTGTCTAGCACCACAACTCGGAGGGAGCACAGAAGTCCCGTTACTTCCACTTGGGGCCAATGTGACAAAAAGGAAAATACTGACCAGAGGCCACTTACCGAGACAACGGTTCCCATAGCACATCGATGAAGGCATCATATGGTAAGTCTCCAGCACAGGGAGAATTGCTGCAGAGGACCAACAATACTGTAAACCGAGGGTGGGATCCAGCCTTTGCTTTTTAATTCACCTCAGTGAAGGGAATTTTGTTCCTGGATGCCTGACAGGTGTGTAGTCCTGTTAGATGTTCCTTTGCAGATTACTCTATAGAAGAGCTTTCCCTTCAGGACCAGATTCTGGGACCTGCACAATCTCCCTCCCTTTCTGTTTCCTGGAATGCACTTGCAGTCCCATCTAAATGATGGTGACATATTAAAAGCACCTTAAAAGAAACATACACGTTTTAAATCCAGATTTTGTTTGCAACCTCCCAAACAGGAGTTCACTCTATTTTATTGGGTTTGTGGTGTACACTTTAAAAATCAAGACTTCTGAAAGGATCGAGTGGTGGCGAAGGCAGCGGTAAAGCGAATCTTCAAACATAGGGAACATAGAAAGGGTGGGAGCAGATTTCATCACTAAAAGCATTTGTTTAAGTAGACAGAACGTCAAGCGTTGAATGGGCGGGTTAGGTAACACTTCCACTTCCATTCCACCGTGGCTGGTGAATATTTGAAATGGAGGGGTCTAAATATTTTCCACAAATATGACAGAGCGACCGAGTGTAACGAGGAAGCCCAAACCAACCAACCAGGGTTTGGGAGGGGGTTGTCCCCTGTGAACTTTGTTTGAATACTGGGTTAAAATGGTGCACTATACAGCAGGCTTTCTGTAAAAAACAGGTAGACAGTTTGCAATTCGTTTTGTAGAGTAACTCCAATCCAAAAAGTCCAATATATACAAGTCACCAACAGAGCAGAGGAGCATTTCCGAATGCATTTGCCTGATGCCTTTGAACACAATATACGGCAGTATAAATTATGTTCATGCCTGCTGCGTCCATACAGTTCCATGCTTATTGCGTCAATATATGACAGTATTCCCATATAAGAACATAGTCATGTTTCCTTTGCACATCCAGCCAGTAGTGATACTGTCAGAAAACATGCCCACACTTGCTCTAACAATATATGACAGTATCCCCTTGTAAGAACATACTCCTGTTGGCTTTGCCACTAAAATGCCTTGCTACAATAAGAAAATATGTCCAAACTGGCTACACAATGTAGGGTAGTCTAGATAGTCGAGAGTTAGTTTCTGCTAGTAACCCACTTCTGTCTGCTAACCGCTATGTCCTTCCCCTTTCCTTCTTACTTCACTTCTCATCCTAATAAGCCTGCACCTGAACTCTAATCGTAATCTACCCCGCCCTTACTAAACACTCTCCTCCCGTCAACCTCGCACGTGTCATCTGTAATAAAGCTCATTCTATTCTCAATACCCTTTCCGTCTTAACTTACATTCTTCTCTATTACTGACACATGGTTGGCTAATGCCAATTCTGTTATTTGCGTCTTCGTGGATGTCCACTTCACCTGCCCTCTTGCATACCTCCTGCCCCGGAGTCGTGGGGGGTGATGTCAGCATTCTCTATTGCTCTTCCTACTCTGTTTCTCCACCCCCTCCGAATCGTCTTCTTTTCTCTACATTTGAATACCAATATAATCAGTTTCTCAATCCTGATCGCATACCTTTTCTTCTAATTTACTGCCCCCCAGATCCACCTACCTCCTTCATTAGGGATCTCGATGCTGTTCTGTTCTTTTTCCTACCCTCGAATGTCCCTCCATTCCTTCCTGGTGACTTTAATCTGTCATCATTCCTCCCTCTGTCTGATGCTGATAGTGATAATTTTCTGTCTCATGCCCATCCCACTTCCTCTCCTACTGTGCCCATTTCTTCACCTTTCATTCCTAAATTCTTCCCACCCTTACATTTCTTGTTAATGCTTACCTTACTTCTTCCCAGCATCCTTTAGGCACGCCACAATCCTTCCCATTCTTAAGAAACCTACTCTGGATCCTTCTCTCCCCTCGTATTTCAGGCCCATTTCCCTCCTTACCTATCTCTCCAAGATTCTTGAGTGAATTGTCTATTCTCAGGCCTCTACCTATCTTAATCTACACTCTCTCCTTCCTCGCTTCCAATCTGGCTTTTGCTCTTGTCACTCTACCAAGACTGCACTTTTACTAACTTACTTCTGTCGGTTCATTATGCCAAACATTGTTCTCCCCTGGTACTTTAAGATCTCTTGGTAGTCTTTGTTACTGCCGACCAATCTCTTCTATTCGCATCTGTTGTTTTCAAAAACTCTGTTATTGACTGGTTCCTCTCCTATCTCTGTAATCATACCTATTCCTTCTCTTCACCTGGAGACATTTGCCCTACCTTCCACCTTCACTATGCTGTACCTCACGGTTCTGCCTTAGTCCCCTACTCTTTTCCGTGTATGCTATCCCACTTGCTTCTATTAATAACTTGTTCAGTCAATCCCACCACTTCTACTCTGATGACACACAACTTTTGATTTATTTCTCGTCTTTCACACCTGCTATTCCTGCCTTCTTGCCATACAGTCCTGGATGTCTAATCATTTCCTTTATCTAACTCTTCCTCTGCTCCTTCTCCTCTCCCTCCTGCTTTCATCTCTTTCCCTCCTAACTCTCTACCTATTTCATCCTCTGCCCGCAATCTTGTTGTATCCATTGATTCTTCCCTTACCTTCTCTGGCCACATCTATGCACTTTCTCCTTCATGAAGATTTCATCTTTTCAGTGCTGGATAACTAAACCTTTTCTCTCTTTTTCTGCCACAAAAATTCTACTCTTGTTTCTTCTCTTGTTTCTTCTCACCTCTTCTACTGTTCCACTCTTATTCTTGGCATCCCGGCATCCCGTCTTGCTCCTCTTCTCTCCAACTACAACTCTTCCATCCGCTTTCTCTTCCCTCTGCCACCTCATGAATCTATTTGCCCTGCCCTAGCATCATTGTAGTGCCTTCCTTCCACTCTCTCCTGCTATTCAACTTCCTTTGTATTGTCTTTAAATCCCTTCATAATCTTGCTCCTCTGTATCTTTCCTCACTAATTTCTTTCTACCCTCCCTCGCTTCACTCTGAGTCTCCATTCCTCCTCAATGTCCCTCGTCCTCCCTGTGCCTCTTCTCACTTTCCCTCGTTTACAATACTTGCTCCTCTCCATTGGAACGTGCTTCCCCTTTCTCTCTGTTCTCTCTCATCCTACTTGTTTTGCTCTAGCCTCAAAGACTACCTTCTTTCGTCATAATAGTCTTCCCTTTACGTTTTGTCATTATCATTTTTTGTACCATAATTACCCTGTGAAGTGCTTTAGTTTAAAGCACTACTTAAATGCAAATAAAATACAAAAAGAAAATAGATAATAACACTCATGATGTTTTCTTTACCCTTCATGTCCAGTAAAAAATGCCATGTCAGTGTAAGAGATAGCTAGACTGGATGCCCTAAAAATACCATTCTAGCCATGTAATAACACTATCATGCTTATTTTACCATTGATGCCCAGAAATAAATGGCATGGCACACTAAGAAATAGCTAGACTGGCTGCATTAAAATACCAATCAAGCCACGTAATAAAACATTTATCAAGCTTACTTTATCATAGAACCCCAGTAAACATGCCATGTCACAGTTAGAAATAGATAGACTAGCTGCACCAAAATAGACTGCTGCATTAAAATATCAGTTTAGTAGCTCAATATAACACCTATCATGCTTGCTTCGTCATAAATGCCCAATAAAAACAAAATGTCATGCCTCAGTAAGAAACGGCTAAATTGCCAGTCTAGCCACGTAATAAAACTTATCATGCTCCCTCTATTATATATACCCATTAAACAATGATATCCCAACAGTCCTCCTTCCAGTCTGCTCAAATCAGTACTCCAGCCTGCACAATCCAAACACAAACACAAGCACACGCACATTCACTCGCTCATTAAAACACACATGCAAGCAGCAGTCATTTGCTCATTCACACTCACACCCACACACTTGCTCATTCACATGCATGCCCAACCATCCATACATCATGCACTTACTCATCCACACACACATACATACACACATAACAACATACTACATGCACAGACACACATTCAAAATACAGTTCAATTTCAACACTTACCTTCAGCCCCGTCCAGAAGCTGTATCTTGCCGTGACGCCGCCTCTCGTGAGAAGGGGATTCTGGCTCCCATGCACAAGATCAGGATCCAGGAAGCCCAGAGTGCTTTCTGGTTCCTGCACATGTGCACAGCAGCCATATTGCAACATTGGCATTGCCTCGGTCAATCTGAATGTGCAGGGAGGCAGAGGACACCCTCCTGCACATTCAGATGTGCAGTTCATCAGGCTGCATACCCAAGGACCATGCGAAGCTGGAGACACAAAACGCCCCCGGCCTTGCATGGTCCATTGGACATGCTTGCTGGGGAACATAAACTGCCAAAGAGAAATCATGTTTCCCTTGGACAGTTTAAGCTACAGGTCCTCCATAATGGGCGAGGATAGTGGCGGGTCGGTGCTCCTCACCCGTTATGGACGAGCCGCCCCTGGCCCAGTATCTGCATTAGAGAAGGCTCACACAGGTGTTAACTCACAATCAGACTACGAATGAGACCCCACATATGCTCAGTTATAAAAACCCCTCTACTGGTACCAGTCAAGCAGGGAATTATCTTAAAAACAGTCTGTATAACACATCAAACATTATGTGAAAAGGGACTAATGTTATTTGTGAGCAAAGCTAGCTGATATTTCTTGACTGGGTCATTTGTAATAATTCTGGCAGTGAGAAATAGAGTGTGCATTTTAATTTCACCATCATATAAAAAAAAAGTTTAGGAATGGAATTCGGATGTTTGTGTGGCGAGCGAGGGTTGCATAATGCATGTGTCGTGGAGGAGCAGGTTTGGGACAGGGTGTGCAATAGTCAGGGCATTCATGTACACGTGGGTCTGGAAAATGTTCCATTTTCCCCGGGCAACTAATACCATTGCACCACCCCTGCTTACCCCAATTGTTCTCGAAGGTTTTTTTTGTAACTGCGCGATAGATTGTTCTTTAAATGCCACACAATTATAATTAGACAATAGTGACCAGGGCTACAGGGGCAGGCTGCTGTCACGAAGATCTGTATTTTCCGCTCTGCATTTGTACCATCTTGCTCCAAGTGGTAGCGCAGTTAATCTAGCGCTTGCAAATTCGCGGTGGTGCTCTGCGAGACCACAGCTTTAAAGTATATTTCAAGCCCGGCCGCATTTATTATCTTACTGTGCAACATCAGAGAACGTAGCTTCCCTGTTTTCCCAATCTTTGTCCTCATAAAGTGCTTTCTGTTTGTCTTGGCACTTCCTCTTCATTTCCTTGGCTGTCATACCCGCATATTCTGTTAACGTTCGCCCTAGGTCTAGATTTTCATTGCTTGAATTAATCTGTCCACACCATTGGGATTTCCCATATTGTGGATCTTTGACACAGACAGCGCTTTTTTAATTTCTTGTCTGTTTTGTTTATCGTTTTAAGTGATTGTCCATTTTTTATTAACAATAAAAAAAGATCGCTTGATGGATTTCTTCTCAAATTCTTCAGAAGCTCCAGAGCTAAATTGTGGTTTGATTGTTACCTTGCTGTGGGTTGACCATGCCTCCGCTAATAGTTCTGTGGCACAATTTCACCTGCAGGGCAAATCTAACAAATCCATAGCCATCTTAAAAACGTTTGGTTTTACAACGTCCTATAGCGTGTCAGTTCCAACTTTCAAGTTTATGTTATAGCAATGCAATCTATGTGTGAGCCCCAAAGGTTCTCATTGCTATAATTCAGAGGTTGCAAGAATGAAGTTGCCCATTTGTTAATGAGGAACCCGTCTTAGACCCAAGGATATCTTGTCCATTAGCGTCCTCGAGACGGGTGCTCAGTCAATCAGGAGGCTGGAAATATGGGTGCGAACACAGTGTTCCTTCCCCTGTTAGCACCATCTTGATTATGGGGAGGCAACAGGGAGAATGTTCCTGTTGGCTCCCCGTGCCCTAACTCTCCCCGCATCCATCCTAGACCTCTCCACCCCCTCCCTCTCTCCCCGCTTACCTGCTGGACAAAAGCTCCTCCAATCTGCAGCTGCCAAAACCATAAAAATAGAAAAGGGACTATGTTACCTTTCTAGTTACTATGGTAGTGGCCACCTTGTTTTTTTTAATTTTTTTTTTTTTACAAGAGTTTGGGCCTGACAAATACGTGAGGAGCCAGAATCCTATAAAAAAAAAATAATTAAAAAAAGCTATAGCAAGAGTTAACTAAGGATTTTGTTGCTCTGCAAAAATAACAGTTAACATAATTGATTCCAATATCCTCATAGTATCCGTTAGTATTTTAGTCCCTTTAATCACTCCAAATTCTGCAATGGTACACACTATTAAATAGGGACATTAAAAAAAATATTTCTGCAGGTTTATCTTTTTATTAATGTTTCCATACCTCCTTCCAAGTTTGTGTGTTTTTGCAATCAATGGATCGCTTTCTTTTTTTGCCACTTATTGGAAACTCACTCATATGATCATTTATAAGTGCAATTGTTTTTCTTTTTACTGAGCATAACTCTCTAACGTATCTCTCTAAGAGCGTTTTAGAGTTCCTGTCACCATTAATGTCTGTTAAGATGCTTTCCGCCCTGATGAAGGCTGGGTTGATGTTCACCAATTAACCCTTCAGGCGAAACTCCAGTAGGCCAGATAGATCGAGTCTTGCAGAAAAACACGCATTGAATGTGTTTGACCAGAGGCACGCAAATTATGTTTGCGGGGCCTGTAAAATAGCAGGGTACACTATATTAAATAATGGTGAAAGGTTAGTTTCATTACAGCCAGCAGATGCTTTATTTGCACTGATTGCTCTTTTCAACTTGAAGCTGTTGGTTGCACATCAGAGTCATGCTTTGCACAATATATGTTTATATTTATCTTATGTAAGTTCGTTGCTACAGGTTGTGTTGATTGTGTGTGTGTGTGTATAAGTGAAGGGTGTTGTGTGATTTTTATCATTAAATATTGATTGTTTATTCCCCAAAACTGTTTTCTTATGGTATGTCAGAATGTACATGTATATGTATCCGATATGTATGTTGCTGACAATGCACTTCAATTTTTTATGAAATTAAAAACAATTGCTGCTATAAATGATCATATGTGTGACTTTCCACTTTAGCAATGTGAAACATTTTGGTATTGGAGGTTGCTTTTGTGTAATTTCTGGACTTCCACCGATTCCTATACCATCAGAATGTTGGTGGATGGCCTCAGGTGAGTGTTTTCTGTCTACTTGTTGGGCCTGCTTCACAGAAGCATTTGATAATGGTTCACATCTATTGGAAAATGCTCTGTGAATCAGGCCCTTTGTCCTTTGGCTTTCTTGTTACATAATGAATGCCGTTTCAATTGGCGTGTTGTTTGTGTTCATGTTGCCTCTGCTTATGCAAAGTGTCCCATTGCTGTGCTTAGTTTATTTACTGCAAGCCAGGTTTGGTAAACATGTGAGAACTAAAGGTGCAAAGTGGGTGCACGCCCGCCCTCATAATTTCCCAGTGGTGTTCCGATTTAGTGGTATTCCTATTTATTTGTTTGTGACCAATTACGTACCAGAAGTAAATTAATACTTTTATTTTCATTTTTCTTCTATTCATGCATCTGAAATCTTTCAATTTGGGCATAACATGTGATTTGCTACAACGTATCTCTGATTTACCTTGACTTATACTTGGAGAGTGCTATTTGATTCACAAAGAACTTACTGTGAGCAACCGCCTTACATATCACTACTTCTATTAAGTCAGAAGTGTTTCACATTTATTCATTGAACCATCGTTGTGAATCGGTCCCTAAAGTATATGTATAGAACATTGGATACATGTTCATAATCTAAACGATCTCAAAATCCATATTTCACAGAAAACGCATCATAACATGGACTGTGTTCTTCCAACCATAAAGCAACATTAAACACGATAATAACAAAAAAGCATACCATGCAATAAATGAAACACATAATTGTGTATTATGGTCTTATAAGGCCATCTCATTTGCAAGTCATATATCCTCTTTAATTGCATATATAACTAACTATATGCATTGTAAAGGTTACTTAGTTGGTCCAATATTTAGATGCTACAATTTATTTTTAAACAAATCTTAAAATGATATGAACCCAAAACCGTCATCCACATTAAGAAAAGTTGTTAAATGTAGAAGCTGCGCTCCCTTACTCGCTTCCAGATCCCACAGGGCAACTCAAAAGATTTGACAGGGAACCTTATTTCTATTGTCACATATGCTCTCAATGATTCCAAAAATGAACATCGCTTGTCACATTTGTTTGTTTATTGTACTTAAAGTCAAAAGAGCACTTTACCTTAAAACCCAAAATAAAAGGATCAATATTGGCTCACAATGTATAGGTTTAATGGATTTGTTTCAAGAGCAAGGTCGGCTACTGTATTAACCTCCACCGGATGCAAAACCGGCTCTGAGACTGGTCCTTTCCCACCTGGTTTAGATTCATGGCTCTGCTGCACTAGCATATGTGGCACTGCTCCATCATATGTATAAAGACTGGAAACATAGCTATTGTGGGTATATATTGAACATGGGCCCAGCTTCAAGAAGCAGCACAGCACCCAAGAACAATGGGATAATGGGAATAGAGGTAAGGGGGCACATGTTACAGGAGGGCTGTGTTACATACAATTAAGCAACAGGAGCAGTAATTAGGGTTGAGGTGGGGATGGCCAGCAAGCGTGTCTGGGGCTGTCTGCAGTGTGTGAAGAAGATTTTAATGAATGTTTTCAAGAATGCTATAAATAGCTTGTCTAAACAGACACATTCAATTGCATTTTATAGAGAATGGCCAAAGAGAAGGATAAACCTTGTAATGCACAGTATCAAAATAATACAATTATGATTTTGTTTTATTATAGAAGGTGTGCTGGCTTGTCTTTTCAAATTATATGTGCAACCTTTTTTGTGTTAAATTGCTCCTGGACACCACCACATTCCGAGAGAGAGTTCCCTCAGCAGTACTGTGCCCATCACCGAGTAAATGTGAGAGTCCATCCGTCCGCTGTTGCATGTCTTCTTCTGGGCATGCACTAGTGCTGTGTGCCTTCGCTCATGGAATGTCGATTGTAGGCCACTAGCATTGAGTGCTACACTTTGCGCTCCTGGTGAGCTTGAGAACTGGGAACTGCAGGGACAATTCATTCCTAGCTGCTGAAGATCCACTTCAGACGTAGGTGTTACAATGAGTGCGCTCCCGATCTCGCGCAGGGTTACAATGCGGAACTGAGACTCTCACTCACTGCCTTTAATTTCTCTACAGGCAACCACTAACTCCTCAAATTCCCCTAACCCTCATAGAAACACTCGTGTATTACAGGAAGCAGACAGAAATGTGTGCACTTACATTGCCCAGTGAGGACATATAAAGATGAGACACATTATATGAGCATGAGCATCCCATTGTGTCATCCCTGTCCTTTCTGGGATGCAGGGTCACAACTTGAAGGTGGAGAGTTGGAAACATGTTGCAATATTTTGGGTTAAAACATAGGTCATTTGTTGATTGAGTGTTTTGTGAAAGCCCTTCAGTTTTCTAAAATTGTGGCTGTTGTTGGGAAAAGCCATACTACAAACCGCTGATAAAGTAAGTAGAAATATATATTTATTTCATTTACAAAGTTGTATGCAAAGTGGACATGTGTTGCCAAGTGTCAGAGCGCCTTGTGATGATTTCAGAAGGATATTTTGGCACATTATACAACCAATTCTGGGTGAAGCTCAGCAGCAATCATAGAGAGGAAACGAGGGTCAGAGACAGTGATGCCAGGAACAACACAATCTGAGCAAAGTAAACAACATAAATACATAGAGGAGAGGATCCAGACAAAGACTGCAGCTGGCAGGTTCAGGCAGGACAATGCCAGGATCACCTGCACAACAAAAATAAACATTACTTGAATTGAATTGAGGGCCTTTTCAATAGAAACGTTGTCCACTTAAGACCACATAAGGGAGGAATGAGAGAAGAACTATGGAATTGGCAAAAGAGAAAAGAGGAGACTGAAATTGCCCAAAGGCAGTGGCTTTGCATCTCAACATAGGCAAATAGGAATAGGGTCAGGTAGCGTCTCAGAGATTTTCTTGGGCATTAATACATGGCCAGTAAGGCAAGGGCCTTGCAGCTGAGTGCAGCTGCTGGAGATGCATAGAATGAAGGTGAGGGGTGTGTAGGATACAGATTATCTTAATAAAATTGAGCAGCTTTACCACATGACTTGAAAACGGAACTAGAATATGACAAGGAAGACACTGATGCTTAAATAATCCTGAGTTTAGATGTAATGTAATGTAGTAGATATTTATAGAGCGCACGAACACCAGCAAGGGCAACTTGGTGCTAGTGGAAAGGAACTAGGCAGACAAAACGGAGTTACCCGATGAAAACAGCCAGTTATATTTTGAGAAGATAAGTCTTCAGGCCCTGACGAAATAAGAGATGGTCCCCCAAAACCCGCAGGGCCCGGGAGTTGCACTCCTAAGGATACCAGCAGCCACAGAAAAGGAAAGACCGCAGAGAACCAAAATCTTCGAAGCAGAGGCCGAGCGCAAGGGACGATCAAGGATGTAAGACCGAAATTGATCCTGCATTTAGATGGATCTGAAACGGTCGTGCCCATGGTGTTGCACCTTAGAAAATCACCCAAAATAAATGAAATCACTCAGTAACAGTCCTGAAAAAAATACTATAATCTCTGGTTGAGGAATTCTTAGACTGTATAGAATCATAGGTCAATTTGTTTAGTGGAGAGAGGAGCCTTGCAATTTCAGAGTTGAAAAGAAAGTAAAGGCCAGCAAGTTTAGGAATAATCCATGAAAGTAGCGGGTTGAAGATGCTGTGCATGTGATTGCAATGCAAGTATTGTTTGGAATGTGTACAGATGAGAAAACCAAACACGCAGACATACCAATGTAGTGCAACTAAATGACATCCACCATTAAACTTACACAAGAACATTTCATCATATGATCTAACTCCTGATTAAAGACACCTTTTGCTGCAGAGTCTTAATATATTGCTTAAACATGAAGACCATTGATGTAGGACAGCTCATGAGGTGTAATTCTTTTGGAGGTTATGTCTGTGAGGCTCAGCTGACTGCTCGTGTACTTCGTAGATCCCACTATCACAGCAATATTGTTTTCTCTTTCCATCCCCTTTGCAAACTCCTGGAGGGAGCTGGTAACTAAATGTAGCATTATTTATTTTAAGAGGTGCATAAACTGGCACAATTATATGCGGCGCAATGCCTTTACATTTTATAGATCACATATCTTCTGGCATTTCTTTTATGCAGAGCGCTGTTTTACGATTGCTTATCGCACCATTTCCCAAAGCTCTCGTTTCAGATATGTATTGGATTTATAAGGACTAAATAAGGGAGGTCAAACAAAATATCTCAGCCCAATGAGTTACAATTGACCTCCAGATCTTTGATGTATGTAGTCTCTCTGCCCAAGTCTCCAGAGAGAGAAAGAGAGAGAGAGAGAGAGAGAGAGAGAGAACAGACCTTGCAAGAACTCCTCTCGTAAGTGGTGTGGGATGTTTCAACCCACTAGTCCATGCCCTGCATCATTACTGTGCATTGCTGGCAGCAGAAACCTCAGAAATGGTCACTGGAAAGCATACTGCTCGCTAAAAATCACCCACAATTGCACAGTAAAAATCTGAAAAATAGACCGCCATCCACTTTTGCCTATCTCAGTGAACACAGGAGACCACTGCCAAAACCCACCATTGGGCTACCGACAAAGTAGCCTGAAACCACTTGAAAAAAACAATGCTGATTGCCAAAAGAAACCGAGCGGTTTGGAAATCCGTTTTCTTGGTTGTCAAATTTGCAAAGATTATGGCTCACAAACCACCTAAAAGATCCATACAATGTCAGCAAGAATCATATGTCATCAGAACAAAATCCACTTTTAAAGATACTTGATGGAAAGAAATCTGTCAAAAATGGGTGCAGTATCGTTACTCGGCTCCGACAGGCACTGGCGATCTCTAAATCTGACAGGAGAAACTTGTGTTTTCAAAGCTAAGCGTGCCAAAGATGGGATTTCCACCAAAATGCCATATAGAGTGCCACACATTGTGTTTCATGTTGAAAAAGACTAGAATTAAAGATATGTTTGTTTATTTTAAATTTATAAATGTAATGTTTTCACAGGGAACTATGTTACAATTGACCATAAGGTAACCTGATTTAGCTAAAACTCCCAAGAGGCTTTCTTTCCCTGGAATCTCCCACCTTGTTCATTCCCACCAAAAGGAGAGGATTTCGCACTGGCTTGTTAATCAGAAGGGGAGGAGATTTCCTCTGCTGCCCTGAGCAAGAAACAATGGGTTCCTTGAACTGAATAGAAAATGCTAATTCTGGTGTGACATCAGCTCTGGCAGGAAGACAAGCCATGTGACCCTCTGACTCAGCCAGCTTTGGAGGCGGGCTAGACTGAAAATGTGGATTGAAGTTGAAGTAAATGTATGTTTTAGAAAAATGCTTATAGCAAATTGTACTAAACTGACAAAAATATGAAATGTATAGGTTGTTAAAATGAAAAATTTGCTCACAGTTTAAAACTAATTTGGAATCTGTGCGGTGTTCTGAGACTGAACCCCGGAAATTATTCATTTTATAGCCATTGTGTTTATGTTAGGAACATGAAAAATCACAGGAATATGCGCAGATGGGATGTGTATGCATGTGTAAAAATTGGTGCAGAACTAACATTGAGAAACCCACCAAAAGCGCAAGAAAGTTGTCATTTATGAACTAGAGCTCGTAGGAAAATGAGAGTTGGACAGCAATGTACCTTAAGCAATCTGTCATGTAATTCTGTATTATTAACAAGTTGTGCATTTTGGAAATATATTTATTTGGGGAAAATAGATTTCCTAAGTAAAAGCAATGGGGAGAGATTTCCTTTGGACCATAAACACAATGCCACTCTGACACATATGACACACTGCTCCTGTCTCAAATCAGGAGAGGGGAAATTCTCTGACCTAACAGATCCTTAGAGGGTTGGGCATAGATAATCAGCCTCCACACCCACTTTGGAAATGGATAAATAGGGACTGTTGAGGACCCAGACACACACACTTTCCACTCATCAACTGATTCCTTGGTGAAACACCCTGCAGGAACATCCAGACTCCAGACTCTAGAACCAGACCCAGAATCCAGACTCTAGAACTTTGAAGCAGAGAGGCCTAATCCAAAAAGCTGAACTCTTTTCAGCTGGCCTTCAGAATCTTTTGAAACCTGATTCTAACCCCTAAACCTCCAAGGGCACCACAAAATCCAACAGCCTGGCTGAGCTGTTTTGCTGTTCTAGCTACGAACCCCGTGCTAGAACTAAGATCCAGACCCGTAGAGCAGATCTGTAACCCAGAACCTGTCCGATCCAGTCCAAGAGGCCGCGCAGACCAGAGTGCCTTGCTGAGAGCAGAGTCCAAGTGCCCTGAATCCTGTCCGGTGGCGACTGAAGTCTAAACCTTTGACCAGATCTCTGACGGGCCCATTCCATTCCAAAGCCATAGTTGTAAGTATTTAGTGTAGAACTGTCCATAGTCATCTCTTAGTTTAAAGTAATCCTATTCAATCCATTTCAACCTATCCAGAACTGCATTATAGAATCTTGTGTCCATCCTGAATTCTTCTCATTATATAGTCTGTGATAATTGTAGCGCTAATCATCTGTGCAACAATCAGAGTGGAAGGCGCCCTGTTCTGGTGGTTGTCCCATTAGGTATCTTGTACTTTCATAGCCCCTTAGTATAAGTCCATATTGGTTCCGAATCTTTAAAGAGCAATCTTTCATTTTTGAAATCTTGACGGAGAAAAATCTATCTTCACAAAAACCTCTAACTTTTGAACCGTACGTCCTAGAAACGAAAAATTGCAGCGAATTTACAATTTGGTTCAATTTCACTCCAAGTAAAAAAAGCTGTTTCTTGCTTTCCTCTTCTGAATTTCGTTTTCCATCTGCTAATCATTCTTCAATCATTGCTAGTGTTGACCCGAACCTATCCCAAGCCACTCTCACTAGTTCTGAATCTCATTTAGCGAATTAAAATCATTTTTAGCATTTTTCCCCTTCAATTCAAACCACATTTAAAAGCAATTGACCTGTTTAAAATCATACCTGTTCTCTCTAAACTTGCTGGGGGAATTGGGATTGAACTGCATTGTTGATTGTTATTCCTGATACCTGTGTGCCCTCATTCCATATCTTCATATTGCATGTTGGGGGGAGTGAGTAACAACAGGGAGGGGGAAAGAGTGATTATGTTGTCTTTGGTTGAATTCATATCAAGTTTATTTCTGTGTTGCCTTCTTTCCTATCTTTGCATTTTCTTGAACCCATACAAAATATTCTCTGCTACATTATTCTTCCTATTTCTACTCCTAATTGATTAAAGAGATTGTTGATATTGTAATATTACCCATTGCTGATCATTGTTTATATTCATAAGTGTGATATTCAGATATTATTCATATTCATAAAAGTATAATCTATATATTGTTCAATTCTTCAAATAAATCTTTTAATTTGCAAAACAAACCTATTTCTTGGTTCAGTGGGACCAGGGGAATCCAAAGAGAGGGGCGTTATATAAGTGTACATCATCCAGAATGAAACAAACTTTTGACATAAAAATATATAAATAAAGGTTTCCATTGGGCATCCCATCCTAGGCATTAACTAAGTTGGAGCGCTGGATTGAAATCACTTACAGTGGGAATTTTTGCCGGTCCAATCTAACATAATGTATACAGTGAACACTTAGTTTCATGAGTACTGGTTGACTAGGTTCCAAGAGCAACTTTTCTAAATGTGGCCACGATTAATGTGTACACATATGCCACGTCAACGGACAGCTCTCCCCATTGTGTGTGTTGCGGCAATAGGCTTCCAGGACAACTCTATTGTTATCCCTCTATGTTTCTTGTTGAAAATTCACTGGGCCCCATTCACTTGGTTCAGACATATCTTGAGCTTAATTATACAATGTGAACAACAAAAGAGATTCATGATTTTACATTCACAAATATGTAAATGCTGTAACTTGTTTTTATGGGAATCCATCCATTATTTTCTTTAAGTTAAAAGTAGAGCAGTATGCCTTATTGCACCAATGCTATATACCTGCCATGATGCATTGCAGGAGCTGAAACTTCATTAAGACAAAAATAAGCAATTTTTTCTCCTGAGCATATGAAAAATCCTTGCAAGCATTGCACAAAGTAAGAGTGTTTGAAATAATATAACAAGAGAGTAAGGGTATGTTGAACTGTGGGGAGAATATTTGGAGGGTTGATCAGCAAGATTTGAGAAGTATTGGTGTCTTGGAGTTTCCCACTAAAGGAACTCTATGCAAGCGTTTTAAGTGTTTTGCAATTGTTTTTTTATCGCAGGGAAAGCAAAGAGTTTAAATTAAAAGGAGAAACATATTATCACTTTATGGAATGCTACGTTGGTGACCACCTTACACAAAATATTAATTTAGATAGTGATTCGTGCAGACAAAAAATTAGAAACACACAACACCCATTGCTTTCTAAATTAAACAGCAATGGAGCTTAGCAATCTGCTCGGTCAGTGTATACATATGTACTCATTATTTGAAGGCAGTCAGATGATTTGGAAAGCATCTGCTTTTGCAAAGTGTTCAGAGCATCAGAATATGACCTGGCAGGCTTACACGCCTATTCATTAGTGACTGAATGAGCGTGTTACATTGTGGTACCACATGTGCTTAAGAGGATCTCAAGAACCCTTCATGAGTACTGATGGAAGTGCACACGCATCTGAGATTGGTGAGAGCATGTCTTGTGGGATAGTGGTCATGCTTGCAGGGGTAAAATGTCTCATTGTGGTACTGCAAATCCCAGAGAAAATATTTGTATTGGTTCTTGGAGTTTAAAACATGCACATCTGTTAACGTTTTCAAAAACACTATTAGAAGAAAAAATCCTCTCTGGGTTTTGTGTGTGTGTGTTATTTTTATGAAAGGCAATTGCCATTCGTCCTGTGCAATTTGGGAGGTTATGCAAAGCCAATTTAATCAAATGTGCATATTTCACCTTGATATGCTAATTTCTGGTGACGTCACATCCCATTGCATTTATTGATGAGTCCCCCCACTTTAATTTTTAGGACTTGACCCCTGCATACAAGGCATCTCTGCAATTGACCCTGAAAATATAATGCTGTTTATGTTTGAAAAAAATACGTCACTCTCACTGTTACGTGTGATTACAGTGACGTCATCTGTCATGTCATAAGTCATATCACAAGTGATGCCTCCATTTATTGAAGCATGTGACTACCTTCTATTCCTTGGTCAAGTATTCGACAGCTTATTTAGCACAGTTCCGAACATTCCCAGCAGCCAGCACTGCGCCCATCTTCGCGGAAGGTCTCCAGACAGTATCATTCTTTACATTCATTCCTCATTAAATCTGACAAGTACCACCACACATTATCTCCTAATGATAAAATGCTGCACTCCCACATTCCAAAAATCATACAAAAATGCATTTCAACGTTTGCGTGCTTGGAGCTCCAGTACCAAACATTAATTATGTTCACTTCCAGCAAGATTACAACATTTTAATTTAAGAAGCCATGGCAGATTAATCAAATCAGTAATGTTTTAATTGCTGCTCCCTTAAAAAAAACGTTGTCCATGATAGATTTCAGTTGTTCTTACATAGCTTACTTCATTTTATTTGAATATTCTTGACAGGATGAAACAGATTTCCAAAGTATCGTATCTTTTTCTGAATTTGCTCAAATGCCCTCAATTTTTGCCACTTTCATGAAAAGTGTGCCTTTTGCACTTGGCATACATTGTGGTGTGCATACTGCCAGCTAGTGCGGGATGGGCTGGGCGAGATGGAGGATTTTCGTATTGTGGAAAGGAGTGGCAGATTTCTAGAAACATCTACCTTGCAGTGTGAGAAATGTGTTCTTCCCCAATTGGGTTCATGACAATTATGTCCTTATTGTGATTTTTGCATTGCACACACAAACATTTCAGTCAATGAGGGGGCTGTAATATGTTGTGTACCCTGTTTGGGTGAAATGGCTGCCATGTCAGTCCATCAGAGCACCTGAAATATTCCAACATGTTAATTGGCTGACATGTTCATTCGCTTATACAAATAGCTAAAAATACCCCACTGGCGGACTCCCTAGAAAATCCACACTGGCAGTGGGGTGGAATTATGGACAGAACTGTGACAGCAGAAAGTCTCAAAGGCTCCCATTGCTTGGCTTTAGATAGCTACCCCTCTGAAGTGTTTCCTAGTTAAGCTAGTTTAATGGAATATTAAACGCTTTTCTGCACATTCTATTGCCTGTTTAGTTGTGAGACCCATCCCTTGCAAAAAAGCCTCCTGAAGCAATACCTACTCAGAATATCATTTAGAGTTTGGCAGATTGCCTTTAATAAGTGGATACGGAATGACAACACATTTTACTGAATTTTACCCTTACTTTTTTGCTGGTGTTTGCTGCGCATTCTCCAAATCTCCTACCACATGGCTGTCAGACTATATTACACTAATGATCCCTAACAAGGGTGAAAGCACTCTGCGGTTGTCTGCAGCCTTAAGAACTGGCTGTCTTGGGTTGATGAAGCTATGCATAAAATAACATTGCCCTTTAAGACAAAGACAATCGTCTGGAGCCAAAGGTTTGCATTTCAGCTAATTTGCATACCCACAGTGCTTTGCTGATGTGGCTCTGAACTGGAGGTGAACTTACATTGGTGGCTACTGCAGGACGCTGTGGTATGTCTAACTTGGCTTACTCTAATTTCACCCTTCTTTACTGAAAGGAAATTCAGCTTAAACTAAAAGTAATTCTGTGGCCCCATGTTTCCTCTTATGCATTGACGACGCCCTAATAAAATATACAATGGGCTGTTCCCCCCCCATGGCACCTGCAAATTCCTCAAGCTGGCTTTCAGTTTTAAGGAGTATCAAGGTGAAACAGTTTTTTCTTCAAACTTCAGAAAATTCCACACATGTACATGTACACTTGTGTACAGGCGCATTATAAATGCCACATCATATCATTTCATATGATAAAACTTTCATTAATTGTTGAAAATGAATCATCCTGTAGGTCACTGTTCCGCCTTACTCTGGCGTGGTGCAGTTGGTTGCAATGCATTGCGGTGCAAATATCTCAAAAATCGGACATCCTAAGATCTCAAGTTGGACATGGTTTACGGCTTCTCCGGCAGACCACAAACTCACACATTTTAACTTTTGCTGAAATTCGGGGAAAGGGGTGGGGTGGCCAAAAGTCATGTAGCCAGTAATGTCCGGAAGGTCCTAACAGGTAACTATGAAAAATGTGGTGTAGATTGGTCAAAAGGTGTGGAATTGTATAAGGAACAACGCTTTGTGCCACAAACCCACACACAACTTTTGACTTTTATATATAGAGATATTTAGAATGCTTATTTTTTGTGCAATGCAATCCCAATCATCCCAAGAAAGAGAGTGGACAAGTGGCAAAAAGACAAACACAAGAATCAGAGGAAAAATTGGAGGTCATCCTTGGTGCAGATGGGAGGAGACTAGTAGAGTCCTGATCACTCTCCTGATGCAGGTTAGAGAGGAACACAGTCAAATGTTCAGTGGAAGCGGGTTCTAGAGCGTGGACCTTGGCCTTAAAGCCCATAATAAACTTTCCTGGAAAAGTTGAAAGGAGTATTTGAAAGTATTTATTTTTAAGATAGGTTAGCTCAAGTGTCAGCGAGACATTTGGAAGCCTAGCACAGCATTTTGATTGGCCATTTGCAAGGAAGGTCATGGTTGATGGGATGATGCTGAGATATGGTCCTTTTTCTTAAGCTCTGTCCTGTATCCTGTGGCAAGAATGGCAGCCGTCTTCTGAGCGTTTTGGAGGCTGGCTGCATAGAGGACAGTTTAAAGGATGTTAGCTGAGTCCATCTTGCTAGTAACGAATGGTAACTGTGTAGACACTGGTCGATGTAGGGAAGCTCTTCATCGAGTATTTTCTAACTGTGTGTAATTTGTGTTAAGTAAAGGGGTGAGTCGTTTTTTAGTACTATTCACCTTTCCCTCCATTCAATTACCTCTGTCCTACACCTCTTTTTTCAACATTTTTCTCTCACCTTTATCTCCCAGTCCACCCTCTCCTCATTTCCTACCACCACTTCTCTATGCTAACTTTCTCTTACCCTCTATTGTTAAATCTCCCACTCTGGCTTTTTTTTCGTATTGTTTCCCATCCTCCTGCTCTTCCTTCTATTATGACCCTGTGCAGTAGCACCTGGAGTGTTCCAAGTGCCAGATGGTATTACCAATAAATGATCTCTGGCCCAAATAACCAGACAGACACAAAGAATATGTCAAAAAAACGACTTTATTATCAGCTCAATAAAGTAGGGAAACCTAGTGAACAAACAAATTGTAGCTCACTCACTCTAGAATACATTCCCATTAAACAAAAGGCTTTATACCTCAATAAACGTCAGCTATAATGTCATCCTACATGTCAAACAGTAAAAACCTATCGAATTAAGGGATTGGTTAAGATCACATATATACCTATAGCTTATTTAGGTATTAGTAACATCATTGGCTGTCCCTTATCAAGTAAGCACATCTTGAACTACCTCTAACATAAGTATAATACAGATAGTAGCAGAATAACAGCAGCAGATTGGCTTCTGCAACAATAATTAACAGACAACGCCCGTGGGGTATTGAAGAAAATGACTAACCGTTCCCTGCCAGTGAACACAACTCCTAGCTAGAAATAAGGTCTGTACCAAAAATCAGACTGCATAGCGAATTCCCAAGAGGCCCAGGAATTATGACCACTGAGATGATAATCAAGGCAAAACCCAGAAAGGGGAACTCGGAGGTAGGCAAAGATCACGACTGCCACATGTGAGGCAATTAGATGAATTTAATGGGTGGGAATGTTACACACTTAAACAGATTTCAGGAGTGGGAACTGTGATGCCCTTGGATGGATGTCAGGGCTGGGAAATCTGACATGCTTACGGGGTTCTTGGGGTTAATAATATAACAAAATGAACTCAGATGGACTCTCAGGGGAAAGGGGAAGGAGTGACACACTCGGCTTGATTCCTGGGGTGGATAGTATGACACACCCGGGTGGATTTCAGGAGTAGCAGTTGTGGCACAGTTGGTTTAACTTTGGGGGTTGTAGGTGTGAGGCATTTGAGTAGATTTTTCAGGGGGGGTATGACTCACCTGGATCAACTCCTGGGGTGAGGGAGTGGTTTCATTCTGTTTTTTCTTCCTTGTTGCAAGTTACTGCCCTATTGGCATCAGGCAGCAATTAATGGCATGTGGGGTGTCTGGGTAAGTCCATCTACAGTAAAAAAAAAGGTATGTGGATGCTTCCAAATCTACAACAAAAGGGCTAAGGGCCCCTTGTTAACACTATAATGGGGCATCTGCGTTTTAATGCCAAATCCCTGCCACAGTGGATTGGCTAATTTGTGAAATCATGTCAAGAACGTACACAGCTGTCTGCTTATTTGGCATGTGAAAAATGGCACTGTTGCAGAACTGCACTGCTCAGATGCTGCAAAACAATAAGCTCCATGGCACCTTCAAACTGAAAATACTGTGACCTCGTTTGGATAACACAACAGGCAGGAGGGACATGCAGACATCTCAAGTTGCTCCATGCCAGTGTGAAAAGCACATACACAAACACCCCTGCCTCCTTTCCTTGAATGGTGCCCCTTGCAGTCCTGCATGTATCATGGAAAAGAAAAAAAACGACATGTACCAGGATGCAGAGAAGCAACACTACAAGATACACCGGTCAGACGTTACAGCTTTTAGGGTATCAAACTGCAGTCTTAAGACAAGTGGAGTTGCCCGATGTTGCATGTGAGCTGTGCATCGAGCCCAGCTTTTATTCCGTCTGGTACTTATAGCTTTTACCGTTTTAGTGAAATCAAAGTAAAACATGGGTACAAGATTGCAAAAAAAAACAAAAAAGCAGTGGGAACCGCTTACGCCTGACATGGTGTGAGGGAATATGTCACTGCTTCAAAACCCGCCTAGAGTAAATAGGGAAGCTGCTGAGAAATGGCATGTCTTTGGCTTTTGGCCAATATCACTTTATAGTTGAACTTATTGGAAAAGAAAGAGGTACGAGTGGGGGAATGCAAAGGTCTGTTAACTGAAAAGGCCAGGCTGGAAAGTGGAGGCGGACATATCAGAGGACAAGTAGGCAATGCATTGAACTTATTTTCTCCTCTCTGTAGATCTTTAGAAATGCCTCATTTCAACTTGCAGCACTGCACTTTTAAAGGAAAACTGAAGCACCAGTAAAACATCTCAAATCTTAAAGTAGAAAATGCAGGCACCCCGAGTCACAGATTTTTAAGAAATGCATTTGACAAAAGAGGTCAGTAGGTTGTCACCTAGACAAATATTGTGACAGGGTTAGGGGTTTGACCCTGTCAGGGGGAGCCAGACTCCTTCCTACCTGTGGCAGGTGGCCTACCAGGGTTCATACCAGAGCTCATCCTACCCCATAGTGATTGGGGAGGCCTTAGTTCCTCAATATGCCTGGTGTAAATGTAGTGGTGTCCCCATTATTTCTCACACCATGCCTTCCAGACTCTTGTCTGGCTGGAGGGAGTTATTTTTCATTTCTTGCAGAGTCGCCAGTTCTAGAAGCAGCCGAAAGCTCTGAGAGTGAAAGGCTGGACATGCATCTAGCTCTACAGAATCATCCAAACTGCGAACAAGAACACCACCTTCCCAGGCTACTGGAAGGAGACGGGCGCCACAGACACCAAGAGCGGGTCGCGGAACTGATACGATTGCCTGTGGTGAGAAAGGATGTGGGGCCAAGTGGGCATTTTGAAACGATGGGAGTGTAACCCCAGCCTCGGGTAAATTAAAGGGGTAGTTTGACCAAAGCAGTCAGGTGACAGTAGTGATCAATGGGGAGGGGGAGGAGGCAAGTCCAGGTATATAAGGTTCTCGATCACAAACATGGATGAAGGGTGTTCCAGTGAGGTCAGAAGCAGAGTTGTTGGACCCAGAGACCAGGTGGAAGGTGAAGGTTGGCGCAGAGTGCTGAGGAGTTGTTGGAAGTATTGTGAAAGAGCACAGGGCAGGTGTTACATGAGAGAGAGAGTGGTACCACGCATGAGAGAGCTGGGTGGCTATTGAGTGAGTGCATGTGAGAAGGAGTGGCACTAGAGAGAGATAAGGTGTGCAAGGTAGAAGCAAGTGAAAGTAGAGGGTGAAGACAGTGAATTTAAGAGAGGAGGCAGGTGTAGAAGGGAATACTGGAAAATATGAGGTACACGTCTAGAGGGGGAGAGAGGAGAGTGCAAAAGATCAAAGAGATAGATAGGGGGAGAGAAGGATATTAGGGAGGAATAACATTGAGATATTGGGGTAGAAGAAGGAGTAGTATGAGGTAGAAAGAGGGGGAAGGAAGATAATAAGGACATAGAAGGAGGAAAGAGAGGGACAGAGAAGAAGAAGGAGAGAGTAGGTGGTGCACTTATGAGAGAGGCGGAGCGGCCATAGAGAGGAGAGTGAGAGAGAGAGAGTGAGAAAGAAAGCAGGCACATCTGGAACATCATATTGTCTGTCATCCTCCTGGAGGCAGTGCGATAGATAAGCCTCTCTGGAAGGTTACAATGACACTAGTGAGCAGGGGTTATCTATCCTTAGTCTCGCCTGATGACTTACTGGGGAACAGAGAAGCCTGGGTGAGGATGGCGGGAGCTCATGGGAGGAGAAGGGACAAGCCAGGGACACCAATTAGTCTGGCCTGCCTGCATTCCATCGTCAGCCCAGGTGTGAACTTTGACAGTAAAAACCCTGAACTATGGAACCGTAAACCAAAAAGTAAGCCTTTTTTAGGGTCATAGTGCCAGAAACAGTACTTATCATAAACAGTTAAATGTCATTATGACATGACATAAGGGCAATTGTTAGAAGGATGAAACACCATGTCTGCCGTATCACTAGTGGAGCCTTTGAACTGCAGATCACATACATCTATGCAGCAGGCATTAGTGCACTGCACTAATCAATTGCTAGATGGTACGTGGAATATGTTTTTTCACCAGTAAGATACTTATGCTAGAGCAGTGAAGTTGATTGTTCTTAACATAGATTCGCACTTCTTTCTCTTCATTGTATTCTACAATGTATTGTGGTGCAGGGCATGGATGCATTTTTAATAAAGTTCTTTACTGAATTGCCTTTTAATCTCTTGTTTGCCTCACTGACACATTTCGGCATTAGCTGATAACCTCGAATGTGCCTGTCTGGCCCTCTGAAAAGGTTAACTGACTTGTTCCTAAATCCACTTGGCTTATGTTTGTTGTAATATGACTAACCTTCGAACACATTAATGTCTGTAACCCATGGTGCATTAGCCAAAGCATCAGCCATGCTACATAGCCCAACTGTCAGCCAGGGGCGTTGCCTGGGGGGGGGTAAGGGGGCTATACCCCCTGATCTTTTGGTTGTAGCCCCGGATAGAATCTCAGGAGCTACAGCCAAAAGACTAGCTAGGCCCCAGTCACAACAATTCCGACATCAGCGTAGCCCCGGGTCTTTTCCAGACCTAGCAACTCCCCTGCTGTGCCAGCTCAGGTCGCTGAAAGCAGCTCTAACTAAGCAGACCATCTGTGCATGTAACCTCATCCCACGCTTCCTATTCCTTGCACATGTGCTTCACCTTTGAATTGAACCTCATGTCCTGATTTGTTCTTCTCAGGTGTTTTGAAGCAGCACCCCCGCCAGAGTGTATTATAAAACCCCAAAATAAAATGTAATAAATGACCAGGTGGTAATGTCCATTTGCCCTTGTTAAGCACCCTGCTTTGGGCCTTTAACTTGAGCGGAGGGCCATTATCTCCTGAGCCATCATTGCTTAAATATAGCCTTAGGTGGGCGGGCTCTTAGAGCGCCGTGCAGCATCCCAGGTGGCAGATTTGCAAGGATGTGGTTATGGGTAGATACATCCTGTGTATATTAAGCATACAATGGAAGCTATGAAGGCATGGCTGTTGCTCCATTTGAAGGTCACAATAAAGTGGCAGTTCCCGTGGCACTAGATTCCTTTTAGTTAGGTACACTGCATTGTTTGTTGGAAAACTGTCTGACCACCCCACCACCTCAACCAATGAGCGAGCGAGGCACGTTTCTTCAGTGCTCCCTCAGTGATTTTCAAGATGGTGGCATAGCAATAAACACTCATTGATGTTCTGTCTTCGTATCAGCGGTAGCAATGTCCAAATCTTAGTTTTAATTAGGCAAATATTTGTATCTAGGGATTAGTTTAAACAATGAAAACATGTCCACTTAATATGCATAGGGATTGGGCACATTTATTTTATTTTATTTATTTTTTGTTTGTTAGGCGCTAATACAGCAAATAAAATACTGTTCCAAAGGGCCCGCAAGGCAAAGGGAGGGAACAAGGGAGTGAAACACATTAAAACACAATAATTAAAAGCAGTGGAGGGAAAACGGGAAAAAGGACGAACCTACTATGCCTTGTGAGTATTCAGAATATGCAAATGTATCAAGGAAGAGGGTAGAGGGGTTAAGCACTGGGTGTCTGGGCTCATCGGTGAGCCACAGATGAAGTGCGTGGTATGGTGAGTGCTACACAGCCGGATCCGGGTAAGTGTAAGTGCGAACCTCTAGGGCGGAGGATGTGCCAAGGCAAGTGCTGAAGACAGACAGGAGCTGAGCGATTGGGTGTGGGAGGTCAGAGACCCCATGGATGGATAAGGGCCCAGGACACCAATCACAGCAACGGTGAGATTGACAGAGGAGAGAAGAAGGGAGGAGGTAAAGAGGAAAGTATTGAGGAGCTTTTGGAATTTATGATAATCCTGCTGAAGGTGTAAAGGTAGGGCGAGGCTGTTCCATAGGTGGGAGCCAGTTGAGGAAAGCCATCGACCACCCACCCTCTGTTTAGCAAATGCTTTACACACAAAGAGTTGGTGCCAGAGGAACATAGTGGTCTAGAGGGAGAGTATTTAGTAACGTAAAGTTGAAGAAAGTGTGGTCCCCGGGCCCAGACAGCCTTGTGGATGATGCATAGGGATTTGAATTTAATCTGTGCAGCAAGCGGGGGACAGTGAAGCCTTTTTAGGGTAGGAGAGATGTAGTCCCTGGGCTTAAGGCCAAGGATAAATCTTGCTGCCCTGTTCTGGATTAGCTGGAGAGGACGCAGAGTGGAGGAAGGTAGATTCAGGAGGGGGCTATTGCAATAGTCAAGCCTAGAGAGAACCAGGGCTCGGGTAACATAGAGCCTCTGGGGGAAGGTGAGAGAAGGGAGAATTCCTTTGAGAAGGAAGAGCTGAAAGTGGGACTTCTTGGCAATGTCCTCCGTGTGAGGGAGGAAGTAGAGAGACGATTTGAAGAAGACTCCAAGGTGTCTGGCTTCAGAAGAAGAAGCAGGGGGAGAGCCCAAGGAGGAAGGGCAGAGTGAAGGGAAGGAGGAGGGAGCAGCGGTCCTGATGGGGAGGATCGCTGTTTTACAGGTGTTGAGGCAGAGACCGTTGGAAATGCACCAGGACTGGATGGTAGAACGGCAGTCAGGGATGATGAAAGGTGCAAGAGGGTCAGCAGGAAGTTTGAAAAAGACTTGTGTATCATCTGCATAACACTGGAAGTTGGATGAAAAAGAGGAGATGAGGCGTGCAAGCTGAACAAGATAGATGTTAAAGAGCCAAGGGGAGATAGAATCCCAGGGGACACCACAGGTGGAGAAGGAAGTATGAGAGAAAAAGGTGCCCAAGATGACTTGGGAACAGCAATCATTTAGGAAGGATTTCAGCCACTCCAGCGCCCGTTCTGAGATACAAAGGGTATCGTGTAGCCTTTGTATGAGGATGGAATGGTTGACCATGTCAAAGGCAGAGAAGAGGTCAAAAAGGATGAGAACAGTTGGGGAGTTGGAGTCCAGAGATGCAAGCAGCTCTTCACAGGTGTTCAGAAGAGCAGTTTCTGTGCCTCTGGATGCTCGGAATCCATATTGATGGTCCTGGTGACCACCAACAAGTTTGTTGTGCGAATTGAGTTGGGGCAATGCCAGCTTCTCCAGCAGCTTCCCCAGGAAGGGGGTGATGTTAGTAGGGTGGTAGTTGCCAGGACAGGTAGGGTCTCCTGAAGGTTTTTTCAGGAGGGGGCGCACATGGCAGTGCTTAAGGGAGGCGGGGAAATATCTAGTGGCAAAAGAATGATTGCAGAAAACAACAAGTGCAGGGGCAAGAGAGACAATGTTGTCCTTGATGGTTCTGGATGAGCAAGGGGATACCTGTTTAGAAGAGACCTTTATGGAGCAGACAACTCTGGTAACATATTCAGGTGTGACAGGTGAGAAGGAGGAGAGGGAGGTAGGAGGTAGGTGAGGGGTCAAGAGAGGCAAGGGGTGTGGGATGGGTTGGGAGGGTGAGTAACAAGGGTGTTCATGATGTCCTGAGTTTTGGTGGCGAAGTGAGTGGCCAGTTCATTGCAGAGGGCCTGGGATGGAGAACGGGAGGAGGAGACTGCAGAAGGGTTGGCAAGTTCCGTGCAAGTATTGAAAAGTGCAGCCGTGTTGTTGGAAGCACAGTATACACGTGCCTGTATGTGGGCTCATTTATCTGAAATGGATGGAGAGTCTGTATTTGCTTTGGAGCCGGCAGCAGGCAATTTGTCAAAGCAGATATCCTTGGTTGCAAACAAACAGATTATTTTTGCCCTTGTTGACCACATCTTGAACAACCTAATTTATTCAGCAAAATATTTTAGGTGTGTAATTAAAGAATATGATACTTTAGTCTGCTATGCTTTTGATCTATTTCCTATAAAAAAATGTACTCGCCATGTTTTTCCTCTGACAGTGTTGATTTTCACCCAGAGAACCAATCCGCCCTTGTTTGCCCACACTGGAGTATAGCCAGTGTATGATTGACTATGCCATGATGACCCTCCCCCAAAAGTGTGCCCTTAATGTTCATGGAGCCCAGAGCAAGCCGCTAGTTCTGCTTCCAGGGAAGATTCTCGAGTCACATTTGAATTTGCAAACCAGACCCTGTGCATCTCTTAAAAGCACCCCTTTGCAAGATTCCAGATCACTTTTCACTAATTCCCATGCCTCCCTTGCCCCCGCTCCAGCACCCAAAAGATCATTTTAATTAACATAAAAGTGATTCATCTTTCATAACACACTTAATACCAGAGACCAGTCTCTATTTGTGCGACTGGAAGGAATTCAAACCTGTATTGCTCTGCAAATCTGTGTTGCTTTGCGTTATCTTGCTTCCACGACAAACATGCTGCCCCTGAACTATCCCCCTGGTCCTTGGGGGATCTTTCAGCCAGGTAGTTGCATAATATAGGTCCTTATGAGGGATGGCAGCATCGTGACCTCTGTTGCAGGGTGCTAATTTCTCCCCCTGGGTGACCTCAAACTTCCCCAATCTAGAAGTTTTGTGGGAAAAAATCGTGTGATTCAGTGAATTATCGAATATGTTTTCCCAGCACTACATGTGAGTATTCACATGCCTGTGCTTCTGTCAGTATTAACAATTCAGTTTTTTTTATTTTTCACTTAAAGGATACTTAGAATTTGGCCGGTTGCAGTTATAATATTCCAGTATTAGTAATAGTAATAATATTTATTGTTATTTAGCTTACATTATAAACTTTACACAAACTTTTAGAAAACATAAAACATACTATACATATCATCAAAATATACCATATAAAACCATAATCTCCCTTAAACATTTCCTTTCTTTCTCGGCAGGGTTGTTAAATATGAAACTAAACATATGCATCGCTAATGTCCACACTTCATCATTGTGATATAAATAAAATCTTAATCCCTAGAGATAAGAAAACATTCTTCACAGCAACTTTTAAGTTACTTCACTAATCAGGTGTATTAAATACATTGCTTTCGATTGAATCATACAAACTTATTGTCTTTGCCAAATTCTTATATTGTTATTGCCAGGATAACTTCAATCTTCAACCAGATATTGTAAAGAGCAATCAACAAACACATACTGTTGGAGTTGGTGCAATGAAGCCAAAATGATCTCTCCTTGATGTAATCATAATTATGCACATAAATGCCAAGGAGGTGATTGATTGTACTAGCCATTTCATGGCATTCAGTCAGGAGATGTTTGGCTGTCTCCAACAGTTCTTGCTCTTTACATAATCGGCATGATCGTAATTCCACAGCGATCTTATCTTTCCTCCCTGTCACCATCAATGTTGGAAGCTGTTCCAGTCTAAGTAATAAGATGAAATGTCTAAGCCTTGTAGCTGAGCATAAATTTAGGTAACTCTGGGGCGTCTTAAAATTATACAATCTATACTGCACAAACTGATAACTTTTTAACCCATTAAGATGGTCGTAATTCTCCAACCAATCCCATAGGTCAATACGTTTTCCCAATGCCCTCTGTATCTCGTCTGAGTAATTCCCTCCCCTAGAGTGCCATCCTATTTCGGCGAAGAATTTGACCATCTGCCCCTTAGTTGTACAAATGGAGGGTTTTTTTGGACATTTCCTGATGGACTGCTATTAATAGTCAATTTTTTAGGCCAAGAGTCATCTTCAGATATATCGTAGCCCGCTTCTTCAAGACTATGGGCCTGATCACGACTTTGGCGGTAGCGCCAGCGGTATTACCGCCGGCGGTATTAGCCCTACTGCTGAACTCCCCGGCGCTAATAGCGCCGGATCACGAGTTCCGCGGTAATGTAATTCCCCATTCCCCATTGAGCCCATTCAGGAATGCCCCATTCCTCATTGGGCTCAATGGGGAACATTCGCGCTCTTACCGCCGGCAGATTTCCCGCTGGCGGTAATAGCACGAATTTTCAGCGGATTTCCCCCCAGCCAAGAGCTGGGGCGAAATCTGGCCGAAGTCCTGATTTGACGGACTTTAAATCCGGCAGTAATAGCGCAACCACCGGATTTAAGGGTTACCGCCAAAGTTTGATGAGGCCCTATGGCTTTTAAGGAAATCAGCCCTAGCTCTAGCCTTATAAGTGACATTGGTATGCAAGGGGGTAAACCAAGATTACAACACCAAAATTTCCCTTCAATAACCTGGAGCCACTTCAGATCACGATTAAATAATGCTTCAAGTCCATAGGTTATCATCGGGGGAAAAAACTTGCATGTATAATTGGCGAGTACCCCATAGTGTAAAGCCTCCCTGCTTGATGGTAAAACTGCAGAACAGGGCAGTCAATTGCACCTCTCTAATGGCGCGTGTTTGTTTGCATAAAGCATAATCACCAGTGAGTTTGAAATCGATTCCCAGATATCGATATTGATGGGCATATAGGATGATCACTTTACCAACCATGAGCTGCAGTCGTACTGTTTTCTCACTGCTGTACCTCATAACCTTCGTCTTTTCCAGGTTAATACTGAGAATTTTTTTTTCCACATATTCCCATAGGGGTATGGTACAACATTTTATTCCACTAATGGTATGATCGAAAATTACCAGGTCATCAGCATAGGCTAAAACAGGACAAGGGGCATCACCAATTTTAGCGGGTCAGTTTTTAACTGCAGTTATTACTGCTGGTATGTCATGCACATATAAGTTGTAAATTAGTGGTGCAGTGACACACCCTTGCTTTACCCCCCTGTTTTGGTGAACCTTTCTTGTTGTGCGCCCTCCCTGGTCCAATTTCAGTTTTACTGAGGTATCCAGGTGTAGTAATCTAAGATAGTACAGCAAACCTTCAGGACAGCCCATGGCTTTCAATTTCAGCCAGAAACGAGTCGAACGCAGTCTTAAAATCTACATATAGAGCATATAAAGGAGGCTGCTCCCCCTTCCGCGATCTAGTGCGTAGTAGGTCTATTACCATGATATTATGGGCGGTGGAATATCCCTGTCTAAACCCACTTTGGAATTTGCATAAGATGCCTGATTGCTCCACCCATAGCTGTAACTCTTTTAGTATCAAAGAGGCAAATATCTTCCCCGTTGTGTCTAACATTGATAGCAGCCTATAATTGTTAGGATCTAATCGATTTCCCTTTTTAAAAACGGGGATGAGAATCGCTGTTTGCCAGGATCAGGGTATTTTGCCTACACTTATTATTTTCTTGAATAGGATAACCCTAGACAAACCCTCAGTTATATCGCCACCTTTTCTACCATCCCAACAGGAATGCGACATTACCCAAAAAGTTTTCTTTGAGAAATTAGAAAAGGCTAGAGATAAAATCACAAAATCACAACTAAACAAATCCACCATGATTAAAATGCCAGCGGAAGAACCACTTGAAAACATAGAACCCTTCCATTTTTCATCTATCACCACAGAAGAGATGAAAAGAACACTCGTCTCCATGAAACTCGTGCGCGGAGAATATCCTACCCGCCAAAATAATCTTAGAAAACCCAGACATCTTCGCCCCTACACTTGCTAAGATCATCAACACTTCCTTTAGGGACCAACTAGTCCCCCAGGCCATAAAAAAAGTCACAGTTACACCACTAATAAAAAAACCGGGCCTGGATCCTAGAGACCCATGCAACCTTAGGCCAATAACCAACTGTAACTTCCTGCTAAAGATTATGGACAAAGTAGCCACGGCACAACTACAGGCACACATTGAGGCCTCTAATGCGCTACACCCACATCAATCAGGGTTCAGACCATCTCATAGCACAGAATCAGCCATGCTCGACTTACAGACAAAGATGCTTAGCATCTTAGACAAGGGGAAAACGGGACTTCTCATCCTGTTAGACCTCAGTGCTGCCTTTGATCTCTTGGATCATAATCTGCTCGAAACTGCCTTAGGCAAAACAGCAAACTGCTCACAGGAGGCAAAAACATGGATAATGTCCTTTTTAAAAGGCAGAACATCCCGAGTTCATTGGGGAGACAAATTCTCAATGGAAAGGAAGATCCTCTGCGGGGTTCCCCAGGGAGCCAGCATGTCCCCATTGCTGTTCAACCTCTACATTCAATACTTATGCTACATCTTAGACCATGCTGATATATTCTTTACCAACTATGCGGACAATACGCAGCTGGTACTGGGACTCAGCGGGGACCATAAAACTGACAACAACAATCTAAGCAGTATCTATAACATCATAGAACAATGGATGGATTCCAACTGGATGTGTTTGAACGCCAGCAAAACTGAGCTGATGATCTTCGGATCTACCCAAGCCAGAAACTCACTGCCCCACGACTACGCAAATTTCAAGATCAAGGATGCTAACATCAAAGTACTTGAGAAAGTAAAAACTCTGGGTATGATGATGGAAGCGTCTTTAGGAGCAGAGGCCCAGACTCAATACATAAAAAAAAACTGCAATTACTACTTGAGACTCCTCAGAATTATTAGACCGTATCTCACGGAGAACAACTGTGCCACAGTAGCCAGAGCAACCATCCTCTCCCGTTTGGATTATGGGAATGCACTTATGCTAGGAGCCAACAAAAAAAACATCCAAGCGTTCCAGATTATCCAAAATAACGCAGTTAGGATAATCAAATGCAAATCTAAATCAGACCACATCAGATGCATCCACGGGAAGGCACCAGGCTATCTAAAATCAAAAGTATGTCCTTACGTTCCAAGCCGCGCCTTGAGATCCTCGGATCAAAATAGGATCGCAGTGATGCCACACAAACTTAGATCTGGACTGGGAAAATCTTTCCCAGTCATTACAGCAGGTATCTGGAATAATCTGCCAGCCCACATAAGGAAAGAACTTAACTACTTACGTTTTCGTAAATTAGTGAAAACATATCTCTTCAACTGACCTCGACTTTCATGACCTACTAAATCCTTGATTCCAGGAACTGTCCCGTCCATTTCTGTTGTCTCTGTGTTCACGTTTCTGCGCCCCGAAACTCGTGAGTTAACGGCGCAATACAAATAATTAAATAAATAAATAAATAAACCAATAAGCTGGACCAAAACTCAGGTTGGCATTTGATGACAATATTGGCCAAAGCGTTGGGTCCTGGAGCTCGAGAAGATTTTAACTCCTTGATCTTATTTACTATAACTTCATAGGATACATCAATAGGTGGAATTAGTGGGACCCTACTCAATAGTATTGTGTCCTCCGTATCTAACCGGGCATTAAGATTTCCAGAAATGTTATCCATTCTTCCGCCCCAATTGGATTTACTAAAGGACCTTTCACTGCACCACATGCCTCACCTAGGAGTGTCCATATACTACGGGTCTTTCCTTCACAGATCGTCTGCACTAATCTTTGCCAAGATGCATTTTTCTCAGCCCTTCTTTTGGCTTTAATGACTGCTCTGTATCTGTTCTTAATACTCCTCACATTTGCGTAATATATCTCCAGAGGGGCAGTCGTTTTCTTGGCATAGCGAAGCTCAGTTCTGAGTTTCCTCTTGGCATCTCTAATCGCCTTGTCGTAGGAGGGTTTTCTATCCTTAGTTCTGATCATTACTCCTATAGGTGCAGGTGCATGTTTGCCTTAATAAATATTGATCCAATCTTCTATGGAATTAATCGTCATGTCATTGAAGTTAGGAAGTTCATGGGATCTGTCCATAGCAAGTGCTTCCATAGTGTGTGTTACATTTTTATCCGACCAGCTAATCCTAGTACCCTCTTTGTTAACACTCATATTACCCATACTCCTCTCAACAAGATCCCCTCTGGAAATGTTAAGCTCACATACTAGGGCAGCATGATCACTCCACTTATTGGGCGTAACTGACATGTCTTCAACCTGTAGGTGCATTTTAGGGCACACAAATATATAGTCCAAGGTGCTGCTAGAGGTTCCATTCGACCATGTGTGGTTACCCGGATGATCACTGACAGTTCTGCCATTTAACATTTCTAGATCCCAGAACTCAAACAGATATTCCCATCCCCGCCCCTCTGGGTCCTTTATAGTGTGTTGCATGGTACCCTTCTCTTTCAACTTGGAGTTCTGGGATTTTCCCCCCTTCCCGTCATGTGGCAGTTAAAATCACCAACTACTATTACCCCTGTATTTTAAAATTTTATCGACCAAGTCGCCAATAGGTCATGAAGAGCATCTTGCAATTGCTCTCTTAACACCGCCCCAGTGGGGCTATAAAGGCTCACAAGCAGAAATCTTTCATTGATTCCCTTCCTACCATAGACCACTTCTACTGTGATCATATTGTTGTCTAATTTACAACTGATCCGCTTCGAGCCTAAAATATTAGCCACCCCCGTAAGAAGATCTCCATATGGTCTTTCTTTTTCCCCTTTTATGGCCTCAGAATAAAAGATTACATAACCATCCAGTATCAAAGGTTCCATTTCCCACGTCTCTTGCAGGCAGATACAACTGTGCTTATCGAGCAATTTCGTTGAGCCCTCCGATGATAACAGATGAGTGAAGCCACGACAGTTCCATGAGAGAATGGTAAGGTCTCATTGTTTTGATAATACCTCAGGTAGTGAATCCACCAACCATTTTAGAACTTGTTGAACGTACGTATTAACACATACCGGCATGTTACTGCAACGGCCAACTACAAGTTGGCCGGTGGGCTGGAAGAATTACATCCAGCTAAGAGCTGGCGGTCATTCCGACACTCTACCGGCAGCAATAGCTGGTATAGTGCTGCTATTATGAGTGCTGGTAATATTGTCCCCATGGAGGGCAGTGAGACTCCAGGGAATGGGATTTACCACTGACGCCAGCACCTGTAATCCAGCGGTAAAACTGCCAGATTGAGTGCTGGTATCAGCATTTCCATTTGCCGGTATCCTGGCAGATTTACCAGCAAACTTGTAATGAGGCCTATAAAATATCCCTTTTTCCTTGGACTAGTATTCCAGGGCTAGAGGTTATCAAGGCAAATGATAAAGCATTGTTAGGTATAACACAGATTTTTATTTACCAGATATGCCTTTGATGTGTGTAAAAGGAAATATGGGGATATACGGCTCTGAAGGTACAGCGCAATAAACAGTCTGCGTGGTGAGCGTGAGGAAGGCAGTCTGCATGTTCGTTATAGTTCTGAAATAGTCTAAGGTCAGGTGCGTAGCTGATCCACTCCAGTGTTTACCGGATTTTGTAATTTTACTTATTCGATTATCTATGCTGGATCACACATCCTAGAATGCACAGAATAAAACGAGGTATGTATGGGCTCCGCCCTTTTAACATGGGTATACTTGAGAGCTATATCCATGCAATACCTTGTTTGTGCTTGAGAACAGTGCTGTTGCAGTTGATATTCTAGAATGTCTAAATTAGAAATGCGAAACTTGTATTAGTCTTGCTGATTTTAAAACTAAAAGTGCATCCATTTTATTTATTTTACTGTTTTTAGACTAAGGGAACTGCATCTCCCAGCAGGCTTTGCTGCAGCTGTTTTGTGCTGGATTATTTCAGGAGTCGTGCTGCATGGCAGACATTTTTACCTTGTTTGTGCTTGAGAACAGTGCTGTTACAGTTGATATTCCAGAATGCTAAGTTAGAAACTCTAAACTTTCATTAGGCTTGCTGATTTTAAAATGAGAAGTGCATCCGTTTTATTTATATTGCTGTGCTTAGACTGAGGGAACTAGGTCTCCCAGCGGGCTTTGCTACAGCCTATTTATTTTGTTTTACGTCGCGTTAGTGCCTGCGTTTTCGGGCTGGTTTGCGCTTGTTGCGGTGCTGCGTGCAGAGGATTCTTTAGGTAGGCTGCTTATTTTTGTGTTTGTCTGTGTTGTCTTTTAAAATATTGTATGCATACTGATATGGCTCGTACTCTGGGTTCTGACTCCTGTGATATGTTGAGTGGAGAACCCAACTATGTTCGAAATTTCACCCTTAAATCAAAAAGGGCGGATATTGTGCTAAAACGGTTCTTGTAAATGGGGCTTTCTCAACATGGGTGGCAGTGTAGTGTAGTTGATGGGGAACAAGGTGATGCGACCCAGAGGGAGTAGACAGAGCTGGGCGCTGCTTCTCAGGAGACTAAACTGAGTGGCCCATTTGGAGATTCTCCATTAGGTACAAAAAGGAAATGTTAAGTGTGGTGTACTCACAGGTACTATTTACTATGGTGGCAGAATCGAGTGTTGCAGGTCATATCCTGCAACTCAGTAATGTTACTGATCAGAATTGTATTTCCTTAGTTTGGAGTGAGCAGAAATCTACTGTTCAACAACAGGTTGTGGAGCTTAGTCCTAGTAACTGTGAGGCTGATTCATGTTTGAATGTGATTTTTGGTGTTTCTTCACTTGAAGCAGCGCCTGATACTGCAGAGCTGCAGGTTGCAGGTTGCAGGCTGAGGTCAGGAGGGCTGTAGTTTTGGGCCCCTTTTTGATGCAGTGAAGTTGGTGGTCTGTGGAACTAACCACCAGAAAAGCATTTTATTTAATCCAAGATCACTGATAAAACATGCTACAAAAGTGGCAGATTATATTTTAGCCATCAAATTGACATATGTGCAATCTCAGAGTCTTGGCTAAATGATGCAGCCGGCCCTTCCCTCTTGCTGGCCCTTCCTGAGGCTTATAGTATTTTTCGTGCTGATAGGATAAATGGTAGAGGGGGGTTGCCTTCATCTGTAAATCATCGCTGAATGTGTATGAAATTGAATTGCAGGGGCCAATTGATTATGCAATTAGATATATCAATATTCTAACTGACCCAAATACCACATTTAATCTTTTGCTTTATGCAGGCCACCTACAACTATGCCAGATTTCCCAGAACAGTTTTCAAATATGTTGCTGCCTATGCTTAAACCATCATCCAAATGTATTGTCATGGGCGATTTTAATTTATGGTTATCAGAGAGTACTGATCATGCTGCAGTACGGATGGACTCTGCCCTTTGGGACTTTGCTTTTCTCAACAGGTACTCGGGACTACTCATATTAAGGGTAATATCTTGGATTGGCTCTTAACCATGAATGTCCAGATTAGAGAGCTTAATGTCCTACCTTGTCCCTGGTCGGACCATAGATTTGTTTCTTTTGATCTCTTATTACCATCCCAGAAGAAGAGGAATAAACCAGTAAGGACTAGCATCATGCCTAGAAATACTCGCAATCTAACGTTGCAAGCTATAGGTCCTTTTATTTCTTTTCTTGGTCAGAACATGTCAGATTTAAAGTCTGCAGATGATCTTGGCCAAAGTTATCCGAATACTCTCTCTGATCCTGTTACTCTTCTTGCCCCTTTGCAAATTTGATCATTTCCACTTAAAAAGCAGAATGCATGTACTCATCTGTAATCCATGAACTAAAGATCATAAAAAGGAAATGCTTTAGTAAGTCATTTAAATCTAGATCAGTTGAAGACATAGCCCTTTATACCATAGTGGAAAAAAATCATAACGTAGCAATTATTAATGCCAAAAATATTCTGAATACTATGCCAGAATTCTGAATGCAGGATCTAATACTCAGGTGCTATTCAACTTCTGAAAAAACTCGAAAATCCCTGGTCTAGAGAGCCCAATAAAATGGTTAAGGATAATGCGTGATGTACCTCTATCCAGCATACCATGTTTGGGAAACTGTGTGGTATTATGGAGAGCATTAATGTCACCAATAAATTGAGTGGGGATGACAGACTGCTCCATGACATGGGATCAACACAGAGACAGCTGGTTTACCACTCTTGGTGGAGGCTCAAATTCCTTTTGAGTTTAGTCCTATCTTGGAGGCTAAAATACTAGACATTATCACGCAGTTTAAGCCAACCTGTTGTAAGGGGGACGTTTGCCAGCTGTAGTAGTTAAGGGTTGTTTGCTGTCATTAATACAATTGATAACAAAATGTGTTAATCATTTGCTGATTGCCATGTCCCTGATTGCATTAAGCAATCCTGGATATTGCCACTGCTGAAAAAACCTAAGCTTGATCCTACAGTACCAACCAACTATAGGCCAATTACCAACGTGCCCTTCCTCTTCAAAATCTTGGACCGGACTTCCTATTTGCAGCTTCAGGATTATCAGACTACTAATAATATCTTGGGCAAAAGCCAGTCTGGGTTTCGAGCAACACACAATACTGAATCAGCATTATTAGATTTGAAATCTAACATCTTACATTGTATGGATGAGGAACAAGCCAAACTGTTGATGTTGTTAGAACTATCGCTGCATTCGATCTCGTTGATCATGCTCTTCTTACTGATAGGATTTCACAGGTAGCAGCTTTTTCACCATCTGCTTCAGCATGGGTTAATTCCTTTCTTATGAATCGTTCAGCAAGAGTATACAGCTGGGAAGCAGCAGCGGATCCGGTTAAAATCCAGAACGCTGTTCCTCAGGGTTCCTTATCGCCCACATCATATAATGTTTATACCATGCCTCTGTTTCAGTTACTAGATGGCAGAGGGATTAGTTATACCAACTACGCTGACAATACGCAATGTCTAATCTCTCTCTCTGGTGTATATCTTAAAGATCTTGAGGTGATAAATGCCATCTACTCTTTGATACAGCATTGGATGATGTCAAATGGCCTGGCACTAAATAACTCCATAACTGAGCTTATGGTCATAGGTACAGCTGATAAGTTATAAGAGCTGGGCCCTGAGTATCACATTTTTGACATTGCATGCTGCAAATTGAACACTCTGTCAAAGGTTAACATTTTGGAGGTCTTTTTTTACCAGAACATGAATATGAGAGCTATGGTCAACTATCTAATTTCTTCAACAGCGTACTACATGAAATCGCTACCCCAAATCCAGCCATTTGTCACCAGGCAGAACTGGGCTATCATTGCTAGGGCCATAATTTGTACAAAGATAGACTATTGTGGTAGCCTTCAAGGTATTTGCAAGGGCGACATGAACAGGCTTCAGGTACTATAGAACAGTGTTGTATGTGCAGTAGTAGGGTTGAGTAGGCAAGATCACATTTCACAAGCCAAAAGAGAGTTACACTGGCTCCCAGTGGATACTAGGATTTCATTTCGGCTCTTGACCATAACACATAAATGTTTGGTCGGTACTACCTCACCATGTCTATCTGAAAGCCTTTCTGGCTCCCGAATCGAAGGACACTTCATTCCAACAATAGCAGCTTCTTGGTGGTACCTAGGACTAAGTTGGCCCTGGCCACCAAAAGGGCTTTTTATCCTGCTGCTCCTACACGATGGAGCCCTTTGCCTACTGATCTGAGGGGCATTTCATCATTGGATACTTTTAAACGGTCCCTAGAAGCTCATGATTTTTCAGGAGCTCTGCTTTTTCTGTTTCTGCCCTGATTCTGGATTGGTGCATTTAGTTGCTTTGGTTGTGTTATTGTTTCAGCGCCCTTATGCCTACGGGCTGGGTTTTGGTGCAATATAAATAATAATAAATAAATAAATTACATAGGGCCTCATTACAAGTGTGCCGGTTCAGCAACAACGGTGCCGGTAAGCTTACCTGCACTATGCGCACCAGCACCGTTGTTACCGGACCGGCACACTACTAGTCTGCAGGTGGGTGCTGTCCCACCCGCCAGGGTCAGACCTGGCGGGCAGAACGGCACCCACCCGCAGAGTCTCACCAAAGCACCATCACCGTTATTAACGGTGCCGGTGCTTCCCCATTCCCATTAATTCCTATGGGACTCAAATGGGAATGGGGACTCATATTTACCGGCGCCTGACTTCCCGGAACACCGGGGTCGTAATGCCCCAGTGATTCCTGCAAGCCAGGCACCAGTAAATATTACAAGTCCGGCGGCAACCCGCCGGGAGCACCGACAGGGTAACCGCCGGACTTGTAATGAGGCCTATAGTCTTTATTCATACCAAACGAACATGCCTCAATCTTAAATACTCGCTTCTTTGGAAAGCTGGTGTAGCTTTAAGATGCTGTACACTGTGTTCCTTGTAGCGTAGGAACTGCTCCCCTGAAGAGCTTTGCATGTCTTGTTTCCATTCTGCCCCTACACTGCCTTACGGGAGTTTACGCAGCGCACCTATGAAGCAATCCCTTTCTGATACCTTAGTCGGCTTGGGGTTTGCAAGGGAAGGGCAATGCTGTTCTATTGATGCTTTACAGCCTGAATCAGAAGACTGGGTAGGGCAGCCCACCCTCTACCTCCCAGGAGGGGCACTCGGGGAGTCTGGATCTGTTACGGATCAAGCTTATTTGCAATGACTTTGGCCCATCTGTTCCAGATTAGGTCTGAACACTTCTGCTGAGCTGCGAGTTCACTGCATGTGCGTGTGCTGCACGTAGCAGGCAACTTCTGCTGCAATGGGGCAGACTTCAACCCCACTCCATCACAGACTGCCTCCTCTGAATTGGCACAGAAGACTTTTGCATGGGTGACTTCCTACAAATGCCACCAGTTCTTCACACGTCACGCCCAGCTTCACCATTACGCAACATGTCTGCTGTGGTTAAAGTAAAGGAAAATTACTTCCAGAAGTGTCAACCAAAGGACTGCCCTTCTAGGGATCTCTGTGCCCGCGCCCCTTATAAATGTGTGCATAATGCGGGACAAAAAAGCTGTTTCGTGCTTTTCTTTCTTCACTGAGGTGCAGTATTGACAATGGTTATATTTTTTTAAGACATTTGTTCTATAATAGCTTTTGATTGATGCAAAGATTTTTTTCCGAAAAGAAATGGAAGAGCACCTGCAAAATATCGTCAATAAGAACAGCTGAACTAATGAGTTTTACTTTGCAGGGTCTCGCCAGGAGCCCTTTGGGGAAAACCCACCATTTGAGTTTTCCTTATCCAATACATGTACATATACACATACGTAAATTCATTTTGCATTGACTTCTTCCAAAATTCTGCTGCTGACAACTTTTGAAATGCTGGACAGATTTGGATAAAGTGTTCCAAAACAAATGCTTAGCACCGGCCCCTCAGAATTTGACAATTTGCTTAAAATTCGTTAAACAGTTTAAAAGTTCAAAATGTATTAAGAACACAAAAAAACATGTTTTTAGTCTACTCCCATTCATTTTCCCATAGAGAAAAAAGTGTTTTCATTGAACACATAGCACAAACACCACTGAATGAATTTGCACCAAATAAGAAACAATTTTGGCAAAAAGAGCTTCAGGTGAGCCTTTTGTTGGTTTGGTGTAAAACCGTGCTGTAGTTTTGAAATAATTAGATGGAGAAAAAAAATGATATATCTCTCTCATGGTGCATTGAATCAGTGAGGTTGTTCAGAAATCAAAAGCCTCCATTTTGTTTCCTCGATGCAAGTGATTCGCGTTGTACTCTAGATGGAAGCTGAAAAAGAAATATGTTCAAAATTGTATTTGGAGTAGCAAAAGGAAAGAGTAGTTTAAAATAAGGGTGGAGGCAAAGAGGACCACATCTGTAGTGAGGTAGTGGTGGGCTGGGGAACCTGTTTGCTCTAGCCCATTTGTGTCTTAATGGGGGAAACCCGCAAAATGTCTTCAGGAATCCCTCGGAAAGGTTGCTAAAAGCACTAACAAGAAATGCATCACATGAACTTGTGAGAATTAAGAGGCAATAAGAGAGGATCAGGGAGGATTTACACAAGGCAGGAACCTGAAAATGAGGTAGAGGCACATGAAGAGTTGACAGTGGGGATTGGGAGGACTTTTAAATTGTCAATCAATTTCCCTTTCCCGCGGTGATGGCAAAATTATGCATTACCACCAGAATGATTATTGCCCATAGATACTGTGTTAATAAAAAGCAGTACATGGGGATGGCCATGGGATATTCCTGGGGACATAACAGCAGAACGAAAGGAGAGGGGAAAAAAGGGGGCATGGGCCACTACTAAAGCCCTTAGCTGGTGGGAACTGTTTAGGTACTAGGCAGGGGGGAACAGCCAAAGGCTAAGGCCAATGGGTCTTTCTCTTTTTAAATAATTTGGGCAATGTGGCCAGTGGTCCTTGGAGAATATGTAGAATAACAAAGCACTTGAAATTCAATGAAAACATTTAGTTTAGACAGGGTTAAATTTATCTAATTTATCGCAACATAACCCATGAAATTCAGCTGGTATGGGAAGTTATGACCATCTTAACTCAGAGCCCTCCCCATTACTCAGCTCATGACATGAGCACATACGCAACATCACAACAGGGATTAACAATGAGATCAGAAATGACACCTTGTGCGCATCTACATGGGGGACTCAGAGTTAAGATGGTCGTCACTACCCACATAGAAATATTTACACAGAATATGTTTATATTGGGTTAAAATGGTGCATTATACAGCACACTTTCTGTGAAAAACTGGGTAAAAAGCCAGACAGTTCGAATTGTTTCTGTAGGGCAACTCCAATCCAAAAATGCAATAGATGCAAGTTACCAACAGTGCACAGGAGCATTTCCCAACACATTTTCATAATACCTTCACCCACAATATATGCCAATATAAAAACATGCTGGCTGCCCCAATATATTCTAGAATTCCTATATCAAAGCATACTCATGATTGCTTTGTACATAATGCCAGTAATCATACTATAAGGAAACATGTCCACACTGGCTCTGTCAATGTATGGCAGTATCTCACATAAATAAATATTTCTAAACTTTAACCTTTAACATGCCATGCCACAACACAAACCACATTTGCTGTATCCTTGATGCACAGATAATAACACCTAACAGGTTTTCTTTATCATAAATGCCCAGAATAAAATACCATGCTACAGTTCGGGCTAAACTGGACTGCCCCAAAATGCATGTCTAGCCAAGTAATAACACAGCATGCTTGGCTTTTCATAGATGCCCAGTAAGAAACATCATGCAACAGTTAGAAAGTGCTAGACTGACCTACCACAAAATGCCAGTCTAGCCAAATAATAACACATACCATGCTTGGTTTATCACATATGCCCAGAAAATAAAAAGAGTCATGACACAGTAAGAAATGACCGTCTTGGTTGATAAAAGAAAGGATCATTTTTTACTGGGCATCTAGTATAGATGCTGAGTGAAAAATGCATTGTTGCTGAGCCCAGCCTCCCACCACCCACCCGCTCCCCAGCCCAGCACAAACACATGTGCATACATTCACACAACACATACACACACATCATTCACTCACTCATTCACATGCACACCCTTACACCATACACTCACTCATCTACATACATTTTACATAAAAATATAAAATCTTACCTGTACTCAGCTCTGGATTCAGCTCCACTACGGCCTCCTCCCCTGACCTCTGCTTGCACATGAGCAGAAACCAGGAAGCAGAGCACTTTCTGGTTCCTGCTCATTTGTGAGCAGGAGTAGGAGGTGGAGTGCTGATGGTACTCCATCCAGCTCCATTTGTATCTGCAGGGAGGTGCAGGGCCGCCCCCTTGCACATGCAAACATTCAGTACCCCAACCTGCATTTCCAGTGGGCCATGCAAGGCTGCCTTTCATGGACCATTGGACATGCACGGCTGGAGTACGAACTGTCAAGGGGACACCGCGTTTCCCTATGACAGTTCAAGACAGCCCATGAGTGCTCCCTCAGCTGCAACAAGCAAGTGAGGGAGCGCTTCTGGGCTGGCGTGGCTCCTCCATGGTGGGCAAGGGTATTGGTGGATTAACGACCCCTAGCCCATTATGGCCGATCTGCCCCGGCTGTGTGTGTGTATATATATATATATATATATGTGTGTGTGTATTTTTATAGGGTCCGTAATCGCGACCCTGTAGTTATTGTTAAGTTAACTTTCTGATAGCAAGAGCAGTTTTTGGACAGTTTACGGTGCCGTGTGGCAAATCCCCACAAAACCTCGCAAAATAAATATAGCCCAGACTAAGAATTGTTTTGCAAATTTTGGTGCATTTTTGTCAAGGGGGTGGAGGCAACGTTGTAAGGGGTTCCAAACATTTCAAAATCCGGATAAACTTGAAGATTTTGCTCACAGCAGCAGCTCAAATCACTGGAGAGATTTTCATGAGGAGCAGCAGCCTCATCCCGAAAAGCGTGCTTTTGTAAATTTGCTGTTATTTCGTCCGGTAGATTTTTAAAAATTAGGCAAAATGTAGGTACAAAATTAGTGAAACCTCGGTTCGGTCCGCTGACTTACTTCTTGATTCGGTGTGTGTGGACTCCTCTGGACCAATCAGTAAGCCGCATAATGCTTGCAGGCTTCGGGCAAAGGTGCTGATTGGTCAATTGGGAACCGTGAGGTGCGTACAAACATTTGAAACAGACACTATCTTGGATTCATCAACTGCACCTGTCGTCGCCGAACATTATTGTTGGGTGGGGCATGTCCAGAAAAAAGGCCAGAAACCAGAAGTTTTTTCTTCTCCTAAGTCTAAATACTTGACAAATGTTCAAGGACATTCATGCATTCATGCATTATGTGATCTGGGGAATTCGGCCCTTCTTCCTTAAGGGGCGCCACCCCTTTTGAGGCTAGGAAGGTGAGCCAGCTAAGCAAGACCCTCCCTTGGAGTTTGATAAAGTGTGACCTCACTGGGAGTGACTCCCCACCAGGGGACAGGGACTGACATTCCGGTAAGAAACTCCCTACAACTGAGACATTGTCTGCCTAAATGAGAATACCAAAAGTGGATCTAACTGTCAGCTGTGGAAATAATGTAGAAAGTGAATTTCAACCATTGGAACAAGGCAATGCTGGCCTCTCAATGGGCTTGACAGTTAAACCACTTTGGTATCTGGCAAAAAGAATAAGAGGACTTTCCGCCTTAAATGGAGGAGGTGAAACGATACGCAGAGGTGAGCCTCCAACATAGCGATGTCATTGGGAGACGGAGCCGCACTGCCGATGGGTAGTAGAAGGACCCAGAAGTCAGTCCAGAGGGAGTCCTAGAGCAAAACCGGGAGAGAAGCCAGAGAGAATGAGAAACATGGTCGATGAGGCACAGGGCTCTGCAGAGTCAGTGAGGCTGAGTAGAGCCAACCCCATGGGAAAGCATGACCCCATGGAGGACGTGGTGTGCTTGGAGCCCTGGAAACAACACAGAACTGGGTGAGTGAGAGAGAAATGAGACCCCCGGCTCACACTACGCGAAACAAGAGCGAGAGCAAGATAACGACGAGCAAATAAACACTCTGGCTTGCATTCAGGAGAAGATGCCCAGGAGCTGTGGAGAAAAACAGCGTCACTGAGTCGAAGCCACCTCACTGGAGCAGGATCTGCTATGGAGAAGGTACATGGATTGCTCATAGTATAGAGAGGCAGAGACCAGACCATAAGTACGGGAGAAGGAACAAAGAGATCTCTACGAGGGGCAACAAGGTACAGAGAGGGAGACAGTCATACATAATAAGAGTGGTTATGGGAGCCCTGAAAAGCTGAGTGTTGTAATAAAAACCAAGAGAAATATATCCTAGGAGGCGATACACATACCCCTATGAATCAAGCAATGAACTGGGTACAAAAGACCCAATGAAGCCAGAAGGGCCCTATAAAGGAAGTAAGGAATAATCAGAAGGGGAAACCAGGATCAAGCAAGACTGGCATCTCTTGGGGAGCAACCCGTGTGGTTTATGCTATATACCTAAGGAAAACCTTCATCTTTATTTTTAACTCTGACAAGATTGACATGAACTGATAAAGTCAGGAGACCTGTCTCCTATTAAATCATTGTGGCAAAAGAAATTAGGAGAGATTCCTGGGCACACCGGGAGATGGCAGAAGACTGAGGGCAACCTATACTGCCCGTTTTCCCTTTTAGGTTGTTTTTCTAAGTGGTGTGGGGCAGTTTAGAAGGTAGGATCTGGACAGAGGACAAGGTTTATTATTTTGACTAATTTTGATGAGCCCCCTTAGTTTAGTTTGTTAGGTAGGGAGCTTTCTTAGTAGCAATAGGGTCAGTAAGGCATTATCATTAATTTAAATACAATTCCTGTAGTAAAAGTATGTCTTCTGGTCCAAGTCTTTCTTCTGGTATGCCACAATATACATATATATGTTTATATCCTTCAGAGCTATGCTTTAATTTGTACAGCGCTCAGCCTTTATATTTACAAGAAGCATATAGACAGCTAAATGATTCGGATTACTATGAACTAATTAATGAGGAAGCTTTGTTGGATACAAAAATATTATTTTATTCCTTATTAGAGGGTTTGTTTGAAAGATGTCTTCTTGAATGGGGGGATTTTCCTTTTTTGAGGAATTATCATCCTTTGGCTCCCATTTTGTATTATTTGCTTAAAGTGCATAAGAATGCCTCCCAACCACTAGGGAGGCCGATTGACACTTCTCTCTCAAAATGTTTAGACACGTTTTTTCAAACTTTTGTGAAAGGCTTAAATTCCTACATTAGGGACACTTCATATTTATTGTTGAAACTAGAGGTTGTGAATTGGGAGGCGTCTTATGTTCTAGTCTCACTTGAGTTGGTGTCCCTGAATACCAGTAGTCTACATGATTTTGGTCTTTTAGCTTGCAAGCATTATTTGGATACCAGATCCATCGGCTACAAGCAGCAAAATTAAATGCTTTGCAAATGTTGCCATGTTGTATTTCTTTTTTAAGGTGAATATTTTAAACAGACAGTTGGTACGGCTGTGGGGTCATGTATGGCTCCCACTTATGCTAACCTTAATATGGGTTGGTGGGAAACAACTACAGCATGGACTGAGCAGCATGATAAGTATTTCAATCGTGTGGTGCATTGATATCGGTTTCTAGATGCCCTGTTTATCATTTGGGAGGGACCAATTACCCTTTTACATGAATATATCTTGATTGTTTCAATAATCCTGCATTTCATTCGGAAATGGCCATCACTGCCAACCCAGGAATTCATCTTTTTTGATGCTATGTTTCGTGTCTATGACAACTGTTTGAGATCTAATTTGGACAGGAAAGCAAGTGAGTCGAATTCTCTTTTGCATGCTCCGAGATATCACTTGCAGCCTCTAAAATGGAGCATGCCCTGTGGAGAGATGTTGCGAGCAAGAAGGAATTGTTCCAGAGACAAAGATTTTTAATTGGCTACTAGATTATTGAAGACTGGTTTCTAACAAGAGGTTATTCTCATAAAACAGTTGACCTCGCATATCAGAAAGCCAAAATGAGAAATCGATCGTATTTATTGAAAACTAAATCTAAAACTGATGAAACATCGGTTATTTGATTTATTGCTCAATTTAATGTTCTTTCTAGTGGTATGAGGAAGATTTGAACCAAATATTTGTTTATCTTGATGGGCGACAGGGATTTTAATCATTGTTAGCTAATACTCCCTCAATAACATTTTCTAAAGTTCCGTCTTTGGAAGACAAACTTGCACCTAGCATGCTTAAAGATTCAATGCAAAATCAAGGGGCTGGCGTAGTCAAATTAAAAGGGCCCTTGTTTTCCACAAATGTAACAAATGCAAAATGTATAATTTTGCTCAGGTGGGTGCTACAGCGCAATATAATCAGCAGACATTTGGGAAAATTTGGCAGTTATCACGTACACTACTAAGTTTGTAGTGTATTTTATAGAATGCCCTTGTGGTTTGAAATACATTGGATCAACTATGGGAGCGCTCAAATGGAGAATTGCATTTTGCAGCACTCTAGAGCCACCAAAATGTAGATGGAAATTAACCTTTGCCTTACATTTTCAATAATCTCACAATAGTGATGTTCCTTGATGTTGTTTGGAGCATTGGTGCATGTTAAAGAACATACACGTGCATAGAAAATAGGCAATAGAGAGAGGCGATTGCGACAATTGGAGTCCAGGTTAATAATACGGTTGGGCACAATGAAGCTGCATGGGCATAACAGTGATGGCAAACTCTTTGTAGTCCTGGACTGAATGTTTACAGCTGTTGTTGAGATTCCCTGTACACTGACAATGAGGCGAGGTTGGTCTATCTGTGTTAGCCCACGAGTGCGGAATTCACATTACTTCAAATCATTGTTGCTTCTGGCCTACTTAGACATTAGCTGATTTTGAGATCTCCTTTATAACAATAATGAGGTGGTTCTACCTGAATGTATGCTAGCCCACTAGGACAGATTTAGCAGTCTTTTAAACCATCGCTGCTGCTAGCCCATTTGGGAATTAGTTGATCTAGTGATCTCTTGCACGTTAATAATGGGGCGATGTTCGCTGAATGTGTGTTAAGCCACTAGGGCCGAATTAACAGTTTATCAACTATTGGCAGATTTTTTCAGCCATTGTTGCTGCTCATACACTTGGGCATTGGATGTTGCTGAACCGTTCTGTACTGATAACGAGGTGATGTTATTTAATGTTCGTTAGACCACCAGGTTAGAACTAGCAGTTTCTTAAATCATTGCTGCTGCGAGCCCATTTGGGCACTACTAGAATCCTTTTCAGCTATTGTTGCTGTTTTCAGTCACTCTTGCACCTTTTTGCTCCTGAGTATGTCACGAATTTGCACACAATGTATTTTGTAATTTTCTATATTTGTTTGCGCTTGTACTTTAGCACTTTATCATTTTTAGTTATAATTCTCTAATATGTCAGTGCCTTTGTAGTAGAATCCACAAGTGGATTTGCGGCTATTAGCCACGCACATTAATTGTAAATGAACGTTCTGTAGTAGTCTGACTGCATTTTAAGATGGCGCTTGCATTTGAGATGGGAATGCCATGTTTATTGTTTCCAGTGACTTGATGTACAATTAACATTACCTGAAACGAGGGCTCTACCTTTTCTTTCAAATTTTGAGCTTTCGAATTTGGTAGATGAAATTGCCTGACGACGTCCCTGAGAGGACGGATCGCACCGAGTCTTGTAAACTTGTCTTCACGTGTTTTCATTGAATTGTGTCCAGCCGATCTTTTGCAGGTATTTTTCCTCAAAAGAACTACACAGCACTTTACAGAACGAATGCTCAGGTCTTTTTGTTGAGTCAGTAATAAGATTCTGGATATTTATTTATGAGCTCATTCTTTGTGAATATATGTATATATATTTATATATGTCCAGCAGAAGCAACTCAAACGAGGCAGTTGACGGCTCTCCAATATAGACTTCAGCCCCAATATCCAAAAAGATAGTTTATTAATCCATGAAGTGCTATGGAAAGTTCTCCTGCAACAACGCGATTCGCCCTCAAATGTGCTGGGTCACTTTGTGACTGTGACAAAGCCCATGTGAGGGCGAAACGTGTTGTTCAAAGGTGTCCAACATTTTATCCCACAAGCTTTCAGTGAATTGTTTAATAAGGCCTTTGTGAGATCCTCTCAGTACGGTTTACTTGAGCAAGGACCGTGCCTATTTAGTGGTGTGGCTTTTTTGTGCCTTTTGGTCTGTATGATTCCGAATTTAAATGCTACAAGACTCCTTGAGGGTCAGTCCTGTAGAATGGCGAGAAACCTGGTGACACCTTTCGTATATTAACTGAAATTCCAATGACAACGCAGCCGTCCTGTTTGCATTCTGTAAAAGCCCCTCTTCCATAGGTCAGGAAAAGTTGTGGTTGCTTGGTTACAGCACCAGAAGGAAGGAAACACGATGACTCTGTTTGGAGATGACAGATGAAGCGCAGCTTTCATGGTTCGCACTGGCTGTTACTGGTATTGTGACCTACATCTAGCATTTTTTCCATTCACATTTATCTGTGGTAATGCTTGCTATTTCTCTTTTAAAATCTCAAAACTGTCTTTTCGAATCCCGCTTCAAGAACTCAGTTAAGATTTGGAGCTGCTGGGCTTGTGACTATCACTTCCTTCAATCATATGGAGGGGTTTGCGACATGCATTTTATCAGTCTAAGATGTATTCAGAATGTCATAAATTACCATAGCGAGCACTCTCTAAAAGTGATATAGGGCATTTTAAAACAGAATAATCGTGTAATCTGCATTATTGGTGTGTTCCCCACAAGAACGCATATCCCTCCTAATCCCTTTGAACAATTCTAGGTCGTTATATATAACAATAGCTGGCCTCCTGCCACCCTCCCACTTCCCAAACTAAAAATGCATGTGGCACCTTGTCAACCTCCCCAAGACTCCCTTCAAACCATAACAATCAGGACCTTGGATACATCCACTCTCCCTCATTTCCCTCATGTATTCACCGCCCAAAGTGAAACGGTACCTGTGGTCATGTCATCCACCCCCATCTACCTCAACTCCCCTATACCTTTCCTTGTCTTGTTGAAGCTACAGATCTGTCCGACCTAATACAGGGCATGGTGTGGACAGTGCAGGAGCAGTGAGTCTGTGAAAAGGACAGGCTCGGTGAACTAGCACTCTCAGAGAGCCAAGCCTCATCGATTTAGGAAGAGACAGGGAATTCTCTGGATCTATCAGGTCTAGAAAGACATCTGGGAGACAGTATGTGTATTGGTGTGCATAGTATCATCGTAGGAGAACATGATTTCCATATTCAACTCCTGTTACTTCAGAACAGGAAGATACAGCACTAATAATCCCAGAGACGGCAGGCGTTGCTTCCTGCTAACAGCACGAGACCCAAGTTGCATGCCCAAGTGAAGTACGGTCCGTCAAATGGGCCATAACACTACTATCAGGAGGTACAGCCTCCTCATCCCTCCAATTTAGCATCTTCACAGTCTTTCTGAGGTGTCAATAGCTTTTCCTTTAAGCTGTGAAAGGCATGGTGGCCATTTCACAAGTTTACAAAATACAAAACAAAATGGCTGCCAGTGAAAACAGAGATGGATACTACTCCTTTTCCCTTCTGCCTTTCCTTGGAGACCATGGCTAAGTTGGGAAGAGCATGGTCCAGCGTGGTGAGCAGGTGAGCATGGTAGCTGGGAAAGGTGGAACAAAGGTAAGTGGATAGGGAAGAGGGAATCAGGTGAGGGAAAGTGTGGTAGGGACAGGACAAGGGAAAGTGTGCCAAGCTGCAGTGTGAATGAAGGCGGCCGTAAACCTGCAGGGTAGATTGCAGCACCCTCACATGAGGGAGAATGGAACGTGGGTCTATACCAGGAGGTAAGGCATGGTTTCTGAGCCCTCAGATAGGCCTGGAGGCAATGCTATGTCACCTCCCGGTGGAAAAATGTACTAATGACTCCCTACCTAATCAATGTACAGCATATAAGATATCCCGAATGTTGTTAATCTTAACCATATTTTGAATATTACCCATCTGAACATGGTCATGCGTAAAAGTGGATCTAGTTCTGAATTTCACGTGCTAAAGAGTGGCATTACGTAAGGCTGCCATCTACAGGCCTGTCCCCCTCAAAACACTCTCTCCATTCCCCTTCTTCCACCTCACCACTATTGGGTCCCCTCCTTCCACCTGTTTATACTGCATGGTGTCTGTGGCCCCCACTCCATCCCAACTTACCTGCCATCCACCTTTACCTCTGGGTGGTCATCCTTCCATCAGCTTTCTGGTGATTCTTTTGTGTGCATCACCCTCCCCCTCATTTGCCTCCCGATCACAATTGCTACAAATGCCTTCTCAGTAGATAGGCTGTTTAGAATTTCTGATTTATTTGGATTCTCTTTGACCACAGTGCAATCCAAATGTGTTGCGCTTAAACTAAAGAGAGCGGCACCTTCTCTGGTTGGGCAGAGTCATCAACATGCAATCCTTGTAATTGGGTTCTTTTGTTGTTTTAGCCCCCTGCAAACACTGTGGAAATATTGACTGGAGCTGACATATCGGCCAACAAATTCCACAGGAAGAGAAAAGAGGTGATATAAGACACTCCTACTGAGTACACCTTCCTAACGTCATAGTTTCTGAGAGGAAGCCACTAACCATTATCCTAACAAATTCCGGTCTGAGACCAAATATAGTTCAAGCGCCTCTTGAGAATCCTGGGCTCGAATGATTAAATGTGTTTTTGGAATATCACCACCTTGGTGAAGGTTTATTTATCTAGTAACAACTACTAAGTGAGTAGAGTTCCTCATATTGAAAGCTGATTTTCAATGCCAATCAGGCCCTATCTGGCCAGCACCAGTGAACGGCAGCAGCACTGCCTTGATCCTATGAGGAACTTGCTGTAGGTCTTAAACATGATATTTTAAAATCAATATGTACTAAGGTATTGCACTCTGAAGTAACTTTGTATGCAATCAGCATATAATATCATGTCAAATAAGCCAATAAAGAAGTGTTTTTGCTTGATCTTTGCAAAATATGGGCATCAAGATTTGACTTAATGGTGGAAATGACCCTGCGCATCTCGTTCTCTTGTTTGGTGCTTTCTTTCTGTGCTCGAGTTTATGGGTAAGAATGATGCATCCCACAAAATGTTACTAAGTGACTCGTGTGGGTTTCCCAGAGAATGAGCTTGGTCAGTATTTCTAGAAATCAGTGGGTTTCTACTTTTCACTACTAACTTGGAGCCAGGCCAGATTTGATTTCATGGAACTCATTGATTGTCCTGTTTTTTAAAGGAAATAGTCTTAAGGCTAGCAGCCTACTGAGAAGTTAAAAAATATACATATATTTATCCCTAAAATTAGGAAAGATAATGAACCCCTGTTGTTTGCCAGGAGATACGCTTAGTTTAACTTGATGCAGATTGAGCTAAGGGGACAGAGATCTAAGAAATGTGTCTAAAATTGCTAACACTGTACAGATGAAAAGTGTTTTTTTTTTTGTCATAACGGGAAATACTGCTTTTTAAAGATTCTCCGAGATAACACCTATCTGAAATAAAAGATTAGCCGTGGCCCTTAAACCATTAAGGACATGATGGCCTATGGCTTTAATAAGTTGTGAAGGTGTCTGTACTTTGGGGGAAACAGTTTGAACTAAAGTGACTGTATATTCATGGATGTATGCATATATAGACGTATGTGAAGGCTCCTAAATTGTTCGTTAAGCCAGGTAATAAAGATTGGTTGCATCAGCTTCTCCCTGGCCAATGTTGATAATATCCAGTTTAGACACGGAAGATGTCGTATTTAGGCAAATTCGATCCACCTGGCTGTAAAAAAATGAAATTATTGCACAGCGATAGAAAAGGAGCCCTTTGATTTCCTGTTGCTGGACATGCATAGCTCATATGCCTTTTGTGCAATCAATATTTTTATTATATTGAACTTGACGGTTTTGTAAGAGTTGTTTGGTCTTTAGATAATAAGCATGCTCCAAGTAGCTGTGTGAAGCGCCTCATTATGCCATTATCGCTGCTTAATAATAACTGATGTTTTGCCCACACGCTGGCACCACACCTGGTGTAATTGCTCAACACGTTTAGAGAAAAGTGTTCGGTGTTTCCCTCAGTGGAGCCAACCCACATATCATTGATCCCAAAACCAGGGAAGGCTCCTGTGCAATGCGCATCATGTAGGCCACTAGCCGTAATACCTGTGGGAGCCATGTTGTATGCACAGAGTTTGGCCACTAGCTTTCTAGCTGGTGATCAGCACACTAGTTCATCTAGGTGAGCCTGGCTTACTCTCAATCCCACAGCACATTTGATAAGGTATGGCCTATTCTCCATATCACGGTAAAGCTTTGAGATCTCCAGTCCAGTCTGTTCCCTACCACTGGCATTAGATGCTGAGAAGGCATTCCACTGAGTACGCTGGACCTTGCGGTGCAAGATACTGCTTAGATGTAGGACGGCATAAGCAAGATGAAGACAGCAAATATTCAGTGCCGGAAAGTTAAAATGGCAGGCAATTACTCCTAATACTCCAGATTCTCTTCTTGAGAAATGATCAACCAGGCACGGCCCTTACCCCTCAGCCCATTTACTTTAATGATGCAACCATTAGCCTCAACAGTAAGACACAGTCTATTTGCTGATGATGTCATTTTGCTGGTAAAGTGGCTGTTTACAGTGAAGTGGTTATGTCCATAAACTATGGGAATCTGTCAGTGGAAATAAAGCACTGTTTCGTCCTTCTGCTGACTGAGAAATGACCCATGTGCAGTCGTGCTAGCCTGAGCATTTTCAATAACTGTCTGTTTTGAGTTCTACTCTACCCCCAGCATATGATGCCAGATGGGGAAAGGGCGACTTGAAGTCTTATCACAAGTGTTTGAATCGTTGTATGAATTAAATAATGGTTTTATTTATTTCGTTTATAATTCTTTAGAACGGGGGTAACCCCCAAAAGCTTCTCCTGTGGGCTGCTCTTCCTCCTGCTTGTCTTTGTAAGGTTTTCCCACTATAATTATGGGGAAAAGCCTTTACCCAGCCCCAACAAGAATGCTCTCTGTTGTGCTCCCCCCTTCCTACTCTCCCTTTCCCCAGATTACCTACCAGTCCCTATTTTGTCAAACACAGGTTTTCGTTTGCTGCATTCTCATTGTTCAGAATTCCACAGTAAGCGCAGTGCACAACTTAACACTCCCCAAAAGGCTTTCTTAAAAAAAAAAGAAATTATAATAATTTCCAGCAAGGATACCTTTCTTTGATCGGTTTTAAACTCTTTAAGATTAGTGGAACAATGGCTTGATTTCACAAATTAGCCAGTTCTGCATTCCAGGCAGAATTCGGCATATCTGTTTTCTGGAAACTAAGTATTTTGTTGTCTAAATTGCTGTCAAAGTTTCTGATGCATAATGATCGCATTTCATGAGAAATCCTGATTTTCTGTTGCAGGGGATCCAACATTTCTTTGTTTTTAGGGAATTGGAAATGCTGTCATTTTGGGCGCATTGTCATTTGTCTTGAAGCAAGCAAGACAAGACACGGCTTTAGATTCTTGGCGGTTGCATGATTCAAGTGACTTTTAAGAAACTGCATACTCATCTGACCTGTTTCCATCTCTTTTCCCCTTCAGGTGTTTGCTGCTGAGGAAAATGTGGATTTCCGGGTACATGTGGAAAATCAAACACGAGCAAGAGATGACGTAAGCAGGAAACAGCTGAGGGTCTATCAACTGTACAGCAAGACAAGTGGGAAACACATCCAGGTGCTGGGAAGGCGCATCAGTGCAAAAGGGGAGGAGGGCGATAAATATGGTAAGAATGGAAGCTTTCCAATCGCATTTGGATAGAGAATCAACACTGAAAGTGAAACTAGTCAAACTAGAGAAGCCACCTGATGCCATTAGCTGTGGTCTTCGGTTGGTCAGGACAGCAGAGTTATGAAAACACAGCTGTGATGTGAACACTGTAAAATTATTTTTTTTTCATGTTTATTATGAGCATTACAACTTGCTCCAGGGACAGGGCCCTGGACAGGCTGCAGACTTGTTTTGTGACACTTAAAATCAGGAGAATTATGTAGAAAAAGATTCATCCAATGGATCCGATACTCAAAAGCTACAGCAAATTAAAAGCGGGTCGAGGATGCGCTCTTTTAGTTCCCGTAGTTTGAGAAATGCACGGGCCGCCTTATTCGAACGGGTGGCCGGCGAATTTCAGGGGGCTGTGCGGCAGCGCAAAAGATCTCTATGTGTTTTACTTGGGCTTGACTCAGCAACATATTCAGGCCAATGCTTAAGACTTTTACATTGAGGAGTTAGCACAGAAATACGTGTCTTTGCTGCAAAATGTACACAATTTGAGAATTCACTCAATTCCCACCAGCTGTTTTTTTCAAAATGTTATTTGTTTCCAACACAATTTGGCACCTTTTGGTCAGGCATGTGTTCCAGAAGAAGGTAGATGTTCTGTTAAAGGGTCTACAGTTGGAAGCCGTCTCCCCGTCACTCAGTCAGTCCCCTCCCTGTTGCCAAGAGAGCTACTTGGTTACCACTTGAGCGACCTTTTCATCAGATGCACCATGATTTCTAGGAGACGATCAGTACATAGAGAAGAAGATTTCACTTGGCAAACACTGCACCATATATGAGCACAAGGGCCCGATTATACATGAGCATCGCCTTGTATAAAAAGGATGAAATTAAATGTAATTGTTGGTCGATGTCAAATATTCACTAAAAGCTTTGTTAACAATCCATGGTTAACAAAGCACTCATATAAACGTTCCAATGCATTGAAGTATTGTGATAGTATGCTTAACACCACGAGCAACGCCTGGCGGGGTGTGATGTATGGTTGCTTTGCTAACAATTGCAGCAAATCTCAATGCTTCAACCTTTTGCATTGTAACTGTAACATGGCCTGTGGCAAAGCGGCAGTTCCAGTGAGCCTCGATGCACTGCCAGACGCTGTCCTCGAGGCTTGACCTTTGGTCATGCCCGGGGCACGGGGACTCTCCCTGAAGTACTCGCTGGCCTATGCCCAGTTGACGCTGTGCTTCTGTTGTAGGGCCAGCTGGCATGCCATGGACACATTGACCCTACCTGCCAACATCTTGTCCAAGGTTCATATCAATCTGCCCAGCGGTCTTTGAGCTACACTTCTGCCAAGGTTCCACATTCGAATTTGAATGGGAAATGGTTTTGTTTGAGCTCGCCTATAACCTTGCCATTTCTCAAATCAACATCACGAAACGTTCCAAAAATATCCAAAGTTATTTTTTAGGGAAAAATGAAATGTGAAAGGATGTGACCGTTCTATAACTTTGCAGCCCCTCCCGTCCCAAGGAGCTTCACAAAACATTTCAAACATATTCAAACGTTGGTGTATGCATGATCTTTGGAAAGGTTCATGCAGTTACGTCATGGGTGGCACACTTATAAGCTTGCATACATTTGCAATGCATCTGCCCCTAGGGTAAACGAACATGCCGTCAAATAAGGCTGTTTTTGATTTAAATTAGCATATTTTAGCAGCCCTGGGGAATGCCTTTGCCTTTTCTAGATTAAGGATGTGTGCAGTGCCGCTGTTTGACCCCTTTTCGGTTATTTTACAGTGCTAGATCCAAGAATCCAAGATGGTGGCCAGTCTAAAATCCCTGGACCTAGACTGAAATTTAGATAAGTGACTTTCCACAGACCCAACAGATGGAATATGCATACTTTTTTTGGGAAAATACATTTTTAATGAACTTCCAGTGATGCCTACTGGATGGTGCTCTGCTGTGTATGACCTGGCTCAAATGTCCGTCCGAAGAAACCACTCAATGGATTGTCACCAATTCAAACGAATATCGTGAGTTGTCCCGGACACCACTGTGAAGTTAACTATTCACTTTTTAGGTAATACTTTGACCCCTAGAAGGAACTTTGAGCAAGTTTCCAATCACATTCAGAGTTGCATGTACATTTTTGTTCCATTTCAATAAATGCCATAATCATAATAATAATAATAATCATAATAATAATAAATGATGTTGTATATACAAAGCCTCTCGGCTGAATGTATATTAATAAATACACAAATAAATAATAATGTCAAGGAGTTTTGTTGATTGGTTCAAAGGTTTTTGCATCTGAGTAAGTGGCCTTCATAAATAGTACAAGTTGGTAACCGAGACCTGTAGTTATGGCTAAGTTGGACTCGCCGTAGGTAGCGCACTTTATGGGAGGTTTATAACATAAGCAAAATAAGCTTCATCAAGGGGGAAGGCAGGTTATAGGGGAGCCCTAAAACACTTTTTCCCTTTAATTTTCCACTAACAAATATTTGCTCTCATCTGCAAACCAAACCACCGGACAGATTTGAAGGAAGCTTTCACAAAGAGCAGTTGTGTAGTCCTAAAAGTGTGTTTTGCAAATTTGCCATAAATCCATGCAGGATTTTTTTTAAGTGCCCAATAGGAGCCAAAACCCCATAGCATACACCAGGGTGAACCTGGTAAAATCTGCTGCCCCATATTCAGCCATTTGGCTACGCAGTTGACTTTGTTGTGTGCGGGTCCTTGAGCGCTCCACCCAAAACACCTGAAACATGGATTGCAGACCCCACAAGGGGCAACCATATTGTCTTCCGCCCGCCCCATGCACTCACTCTAACCGTGGGTTCCTCTGGGAAATCAGCTCTTGCATTTATGTTTTACAGAAGTTAGATTTTTGTTCCTGGTGTCCCTCATATTACATTTAATCTACATTTAACCTGAACCTGACCAGCCTAAGGGCCTCATATATGTCTGGTTCCTTACTCCATGCCTTTTGATTAGTATGTGCATGTTGTTTGCGTTGGCATATATGGCATGATGTGTGGCACCTGGTTGTGGCAGATTTATAGCTTCTTTAGAAACCACAAACCTCGAACTTTTGTTTGTTTTTGTCTTGCACTGCAACTATAACATCCATCTTTCTCTGAATTGTAATGTTTTTTTAAGGGAAACATAACAATTCCATTGAAGAATATTTTTTCAGTGCAATTCAATATTGCATCGTCGAGATAGCATTGAGGAAACCCAGAATTTAGAGCTGGGGAGGCACTCTGGGTAAAGTATCCAACAAAACTACACGATGCCGATAGCCTGTACCACCTTCTAGTTACATTTCCCAGAAGTGTATTTTCTCACCACCCTCCTGCCTATACCCCTGAAGGTGATTCCACACTATCGAGGGGACTAATACACCTAGGGCCTAAAAACACAGTTTTTACGAGTATTGATGTTATCATAAAACATATGAATAACTGTTTCTGACTCATATTGTCTAGGCCATGAACGCTATTTTCTTTGCTTTCCATTCTTTTTCTTTCACAAAAAAGTTCTGTGTGTCTTCCATTGATATTTGTGCAACATTATCTACATGTTGTTTTAATGTGTTCTCCACTCTCACGGACCTGCATTTCGATGGGTGCTCTTCGTTATGAGAGTCCCCGTGTGTCGAAGCTGCTCATATGCGCCACAAGTCACACAAGTAAGATGTACGCTGAACTATACACATTGGTGTTGTTTCCCTTAAAAATGCACTTCTGGGCAGTTTAACTAGAGGATGGCAAAGGCTACACACATTGTTTTTTTGGATACAATGTTGCATCGGTGGTACCAGCGAGGCATGGTCGGTGGCCTTGCCCTCTTTCCACTTTGGACATGGAAAAGCTTTTTGCCTTGCCAGATTCCCTGTTTTGATAGGGCAGTGCCTTTGGACCTACCCCAGAAACTCTCAAGCATCTTATGGGGACTTTGAGCATGGCTAGCCATTTGGATGGGGAGGGGTCTTGGACTCGTCTGTGAACCCCTGAACCATCCGATTGGCCCACTGAGCAAGATCTAAGCTGGTGCCTACCACCGGTATTGACCATTTTAGGGCCTTCAGAGCTACCTTGAGAGGCCACAAACAACCGGAAACACCCACTGGACATCTACTGATGACATACCCAGTGTCATACCCAGTGGTTACATTGGCCAGGGCAGGGTTTTTGGCCCTGGATGAAGTATCACAAAGCCTCCAGATAAGCCTACTCAGCATGGCTGGCTTCATTGATTGGTGTCCTGGCCTGGAACCCGTACACCAATGAGTAGGCCCAATGGGAATGGCCCAGGCTATGCAGAGTGTCTATTTTGACCCTTCCCCTGTAACTACCTTACCATCAATGTGGTGATTGTGCATGGCCTGAGGACACCCAAGACAACAGATAGGCCTACTTGCTACTTTGAAAGGGGCATGGCATCTGGACCTGCCCCAGCAACCCCCTAACCACAATACGGTATTGTGGGCAGGGCCTGCAGCCATGCCGGGTGACTACCGTGACAGGCGAAGGGCAATTTTCCATGTCATTGCCCACCCCCCAAGCAACCTAATGGGAGAACTGCTTATTGCCTGCATGATGTATGCATGGGGCAAACTTTCACCCTGTCTCAGACCCCTGAAACTTAGATATTGTAGCTGCTGGCAATAGCTTAAGTAAACACACATAAAAACAATTAAATATTCCAGTGAAAAAATAAAAATAGAATTTGCAGAGGTGTAAGGAAATGTGGCTACTCCGCGATTGGTACGTTAGATTATTTGTTGTTAATGTGGCACTTTCTGGACGCTGGCTTTTGGGGAAGGAGACTTGATTAATAAGATCAAAGATAGCCTAATGGATGGGCACGGTTTGTGTTGGCAGACACTCAGGAATGGAAGCGTTGTAAGGTAACTCATGGACTCGTCCACATCCCTTGTTGAATAAACTGGCCCCTATTAAGGAAACTGAATGCAAGGGGAGTAGTTTGCTTGGTGCCGATGTGGAGCTCATGTTGGTTGCCTTTCACTATGATTGCATTGTGAGGTCGCCTAGATTTTGGAAACGCAGGCCTCCACACCCCCATCAAAAGTTCTGTGACATGGCTGCCCATCACAAGAAAATGGAACAATAGTATCTCCCCGACTTAACTGCTTGGTATGGGTGTGGTCTGTTGCCTAAACCTGTTGCCTGACTGTGGGTTTATTTGGTGTAAAAGGATTGGCATTTTCCACTCAGGTGTCTGATTTAATTAACTAGAGACAGGAATAGGGGTTCTTGCTCTCATTCCACTGACGTCAATCCAAGTGTTGCCCTTTTTCCTCTGCGTCTTTTACTGATATAATAACGACTAGTGTATGTTGTGCTTTCGCAATATATGCTTCGTGTGTAATAACTAAAAGAAGAAAGTGCCATAACTTCGGATAATGGAAATAAGTAAATGTATGCGCATAGATGGTTTGCCCGCGTTTTCTCTCTATTTGGTTAGCAGTCTGATGCTAGTTAGGATATGGCTCTGGTGCATGGTCTGAAGATCAGCCCTGAGTGGCCTTGACCGGGTGCAACCTGACACCTGACCAAGGATGGTCTTGGGCATCTATAGAGCTGAGGTCTTCACCAGGCTCAGACTGGCCAATAGAGCAATGCCTGAAGTGCTGGCCCAACCTGCTATTTTGTGCCAGTTTATTTGGTCAAAGTGGGCCAGGTTTTGACCAAAGTTGCCAATTTGATGAGTTACTTTGCTGTGAAGCTAGTAGCTTTGACTAATGTAACTGATCAAATGTTCTTCAAAAACGAACCAATTGTAGCATATTACCCAGAAATCCCCTCTTAAGTACCACTCAAGCAGCCTGTCACAAAAGGAATGAATTGCCATTTGCAACGGTGAAGCCACTTTTTCATTGGTGCCCGAGGCAATATTATGCCCCAGTCCGACCGTGGTCTTCACCACATGTTAGGTGATGCGGTGGTGAATGGGTGGCCCATGAATGGCTCAACGGGCTTTGCTTAATCATTCTCCAGCTCCCTCTCACTTGCACTGGATTGCATGAGAGAGGGAGTGATGCGGTGGAGGCAGATGGGGACGACTAATGCCCGGCTGGCCTGCAGCATCAAACCCTCGATGGTTGGTGCCCTGCTAGTACCTGGCTGCCTCGCTGCATGAGACAAGTACCTCATCCCTTCCCTATCTAACCCTGGGACACTTCAGCAGAGACAAAGCAACACAAACACAAAGTAGAATAACTAAAGGCCCTGTGGCACTTTCTGCAGCACCACCCTACTTCAGTCCTATTGTAAACCGATGTGTGGTTAATAGCCGTCCACATCTACACAGCTCATGTTCACTTACAGGATAGATAGCTCACTGTGTTAGGTGCCTGATGCTGACCTCAGTGTTCATAATGCGGATCACATATGTTAGTACTAACAGGGCCAGATCACTTTTTCATCCTTGTGGGATGATATACCGTGCACCGTTAAAATGGCTAGTAGTAACATCGGTCCTCTGACGCAGGGCAGCAAGCACAATATAAAAAAAACAAAAACAATGTTCAGGACTGTTTCATGGCACTATTGCCCAGGTGCAGTGCTTTTGGACTGATTCGGAGCAAAACGTTGGCCATGGAATATTGATCCATTACCTGGTGACTGAGGAATTTTAGCAATGGGTTTAGAAGCCGGCTTTTTTGGTTGCGGTATTTCCGAGCCAGGAAGCAATCGGAGTGGTCTTTGAGGTGAGGGATATTTTAAGAGTTTTGAAAATTGGCTGGTGTCTCATAGCGCCTGGTCCGCTGGTGGCATCATATTGATATTGATATTTTATTTATACCGCGCCCATACACATGTGTTTCAGAGCGCGACAAGGTAAGGGAGGGGAACAGGGGAGAAAACAAAACAACGATCTTACTAGGCCCAGTGACATTGAGAACGTGCAAGTGCTTGGGAGAGGGTGCAGGGAAAAAGTGCAAGGGAGGGGGGAGAAGTGGAAAGTGCAGAGCAAGGGGAGAGCAGAAATAAATACTGATAAACACATGATAAGAACAGCAAACACGGCAATAGTAGTGCATCCAGCATGTGCTAAATTGAGGGAAGCAGACAGGGTAGGTCTGGTAAGTGCAAGGGACGAGGAGGTGGGCCTGTGTGGGTACAGATACAGACCCCAGTACAAAGGGTGGCCAGAAGGCAGTGCAGGAGGGTGGAAAAGATAAGCAGGAGCCTGGGCCCGATGGACAGAGGGTGGCCAGGTGCACAGTACCAAGAAAGACCAGAATCAGCAGAGGAGAGGGGGGGCGAAAGCAGAAGCAAAGAGGATGGTCTTAAGGTGCTTCCGGAACCAGAGGTGGTTCTCCTCAAGTTTTAGGGTTGTAGGGAGGCTGTTCCAGAGGGAGGCCCCAGCTGAAGAAAGAGATTGGCGCCCAGCTTGTTTCTTAGAAAAACGACTGACCCTGAGGGAATTAGAGGTAGAGGAGCAGAGAGCTCGAGAGGGGAGCCTACACATGGGAGTACTGACTATGCACCAATAATCAATTGGGGGTTAAAACCTCAGAGAACAACTAGAAGTCAGTGGATGGTAAGTCGTGACATGCCAGATGGGCCAACTTCATTTAAGTCAGATTTTAGTCAACAGCATTTTGCATTCTGGGACTTAAAATGGCTTGTTTACAATTTAATTCCGGGCCTACAGGGTTAAGAATGCAATGTGGAGACTGTTGAAACGTTTGGTTGGGTGGCTCTAGCGCTTAGATACCCCATGGGTGGTTAGCGCTGATACAAATCTCTCGATTCAAATTAAAAGTAGTGCTGCCTAAAAAGCCAGGGCCGGCTGAAGGTGTCACAGCTGAGTAACATGAGGCCCCTGACCTGCCAGCGACTGCTGCATAGTCTGGTGGGCTCTGCTGGTGTCCTAGAGAAGGTCCTACACTATACCCATCTGGGTCTACTTTAATGGCTTCATAGCAGAGCGCGAATAATCCATGTTTATGGTTATATTTGATAAAAACCAAATAGATCGCACAAGCGGCTGGACTGTCGATTACGCAGGTAATTGCTTTCTATTACAGCGACCTCTGAAGAGGGAAAGGCTGCTTTGCTTTGCTGGAATGGGCAGACATTGTAAAGCTGGCGTTTCAGCAAGAAAAACTAAAGCATTTCCCTGTTCCAAGATCAAAAGACTCTGGTGGCGTTTCATGAAAGGTGAAGGCCCAGAAACCATTTCCCTGTATGCTAAAGAGCTGGACTGAAATATTGGAAGACTGATCACACCTCGAATGACCCAGCCCTGCCTCATTTGGTCCAAGTATTTTACTAGTTTCAAAACAAAATCCTCTGTATTTGGCTGGAATGATCCTTTTATTTGGCAAGGAAATATCTCCCTTTTGGCCCCAAAATGTCACCGATCGGGAAAATACAGCAGCTGTATTTAATCAAATGTATTCTGTGGTGTGGTATTTAATGCTACTGAGCCATTACCCCCAAATTCCTCTTCTTTGTTGCAGCCACCAGCTCCTCTACTTCATGTGTGTTCTTTTGTAGGAGAGCCTTGGCCACACCATGGATAAGAAGAGGATGGTTCATATTTTCAAAAAGGCTCTGTCCAACGCGCGGGCCTGTAAGAACAAAGAGAAGCATGAGGCTGTCCTCTCCATCTTCTTTGTCCTTATCCTCATCTGACTCTCTTTGCTCTCAGGAGAAGGGTGATGATGCTGGGGGGGAAGGACTTCAGTAGGTAGGCAATGCTTCAAGTCTCGGACAGAACGTGGTTCCTGCAGAATGCTGGGGTTGTAAATGGGGGTCTCTAGGATGCACCCTCCTCCTAAGCATTTTAAACACATCATGAAGGTGGGCCTTCCCTTGATTTACACGATGAGGGTTGAAGTGCTCAAGTTGTGTCTTGATATAGATAGGATTGTGATTACCAGGTTGATATGATATGTCATTTATAACGCCCCTGTACACAAGTGTTTGTAGGCAGGACAAGACAAGGAAGGGAAGACAATGGGAGGACAATCAAAATGATGTTAAAAGGCCTTGTGTCATTCAGATCGTGCAGGTGCAGGGGGAAGGGAAGGGGAGAAGTGAAAGGGGGGCTGTGCAGTAAGCAGGGCTCTGGTAACTGCTGCCGGGGTGGCCGGCTCTAAATAAGTGCAAGGAAGCAGGGTACTGTAGGGTTCAAGATACAGTCCCTTAGTGCGTGGTATGCCCTAAGGCAATGCATGGGGCTACTGGTCATCAAGGAGCCTGGTGCCCATTAGGTTCAGAGGGTGGCCAGGTGACCAGATAGCGCAGCAGGCAAGTACATCAGCAGGGCAGAGAGAAAGCAGAAGCAAAAAGGAAGGCCCTGAGTTGCTTCTGGAACCTTAGGTGGTCCTGCTCAAGTTTGAGAGAGGCAGGAAGGCTGTTCCAGAGAGAGCCACCAGCTGAGGAGAGAGATCGACCCCCCACTCTCTGCCTGCAGAAGCCACTGACACTCAAGGAGTTGGAGGTGGATGAGCAAAGGGCTTGAGAAGGAAAGTGCTTAGGAAGAGAGAGTTGGATGTAGTCTGGTGCCCGGCCCCAGAAAGCCTTGTGGACAATGCAGAGGGTCTTGAATTTGATCCTTGCAGCCACAGGAGCCAGAGGAGAGATTTCAGGGCTGGAGAGATATGATCCCTGGTTGGTCTTGAGGCCAAGGACAAGTCTTGCAGTCCTGTTCTGGATTAGTTGCAATGGGCGAAGTGTATCAACAGACAGATTTAAAAAGAGACTGTTTCAGTAGTCAAACTTGGAGAGAACCAGGATTCTGGAGACAGTGAGCTTCTGGGGGAAAGTGGGAAAAGGAAGAATACTTCAGAGGAAGTGCAGCTGGTAGTGGGACTTCATAGAGACGTCCGTGATGTAAGGAGAGAAGGGAGAGGGTGGAGTCTAAAATAACACCAAGGATTTTTGCCTTGCAGGAAGCCACAGGTAGAGGGCACAAGGTGAGTGGGCAGAGTAAAAGTGTGAGGGAGGGAAAACAGGAGCAGCGGTCCCAGTGAGAAGGATCTGAGTCTTACTGGCATTAAGGCAGAGCTCATTCACCATTCCTGAATAGCGGATAAACAGTCAGGAATGAGCGATGTTCATGGAGGAACTACGCTTTCAAAGAGAAAACGTTGCCACAGTCCATCCAGATTGACACAATTCTCCATAGCTTTGTTGGACGTTTTTCCATAGTGCCCAAAGGAGTGGCTGTGCAGAACATGGTTGATAAGAAGATAGAATCAGTCTTGAAGGCCTATGTGGGGGCCTACTTGTCACTTTGCACCAGCACATATACTTCCTTAGTGCAAAGACTGTGCTTTGGAAGTTTCTGGAGGTTCATACTGAGGAAGAAGAGGATTATGTCCTATTATGGGTGGAGTGAAGTCCCAGGTTGAGTTATTGTCTGTTTAACAGCAGTGTTAAATCATCAGTGGTGCTTCTGGGGGAAGTCATATTGCGTGTTTGCCATTTGCATATCCTCGAGTGGCACACCGATAGCCTTCAGAAAATATCAGAGTTGAAGATGCCACTTGGGGACCAGGTGTTGTTTGAGGACCCCCAGAAGACAAAAATGCATAGCGTGTTCAAGGCAGCTAAACAAGCCAACAACCTGAGCAGGGAATTGAATGTTAAGTCACAATGATTTTTCTGGGGGGCCGGGAAGAGTACTGAATCCTTGTCATCCAGCAGAGATGGCTTCAAATGTAAATACAGAGCAAGTAGTCGTTTCCCCTTATGGCTGGGAAGCCAGTCTCCCCATCTAGCTCTCAGACGTCCCGATGTCAAGAGAATGGGGCAAAGCTTCTTTGGTTTTCTGGTGTATGAGAGGTGCTTCTTTAGAGTTCTGGGTGACTGTTCATTGGGGTTACAGGATCGGATTTGCTTCTCTGCTGGTTCCTTCAGATTTGCTTTTGACTCGCCTTCCCACAGGCAGTGGCAAGAGGTTTGCAATGCTGCATGGGGTCTTGGAACTCTGGAACAATGGGGCAATTTGATGGTTTAGAGACAATTGAAGAGACAGGTGTTTTACTCCATAATTTTTCTGGTCCCTACACTGAATGGTAAATTCATGGTTGTCTTATAGCTAAAGAAGCTGAACAAGTATTTGACTACTCAGTACTTCAAAATGGAGAGTCTTCAAAGTGGCATCCATATGATCAGGGACATGTCCTTTCTGGCATCTGTGGCTCATAGGATGCATACTTTTGTGTTTCCATGCGCTGGGTGCATCAGAAGATCCTGAGGTTCTCAGTTGCTGGATTGCACGTCCATGTCAGGGTCTTTCCTTTTGGTCTCAAACCAGCTCACCATGTGTTCATTGAGGTGTTGGGGATGAAAGTTGCATGTCTTCATGGGAAGGGTTTTCAGGTATTCCCATATCTGGAAGATTGTTTGATCCAGGGAACAGCTGGAGTAACATGTTGGGTGATCTTCAGGACCTTGCAATCTCTTCATTAGGTTCTACTTGAATTGGGAGAAATCTGGGTGATAACTCACCTGTCTCCTTCACAGGATATGCAGTTCATGTGGGGCTTTGTTCCCTAAGGCCAAGGGTCTGGTCTCCTCTTAGAGGACCTGATGCAATGGATGCAATCTCTGTTGCATGCTCTTATGACAAAGAAACTGCCATCTGCAAGGATGGTTCTTCAATTCCTGGGGCACATGGTGACCACCGTATTTATATTACCTCTGGCGAGACTTCCTTTGATTCCCATCTGCACAGGTTTGGGAGAGAGGCTCTGGCTCCAGTCATAAGAGAAATTAGTTCCTATGTTTTCTGGTGGTCGCAGATGAGCAGTCCCTTTAGAGGATTTCCATTACATCAGCCCTTACTGATCAAGATTAAGATGAATGGAAGTGGTCTGGGTTGGGCCGCGACTCTGGTGGGCAGACAGCTCTAGCAGAAGTGGACCACCCCACAGCCCTATCAGTCGTCCAATTGTTATTTGCTCCCAAGATAAAAGAGGGTGCTTTGTTGGCCAGAATGGACAACATGTTAGCCATGCCCATGTCAATTGCCACGGGGAACATGGACAACGTCTTTAGCTCTTCTAGCTTGCAAGTAACTGGAGTCGGAGGAACGCACATTCATTTCTCTCAGGCCTAGCCATATCAAGGGTATGAACAATTCTAGTACAGATCATCTGAGAAAGAGTTTCCCCTATTCTTCATGGCAGCCACACCCAGAGATAGTCTGTTGATTTGTCCAAAGTTCAGGACTCTGTCCTTAGACTTGTTTGCATCTCCACAGGATACCTACCTTACCCAAATTTGCTCCACATTCCCATGTTCTGGAGGCATGGGGATGGATGTGATGCCAATCCAGTATCCAGGGGGTCTGCTGTAGGCCTTGACTCCTCTTGCCATGATCACTAGGGTCATAGTAAATGTCATGGATTTGGCATGTTAATTGATACTGGCTGGTCTGGAATGGTCAATGAGGTCTGTTGGTGGAGTTGGCTGTGGCTTTGAGGTTTCCCTTGCCCGTGGCACCTGGGCGACTCAGTGTGGTCCAGGGTGCCAGCCCCACTCTGTTTCCCATTGGGGGGAGTTGGTATCTGAGAGGCAGTGATGCAGTAGCTCGTTCAAAGGGTCCAGAACTCATAAGGGCCTGCCATGCTGAAGGTGTATGAAAGACATTGGCCCTCATTCCGCGGTTGGTGGTAGTCATGGTGCTATTTGCGCCATGACTACCACCAATAACGGTACTGTGTCCGGATTGGTGAAACAGGGACTTACCGGTTCAGTCCGACCTTGGCGGGACCGGTAAATCCCCATTCACCAAACCATTCCTCATTCCCATTTGAGCCCACATGGGGCTCAATGGGAATGGGAGGGCGCAAATAACGGGCCGGCATATGCCAAGCCTGTTATTTGCCCCCAGGTCCCTTAACGGGTCCTGTCCTTAACACCTGGCCAGACCAGGCGTTAAGGAAGGGACCCACTAAGGGACCTCTTAGTAGGACGGTAAGGGATTACCGGCACCGGTCTCCTTACCAGTGCCCGGTATCCCTTACCACGCTACTCAGAATGAAGCCCATTGAAACATTGTGCATCTTGGAATGACCTTAAGGACATCCAGGTTCTTGCATGGCCTCTCCTGCCAATCCTCTAATTTCTGCAGTGTGGTTTTGAAATGGGGTTGGTGGTATCTTCACTGAGATCTCAGTGGGTTGTGCAATATGCTTTTAAAGCGCTTTGGAGTTTGATTTCTGTAACTGATGGACAATTGTTAAAAGGTTTTTGCTGACAAGACCCTTGGTGTACTCAACACTCCCTTCCTGGGACTTGCCATTGATGTTGAGGGCATTAAAGGTGTGTCCCTTTGAGCCAGTAGAGACAATTACTATTACGTTTCTTATGTCAAACTCTGTATTCTTGGTGGACATTACCTTAGCATGGAGAATGGGGGAGAATGCTGTCTTTGCAGCTGAGGTCGAGCACATTGATTTCCAGGTGTGAACCTCAAGCCCTTCCTACGGTGGTTTCTAAGGTTCATCCAACAAGACATTGTGCTTTCCCTTTTCTTCCAGAATCTGCTTCTCTGGACGTGGGAGAAGTAGCACACGCTGGATGTGAAGAGGAGAGTCGTGACATGTCTGGTCAGGAAGGACGTTTCTAGGCAGTCGGATAGCCTATTTGTGTGGCTTGTGGGGATCCGAACCTGGACAAGAAGTCGCCGTTAACCAGGATCAGCGGATGTATTTGATGGTCGATTGCCATGTCACATTCAGTGGCTGATGTTCTTCTTCCTTCCTGGATTCAGGGAGGTCAACTAGGGGGATGCGATCATCTTGGACTGAGCCTCAAGGGATGCTGATCCAGGACATGTGTAATGCATCAACCTGCTCTGATCTGAATACTTCTACCAAGCACTACCATGTGAACCTTCTCAGACAAGGGTGTATGTCCCTTGGCACCGGTGTGTTGAATGCCAGCATTCACAGTGATAGGCAAAGAAGCTATGGGATGTCGTCACAGCTTCATTGAGTGTCTCAGTGCTGAGTTATAGGCCAAGCCATCAGTGGCTTCATCACACGTAAGTACCAGGAGGAGGAAGGGGGATCTGGGGTTAGTGTCCAAATTACCTATTGGTAATCTTTATTATTTCTAGTCTTTCTCTCCCCCATCACAGTATGTATACCCTTCCTCCCACACTCGTGGGTGGATGTATGAGTCCATAAGGATGCTGAAGTGGTGCGCTGTGGAATAAAGGTGAGGTTATACTCCCAGGGAAGGGGCGGCCCAAAAAAAGAAGACCTGTGTTCCTGCTGAGGAGTGATCCCTCACACATAACTACTGTGATGAGAAAGAGGAGGACTACAGGTTTTCTAGATATCAGCACAAAGCACACTTGAATAATGTGAATACAAATCAGAGTTCTTTAGCTAGTCACTGGTTACCCTGAATATCTGATGTGGTTGAGCTCCACAAGAAGGGACTCTGTGATATTCCTTGCAACATTTCCCTCAAGAACTTCTTTGCTTGTGGCTGGATTCACCTTTTCAGTCCTGAAACAATTGAGAATTTGTAATCGAACTTTATACTCAGATTACTGCAAAGTGAACCCCTGTCCTTGTGACACATTCAGTGTGGCATTTTGCATGCTGGAACTTGTAGGTCACTATTTAATGCAGGGAGCATGGAGCTCGAGTTAGCTAATTGCCATGTGCTGCTTGCTGAAAAGCAAGGGCTGGGGAAGGTCTCACACAGGATATGGAGCAACCAGACAACAACGCATGTACCCAATGCATCCTCATTTGAATGCTCGAGCGTATATCCTTATCAGAAGGCTAAGCAAGCCGAAGCCTTCAAAGCCCTCAGATAGCAACTCTCTTTCCCTGTATCTTTGTAATTATATATTTGGAGCATTGACAGGGAGGCTCATGTGGCTTGCGTTGCCCACAGCGCCATCTGTTTGTGAAGTATTTTTACTGAGAGTGCACACATGCATTCATTTGTTTGATGATGGGTCATGCAAAAAACTTGCTTGTTTGTAAATTGCGGTTGATGTTGGTTATTACTGCAACCTACAACATTGATTGCATGGTAAAGAAATCCCAGTGTCATCTGAGGTTGCTGAGATTAGTCAAGCCATACGTGTCCTCTAAAAACTGTCAAACACTAGTAAGAGCAATCATTAGGCCCAGATTGGATTATTGTAGTGCTCTTCTCTGCGGTGCCAGTAAAAATTCCCTGCATACATTGGAAATAATGCAAAATGGCGCTGTACACATAGTTATAAATGTCACAAAAAGCGAACACATTCCAGACTTCAGAAGGAACCTTCACTGGCTCACTGTAGCGTCCAAGGTCAATTTCGAGCTAAAAACCATGGTATATAAATGCCTTTTTGGATTGGTCGACTCTTATCTCAAGCAGAGTTTAATCCAACAGCCGGGTGATAGATCTACCAGCTCTTCCAATGCTTTCAGATTGACTGCCCTAGAATTGTTTTTTTTTAAGCGTCTGCTTCTTTTAAGTACATGCCACTGCAGCCTGGAACTCTTTACCTGTTGATCTCCGTTTGGAGAGAAACTTTCTTGTGTTTCGTTAAAGGTTGAAAACTCCCATGTTCGCCTGATACCTGCTTCATATCATTAGGGTTTCCTCCTGCCCCTGAACTCTCTTGTCCCGACACCCGTGTTGTCTTGTGTCTAATTGTGCGCGTTGATGACTGCGAGCTTATGCGCGTTACAAATAATAAAGAAATAAATAATAAAGTAAAATGGAGTGCAGTAGTTGATTTGTTACAATGCAGCATTGCTTACATTTCAAGTCAGTCGTACCATGCAGTCCTTTCTGTGCAACAGCAGATCCAAGTTATTCAATTTCTTTACCTTAAAGGCCAGAAGTTTGACCTTTTCAGTGAATTCGTTCTGCTGGACCCCAGAGATGAGCTTGGAAATTTTCAGACAGCTTCTCGGCACTTCAGAGAGGTCAAGCCGTCAAGATAAACACAATTCTTTGTGGTTGATAAAGTAATTTCGAGATCAAAGGGAGGTGAATGGAGCAACAACTGAAACAAATGGAAGGACAGTGGTTGTATAAAATTCAGATTTTCAGAAAACCGCACTCTTTTTAATTTGCACTATTGGGTACCGCTTTAGCGCCAACTATCAGCCGGAACTCTATGGCATTAAAGTACATATAGGAAGAGATGGCATAGGAGGAGGGACAAAAAACGTGTAGATGTTGAGTGGTTATGTGCCTACCCATTGACTGGCCAAAGCAATGCTAATCCCTATGGCCTTTCCCACCCAGTTCCTGCCCCTTCCTGCCACGAAGGGATTGGGTTCTCGCACTGCCATTGGTTTGTGTTGTCGAGTTGTTTACTTTTTACTCATTAATTGTTCCCCAATCCACCACACTCGTAAGTGTTAAGTTTTCCACAACACAAAGGAAACCAATATTGCTATATGAGACACTTATGGCAGGAGTAGAAAAGCAATATGGCAGGTGTTCTATGCTTAGTCTGTAGTCTGTGTGGGGTTGGGTTGGAGAACTTGCTGTAATATGTATGTTAGCGATTTTATGTATTTTATGCTATGTATTCAGGTGTGATTTTAAGTATGGTTTTATCGTGTTCTTCTATAGCTTTTGCCGAAAATAAAGAGAATATATGATAAAAAAAAATGTATAAATCATAACACAATACAAAAAGAGTAGAAAGCATTTTGAATCAAGACAACATTAAATGATTCTTAAGTGGCCCACACATCAAATAACATTGCCCTCATTTCAAAAGTCAATTTTCTGTGCTCAAAACGGAAAAACTCTAGTAAATCCATCCTAATACCGGATGTCGGGTGGGGGTTGGGGGTGTGGGGGAGAGAGAGGACTGTCTTGTCAATGTGGGCGACCGAGAGCCTGGTTTGTTTCCTTTGTTCACTTGTCCATCAACATTTGTTTCCCTGCTGCATAGACCTGCATCTCTCATTCCTGCCAAATATGATAGTGTTGTTCTACTTTTCCCTTCTAGTAATGGCTGTTTTTAAAAGTAAAGCTGTACTTTTATTTTCCACCCGTAACAAGTAGTGAAATATCTAGTTCTGAACTTGTTCTCACATTTTCTCAAGTTGTGGAAAGACACATTTTTCCTGCGTTCTTGTATGCAAACAGAAAGTCTATCATCTACATCAGATTCCAAATGAATAGGCATCATTTCAGAAATCAAAGTTACTTCATTTGCCCACCACACAGTCCGCTTCGGACAGGATGCGGGCACATGTGCAAATCTTCACTCTTACTGGTACTGAAATACTTCAGATGTACTAGAAGAAATGTGATCCCGCTCGCATTATTGTCAAGTCAAAAAAATGAATCATCACATGCACTATGATGGGGTTGAATTTGTAGGCTTTGGCAAGAACTTTCTTCAGAAATACCTGGAATCTAGTAATTACCCCATTTTTCCAATCATATTCCTGTAGGATCTTATTGCTCAATTACCACCAGTGTGTTCAGGAAATAACTAGGTAGCCTTCAATAATTTCTGGAACTCAGGGTTATTTTTGCATAGAAAGTCTCTTAGTAAATGATGTTCTGCTCAGAAGCTACGTTGACTACTGTTGATCTAGTCTGGCTGTAATTTCTTGAGAAAATGGGAAAAAGTCCAACAATGGTGCATGCAAGGCAATTGTTGGGAATAATGCTCTTATGCTGTTTGCATGCACTATCAGGACCTCTTTTTACTTTTTATAATAGCCAAACTGAGCGAATTGTATAGCATTTCCAAATTGGGATGTAGGTCCGAAGACCTCAAACATAAGACCAACATTGCAATATGCCGCTCATGAATGCTGCTCCACACAAGGTCAGACGTATGCCACCCCCTCATTCCCTCTTTTTAAATTTCGTAGGGGTCCTCAGTGGCCCCAATGCACCACTCTATCCACCCCCACCACTTACCTGTACTGGCCACACTCCTTCCAGCGTCCCGTCTCTAGGACGCTTCCCAGGAGATCAATGTGATGTGGTCTTTTGTGTGCCTAGCTTAGGAAAAGTGGTCTAGAAACTGGAGTCGGCAAATATCGGATGTCTCAATAGGTATACAGTATACAAAGCATTCAATCAATGGTACAACTTCATATATCATGCCCAATCACCTCTTCATTCTGTGTTATTTCCTGCCATACTACCCATAGAGTTTTGTATGCCCAGAGTGATTCATTGATTGGCACCTGAACTACTGCAAGGAGGAGGCCTGAGGTGCCTAGCACATGTATATGAATCTGGCTGATGTGGTCGTCTTTTCCAGATTTAAACCATCAGCTATTGATAAGTTAAAGTTGATGCACTTTGAACATTGTGTCTTTAATGTAGACATATGTTATTATTGGCCTTAACATGTTGTCTTATCTCCCAAGGTCCCAGAGCATGAAATAAAGCAAATGTGTATGGTATATGTGTGTGCACTTACACATTATTAACCCAGCCAATGGTTTTCACCTTTTCCGGGATACATGTTGTAATTAAGTAAACCGACACATTATTTCATTGCATGATAGAAAGAGTCCTTTGCTTAATTGTAGCTTTGGAAAAAAAAAGTTGATATCATCTGCAAAATGTACACGCCCAGTAGAGAAAGAGTCATATCGGAAGAATGCCAGTACTTCATGCCTGCATGTTTCTTCATTAGAACACAGAAAGCCGCAGCGATGGGAGACCTCATGACTTGACCCACATCTTAGGGTCCTGACACTCCATAGAAGGACTTCTTGGCAGCCAGACTAATTATGAATACTGGGGCTGTACCTTGAATCGATATATCAGTGACGTGATGAGCGTGGGCCTCTCTGTCTCTATCTGCATTTTCTGCTTTATTTCCCAGTGCTCTGTCTCCTTATCCCATGACCTGGGATAGGATGCTGTGCTATCATGCAACAGCGTCCCATGTTACCAAATGCGCTGCAGTGCAGTGACATTCTTATACCACAGAAAGAAATCTAGCCGTGGAAATATTTATTGTTTCAATGCATTTTTGCACGTGCAGTTTTGCATGGTGCAAACACTGTACTGTACAAGTACAACGTTTCTGCAATATGGTCCATATAATATAATGTGAACAATCCTAGGTGGAAGCTCACTTGTTAAACCAGTTTGTAAAAAATTCGCCAGTAAGCCATCCTATTGTTCTTATTAGATTTCTATACTGTGGTTAGGGTGTCTGTGGTTGTAATTCTACCTTTCGCTGCTTTATTCTGCTCTCTAATACAGCACACTTACTTACTGAAAGGGGAAACCTAGTACCCAATTCACAAAACATTCTTTCCACGTGTGTCGGGCAGGTGCCCATGCTAATCGGGGGAAAGGTCTTCATTTTACTTGTGGGCTTATTCCTTATTTCCAAACCGTAGGTCCAAATGCCTTTGCCCACACTCAAAACGGTGCCCGTGGGACCTCCATGAGTGAAGCTGCAAGCGCCTATCTGGGAGTGAGGGGCGTGCCCAGCACTTTAATCCGCAGGCCTGTCCCTCCTTCTAGTGTCCAGATCATCCTAAGGCGGGATATGTCAAGCATGTGTCACGGTGCATCCTGCTATCTATCTGTGACGGGTAACTGCCTTATCACGCCTTATGGTAGTTCAATGTGTTCTTAATAGTGAATGGGCTATCTGTAGGCAGTTGGTCCTCAAAAGAGCGCTGCCTTACAAATATCTGCTGCTTAGGGTGGTACTGCTGCCCTCTCTGCTGTATTCAGTGCCCCAGGGCTCAGTAGACATCATTTTCCAGAGTTCAGGGCAACTGTGCCTGCTCACTCGAAGCTCCATGGGAAATGCAGGAGGCTTACTTCATTCCAACACGCTTTGCATCTGCCCAGCAGATATTCCTTTTAATCTCACCTGTGAATGCTGGACGGTGCAACACATCCACTGGATTGATAGGAAAAGAGGGATGTCAATCATTGGTTGCTCTGATACTGGGGGGAGTGGACTTTGGCTATCTATCCTGTTGGACAAAAGTAATAGGTTGACCAACCCCAGTAAACAAAGTAATCATCCTATTCAAGTCTATTCAATTTAATGCGATGGGTTCAAACTTACAGTTTCAACATTTCATTTCACTTCATAGTTTTATGTAATTCATTAATCTTTTATTATACCGCAGACCAATGCTTAGACCGGGATTAGCACCTATGTTATTTTGCTTCCAAGACAAACATGTTGCCCCTGAGCTATCCTGCCGTACATTTTGATATGTGCATATCAAAATGCATTGCTGCTGAGTAGTACCAGATTAATATAAAGAAAACCTGCAGATCTCTCAAAAAAGATATCAAGAGTGTAATGCTTCATTCACAGTAAAATGCAAAAAAAATAATCAGTTCTGATGTCAGATTTGAATCAATGTCCAAGCAAAGCCTTTACTAAATTCTAAATAAATCAAAAAACCACGCGCAGTTCTTCTGTTAAACACCGCAGATAATAAATATATATTTTACTGAACCACTCTCCCTGTTGTGTAGGTAGCGCCTTTTCTGCCTTGACTTGCTAGAGGCTTTGCATTCACTTTCTGGCCTGGCAATCTTCGAAGAGCAATAAAATGTGTGTTCTATTTCCACCCGCTCTGTGCTCTACATTTCTTTGTATTTAAAACTATAATCGGTATTTCATTAAATGTTCAAACCACAAGGATGAAATTGATACGCATGTTCTGCTCCTGTTCCTCCAAATGGAAATGTATTCGTTTCATTTTGATATGACATTCCTTTATTGCTTTATGAAATACAGAATTAATTATGTCTAGGTCTTGCAATGACATCACTGCTAAGCATTTCATTTCTTCAAACAGTGTTTCGTCTACTTACTGCCTTCTGGTCTTTAGCGTCAAAACAGGCCACCAGGTCCTTGATCCCTGACTTCCACTCTATATGGAGGAGGGCGTTTTTTGTTCAATTTTCTCTGCTCACAGGTCTTCTTTAAAGTATGGCATTCTTTAAGGTATTTTAATTGCTTTAATACATTTTTTTAATTTTTATCCCATTGTTTTGTAGCCCCATTGACTTTGTTGCCCGCAGGGATTGGCAGCCGGTCACGCTGCAGATGTGTTGGCCTACAACCCCTGTCAGCTGCAGCTAGCACAGTCAGTGGTGCGGTAGCAGTGCAATTGCACGCCAAAAAACCTCACACAGTATCCTGCCTTCTGCTCTAAAATTGCTTTTAGTTTCTGTCTCACCTGCACTGATTTGTTGTATTTCTCTGGATAGGGCCACAAACCCATAGCAGCCTAGGACCCACCAGTACATTTCCAATATATAAAGTTATCGAACATCTCAGGCTGAAATTAAAGATTCAAAACTCAGCACCCAACCCCAAACAGTGAAACAAAAATGCCAGGTGAGGGTGGCGGGGTTGGGATGCAAGGGGGAGCCACAGTGGCAGTAAGCATATACAGGAACACCTCTTAAAATACAGCAAATGGAAACAGTGCACATCCATATCCCCGACCTGTCACCGGCCCTGTGAAAGCCAGCTATCCATGATGCAGAAGGGACAGTGCTGATCTGAGGACTAACAGTGCTGTCCGTCTGTTGAAATGTGATGACAGGGTGGGGGACATAAATTAGAGCACACGAAGTGGGAAGGAACAGGTGTGACAGGTTGGCTGCAGATGCAAAAACAATTCAACTATTTTCACACTTTGATCCTCAAGATTGTATTTTCTTCCTAAAGACTTATAACAGATACAGTCTTACCTGATAACCTTGCACGCTTCCCATACTTATTTAAACTGGGCCTCCTTGTTATCAATTTTCCTGTAATAATCTGCCTGATGAGATAGTGGTACACTACTATTTCATGTTCTTGGAATAATAGCCAAGACTCCTCTTTGAATTTCCTCTGCATGTGTTCTTCCTCTTTGATGCAATGCCTCTGGGGTGGTTTAGGCGGGATCGGTGTTGTGGTTTATTTAGGCGTGATATGAGTTATTTTAGTGTTCCCTTTACTGGCTGCTCTATGACTCAACTAATTCCTTGCAGTAATAATAGGTACTCTTTGCGTGTTTTGTAATTGTAGTTATTTATTGAAAAAGAAAAAGTGATTTGACAAGGAGAATAGTACAAAGGGCATATTTTTGGCTTGAGCAATTCAATGTCTGGTGGGTTTAGAAACCTTTATAAAGTCTTGCAATTCTATAGCGTTAAACCATGCTTTCCCAGGCAGGCATAGGCTCTAGAGGCCTACTAGCCCGAGCCTCGGTTGCGAGGAACTTGGCAAGGGTTTGGGCCATTTCCTCTCACACCCACTCTGGAAAGCAGGGCTTAATAAGATTAGTATCCCACTAGTCCCTTCTCTCTTTCCATGGTGCCCGTCATGAAGACAGAGGGAGAAGAATCTGCAAAGATTGCACTGAGGCAGCATGCAAGTGGATGGAGCCTGGGGAGGAGGAGGAGCCCAGTGAGCTAGCAGAAGCTGGAGGAGGGGGTCGATGGTACACTGGGGCTTAGCTCATGGGGGAGCAGCAATTTATCTGTTCTAGAATGAATTCTTATATAAGTGTTTCCAGCCTGGTGTTCCAGGAAGCTGAATGGCTGTCTTCCCTGTGCAGGGTGTTAATATTTAATACATTTACCCAGTAGGCAGTGGGAAAGGAGCTGGAGACAATAAGTGGGAAGAGCACAAGACAGTCTTCAAATACATCTTCTTTATTCACAGATTTGCGCTGGTGTGTCCACTGTTGAATGTGCCTGCCTATCAGTGGGGTGCAGAGAGGGAAAGCAGTCTTAGGTCTCTGGGGCTCACTCATGGGAGAGAAGATTGTTTTTAAGTGTGATTTTGAAACCAGTCCCTGCTGGAATGTTATTATTATCTAGAGGTACCAGTCCCTGCTGGAATGTCATTATTCTCTGGAGGTAGGGGTTTCAGTGATGGGGAAGCTGGAGAGGGAAGGAACAAAAGCGGGAGACAACACAGGGTGGACAGGGGATGGTTAGTTTGAGGAGGAGAGCTTGGAAGCATAGAGTTTGCAGGACTTAGTACCTGATGATAGGTTCTCCCAGGGTTGGGTGGATGGGCAGAGGGGCAAGTGTAGGCCTTCTTATTAGGGAGGTTAAACATTAATATTCTGCCCTGCCAGTCCATCTGAAAAGGGAGACGTGCTAGAGCAAGCTGCAGGAATTACCACATTACCACATGAACAGCGGATGGACTATTATCCTGAGTTCCGCCGGTGCTAGCACTCATCGTTGCCTTGGGTAGCAGAGTGCCCACCACCTGCCCTGGCAATACAACTCATGGCTTCAAGGCAGACCTTTTAAAACCATTCTGTGGGTCTCGATTGATCGACATGCTCAGCCACAATAGCCTATACAATACACTGTTGAATATGAGGAAACTCACATAGATGACCCACCTTATATTATAACTCATCCTTGGCTGCCAGCACTCCCTGCCCAGCCTGCTCGATCTGACAAAAGCCCGAATAGAGCAGAAGAAGAAGGGTTGAGTGAGAGACGTACAGCAACTGCACTGGCATTTGGGTTGTGATGGAGTCTTCCATATAGTGTTTGAGTACCCTAAGTGTTGTCTACATTTGGAGGAATCGCTGACAGCATTACACTTTAACACATTCTAATCCTGGCATTGTGTAGCCAAATCCACAATATCCCAACAATAAGGGAGCTGACACCTGCCCCTGCCTGCTGAGCTAATAAGGTAGATCAAGGGGGTTCATACATCATCCAACTCGTCTTTAACAGACCTGGTATTCCATGGCTATCATCATGCGCAATTATCCTCCATCAATAAACATAATGGGGCTATAAGAAACTCTTGATCGTGGCTAGTCAGAAAACACAATAGAACTTTCCAACAGTCTAACTGACCGCGTTAACAAAGGATGCTGCACAAAGCAGCAGCAGTTACTATGGATTGCGTGATATGTTCCATTGGCCCCCATTGTGACTGAAGGTCTGCTGTCTAGGTTCCTCATGTGGCACACACGACCTTAAGAAAAAGGGAAATGGGGAGCAAGCAGGAACTCCTCACTCAACCAATGACTTATTGTTTAGATTCAAGGTTGTCCCCCGGCTGGCAGCTGTGCTGGCCACCACCTCCTTGGTTTTGTGGTACTTGGACAGTGCATTGTTCTTAGTCAGCCTTATGCTTGCAGGGCCTATTCCTCCAAGGACCATGGGCCTCCCAGTGCTGGGGGAGGGCAGGCCTATGCCACTCTGTTGGCTCTGGCACTCCAGCCCCATGGGGCGCTGTAAAAGGTCTCCCAGCAACCCGGGTGCTGATGCTCTGTCTGTGGCCCATGCAACCCCATGGCAGATGTCTATGGCTCCCACATCCCTGCCCAGGGCATTGCCCCCCTAGGTAGGAATACCAGGCTCCTTGGTCCAACATCCTCTATTGGTGGTCTGGTGTCTAAATGTGAGTGGTTTGTGTTTTCCCGTGGGCTGCCTGCTCTTCAATGATCACATACCTCACCCACATCAATGGGTTTGCCCCCATGACCCTCCTCTGTTCTGGCCTTCCTCCTAGAACAGCACCATTACCACAGCGTCCCGTGATCCCAGGACTTCACAGCCTCCCATTTCCCAAAATGTGGACATTTCCAAACCCTTTTTATAGTTCAGTTTATGAGGATCAAGCTTAACCTACATCAAACTAAGGAAGTGCTATCAGTAAGAACGTGCATATAACCCGTGCTCAAGCATACTCTATGTAGGGGCTGTAAAAAAAAAGGGGGTAATTGGAAAAAAATTGGAAAACTTGGACCATATCTTTCCATTTTGTCCTGCTCTAACTCCTCTTAGGACAAAGTTTTTTAAAAACATTTTTTGGAAGGCACACACACTTTATCAGTAGAAGAATGCTGGTCATTAATGCTGAGGGGAGAAAATACTTCTTTAACTATTGCAGCAGTGAATTTCTGGACTGGACAAGAGCGATTCATTTGTGAAAGATTGCTGCTTGGTCTATCTTAATGTTTGGATAATTGTCTGTTTGTCGGATTGTCTATTGGGAATTGTTTTGCTAAAAGTTTGTAATAAACTATAATTCAATAAATACAAATTAATAAAAACAATTAAAATGTGCTTCTTCTTGCTATCCTCCTCACGCAGCCCCGGTGCAGCCAGCCCAACACCACATACTGCCTTCTCATCTTTTCCTCTTGATACTGGGATCTCATGACACCATTCCCAGCATGGCATGGGGCTGGCTGGGTTCTAAAAACCCCAGGGGGCTGTCCAGAGTGGCAGCCCCCCTTGGTCCAGCCCTCCTTCTCCTGACTTGTTCTTCAACCTCCCTTCTCGAACTGTTACCTGGCAGACCTATTCACACCTTCTAGAGTGGTGGTGACTTTTCCGTTATTCAAATGGTCATTTCAAAATGTCAAGGCTCCAAGAGGCCCCCGGGTACAGCATTTATCAGCACCCACAGAGTTAGCATTGCATGCAAACCAAAGCAATGTTGGATTTAAGAATATACTCAAATACAGCAGTGCATACATTACTGCACTAAAAAAAGATCCATGTGTGTGTTCATTTCTTTCCAAAACTCATGGCTCATAATTCTACCTTCACCTGTTTTAACCCCAATCTATACAGGCCCTATTTGGGCCAGGAGCTAAACTAGCCCATGGCTTGGTTTAAACTCAAGAAGAATGAATAAGAAATGCATTTGCAGGGACAGACACCCCACGTTACAGTGCATAAATGTGGGTGAGTAGAAATACCGCTAATCCCATTTGGCTATATGTGTGTCCTTCTTGGTCTTGTGGGACTTCTTTCATTTGTTTCCCTTATTGTAATCATGTAGCAGGGCTTTGTATTGGGAGAGGAAAGCAGAGGAGAAAGAGGCTGCTGCACTTCTCGTGGGACAATGATAACAATTTATCAGCAGCCTACACCACCAAAATGATTAGAGCCAGCAGACCATTCCTCTAGGCTGATAGTCTCATCACCCTGGCCAGAGCTCTGATGCTTTCCAGAATAGACTATTGTAATTCACTATTCGCTGGAACTAGTCTAAAAAAAATCCAAAATGTACAGGTTGTTCAGAACAACGCCATTAGAGCTGCCTTAAACATTCCCAAACAGGATCACATATCTACCACTAGGAGGAAAATCCACTGGCTCCCTATCCAAGACAGAATCAACTTCAAAATACTGACGCTTACCCACAAATGTATCACAAACAAAGCACCGCTATACCTCAGCAATCTCATTTGCAAAGCCCACTCTAACAGCCCCACCCGTTCCCAGTACACCAATCTTCTCATCACCCCAAATACAGAAGACAGAAAGCTGTAGGAGCAAGCTTCCTGATCATAGCTCCCAAATTATTGAATGCCTTCCCTACTTACCTCAGAAATGACACCTCTTTCTGGTCCTTCAGAAAAAGCCTAAAAACCCTACTCTTCAAGACAGACCTCATGCAGTAACCGCCTAGACACCAGCATAGTACCTGCAAGATACATGGTCTCTAATTATATATAACTCTACATAAATGCGTAATGTATTCCATGCAAAATTTGTAACGTGCAACTTTGAAACTATGTGTAGTAACTTGTAACCAGTTCCTTTAAGTTTTGTAACAGAGCCTAGTTGCCTTTGAGCTTTGAGCGCTTTATAAATGCATAAATAAAGAAATAAATAGATACATTTTTTTCTACCCCTTGAAAGATAATGGTATGGCTGTTGTGCATGTGGCGGTAGGTGCAAATAACCCACAGTAGGTTTTCCTTGAGGTGGGACTCACTAGGGCTTGGCTCAGGACGAAGAGAAGATGATGTGTGGCTTACAATGAAAGGCTTACCCTGCACCTTAGGTAGGAGGTGGAGAAGACAGGGCTGGCAATGAAGGGTTTGCCACTGCCAGAGAAGGCTTTGGCAGTGGCACGGACTGTAGGACCAGAGCATTTGAAGGAGGCCATGCAGGGAGTCTTCCTGTCAGAGTTGGTAGAAGGAAAGGAACATGTGTCTGTGAGGAATGGGCAACCTGAGATGACTTAGTTCCAGGGGGCGTTGTTGCTGCAGATACACTGGCGTTTTTACTGGCCAATGACCTATTCAACCGTTCAGCAGGGAGAGGGTACAAGAAAGGTGTGGCTCTGGCTAGAGATAGTGGTGCTGCAGAAGATGGAAGAGCAACAGGTGGATGTGGCAGAGGAGATCCACCTGCTGTTGGCTAACGAGGAGGGAGAGACCCAGGCCTCTGCACCTGTGCATAGCGTTTCAGAGGAGGTAAGGCAGGAACAGATGACCCTTCTCAAGCTTCACACCCCGGCCCTAGGCCCAGTGAGACTTGTTTACCAAAGAAGGGTTGATTCTTCAGAACCACAGCAATGCACAAACACGTGCAATGGATGCATGGTCTGACTAGTCCTAATGTGTGTATGTGAGCTTGCAGTGACACCTTTTCTGCAACACAGTGCACTGCTGTGGGTACGGCAATGAGGGAGTGTATGTGGGGTCCTCAGAGGAGGACACACACCATCATTACCAGTTCCTCCCATGCTGGTACAAGCAGCCCTTCATCCCCCTGCCATTTTAGCCAGCCCATACACTTTTGCTCTCTATCCATACTGTGTCAGTCTCACCTTCCAACAACAGGGATTTGCTCCCTCTGACAGCCTGACCACTGCAGCTTTTTGTTGGGGGTGGTATTTTTGTTGGTGTGTTCCTATTTTGGCAAGAGCAGTCAGGGATGAATGATGTGTTATGCTATCAAGCACTTCCTTTATTCCAAGATTACCATGGGTCAGGGAGGGTGAACCCCACGACAGTGGAGGATGCCATGGAGGAGCACATACACCTGCACCAATCTACCCTGTGGTTGGTGACTGACTGGGCATTGGGCAAGAGTGTAGGAATTCAGCAGATGGAGTGATAGCCCTCAGATCAGAAGGTAGTCCACAATATTACATGAGAGACTCTCCAATTGTGCAAGAGGGCCAGAATGAGCTGCAGAAGCTGCTTCATCACCCCTCTCTCTGCAGTGTCAAAGAGGAGTGACAAACGTTGACAAAATAGCTAAGAAATTAATTAGATGTAAAGGAGCTAATCCCAACCAGCATAAAATGAAAGAACCAAATGTTAGCCCCTTATAGCATGCAGTTGTAATTTGAGAACTTGTAACACTGTCATAAAATCCTCTGAAGGCAGAAATCCTCTTATTATATTCCACCAATATTACGCAACTGCACCATCAACATCACCATGTCCGGCAGCGCTTGTCAGTGGTGGAGCTAGCCTTGTGGGTGTGCTGCGGTTTGTGCAACAGAGGGGACGGACTACATAACATGCTATAATGCACTGCATGCATCACCACAACACTATTGGTCGCGGTGATGAACTCACAATAGCACATGCTCCAGTACCACCCTACCCCCTTGTAGGTGACTGACTGATTGAGTGTTGTGCAAGAGAGCAGGAATTGGGGAGGGGGGGTGAAGTGACTGCCCGGACTCAAATCTGCGGTTAATCCAAAATATTGCAGAAGTGGCTCTCCAATTATTTACGAGGTTTCAACAATCAAAGGGAAGTGAGAGAGATTAAAACACTTAACCCACACTTCGTAATCATTTCAAATGCCAGGTGGCTCCCTACAAACCATGGCAATAACAGCTGTCCAATCCAATAAGGCAGACCATCATGTAAAGACTTTGGGCATCATAACAAGTATAGCAGTAAGTGGAAATATTGGCGGTAAATGCATCACTGCCAACTTTACCACTACGCCAAATTGGGACTTCAGAAAATGTGGTGCTAAATTCACTGGAGGAATTACTTCTGGCAGAATTACCTCCAGTGGTGATTCCGCCAATAATTGGAGGGATTAACACTGGAGGTAATTCCACCACTGGAATGAATGCCAAAAACATAAAACCTGTTACCGCCTAATTACAAGGTCAAAATCAGCAGAATTACCTCAAAATATTTGAGGAAATTCAGCCAAAAACACAGCACAGTTACCTTCCACCGAAAAAGTGGAGGTAAATGCAGACAGGTGACTGAAATGAAGGCACATGTGCACCAGATCCACTCTGGAGGTCCACAACTTCTCCCAACACATATCCAAGCAACATGCTGCCCAAAGCAGACATTGATTATGGGATCCAACACCTACTAATATACATCCAGCTACAGCAGCATGCAAGACCCAGGAACCAGGCACCACAAAGGCGCAGGAGGTGTGTGCTGCGAATGTCACCAATGCCATGTGTCCCCCATCCCCATGGACACTGTTAGACTGCCAATTAGTGTCCCTCTATTGTTTGGACCATCCCACCATCACAGACCTGCTCACCCTGATCCAGGCCGACCTCTAGTGTGCCATCCCCCACTGCTGAAGCGTGTGTCTGTCCTACACTACTGTGACACAGACACTACACTGCATTAAAGGTTCCAGTCCCCATTTTCAAAGGTGCAGGACCAGGTCCTGGATGTGCTCATGGGGCATGCCCACCAGCACATCTCCATGCCCATCACTCAGGTGCAGGTGCATGCAGCAAAGGCACGCTGTCACGCTCACCTGATTCCCACGGAGGCGCAGGTCTGGCTTCGAGTGCTGATGCTTCTTCAATGGTGAAGCGCAGGACTCTGAGGATGGACAGGCAGGGCCCCTCTACTCAGGCTTCTCTGGCTCGCAGGAATATTCCCCTTAGGGTCTGGAAGGATGAGTTCTCCATCCTGCTTCTGATGCAGGGGCGCCTTGAAACCCAGTTACTTCACTGGATTGAGGTTTGCTGGGAGTTCAAATAAGCTTGACTATTCAGGTGAGGCGCAGTAAGAGTTCTGTAGCAAGTTCAAAAGTTCAAGCTTAATAATAATGTTCATTGTCTTATTGCAGCAAGCGCTAACGCTTATGTCTTTTTCCCCTTAGGGGCCGGGGTTCGGAATGCCGGAGATATGGCGCCGACCCGAAGTGAAACGTGCAGTTCCAGTAAATGACAGGTAAGTTCTGGATGAGCGTTCGGGTAATGTCTTTGCATTCGCTCATTCAATGTCTTTGTCTTTTTTCCCCATAGGGGCCAGGGTCCGGAATGCCAGGAAGTGGCAGGACCCGAAATGAAATGGGAATGACCCAACAGGTAAGTCTTAGAAGGAAACTGAGCTTTTCCTATTCCCTTCCTTCTCTCACCTTGTGTTCTTGTCTTTTTCTCTCTAGGCTCTGGGAAGTGGCTGCGGATCCGGATGATCGCTGCTGAAGATGGAGGTGCCCAGGAAAGGTGAGTGAAATGCAGCGTTGCAGCGATCGAAGCGAAATGCTTTTAAAAATGATGTCTTCCCTTTCAGGATCGTCGGTGTGATGTCTCTGTGATGCAGCTTTAGCAGGTAAGGTCTTCTTTCTCTATAATTCTCTCTTAGCAGGTGATCCAGGATGCTGACAGGCGTGGCTGAAGTCCAGATGCAGGAGCTGAAACGGTGAGCGTCCAGCTGCGAGGAGCAGAACAACGCGAAGCGTGAGTTGCTGATCGGGCGTGGTTTAAATAGCTTTGGAAGAAGTTCCAGGTATGTATCCTTCCACCGATCAGGTATGTATCCTTCCCCGACCACACCCAGGTGGAAAGTAGTCCCACAGGTAAAGTAGTTCCATTCAGGCCTCAAGAGGGCCTGGATGTAGCAGCATGGTCTGCATCAGGTAAGTGCACATTAAAACACTAGCTTTATGTCTAGCTTTATGAGCCTGGCGCCTAAGGCGCCAGGACTGTGTCCAAAGGGCCCCAGCTTGGGCCCGCTGGCACTTCCCTGGGGGGAATGATGCCTGCCTCTGGGGTTGCTGGGTCGGACCTGGCTCCTTGGAGGTAGGCATCATGACACACGCTTCATTTCCCATTTCCCCAACACCATAACTGCATTGGATTGCACACATGTGGCATTGGTGCCCCCTTAGGCAATGGAGCAGGCATAACCTGAACAAGAAACAGTACCTTTTCATGAATGTCCAAGTGGCATCTGACTCGGACATCACAATCAGCCACTGCAGCACCCGATACCCTGGTGCCATACATGATGCCATGATACTGAGTAACAGCACACTACCAGAGTACATGTGCACACACAAAGGACAGTTTACCTGGCTTGTGAGTAAGTAGTAGTCAATCAAAATAAGAGATATCACTGTGACACACACGGGGGATGGAATGACGAGTAATGTGCCACAACTACATGTCCCATGATACATCAGCAATAAAGCACAGAACAGGCGATGAACATGACTGACCTACCCAAGTGCACAGACTGAACACATGCAACCGCACAGGTCCTACACGCAAGCAATGCCAAAGAATGCAATTAGGGGACCCGTCAAACCCATACCCTGACAAAGCATCACCATGGTCCGTTCATGGTCTACAGCCACATCACTAGCAACAATTGCAATGGTGATGCCATTGCATTGACAAATAATTGATGAATGATGTTTCATACACAGTGAATGACTGCAAGTGTACAATGTACAACAATTCCTATCCACTGCATTATAATCAAGGTGCACCATCCACATGCAATGATGTGTGCACATAGGGCAACATAACATCGCATCAGGACCATGTACAGGTACCCCGACCCACACAATGCCACGTCTCACACAGTCTGTTGATGTATTACAGGTGACGAAGTCTATCCACAGTTACCATTGCTGATGACACCTGTGAGGAACCATGTTACATCACAGGAAACAGCCTCCAATGAGGCCCAAAGGAGAACGAGGGCATGCATTGAGCACACATTCAGATTGCTGAAAGCCAGATTCAGGTGCCTCCACCACACAGGTGATACCCTCATGTACCGCCTTGAGAAAGTAGGGAAAATAGTTGTCATATATGCTATGTTGCACAACTTGTGCATACAACATCATCACTAACTGCCAATTTCTCCTTAAAATATTGGACAAGTTTGTTACCTTCCAGGGGCAAGCTTTGTCCGAATCGAATAACATCCCTCACGATCGACTGTCGGGCTTCAGTCCATCTTTTAGTGCGGAGACAGCTCTTGTGGACCTCCAATCTCACTTGCTAAAAATCATGGACAAAGGGAAAGTCAGGATGCTGATCCTATTGGATCTATCTGCGGTTTTGACCTTGTACACCACGAGCATCTCCTATTGTTTCTGAAATCCACTGGCAATGCTCCAAGGAAGCAGTAGATTGGGTTCAGTCCTTCCTCTCAAATCAAGAGTCTACAATTCAATGGGGACAAGCATTCTCTTCTTCCACCTTAATTAATTGCGGGGTGCCTCAGGGCGCTTCCATCTCACCCCTTTTATTCAATCTCTAGATTAGGTCACTCTGTATGCTCTTGGAAGACCTGGGTGAATTATTTTTACAAATTATGCCGAAGACACCCAATTGGTCATGGAGTTCAGTGGTGACCATGCAAAGCACTCTCTTACCTTGTCTAACATCTATTGCCTTATTGAAGGCTGGATGTCTGAAAACTGGCTGTGCCTGAATGGCAGCAAGACAGATCTTGGCTCTCCTCATGGCCATGCCAAACTCAGCCCACAATACAGCAATATCCACATACAAGACAACACAATTGAGATCCAAAAGAAAGTAAAAACATTAGGGGTCCAAATTGAGGCATCCCTCAAATCAGATGTGTTGGGACAAACTCTCAGGTAAACCAGAGGGCCATTAGGAGTTTGCAAATGCTTGGAAGGCCCAACACCTTCCCCAAAAGTAATATAGACTCAGACAAATGGCATGTTTGAACTGCAGTTTATTACAGCAAAACCAACAGGGATCCGTATAAGGACAGAAGAAATCCATGGATGTCTCAACATCTCCTGGCTCGCAGGCCAGTTTTGTCCTAAAATTGATTGATGGCACAACCTGGGACCCTCTCCAGAAAACTGGATTGGGTACTGAGTAATAGTCCACCTATAGTGGACATTATACATGTTAATCTACTGGCTCTTGCATGTGAATTGACTGGCCTGGTCCATCCCCAAATTACGATCTCTAAAAATGTTGCAGTGTGAGGGTCTTACCATTGGATCTTGCTCATTGCTATCCACCCCTAGGATACTGAACTGTGTTTGGCTAGAGCTGCCTTCCCCTGGTCTGGGATCCACAAAGGTTCTCAGCTCTTGGTGCACCTTCTCAAGGTAATAAGAATTACTATGTGTCTGCATTGTAACGTGTGTGTACCCACCTTACTCTGAGAGTGCCCGTTCATCTCGTGCAACACTTGTCTCAAATTATAATATCTTTGTTGTGAGTTTCTGTCTGGTGGTGTGAGATCGGCTCCCTTTCCCAGAGCTGGGTGCTGTCCATTGTCTGAGTCGGCTGGGTCATGTGTTTGGAGACCATGATTTGGAGCTACGCAGCTCTGAATTATGAAAAATTCCATTCTTTTTTTTTTTTTTTTATTGTTTTTAGTTGAGATTAATCAACTTTACAATTTATTTATCAATACAAAAACGAAAAACATGATTATAACAATAAAAGTTCATTTAAAATGAATTTAGACATCAAAAGGGAGCCAGTTCACAACAACAAGGTCAAGTGTGCTCAAATTGATCGCATTAGCGTAGCATTTACTTTACATAAAAACATTTACATAAAAGTTCACTTCATTTTAATTTTCTTTTTCAGCATCAGAAGATGTTTGATTTTTGTCTGGATTCGTTGATTCATTCCTTGTTTTTATCTTGTGTTCTCAGCTCTTCTAAACTATTTAAAAAATTTAAGGCTCCCATTCTTAACCGAATAGAAAGTCCACCAACTATCATTTTCCATAGAGTGTTATGTGACAGGTTTGTGTGATCTTTTACCGCTGGTTTTAAGAATTTAACCCTTTGGTTACAAAGTTCACTGCAGTCAACCAATAGGTGGCGTAAGGTTTCTGTTTGTGATGTAATTTTACAGAACCTGCAGCCTTTTTCTGTTAAAATTTTTTTCCTTTTTGCTAGAACCTCTTGTGTTAGCCACAGATTAAATCTTAATCTCATAAACTCTTTTCCATGTTGCACAGATGGGCTTTTTAGTAAATATGGTTCAGCCAGTGTGTATTTCTTGTGTATGAACACCGTTCCATCGAACTCATTATATCTTAAGCACGTGTTTCTATTTCTACCCCAGTCCCACTGGAATAGTTTAGTTTTGACTGCATTAGGGTTTTCAATTAATAGCTTCAGAGTAACATCGGCATAAGCCATTGCATTTATGACCTCCTTGCGCCAACCTTGCGCAAAGGTGTCATCTGAGCAGAGTATGTGCTGTGCCAAGACTCCTATGAGCATGTTTGAGTTGATTGCTAGAATGCACTTCCTGCTTAAAGATATTAAGTACCACAAATAGCGAGCATAAATAGAAATCAGTCCCAATTCATTTCTGATTAATACTATTGGAGTGCAGTTTGGTAAATTTAAAACACTCTTCCAAAATTTTGATTCGAATTTAGCCCATAAGCTTTCATGTAGGGTTGGTAGAGTTTCAGCTCCATACAATAGTATCGGTGTTACCTTTTGTTTGAAATATGTCAGGATTGGTGAGATGGAAAACTTCCCATATTTTGCTTGAATTATTTTGGCCTGCGAGATCAGCATGTCAAGTTTATTGGACCATTTTGATATTTGTGCTTCATGAGTAGCTCCTGTGATTATCATCCCCAGGTACGTATATTGTTGAACTTTTTCCAATTTTTGTTTCTGTATTGTCCATATGTAGTTCCTGTTTTTTTGCAATAATGGCTTATATACCATGACCTTGGATTTTTCCAAATTAACCACTAATAAGTTTTCTGTTACGTATGTAGATAATACGTCCAGCAGTTTCTGTAGTCCCACAGGTGTTTTTGACAAAAGTATCAAATCATCGGCATATAATAATGCCGCAATGCTTTTGTTGGCTATTTTAGGTGCATCTGCAAGTATAGCAGTAAATATCCTACGTAAATCTGCTATAAAAAAGCTAAATAAAGCAGAAGCAAGAATACATCCCTGCCGAAGTCCTCTATGTGTTTGAATAGCAGGGGACAAAAGACCCTCTTGGTTTATCCTTATTTGGATACTTGTGTCCGAGTATAAAGCTTTTATTAAAGTAATTATGTACAACGGGCAATTTTCTTGAATTAGCTTTTGAAGCAACATTTCTCGTGAAATTGAGTCATAAGCAGCGCGGAAATCTACAAATGTCATGTACAGGGGTTGTCTTGTTTGTTTGTGATGTTGAATTATTGAGGTTAGGGTTAATAGGTTGATTGAGGTGCCAAGGCCTGCTATAAAGCCTGTCTGGCATGGGTCTCTTTTGTCGTTGTTTGTTGCCCATTTGTTGAAATCCCTCAAAATAAACCTAGTAAAGATTTTCCCTGGTACGTCTAAAAGGGCAATCGGTCTGTAGTTGGAAGGACATGTCCGATTGCCCTTTTTGAAGATGGGTACTATTATTGACTTCCGCCATGATGCCGGGACTATACCTGTGGTTATAATCAAGGAAAAAATGTTGAAGAGAATTTTTGTCCACTGCTCAGGATGTTCTTTGAGCATATAATTACTCAACCCATCAAGGCCCGGTGCTCGTGATCTACTAGATTTCTTTATGAAGCTTAAAATGTCTTCTTCTGAAATAAGTAATTCTTGAAAGTTGTCTTGGTTTTTTAAACTTTCTGGGTTTGTTATCCCTGTGCCAGCGTATAGGTCTTGATAATGTCTAACCCAATCCGATTCTAATACACCATTTATTTGTACTGACAATTGGGTAGATTGGCTTGCGTTGTTTAACAGTGTCCACATTTCTGAGATATTTTTGGATTCCAATGCAGTTAACATTTCCTCTCCTTGGTTTTGGTAGAGCCATGCTTTATGTGTTCTTAACCAGTTCTTATATTTGTTTTTTAAGGTTTTAATGATTCCACCTCTAGCTTCCATTGATAAGGTCTTTGCCAATTTTATTTCCTTTCTCAAATTATTTTTATGCTGTTGGATTTTTTCATCAAACTTAAATTTGGGAGCATAAAAATTTTGATTACCCCTACTTGGGGTTACTTTATACACTTGTAAGCACGAAATATAAGAATCTTTTATAGCTTCATTTTTCTTAATTCCTAGTGCAATATCATAATTTAGTTTTTCTAAATTAATTGGGTTCCACCTAAAACGAGTTCATGAGTTGTTAATCATTAACACTGGAATATATCCTTTATTTTTAGTCATTTCATTCAGTTGTCTATTCTTCCAAGTAGCAGAAAGCATTTCATGGTCACTGTGTTTTTGGTGCAACACTTCAAAATTAGTTATTTGGCTGAAAGTTTTAGTGTCGACATACATATAGTCAATTATTGACTTACACGTGCCTCTTGCCCACGTGTTTTTGGGTGGTATATCATTTTTTTGAGACCCATTTAGCATGATAAAGTTGCGGGTTTTCATCAAGCTTTTCCATCTAAGACACACTGCATTTTTCTTATGAGTCACGGTGGATAGACAATGAAGATTTAGATCACCCGCAATCAGAGTATTTGTTATTTCTTTCGTCATTAGAATAATGTCTAGTAAATCTTCTATGTCTTTGAAGAATTTTGAGTCTGCGATTCCCATCGGATTTCTATATATGTTGAGTGTTGCAATTGTGCCATGTTTGTAAATAATTTTAACCAATTGTAGATATGGGTTAGGCGTACTCCAAGGTTCCAATGTGAAACCTCTTCCATTTTTTAGTGCCACTAACATACCCGAAGCTGGTCTACCATTTGTTTTGATTGCAGGAGATGAGATTATCTCATAGCCATTCCATAGTGGTGTTGTGAGCAACCAAGTTTCCTGTAACATTACTATTGTGTGTGGCAAAAGGTTTGAGCAGTCATTAAGTAAGTGTACATAACCACATATGTTCCAACTAACTATGGAAAGGTGTCTTACATCGCCCTCCTCCGATAGTTACGATGAGTTTCTTTGTAATTGAGATACAGATCTAGATGTTTGATATGTTTCATTCATTTGGCTTTGTGGTTGATGTCGCTTATCCAATTTGTACACGTTCAGCTCTTTGGTTCTGTTTTTAGTTGTGTTTATATCCCACTCAATTTCATCATCATAATTAGTCGGGTCAATAGCAAGCAAAAAACCCAGTGCAAACAGTTCAAGTTGAGATTGCCAGATCACATTTCGAACCACATTCGAAGTGATCCACAATCTGACCACCGCCAAGTTGTCATTGTTTAAGAATTCTACTTGTGCTATGTCACCAGACGTAATATCACTCAAACTCGGTAGGTCACTAAAAATGCCCATTATACTTGTTCGGCACATATCATATTGCGGAAATGGTTCTGCCCGGCATTTGAGGATAAATCTATGATGTATATTTGGATTAAGCTTGTGTTTAGAATCTCTTAAAGATTTTGTTTTTGGTTCTGCAAGCCTCCCTTCGTCACTTGTTTTGGTCGAATCTGTGACTTTTCCCACTTTTCCTCCTTGTGTTTCAATTTTGTTTTTTTGATTATCTTTTAGTTCCACTTCTTTGTTCAATCCCCGATAGTTCAATTGAAAGTACTCGTCCATTGCTTTATGAATTGTGGTGTGGAAGTTTTTTTCCATACTACAATCTGTTATGGTTTGAGCTTTACTATAGGGTATTGGCTCACTGGGGTTAGTTTCTGAGATCTTGGCAGCAATTTTTTGTGCTTCATGAATTAGTGGTGTTTTTGTACTATACTCCAGATTTTTCTCTGCAGATATCAAAGTTTTTTCATGTCCAGAATTAAGGATTTCAATTTCTGTTGTCGTGATCTCTTTTAGATTAGAAAATCCCTCCTTAAATTTCATATAGTCATCAAGAGATCTTTTTATCTCTGTTCTTATATCTTTTAAAATATCATCTGAGTAGAGAGTTTTGTTATCTATTTTTTTGGGATTTTCTTTCAGAGATGGTTGTACAGAAAATAGACTTGTATCAGTTTTCAATATTTCTTCTTGTGTTGTCTGTTCCATACTCACTAAAGATGTTTTCATTTTGTCTGGTTTCTCAAGCAAAGAAATTATGTCATTTAGAGGTGCATAATCCTTATTGCTGTCTGCTTTTTTTATAGAGGCTTCTTGTCTTAATTTTGTTAGATGATTATGCCGTAGTGATGCCCGACTGTCCGTTCTGGTTGCAAGTTTAAAACCTTTCAGCCGTTGAATGAAATTTTTAATATTGGTTTTTTTTTTCTGATTTTTGATTCTGTTTTGTATCTTTATCTTGAAATTTGATTTTTCTGAATTTGGATTATTGTTGCCCAAGTTCTCATTTGTTTGTCTTTCAAATATGTTATATGTTAGTCCTATTTTAGGTGTTACACTTATTTGAGCTGGCGATTCATCACTTGGTCCATGTACATCTTCTTTTTGATCTTCTAATGTGACTGGGCGAATGATATCTTTGAAGAAAGGGAGAGGCTTAGTGGCCAGAGTAGGGGTTAGATTTGTTAGTATGTCTACATCTTTTGGTATTTTATCGATGGTTTGTATTTCAGTAGATGTATCCATAATCACAAACATCTTTTCTGCCTTCTGTTTTGCCTCCCAATCTTTCATCCATCTTCTGATTGCATCAATCTTTTTTTCCTGATTCCCTATTTTTGCTTCTAGTCTATTAAATAGTTTGGACATAGTCATTATTGTTGTGTTCATAGCCTGCAAAGTAATATCTAATAAGGCAACCCTTTTTTCAGCAACTTTTCGAGGTGTAGAAGTAGTAGAAGAGCTACAAGGAGCAACAGTCTTTCGCGGAGTTGGTCGTGCAAAAGATCTAGATTGTTGCATTGATTCACTACTTAAGTGGTCAAACAGGCTTGGTGACTGGTGAAGACTGATTTCAGCTTCCGCCATAGTTATTTTATTTATCGGTGTAATTATTTTACTTTTATTTTGGGATTCTGATATGTTTATAGCAGAAATCTCATTACTTTATGAGTCGGCCTCCACCTTGTCTAATTCCAATACTTCATTTTCCATATTTTCTGGGTCACTTATCTGTTTCTGCAGATCTATCACTTCTTTGACGATTTCGGATAGTTTTGTCGCATCATTTTGTTTAGCTGCATTCACCGTCATCTCTGTAATTTCAGACATGATTTGTGTATCAGATATTGTAATGTTCGATATTGGAATTAAATTCGTGTCATCACACAGGTCAGGGAACTGACCATTACTAAGATTAGGGCTTTTGGAAGTTAGATCATATGTATGTAAAGTACAGAACTCACGGATGTCACCTAGAACCATACGTTTGTCTGGTATTACAATTGGGCATCCGCTAATTTTCCTCTTCATCGCAATTGTTGGAGAAGGTTTTGCTGGGGATGGTTGTAGCGTGACTGATGCTCGTGTTACCATAACATTGAGAGGCATTCCAGTTTTCAATGTAAAAAGTTTACTTTTTCCCGTCATATTTTCCCCTGTATCACTTAAACTTATCTTCCGGAAAATGTTTAGTCAGCACCCAGTCACCGGGTAAGGAACGCCTGACAGTTTAAGGAGCTGCCAGAGTCCGACTCTCCCCCCTTACCTCGGTGACGTATGGAAATTCAGGGCCAGCGTTAATATAAAGGAACTTCAAATCTGTAATACTCACTGAACAGGCACAGGTCACAGCCAAACAGCTTAACAGCGTTTCTCTCCAGCCCTTACTGCCTCCAGGGCTTAAAGCCGCAAGGGTGGATATACCGGCAATTTATGCTGGGATGAAATCACGTGACCACTCACGTGTGCGCGATAGGCCCCGCCTCCTCCAGGAAGTAGGGGAGGCACCAAGAGCTCGGCTCGCAGTGCTGCTGGGCTCAAATTTGACTGCAGGCAATTCCAAACGCTCCGTTCATGAAGCGCACCTTCCAGTTATTCAAAACACACGCCGCTCGGGCGGATATACCAGCAATTTATGCTGGGATGAAATCACGTGACCACTCACGTGTGCGCGATAGGCCCCGCCTCCTCCAGGAAGCAGGGGAGGCAGCAAGAGCTCGGCTCGCAGTGCTGCTGGGCTCAAATTTGACTGCAGGCAATTCCAAACGCTCCGTTCATGAAGCGCACCTTCCAGTTATTCAAAACACACGCCGCTCGGGCGGATATACCGGAAATTTATGCTGGGATGAAATCACGTGACCACTCACGTGTGCGCGATAGGCCCCGCCTCCTCCAGGAAGCAGGGGAGGCAGCAAGAGCTCGGCTCGCAGTGCTGCTGGGCTCAAATTTGACTGCAGGCAATTCCAAACGCTCCGTTCATGAAGCGCACCTTCCAGTTATTCAAAACACACGCCGCTCGGGCAGATATACCGGCAATTTATGCTGGGATGAAATCACGTGACCACTCACGTGTGCGCGATAGGCCCCGCCTCCTCCAGGAAGCAGGGGAGGCAGCAAGAGCTCGGCTCGCAGTGCTGCTGGGCTCAAATTTGACTGCAGGCAATTCCAAACGCTCCGTTCATGAAGCGCACCTTCCAGTTATTCAAAACACACGCCGCTCGGGCGGATATACCGGCAATTTATGCTGGGATGAAATCACGTGACCACTCACGTGTGCGCGATAGGCCCCGCCTCCTCCAGGAAGCAGGGGAGGCAGCAAGAGCTCGGCTCGCAGTGCTGCTGGGCTCAAATTTGACTGCAGGCAATTCCAAACGCTCCGTTCATGAAGCGCACCTTCCAGTTATTCAAAACACAATTCCATTCATTGCAGCTGGTGTTACTGTTGTTCAGGATGTGGAATGTCATTTGTATCTGGTGACCTTGACAGCGGGTCCTGTCTCACACGTTTGCTCTTGTCATGCCTGAATTCAACTCAGCTTAGCTCTTGCTGAGGGGCTTGTGGTATGCTGTAATTTCCCTAAACCATTATGTGATTCCTACAGTGTCCATGTTATTCTATATTCCCCGTGTGTTAGTCACACTTGGCTCTGTCAGGTCCCCTGCAGTTCCACAAGTTAATTTGCATATACACATCTGTACTCAGGAACTCTTTCTTCTTGCGGTTTGTGCGTTGCTACGTTCAGTTAATGATAAAATAATAAAAGCAATGGCAGTAAGTATATGTATCTGTCCCCTATCTACAGAAGTGTACGCTCGTTTACTTAATGTATTTGAGTGTGTGTTTGTGTCCCGATGTACGGATGCCACGTGTGCTTCTTGTCTAATGCTGCTATGCTGTAGTGTCTCCAACTACATCAGTAACGTGGCTTCTTGGCGCTTTAATCAATACTGTCAATTGAGGTCTCCTTAGTTGCAGCCTGGGGCTCCTCGTCCACCACCCTGGGGTAGACTTGTACCGCCCCTGGACTGTAAGGTTGGCTGAGGGGGGTCCCTCTCGACATACTTGTCTATCATTGGAGCACTAGGAATTGGTCCGAAATAGTATGGGCGTTCAAGGTATCTCCTGGCCTTCTTCTGTGTCATATATCTTATATGCGAGGGAGGAGGGGACGAATTTCCCCATCCCTATTCAGGTGCTCAAGTAAAATACATTAATCAAACCTGTAACTGCTACCTATGGCTACTTATGTATATCCGCCCCTATATCACTGAAAAAGAACTGTCACCATCACCCGGGCTACCAGCCTGACCAGATTAGACTACTGTAACGCTTTGCTATGTGGGTCTTTCAAAACAAATCTTAAAATATGTCAGACTATTGAAAATGACGCCATTCGCATTGTCAAAAAAACATTCCCAGAAGATTCCACATTTCCGAGCACAGGAGAAAACTCCATTAGTTACCTGTGCAGGAATGTATCCTCTTTAAAATTGCCAACCTCGTCCATCGCTGCCTTTACAACACACTCCCGGACTACCTCAAAACCCTGGTACCTTCTTATTAACGAAGTCTTCAATCCTCTACCGCAGGCCTAATTCAGGGTCGTAAAGAAACACGCTCAATGGGCTTTGGTAGATCCTTCTCTGTCAAAGCAACCCCATTTTGGAATGCTCTACCATCGTTACTGAAGCCTTTCAGAAAAGCCCTGAAGACCTTCCTATTTGAGTAAACATCCACAACCCATGACTACCCTTCTAGGTCTTCTTGTCCTGTTTTTGTTGGTCTGTTCCGCTTGTGTTTTTTTGCGCCCTGATGCCAGCAGGCTTCTGGCGTATTATAAATGTATACATAATAAATAAATACTAAGGAACATAGAAGTACCTCCAGATGATGACCATTTCCCCCCAGGCTCAGATGAGGAAGACGTTGCTAGTGACACCACAGGACATATGTTGGGAAGTGAGGGAAGGAACAATGGTCCGGCAGGACCTCATGGACAAATTCTTCTGATGTGGAACACATGCACTGCATACGTCACTGTACATGCACTAAATGCACATATCTGAGACCATTGAATAAAAACATTGTAATTGATCAAGAATCAACTGTATTTAATTTTAAGAAGAAATTACCCTCAGCCCCATCACCCACCCCACCCGAGCCCCTCAGCCCCAACACCATCACCCAGCCCACCCCATCAGCCCCAACATCATCACCCAACTCGCAGCCCCAACACAAACATGCACTAGTGCTTCCTCTTGTCCCCTTTGTCTGCAGGCTTGGAAGCATGTGACGTATCGCGCTGTGATTATCTGGGTGGGGTGCTTGCCAACGACCCCTCAGTAGTGGTAGTGGACCCGAAATCATGTGCACACTGCCTCAGAGGTGTTCCATGGTGAGGTTGATGCCCCTGGCCATGGTCTAATGGGAGGCATCCCAGACTGCCTCTGCTCTATTCTGTCTAGCCGTTTCCAGGTGGCCTGCATTATGGCGCCCGGCACTGGCTGTGGGGATTGTCTATGACCATGGCCCACATCACGTGATAAATGCTGAGCTGGCTCGGCCTGCTCATTGGAAGAAGATTCTGGTGGGTACTCAATTGCACGGCATGATGCTTGTTGCGAAGGAGTTGAGTGCAGTGGTGATAGGCTGTGCAGGGGTGAGGATTCTGGGGAGAAATGAGGAATGGGTAATCGTGCTTGGCTTGATGTGGGTGAAGAGGATTTGGACAGCATGCCTGCTGCTGTGGGCTGCTGACATTGCAGGCTGTCATCCCCACTTTGGCTTGTGTGTGTGTCCAAAGTAGCCCGAGCTGTGGTGGTGATGTTCCTGGTTGCTGGTGAAGTGGCTTCCACAATTGTGTCCTGTGGAGGTATTGTGGCTGTGTCCTTCTGGCCCATTCGGCGCCCTGTGCTGGCCTCTTGGCTTTGTGCCACCTGTTTGTACTGGTGTCGTGGAGTATCCCGCCACCTTGGATGTTTCCTGGGTGTCTTGAGTGCCTGTTGGGAGACATTGTAAAGTGTTTTAGTACATTTGTGTTGAGGTGCATACAGAGTCAGCATTCACTGTCACTTTTACTATAGCATCATAGTCTGTTGGGCCTCTGGGGTTCATGCCTCATGTGACTGGCATTATGGGAGTACCATGCATTGCTTCAGTGTGACAATGTGGTACGTTTTGGGGTGCCCTGCTTGCTTTGGACGTCCAACCCTGGGCCTGATTGTCCTACAGGGTCACCTGTGCACATGTACGTCGGGACCATTGGTGCTTAATTTGCATGTAGTACAGCCAGCTGTTTAGTGAGCATTTAGTTATGTGAGTCGTGTTGACATGATGTTGGTCACCATTTTGTCGATGTTTGCCTTTGTGGTATGTAGCAGTTGCTGGGCACGTAGGTCTGACACACATGTTCACTGTTGTCCATTGATAGGCATGGGCTCAGTGATTGATTTGATGACTGCTGTGTTGACTGTGCATGGGTGGACAGTGTGTGAGCAAAGGGTGGTTGTGATGTGTGCCATAGTTGTGCATTGTACCGTCTACTTTGCAGTGCATTGGTGATACTTGCCTAGTTGTCCCCTGCCCATCCTGCCTGGTTGTCATGTAAGAGGTGTTATAGCTTCACTGATTCACGTTGTGGCCTACTGATTTACGTGAATGGTTCATGCATTGTAGTGGTTGATGTTGCTTGCATGCATGGCCGTCTGTGCATTTCTATATGCCTCAATGGTTGTTCATCTATGGGACCATCATTCACTTAGGTACTCACCGGATTCAGCATGGCTGCTGATTCTAATCTCTGCCGTGCCCACACCCTCAATGCCGACCATGTGGAGGATTCCACTGACCATGTCCTTCTCTGGGGTGAGTTGGAGTAGTTCTACGCTCCCACCACCAGGAGCGGCTGACTCCCCATGGTGGATGGATATCAGGCTCTGTACCCTGGTATTCAGGTGATTCCACCTTTTTTCATGTCCTCCTCATCGCCCTGGACATGACCTACGGCTATCACCTTGTCCTTGATCTCTGCCCATATATAATTCTTATGTTGTTGACTTGTCCTACAGTGGTGGGCATAATATAATTTCTCAGAGTGGGCCACCACCTGCTCGGCCAGAACAGTGAGACCCTGCTCTGAGAATTTGGACTTCCTCATCCTCATATCGGAAACCCTGCCTTTCCCTTTCCTCCAGACATGATTCCACTTGTCGGGGGATTTGGATGGTGCTCCTATGGCCTCATTTCAGATGGATTGTATTTTCCAAAAGGGCCACTGCAATACTTCCTTTTCACGCAGTGATGAATTTCCGCCGGCGTAAATTTCCATTGGTGGAAATTCCACTGACCTGCGCAGCATTAACGATAATTGTGCTAATTATTGTCCTCAGGTTTTCGGTGTAAATTCCGTTGAGTGGAATTACCGTTACCACTATTATGTGCACGCACCCACCATGTTGGAATATGGTGGAAATGTGCCCCCCATGTTGGAATACGGTGGAAATTCTGCTTCACGGCACAGTGGTAATGATAATTCCGCTGCCGCCATATGTATGTATGCCCATACCAGCCCAGACACGTAATAAAGCCCTTTGCCTTACTAATCATTTAGTGAACAAGGTTGAACCTATTGACAAAATCCAATCTCACTCCCTCACGAATTTACAAACAGAGGCGCAGGCCCACCCAGAGAGTCCAACCCATGGTGAGGGTTGTATAAACATAAGGTCTCAGACAGGCAGTGTGGCAGTTTGGAGACGGTTGTGGAAGGCAATTGGTGCGAGTTGGCTATATTGTAATGAGGTTTTGGAAGGGGTTTGTAGAGGACGTTTGGAAATAGAGGGATGCAGGAGATACCAGGAGCAGATAAGGAGTAGGTGGGTAAACATCTGGAGGATGTTGGTGAATAAGAGGAGGAGGTAGTAGGAGAAGAAAATAGGAAGGGGGAATATTTGGAGGAGGTTGGTGAACAGGAGGAGATGGTAGCGGGAAATGAGGAAATGATTGGTGAACATCTGGGTGAGGTTTGCGAACAGTAGGAGGAGGCGATAGGAGAAGATAAGGAGCAAGTGGGTAAATATCTGAAGGAGGGAGGTGAACATAAGGAGGAGGCAGCATGAGCTAGTAGATAGCCTAGGAAGGTTTAAGGAGGCCAGATGTACCCAATGCATAGGTAAGAGGAAAGAACATGATCTAAAAGGGTTATAGGTCATAGTACCAAATCAAAAGGATCGAATGACAAAAGGGTCGAGTTAATTCGACCGAAAAAAAGGATCACATTTTTTTTGCTGGTGGGGGAGGTCCCCCCAAACCACCGTTTTTGGTGTAAGGTCGCCAACTGCTCCGTAATTGCATCCAGGTGGATTGCTTCCTTTCTGGGTCCCAGAATGGTGAGGGTCTATGTTGGCGATAATCAATCTTCTCCAATATCTCAGACATGCAGAGTTCCTCAGGGCTCCTGTCTATCGCCTCTGCTTTTCAATCTTTATATCCGTCCCCTTCTTGACCTCTTAAACAAATTAGGAGTGCAATACACGAACTACGCTGATGATACTCAGGTGGTCTTACAGCTGAATGGCTCCTATAGCAGCGATACAGTAACCATCAATAAAATATACAAAGCCATACAAGACTGGATGGCCTGCAATTCTCTTGCCCTGAACGACAAAAAAACTGAACTCCTCATCGTGGCATCAAAAAACACTTGGGCGAAACTCGACTCCAACTATGCTAGTTTCCATATTGGCGACAATACCATTCTCGTCCAGAAGAAAGTCAAGACCCTGGGCGTCGTTCTTGACGAAGAACTCTCTATGAAGTCCCATGTCTCCAGCATTAAATCTAGCTGCGGTCTTATAAATAAAAGAATAGGCTATACTCGACCATTCATTTCAGAATAAAACTGTGCTCTTCTGTCCACTGCATTGATCAATTCAAGATTGGATTATTGCAACAGCCTCCTAGCGGGCACCACAGCCTCCAACATCCAATCACTACAAGTGGCTCAGAATAATGCTGTGCGTAATATCTTCAATCAGTCCCGTCGTACACACATCTCCACTTTTAGGAAAAAACTTTACTGGCTTCCCGTTAAACATCGGATAACGCACAAGATATTGACCACGAGCCACAAATGCCTCAGCCTCTGTAGCCCCACTTATTTGTCAGCCCGCATTAGCATTAAATCCAACGCGAGGAACCTTCGTTCATCCTCTGCCACTATTCTCAAGCACCCAAAATACAGGACAGCCAAATTTGGAGGTACCACTCTTGACGCTCAAGGTCCCCTTCTATGGAACAAACTCCCAGCCCAGATGCGGCAGATCCAGGACTACACTGTATTCAAACGTGCTGTAAAAAGCCACTTCTTCAATCTGGAATAACTCTTTGACCCTTCTTCTTTCTCTGCCATGTGTGTCTGTTTGTTTTGTCCAGGTTTATGTGTGCCCTGAGGCCTACGGGCATGTTGGCGCATTACAAGAATTAAAAAAACTCCCTTTTAAAGCTAAACTACAGCAAAAAAAAAAATACATTTACATTTTTTTTCGATCCTTTGGTTTTCGGTCGAATGCACTCTCACCTTTTGCATTCGATCCTTTTGTTTTCGGAACTATATGGACACCATCTAAAAGAGTTGTAGAATGGAAGGAGGAATGAACATGTGGTGGAACGTCAAGGAGGGCCAGGAATACAACAGTGAGGAGCTAAGGAGGATATAAATCACAGCTCCGGGAGACGCTGGTGATGTAGTGCCACACAAACAACCCGAGGCAGTAGGAGAGGAAGTCCCTTACTGGTTCTACCTGATTGACCCCTTCCTAGAAGTTCACCCTACATCAGTATCTGATGGGATTATTCCAGTGACACCAAAAGGAGAAGTGTAAGGGACAAAAGAAGCAGCACTTGGAAAAAAAGGTGCCGACAATTTATGTGAGGGTGGGGCTGTTTGGTCGTGGTTAGAAGGGTTGCACTGGTCCCCTTGTGCTACCCACCCAGATATCGGACAGGGTGTTTCAGTTTATAGCCAAATAGGTTTGCTCAGACTTAGTCACAGCTGACTGGCACGTGTAAGAGAAGGCCCTATGTTTCAGCAATCTAGGTCCTCATCCATGTCACTATAGGTACGTTTATCAATTGGGAACAGCCAACATAGTGCACTTGTTGGCCCGTGTTCGGATCATGAATTAATTGTGTGTGTACAGGTGGAGCGGCAGGGTTATTTTATAGGCCAAATGTCAAAGACAACTATTTCGGAACTATTTAATGCACAGTACAACATCCAAAACCATAGACTCACTTATCACACCAGCCTCAGGAAAGACCAGGAAGGTGGGGAACTTAATGGGTTTGGGAAAGATGGTCAAGGGCAGGGCAGAACACAGTTGAGGAGAGATCCTGCTCCACTCTTAAATCCTGACTGATAAATATCCAGACAGTCTGAAACTTTTACCCAGGCTTGCTGGTCCTTAATTATCAGACTGGTAAAAATGTCACTTGAGGAATCCAGGAGGGATATAGGCTGATAATTAGTTGGAGCCAGCCTATCACCGCATTTATGAATAAGGACCAAGAAGGCTTCTTTCCAAGATAAAGTAAAGTATTAAGACTTACAATGTTATTAAATAAGTCCCACAGGATGCTGGACCATAAAGACAGACATGATTTCAAGGTTGCGTTGGCTAAACCGTCTGGACCTGGGGCATTCAAAGCTTAACACTTCAAAATACAATTTGGATTGAGCATAAATTAAAGCATAAATGTTCATTCCATTCCCCCCTGCTTATTTATGTAGTACATTGACACCACATTGTCTGTTCTTATGCGGACCACCTTGTTGACAATGAGAGGTTGCTGAGAGAAGACCACCAGTCCAGGTCCACTCTCATGGAATCCGGAATCATTATCCGTTTGGAATCCGGGTCCACAGCCTGATGCCAGGAACTACGAAGAGCCATCTGGGTCCGCCTCATTTAGAGATGAGCAAGAGGAAGAGCCAGCACACACGAGGCCATGAGGCCCAGAAGCCTCTGGAACCACCAGGCCGACATGCTCTCCGACTGCGTAAACATCTGACACGTGGCCAACAGATCCGCCATCCTGTCCCCGGTCAGATACACACGGCAGTCTATTGTGTTCCAACAAAAACCCAGGAAAGTCAGGTCCTGTGAGACCATCATGGAGGATTTCCGCCAGTTCACCGACAGCCCAAGATGGAACAGGAGCTGAAGGAGAGACTGGAGGTTGCCCGCTGCTGCCAACGGGCAAGGGCTGCGTAGGAGCCAGTCGTCCAAATAGGGATACACATGGATACCCTGGAGACGAAGATGGGCCGCGATCACCGTGAAGACACGTGGCGCCGAACTGAGGCCAAAAGGAGGCACCCGAAACTGGAAGTGCTCCTCTCCCAGAGAGAAACGGAGATATCTCCTGTGTGGGTTCCAAATCAGGATATGCATGTATGCATCCTGAAGATCCACCACGCTGAGCCAATCGCCCGCCTGCAAAGAGGGGCGAATTTGGCCGGGCGTGATCATCTTGAATTTCTCTTGGGGTAGGGAAAGATTGAACTGGGAAAGGTCTAGGATGGTGCGCAGGCCAGCCTGGTTGGGTTTGGGCACCGTAAACAGCCGGGAGTAGAAGCCCTCCCCTCGCTCCCCTAGGGGAACGGGTTCCACAGCTCTGAGGAGCAGAAGTTTCTGAACCTCAGCCTTGAGGGAGGGTGAGCCCGACAGCTGAAAAGGAGGGTTGAGGGGTGGGGTAGGGGGTAAAGGTAAGCGGAAGCCCGCTCGAGCGACTGACAAGACCCATCTGTCTTCTGTAATGGTCTGCCACGCCTCCCAATGAGACGCAATGCGTCCTCCCACCGGGGTCTCGTGCGAGCACGGAAAACCCTCATTTGGCAGGTTTATCGGTGGCGGTGCCACCTGAACCTGATGAGGAGGCTGAGGAGCGGGAGAAATACCACATACGCTGTTGTCTACGGCGGTTATTCCCCGCAGGAGTATCCACTCTGTGATTTTTGCAGTCGAGGAAGCCCCTAAAACCAGAGGAAAGTCGACCTTGCGACAATGGCCTTTGATTCTTAAAGGGAGGCTTTAACCAGAACAGACAAAGATTTAGCCGTCTGAGTGCTGTCTTTGGTTTTGGTGAGCTCTACATCAGTAGAAGAGTGAAAAAGCTCCTTACCATCAAATGGAAGGCCCAGGACCTTGTCTTGCACCTCCTTCGAGAACTTAGTGGCATGCAGCCATGCTTGCCGCGAGGTATCAACCCCTAACATCAGACCCCGAGCTGAGGTGTCTACGTGATGAGCCGCAGCCTCCAGGAGATCCTGGGCCAAGACCCTGGCATCGGAAAGGCCTCCTCTGAAATCCTCCAGCTTCTCGACCGGGATATGCTCCTCAAACTCCGACAGACCTCTCCACATCCGCATGTTAGCTCCCACCAAAATCAATTCTGCATTGGCCTGCCTGAGCTGCAAGGCCGAATTGGCAAAGATTTTCCTCCTTAAGGAGTCCAGGAGCTTATCCTCCTTCCCCAAGACCTGAGTCGCCGTCGCGGAAGAGGAAGCTGCAGGTCTAGATTGCAACGTGGCCGCAGCCACCACTGTGGAGGAGGGAGGCAGACAAGATGACAAGGCCACTTCTTCCATTTGGCCTAGTCCTATGGACTAGGAGTAAGGTGGTCACTACAGTGAGTAACCTGGTAATTCGCCATGCAGGCCTTGTCTCCTAACTATAATTACTAACATCAACGCAAAATGCCAGTCTTGCTCGTGCCCTGCGCTACACTATGTGAATTAATTATATTGGGGTGGGGTCCTACCACCATCCTCCCTACCCCTGGCCCATCATAGTGTTTTAAATGCAGCTCGCCTTACTCTAAAGCGCTTAGGGAGGAGAGACAGAGTCACCCCCTTCCCAACAGCAGTTAACATACTTATATTTAGTTCCTCGCCTTCCTCCCTTCACAGGTTTAAAAATAAATGAGTGATTGAACCTTTACCAGTGACCGGAAGAAGTAAATTCTTCTTTTTACTCCTTTTTTTTTTTACCCATGGGCCACGGCATTCAAATCCAAGATTGTTGTTGGTGGTGTTGAAAGTACAAGCTCATTGTTTACAGCAAACTCGATGTTGTCAGTACTGGACTGATCCGATGAGCAAGCTTCCAATCTTCTTAAAAATGTACGCTGGTCCTTGTTCTTATGTTTAAGGGGACTTTTCATATTCTTGGATTTAAAAAAAAAGATTTTGTGGCTTTACTGGCTGTGACATAAAAGGTCACGCCCTGCCCTGCACCGTCAACAGGTACATTCCGATGCTCAATATTTGGCTGTGACACAGAAGTTGATGTCCGGTTCAACAGAAGTAATGGCCCTTCACTCAGGGTATCCAGCAGTGTGTCCTGAATGACAATTGGAAGCTCCCAGGCAAGAGATCTGCCCAAAACACTCAATTTGTTAAAAGAGGTATTGCCTACATGCATGACAAACCTCGTTTTGTGAATGAAACAAGGGTTCAGATGGCAGCTTTGCATGCCGACAAGGTGAGGACATAGTATGATCCAAGAACAAAGGGCCAGGTCTGTCTGGCTACTGACCAATGGTACCGTAGATGAATCCCTCAACAAAATTCAATTTGGAAACCATAGAGTTCAAAGTACATTTCAGTTCTCGGAACTCCTCACGAATGCAATCATGTCCCTTAGCAAGTGAAGACAAGGTGAAGTTGAGCACATATAATGCTGAACCGGGAGTGTTGTTACCTTCATTCGTAACAGCGTGCATGAATGTGTTTGAAGACAAGAAGGATGGAAGAGGTAAATGCTCCGGTGGCCCGCTCACTTTCCGGGGAATCCGGGGCACATAGAGGAGAGCAAGATAAATTAGTGTCTGGAATAATTTGGGCATCTGAAGAGAATGATTTTCTCCAACCCTGCCAGGCCACTTGCAGGGACGTCATTTAGGGGTCACAACTGCAACCCCTGAGGTCTCTCTTGCTACCCCTGTGGTCTCCCTTGCTACCTCTTAAAAAAAATGTTTTAAAGTGTCTTTTATTTTTATATATGCGAGCTCGTGGGCTGTGGCCAGCACCATGTGGCTCGTTGCTTCTGGAGTGGCTGGCTTTCTTGTTCAGGCCTCTTCAAAAATAAAAAAAACAGGTTTTCCACAAGTGGAACACTTTCAGAAGTGATCCAAAATAAGAAAGAATAGGAATACCAAATAATGTGTCTTTTTGGAATTCTATACAATAATTGCTAGACTCATTAAAGGTTTATTTCAGGCACACTTCAGGGGTGAGTCACTGATTAAGTCTGTTCTTAAACACCTCAACTCAGCCTTTCATCCTTCTGAGGTCGATAAATGAGTACCAACATATGTTGGGTGATATTGTATGTACACCTGGGGCATTCAAAGCTTAACACTTCAAAATACAATTTGGATTGAGCATAAATTAAAGCATAAATGTTCATTCCATTCCCCCCTGCTTATTTATGTAGTACATTGACACCACATTGTCTGTTCTTATGCGGACCACCTTGTTGACAATGAGAGGTTGCTGAGAGAAGACCACCAGTCCAGGTCCACTCTCATGGAATCCGGAATCATTATCCGTTTGGAATCCGGGTCCACAGCCTGATGCCAGGAACTACGAAGAGCCATATGGGTCCGCCTCATTTAGAGATGAGCAAGAGGAAGAGCCAGCACACACGAGGCCATGAGGCCCAGAAGCCTCTGGAACCACCAGGCCGACATGCTCTCCGACTGCGTAAACATCTGACACGTGGCCAACAGATCCGCCATCCTGTCCCCGGTCAGATACACACGGCAGTCTATTGTGTTCCAACAAAAACCCAGGAAAGTCAGGTCCTGTGAGACCATCATGGAGGATTTCCGCCAGTTCACCGACAGCCCAAGATGGAACAGGAGCTGAAGGAGAGACTGGAGGTTGCCCGCTGCTGCCAACGGGCAAGGGCTGCGTAGGAGCCAGTCGTCCAAATAGGGATACACATGGATACCCTGGAGACGAAGATGGGCCGCGATCACCGTGAAGACACGCGGCGCGGAACTGAGGCCAAAAGGAGGCACCCGAAACTGGAAGTGCTCCTCTCCCAGAGAGAAACGGAGATATCTCCTGTGTGGGTTCCAAATCAGGATATGCATGTATGCATCCTGAAGATCCACCACGCTGAGCCAATCGCCCGCCTGCAAAGAGGGGCGAATTTGGCCGGGCGTGATCATCTTGAATTTCTCTTGGGGTAGGGAAAGATTGAACTGGGAAAGGTCTAGGATGGTGCGCAGGCCAGCCTGGTTGGGTTTGGGCACCGTAAACAGCCGGGAGTAGAAGCCCTCCCCTCGCTCCCCTAGGGGAACGGGTTCCACAGCTCTGAGGAGCAGAAGTTTCTGAACCTCAGCCTTGAGGGAGGGTGAGCCCGACAGCTGAAAAGGAGGGTTGAGGGGTGGGGTAGGGGGTAAAGGTAAGCGGAAGCCCGCTCGAGCGACTGACAAGACCCATCTGTCTTCTGTAATGGTCTGCCACGCCTCCCAATGAGACGCAATGCGTCCTCCCACCGGGGTCTCGTGCGAGCACGGAAAACCCTCATTTGGCAGGTTTATCGGTGGCGGTGCCACCTGAACCTGATGAGGAGGCTGAGGAGCGGGAGAAATACCACATACGCTGTTGTCTACGGCGGTTATTCCCCGCAGGAGTATCCACTCTGTGATTTTTGCAGTCGAGGAAGCCCCTAAAACCAGAGGAAAGTCGACCTTGCGACAATGGCCTTTGATTCTTGAAGGGAGGCTTTAACCAGAACAGACAAAGATTTAGCCGTCTGAGTGCTGTCTTTGGTTTTGGTGAGCTCTACATCAGTAGAAGAGTGAAAAAGCTCCTTACCATCAAATGGAAGGCCCAGGACCTTGTCTTGCACCTCCTTCGAGAACTTAGTGGCATGCAGCCATGCTTGCCGCGAGGTATCAACCCCTAACATCAGACCCCGAGCTGAGGTGTCTACGTGATGAGCCGCAGCCTCCAGGAGATCCTGGGCCAAGACCCTGGCATCGGAAAGGCCTCCTCTGAAATCCTCCAGCTTCTCGACCGGGATATGCTCCTCAAACTCCGACAGACCTCTCCACATCCGCATGTTAGCTCCCACCAAAATCAATTCTGCATTGGCCTGCCTGAGCTGCAAGGCCGAATTGGCAAAGATTTTCCTCCTTAAGGAGTCCAGGAGCTTGTCCTCCTTCCCCAAGACCTGAGTCGCCGTATCGGAAGAGGAAGCTGCAGGTCTAGATTGCAACGTGGCCGCAGCCACCACTGTGGAGGAGGGAGGCGGACAAGATGACAAGGCCACTTCTTCCATTTGGCCTAGTCCTATGGACTAGGAGTAAGGTGGTCACTACAGTGAGTAACCTGGTAATTCGCCATGCAGGCCTTGTCTCCTAACTATAATTACTAACATCAACGCAAAATGCCAGTCTTGCTCGTGCCCTGCGCTACACTATGTGAATTAATTATATTGGGGTGGGGTCCTACCACCATCCTCCCTACCCCTGGCCCATCATAGTGTTTTAAATGCAGCTCGCCTTACTCTAAAGCGCTTAGGGAGGAGAGACAGAGTCACCCCCTTCCCAACAGCAGTTAACATACTTATATTTAGTTCCTCGCCTTCCTCCCTTCACAGGTTTAAAAATAAATGAGTGATTGAACCTTTACCAGTGACCGGAAGAAGTAAATTCTTCTTTTTACTCCTTTTTTTTTTACCCATGGGCCACGGCATTCAAATCCAAGATTGTTGTTGGTGGTGTTGAAAGTACAAGCTCATTGTTTACAGCAAACTCGATGTTGTCAGTACTGGACTGATCCGATGAGCAAGCTTCCAATCTTCTTAAAAATGTACGCTGGTCCTTGTTCTTATGTTTGAGGGGACTTTTCATATTCTTGGATTTAAAAAAAAAGATTTTGTGGCTTTACTGGCTGTGACATAAAAGGTCACGCCCTGCCCTGCACCGTCAACAGGTACATTCCGATGCTCATTATTTGGCTGTGACACAGAAGTTGATGTCCGGTTCAACAGAAGTAATGGCCCTTCACTCAGGGTATCCAGCAGTGTGTCCTGAATGACAATTGGAAGCTCCCAGGCAAGAGATCTGCCCAAAACACTCAATTTGTTAAAAGAGGTATTGCCTACATGCATGACAAACCTCGTTTTGTGAATGAAACAAGGGTTCAGATGGCAGCTTTGCATGCCGACAAGGTGAGGACATAGTATGATCCAAGAACAAAGGGCCAGGTCTGTCTGGCTACTGACCAATGGTACCGTAGATGAATCCCTCAACAAAATTCAATTTGGAAACCATAGAGTTCAAAGTAAATTTCAGTTCTCGGAACTCCTCACGAATGCAATCATGTCCCTTAGCAAGTGAAGACAAGGTGAAGTTGAGCACATATAATGCTGAACCGGGAGTGTTGTTACCTTCATTCGTAACAGCGTGCATGAATGTGTTTGAAGACAAGAAGGATGGAAGAGGTAAATGCTCCGGTGGCCCGCTCACTTTCCGGGGAATCCGGGGCAAATAGAGGAGAGCAAGATAAATTAGTGTCTGGAATGATTTGGGCATCTGAAGAGAATGATTTTCTCCAACCCTGCCAGGCCACTTGCAGGGACGTCATTTAGGGGTCACAACTGCGACCCCTGAGGTCTCTCTTGCTACCCCTGTGGTCTCCCTTGCTACCTCTTAAAAAAAATGTTTTAAAGTGTCTTTTATTTTTATATATGCGAGCTCCTGGGCTGTGGCCAGCACCATGTGGCTCGTTGCTTCTGGAGTGGCTGGCTTTCTTGTTCAGGCCTCTTCAAAAATAAAAAAAACAGGTTTTCCACAAGTGGAACACTTTCAGAAGTGATCCAAAATAAGAAAGAATAGGAATACCAAATAATGTGTCTTTTTGGAATTCTATACAATAATTGCTAGACTCATTAAAGGTTTATTTCAGGCACACTTCAGGGGTGAGTCACTGATTAAGTCTGTTCTTAAACACCTCAACTCAGCCTTTCATCCTTCTGAGGTCGATAAATGAGTACCAACATATGTTGGGTGATATTGTATGTACATTTTTTCTATATAAATAAGTGCTATATAATAACGCATTATCATTTGGCTATGGGCGCCTGCTTGCATTCACAGTAATTTGGTAATATGGGCCTATACACACTGATCTTAATGATACATATGGCGATCCATTATTGTATGAAATGTATATCAAATTATAGTGATATCGTAACCATATTTTTCGTAGTGTACGTAAGAGCAATACTATGTGATGCTGTTTCTTGTTTTGTTAAGGGGTGAAAGGTCGTGTTCCATCGCTTCCCGTGATATCACTTCCGAGTGGAGTCAATGACATCACTTGCTGTAATGTCATCAGAGGTCAAGGGTCTTGCGATGTCACTTTCACTACCCCTGGCATTTTGGTGAAATGACATCCCTGGCCACATGCTTTGTTAATAAGTTTAACTCGTGATAGTCTGATGAAGACTGACAGACATCAGAAACGGAAGCATTTAAAATGGAATTGTCGCTCATGCTACGAGACAATTGCGCCAGTGTATTATTAGTGTGCCCAAGCAATTACACTGCCAAATCTATCATAAAGACGGATGAGTCCCCATGCTCTTGACGTACTGGCAATGCTGGAAAGGTTGAAGAAGTTGTAAACGGCTGCGCTTGGTTCAAAGTCATTAAGGTAATTGGAGACTTAACCAGGGCTTCTATAGATTTTCTGCGCTTTGAGTAATAACTCATTAAGAGTACTTACATGGGCAGTCCTATTCCACTTGCGATGTGGCTTTACCGATGCAATGGCCGGGAATCCACTTGCCACCAAGAAATTCATCAGTCTGCAAATTTCAAATTTCAAGGTTGATGTTCAGCCTCTGGCCCACAGGCTCACACAGTGGACCATGGTAGACCACTTTGCTACCACTTCTCCGCACCTATTGTAAGACACTTTCATTGCCAGGGCCACTAGCACAGAATGCAAAGTACTTAGGTGCCTCACGCACTGTAGAACTCCTGTAGTACTTCTAGTAAGAATCCCCAAGAATTCGAACCTTAATATCTTCAATGCCAGGAAACTAGTAGAATGATAGCTTGCCTCCATAAGGCCATCCCCGCACTGTGTTTACAATCAGCCATTCATTGAGGCTTGAATACACCTACAGCATTGGTGATATTAGGCACAGGGTGCACCTGGCGAAGGGAGGACTCAGCATTCAATAGTCAATGCCCCATCCCTGAAAATGAGGATAATAGTCATGCTCTGCCACATAAACTTCCAAGTGAGTGGGTGTCAAGGTAGGTCAAGAAGCACGATAGTTGAACTCGGAGTGTAGCCATAGAGTTCTTCCTACCAATGTATCCTTTTGCACACAAGAAGTCAAACACAGAGGGATCAATTAGTTGGAAGAGTGGAGCACCATACGATAGACCAGACGCTGTAGAGAAAGAAAGATCAACGTCACCGGAAATACTGATTCAGTGAACATAAACTATCGTACAAGTACAATACTATATTGAAGGGTTTGATTCAGACAGTAATATTGGGTAATGGTGTAAGAAATGAACAAAGAGGAATATTACAGAAAACCAGGAATTGACTTACCAAGCTGAAACGAAGGTCGGCGTGATGCCCAGGTGAAACTCCGTATAACCCAGCCCTATCCCTGACACACGACGGCACGAGGATGCCTAGCCGGAGTGCAGAAAGCATCTAGTCCAAGTGCCTGCCCCGACGGACCAAGGTGGCAGTCTCAAGTCTGTGCGGTATGTTTTGGTTTATGCAGGGTAACACCCAGGAAATTATTTTTGTTTAATCCAGAGGGTTGGGTTGGTGTTGAGCTAGCCAAGGTAATTGCTGATGAATACCTTGATGTGGTGTGTAAATTCCGGTTCCTTTTGCTTGTAGTCTGTAATCGGTTAAAGGCAAGTGGTTTTGATTGTCCTGATAGTACTTGTACAAGCGTGGACTGTACTGGAATCAGAAAGCAGAAGAATGTATCTAAAACGATCTGGGTTCATCAACAAATCTGGCTGCGTAGTAGTTAAATCACTAGGCAGCAGAATAGTTGAAATGGAAGTCTGAGTTCGTTAACTTGCTGGCGACGTCATATTGGAATCAGCAGGCAGAAGAATAGTCGGTAATGGGGGTTCCGGGTTCGTTAGCAAAGATTCCTCAATAAGGTACGGGTCAGAGGCAAGACAAGAGGGAAAAGCAGGAAAACAGGAACTAACAAGGATTTCACAAGAGCGAGAGCTAGCCGAGATTCGAACAAAATCAGAAGCGGCGAGTGCAGCAACCCGGAAGCTTTATAAAGGGTTGCCGTAACCTCACCTGGCTCCGCCTCTCCGATGTAGCATAGTCTGATGGGCATTAAGGGGACGCCACAAATGCCATGGCAGCCCAGCAGTGTGTGATTTTGGAGAACGGAAAAGAAAGAGAGGTAAACCATGGCAGGACTTGTCACGTTTAGTTTTTCTAAGAGCAAGAGGGACTGTAGTATTGTGCAGGGTGGTTGTCCCGCGCTTTGGAGGTGGAAGGGAACGCAAGCAAGCAGACTGCAAGGAAGCCGTTCGGGACCTGCTCCTGACAGTGGGGCCAAGTTAAACCGAGTGTGTTGGCACCCTTAAGAAAGTGGCGCAGATCAAACCTGCGGAAAAAACAACACAGACTCACCCAGGCCTGATCACCAAATCTGCCCTATATAGTATTTGTGCGGCAACCATTTCTGCAGTGATAAAAAGTTTAACAAGCGATCCAGTTCGGGAGTATCAACCTTTTTAGAATGCCTTATTGACTAATCCTAGAGACAAACTTACATCAGGCTGGTGCCCAGCTTGCTGCCCCTCTTCTTGCTTCTCCCACTCACAGTCAAATAAATTCCAGGAGACCGGTAGCAAGCATTTAAAAGAAGATGGACAGGCACAGAGTACTGCAAAAAACATTGTGAAGTGTGGTCGTTTCCTCCCCCAGCTTTACGTACAATTTGGCATCATACCAAACTGTCCAGCCAGAAGGCCACATACTCTAAACCCAAAATGTTTACAGAAAGTTTATGAAATGCATTAGACAGGTCCATATATATGCCATATGCTGTCCCATCATCTCAACACGTGTACGTTATTTGCTTGAGTGTACCCCAAAGAAGTCTTCCTAAAGCCAGCTAGAACTCTCTGAAAGTATTCCTAGCTGCAGCCGGCTGTGGCCATGTATTACTGGTGCCCTTTGCATGCTGATCTTGGCGAAAATCTCAGCCAAGACGACCTCCAATGTTCTCCAAAGTATCTTACTTCCATCACTGCTTTCATTCACGTTTCTGATCCAGGAGCTCCTCTTGCGTTCAATAGAGTTTCTTTGCAAGGTTGAACACTGAGCTGGCAAAGCCATGGCTCAGCATACAATGGATGTCCTGATGAATGGGGGGGTAATAGCTGAGGTGGAATATTCAGGTTATAGACCAAGCTTTTCTGTGTATATTCTGTCCAAACGCCAAAGGGTACTTTGTTACCCTGATTGACTACTGATCTACACACCGCCTCTAAAAGTCAAGGAGAAGCCCTGACTGAAGAATGCTTGTCATTTCGTCCCATGGTGATATTTTACTACCCATCTAAACAGAAAAAGCTGACAGTTGATAATGTAGCTCTCCTCAGGCTGCTAGCAACATAATAATGACAAGACATTAGGTTACGTGCGTTTCTGTCACACTGAGACCTCCCCATTTCGTTTCTAACAATTCATTCTCGGCACTGCCAACCTAGTCACATCGGAGGAGCCTATGCGATTTCCATACACCCCAATCACAGAGAGTAAATCCAGTTTCACCAAACTCCTTATGGGGTGGTGCACGCTTCACCCTAGAGAAGCCCAACAGGAGAAAAACACTCCTCTAGAGAGAGCGGCTGCCATGCGCCATCAAGATTTCCACTCACAAGTAGAGTCCTAATAAAGGGTCCACGGAACTGTGCCAGCAATTAACACATTAGTCTGCCACGTTGCTGGCAGGGGAAGGTCTCGGGTGGTGCATGTATCACCTTCTGGAAGGTTCTGAACTTCAGTCATGATGTGCCCCTCCCTTCCCCCCCTCAGGCTGTCCTTGCACCTCTGTCCCTGCAGTTGGAAGGCATGGGGCTGTAGTTCAGTGAATGGGGTGGAAAGGTTTCAATCAGCAGCAACCAGTGTGGGTGTCCATCCAAAGCTTATTAACCTTGGAATGCTAGAGACATCAGGCAGAGGCGTTTATGGACAGCCACCCTCAGCACATGCATCCCAGGATAGCACTGCGCTCTGTGGTTCTCCATTCGTATCAATAGCGAGATACCCGTGCGCCTCTGCGTGGGAGGCAACCACAACATTCTGGAAATGTGGCCAAATAAATAGCTTTCACTCTCTATCAAGCAATGCAGTGGAAGGGCTCTTTCAAACGCGTGCAGAACAAAAAGTGTGATGATGCACATAATGACAGATGCAGCATAACAATATTAGACATAAGTGAATGAAAACACACACGCACATTTCAGAAAAGATGAAAGCATATCAGCATTTTGGGGGGCAACCTTTAATGAAGCATCATCTTTTACTCAATGCCTTGAGAGGACTCCCAGCAACTCGGCAATTCGGCGCCAACATAAACATTGGAAAGTTCTGATAATAACACGTTTTCTCATAAAATAAAACTCTGGTTGTCATTAAACGGGAAGAACAATGGAGTGGAGGTGGAACTTGAGTGTGCAGGGAGAGACTAGGTGTTTGGGGCACAGAGATGAACGTACTGCAGCCAGGAGTGAAGGATAAGTGTCGCAATCAATGGCTGCAGTGCTCACTGGAAGTGCTTCTGGGCAGTCAGCAGGACACCCACCATGTTGTCATGCTGAGGGATGGCGCTCTGACTGTACTTGGATGAAAATAGGATTCGTGCACCAAGGAATGAATTAGGGCGGGATTCTGAGCTCCACCTACAATAAGAAAACTGACATTCCTTAATGGAACAACATTTTTATTTGCCACTTCCATATACAAGGTGCAGTTAAGTTGTGCAGATTTAACGCAACCAACCCCTTGAAATTCAGTGGATGTGGGAAGTCACGAAGAGCTTAACTCTGTGCGCCTCCATTGATGTCCACCATAAAGCCATTTTTTATGTCATGCAATCCCTTCTATAATATGTATGTGCTCATGGGCTTTGCAACGCAACGCGCCAAGTTAAGCTGGTCATGACTTCCCACATCCGCTGAATTTCAAGGGCTTTGTTGTGTTCAATCTGCACAATTTAACTGCATCTTAACTAAGGTTTTTACTGTGAATTACAAGGGTTTTGTTGTACCATGTATTTTTACAGGCCACTATCCATGGCCTTTGGCTGTGTTCACTGTACATGTTCCCCCAATATCTTTCTTTTGGACTCACTAAGTGGGTGTCTTTCGGGCCCACTAGCCAGGGCCTTCGGCCACTGTATATTTTAAAACACTATCTCTATTTCCCACTCACTGGCCCCTGTCCATGTTGCCCCGCTAGCTTTCTTCCAGTCCCACTAGCCATGGCCTTTGGCCGTTGCCATTCTACGTATTGCTCCCCTAGGTATCCTAAATGGTCCCACTAGTCGGGGCCTTTGGCCATGGCCACACCACTAGGTTTCTTTTGGGCACACTAGCCATGGCCTGTCACAATGGCCTTTCGCTATGGTTCATTAACATGTTGCCCCAATAGGTTTCCTTGGGGCCCACTAGTCATGGCCTTCAGCCATAGCCAGTGGCCACAGCCTTTGGCTTTGTCCACTTTCCATATTGCCCCACTCGGTTCCGTAAAGTAACCCAGTAGCCAAGGTTTTCAGACACACCTATTATCCCAACCTCACTGTAGCTTTAACATTCCACTTTTTGTTGTAATAATCTAATTTTTTTACTCTTTTTGTAAAAAAAAGTCCCCTTTTTTCCCTTAACCACGGTTAGTATAACACTGATAATAGTAATATAATAGTAATGTACTACAAATAACACTGGTTATTCATAATATAACCACAGTTAATTGTAAAATAATCCTGGTTATTCATGTGACGCACTTTCATTTCCGATCCCATTTTGGACTATAACCAAATTTTATGCGAAAATAACTCGGGTTATGAGAAAACATTTAAGCTCTGAACTTGGTCCCCAGCACCTCCCTCCAACCCCCTAATATCACATGGTGTCCTCTTCCCCCTCTCTCCACACCTCTAGCCTAATGCACTTCAATTGGCATTTTTTTCAACTTTTCGTTTTCGGCTAACCCTGGTTGTTTTCGAAATAACCCTGGTTATCTCTTGCATCAAACCCCAAAAAATGGCAGCTTTTTAATTTCAGAAAAGCCTCTCAGAGGAAATGAATGGGAGTAGACCAAAAACAGCCTTTTTGGCTTTCTTACTAACTATTTTATTTTGTAACAAATCTTTCCCACATTGTCCAGTCGCGGGTTGGGGGGCACGTGACAAACATTTTGTTTGCCAAATCTGTCATATGAGTCAAAAGTTATTAGCAATTAAATGTTCAGGTTTCATATGGAACTTGATACTCAACTTAACTATTGTGTGCCACTCTGGCTAACATCTTGCTGGCCACTTAGGCTACTGCCCCAGTTACCACTACGCCAGCCAGTGCTGTGGCAGAATGCCCTCCCAAATGGTCATCGTTCCCTCTGTTCTCAGAGACGCTGATCAGTGCATTGATAAATCAACTAAAGTTGGCAGCCCCTTCAGATCCGGTGCCTCTATTTGTGCTGAAAGATATATCTACTGGTCTTCTGGGCGAGATTACCCAGGCCATCAACGTTTTCTGCCAGTCAGGTAACGTCCCAAGGGAATTGAAACAAGCTACCATTGTCACACTTCTTAAAAAGCCCTCTCTGGACCATTCACTTCCCTCAAAACTCCAACCTATCTCACTGTTGCCTTTTCTCATGAAGCTCTTAGAGGCTCTGATCTTTCCACTTCTCTCCTCCTTTTTGGAGACCTGAGTATTCTTTGACCCCTCCCAGTCAGGATTCCGGCTGGGCCACGGCACAGAGAGTGTCCTGGTGTCCATCCAGGATGACATGGCCAGGCTGGTTGACGGGGTTGGGGTGGGCACCCTGATTCTGCTTGATCTATCAGCGGCATTTGATACTGTTGACCACCCTACCCTTTTGACCCGACTGGCCCAGGCCAGCATTCCCGGCCAAGTGTTGACCTGGTTCACCTCATTCTTGCCATGTCTCAACCACGGCAAGTACTTCACTTCTTTCCTTTTCCTCACTCCCTTGTTCTCTTTTCTGCAGGGTCCCTCCAGGGTCTTCATTGTCTCCTACACTTTTTAACATCTATATTCAGCCACTTGTGTGTCTCATTGACTCCTTCGGCATCAGATGCTACTCTTATGCTGACAAAACTCAGATCCTGATCCAGTTAGATCTTGAGCAGGCTGAGATGTCGCCATGCCTCTTTCAGTGTCTTGCTGACGTGGGATATTGGATGAACCACAACTGGCTGAAACTCAATGGAGACAAGATGGAGGTTCTGGTGGTGGGTGCCCCTTCCCGATCCCTCACTCTGTGTGTCTTCCTTCTGGCCATCTTCATTTGGGTCTCTCCCCGTTCGAGTCACGACTGTGAAGAATCTTGGGGTGATGGTTTCCTCCACTCTCTCTATGGATCATCAGGTTTCAGCCATGTGCAAGGTGCGGGATTTCCACTTGAAGTTCTTGTGGAAAGTGCTCCTCATTATACCTCACGTACTCCGGCCACCAGTCATTGCTGCCCTTGTTCTTAGCCACTTGGACTATTCTAACACACTCTATCTTGCCCAGCCCAAAGGTCTTGTCCAGCGACTTCAGCGCCTTCAAATTACTGCTGCTCGATTTTCTACTGTATCCATGTATTGAGTTTGTATCACTCCAGTCCTGCGTACATTGCATTGGTTACCTGTAGCCCAACGTATTAAATTCAAATCACTTTGTTTGGTTCACCGTGCCCTCCTGGGTCACAGGGTTCAATACCTCTGTGACAAATTTGTTTGCTACCTCCCTTATCAGGAGCTCCATTCCAACACTTGCCGGCTTGCTCTGTGTGCCCACCTTCTGTAGCACCAGAGTGGGCGGCCAGGCCTTCTCTGTGGTGGCTGTGCAACTGTGGAACACTCAACACCCTCCCACTTAGAAAACTTACCAACCATTTGCAATTTAGGCGATCCTTGAAGACCCTTCTTTTTTAGGCCATAGTGTATTGTTGCTCTGTGATATTCCAGCACCAAGATACCTTCGGGTGACAGTGCACTTCATAAGCTTTGTTAACATAACATAACATAACCGTACAACATACATATGGTGTAAATGAGAAAAGTGTCGTTCCATCACAGAATTACACTTTTCCTATTTTACCTGGAACTCAGAATCAGGACCTGAAGCTCTAGAGTGGGAAGAAATGTACATAGTTTGAAGTGGTTCAAGGCATGCCTACCAGATAAGAGGCATGCAATGATGATACTAAGACCTATACAAACTTTAAGTATATGTTTTCCTTAACCAATCCCTCCACCCAGTAGGTTTTTGCTATTAGCCACGTAGGATGACGTCTTAGATGACACATATTGAGGTATAAAACCTTTTGTGGAACTGAAATGCATTGAGAGTGTGTGAGCTTCAATCTGTTTGTTCACCAGGTTGCCCTACTTTATTGAATAGATAACAAAATAGTATTTTGGAACGCTGCAGGTGCTATTGCACATTTGGTAGCACAGGATGGTTCAGATCCAGACTCTCAGATTTTTTACGTCTTCCACCATCGACCGGGAAATTGCAGAGTTTCCTGTGGAGAGCACAAGACCCACGTGTGTAAATCGAGATGGTCGGCAGTTGCCTCTTTGAAGAAATTCCTATCCGGTCCCCACAGGCACCCGCAGACTGAAGGCAAAGTAGCCGATTGGGAAGAGTCAATACTGAAGGGCTCAAACTGAGCAGCGGACGTAAGTAGCACATTGAAAGTGGCAAATAAAAGGGGAAGGATTGCATTGCATGTGTAAATATATATATAGTGGGGGAAAGGTAACAAGACTGATTTAAGAAGAGATACCTTGAATACCCAACCTCAAGGAGATAGAAGAAAACACATCACACTCTGGAACTGAGGCAAGGCTGACATGAAAGATGTGTTTTACACTCCAAAATGGTTTAGAATGGACATGAGATACTTTTATTAGAGAAAGTAAGGAAGACGATTGTAGAATTTGTTGTGCACATTTGCTTGGGGTTATGAATATGTTAGTGTAAGAGGTTGATTTGGTTGAGAAAGACACGTGATTTTTATAAGTTGCGATAAACTATGTTGTAGACTGACAATATAGAATGATAGTAATAATTTGACTGCTTATCAGACCGTAAAAACAAGCGATTGGCACCAATCATAGGATGGTAACAGTTGAGAAAAAACATAACAAGATGAGATTCTTAGATTGTCCATATTATAACAACAGGATAGTGAGAATCGATAGATATATAATGAAGAAGCAAAGAGAATATTATTGTGCAGGCTTGAAAAAGTTTTTCGAAACATATTTTTGAGTTATGTGTGTCGATTGATGGTACTTGCCCAAATTTGATTGATGTGACATAAATAATTAAAGTAATAACATAATAAAATATCCTGTAAGCATTGACAGTTAAAACCTTCAGTGTATAAGGTTTTAATTAACCAATTTGCACTTTAATTTCAATTTAAAAAAAAAAAAACGACTTGTCTTTATGGTGGACACCCCCCTTCTACATTTGGCAAAATAGTACTGAGGTAGACACCAAAGATTAGGAAATATCATGCTGAATGGGTAAAAGGCAAGGCTGACAAAATGTTCATGCCTTGGCATCAAGAGGGTTCCCTATCAAGAACAGTATTGCAACACATGACATCATATTAACAGGGAAAAGTTATAAAATGTTTAGCTATTTTAGAACTATGGAAAATGTATCAGAGTGAGAAAGAAGACCCACCTGAAAAGGAGGGGATTCTTAATCAGCATCTAAGGGACAGCACAATGCCCTCAGCTCCCCTTTCTCCTTCTGATGATAATAATATGACCAATGAGAAACAGGGATTTTATCCTTTAAGGTTGTTAAAATCAGCAGCGAGGTATAGTCATCAGATATATGCGCCACCCATTTATAGTAGTAAAGACAGTCCAGAATAAATTAAGACTAGAGAACACAAATATATAACTGCATGTAAGGAACATGAGGAGCGTATTGAAAGACGGGACAGATTGATACAGATGGAAGAAGTGACCAAGAGACTAAAAGGAGAGAAAGATAAAGCTAGTGAAGTGACAATTGTACAGAATGAGTGGATGAGAGGACAGATAATACTCAAATTAGACAAGGAAAGGGTATCAATGATGTTAAAGAAAGAGAAGAAAGCAAGGAGCAGGAAAGAAAGGAAAAGAAAGAAGAAAGGGCATACAAAGATGAGAAGGAAAAATAGAGGAAACGAAAGAAAGAACCAAGAAGGTATGAGGAGATAAATGAGAGAGAGAGAAAAGATGGGGAGAAGAAGTGGTGTGAGGAAATAGAAACACAACAATTGAAATAATGAAAGTTGAAGAGAAGGGGCGATGAGAAGATGGGAAGAACAAGAGCAAAATGAAATGAGAAGGAGTAGAGAACAAAGGGAGGACGGAATAGATCACATTGTTAATAGATGTGTAATACCAGGTGAAGAACAAGAATGATGGGAAAGCGAGAGAAGGTTACAACAGCCCTGCAGGGAGCTGCACGAGATACCTAGCGTACTGACATGGGCTGATGAGCATGAGACAGAAGGTAAAGGGTAAAGGATTGGAGAATTTTATAGGCAGATCCGGGAAAAAGACAGTTACAAGATCAGAGGGAGTATCGAATGATCTCCACCAAGAGAAACAAGAGGCAGCATCTGGCAGAGTATGAGGAGGCTTTTGAGGTGGAGTGCCATCAACCATCAAGAAAAACGAGACAAGGGAATAGTTCAAGAAAATTCCTACAAAATATAAAAACTGTAAACGTAACAGTAAATACAAACAGATGGGAAGAGTAAGAAAATGACTTGAGGTGAAACCAGATTGGCAATGACTCACCTCAAAAGGAAACAGAGGACGATTTCATCGACTTGATAAATCTATCTACATATGAAGAAGATGAATTGACCCAACCCAAAGAGCCTCCCGCCCCCAGAATCTGTACCCAGTGTGGCTCTTGATGAGGGCTATGTGGAAATGATTGCTGTTGATATTCCCAGCAGTTTTTCGACAGCTAACACACATCAACGAAGATGCATCTTGATCCAAGCCCTAGATCCTATCGAAGGCAAAACGGAGTCGGAAACTCCACCCTTTCTAACTATGGAAGATAAACGAAAGTTGCTGACTATTCTTTGCACGGCTCTAGATGCTATTACATCTAACGTCTCGAATCCTCTACTCATGCCCTTAGACACCCCGAACCTAAGCACTAGACCCCAGGATGTCTATCGGCAAGCTAACCTGAAGGAGTGTACAATCAAGAATTCTGACTTCGGCAATCTTATGTGACCAGGAGTCTACTGGCCACAAGAAGAATAAGCCTGGAGTGCTGAAGACACCTCCCAAAACAAGACCTATTGTGAAGAAAAGTGTCAATCTCTATAAAGTGACCCTGAAGAGACTTGAAAATGCTGATAACCTGATTCTAAATCACAAAAATGTGATCTAGTTATTTCATCTAATTCTGGGCCTAAGGGGTATTGCATCAGAGGACCTAAAAATTGTGGAATTCTACGAAGAAAGTAGGAACGATAAAGTAATTCTACATGTGCACACAAAAATCATACCTGATATCCTACTCCTACTAGAAGCGGAACCGTTGCTGTTATCTCTCGGTTTCGACATCTACAAGACGACGGACACGTTCACAGAAAATCAGTTATCTCTCAAAACAAACGACTCAAGATCTGTCCCAAGCTTATTAAAAACTCATCTGACTAAAGAAAAGCTGGAAACAACTGACGTGGCTGAAGTTCTGAAAAGGAAAGCTCTCCACGAGGCTGAAATTGAAAAAGCAGTGCCTAGACGTGGAGACCAAATAAAAATAACTATTGATTGACTAATTAGTTCAGGATCGGAGCAACTTGAACAGCCTGAATGTTCAAAGCCAAAAGACGAATGGGCCTGTATTGCGTCAGCCATAAATACAAAACCAACTAAATAATGTCAGGCGACTGAAGAACAGCACTCACTGAACCTGGGATCCTGGAACATACGTTGCTTCAGCCACTTATTTCAAACTCTGTGGCTCCAGGACCTTGATTTGGTATGTCTACAGGAAACATGGCTTGTTGGGTGCCCGATTCTACAAGACTTTGAAATAGCGACTAATCCTGCATCAAACAATCCAAAGAAGACCGATGGCCAGCTTGTCGATCGCTGCAAGGCCTTAGAATTGAAGCATCCACTAATGTTTCACCATTTATCCAAAATGCAAGGATTCGCACATCAAAAGAAACCAATGGAGCTTCCGATATCATAAACATTATTAATGTATATTGGAACCATGCTGCTGCAGGATCCATGATTTTCATAGACCAAGTGTCCTCTATAGCTGATGTAATACTCAAAGACTGTGGATCTCCGAATGTAATTATTTGTGGAGACCTTAATATAGATTGTGTGAATCACGCAAACTTAAAGTCAGCTTCAAAAAACAAATGCACAACAGGTAAAGAGGCTGCCGCCAAATGGTGTTGAGAAATGGATGTAAGAACTTTGTCCATGCTGAATGGCAATGTTGCAGGGGATATTCCAACAAGACCAACGTGGAGAAGATTAAAACAACGATCAGTTCTGGACTACATGTTTGTATCTGACTCATTTCAAATACAAGCTTCTCAGTTTGAAGTAAAACTGAGGAATTACAGTGATCATGATATGGTGAAATTGAGTCTTAATGCAACACGTCTGCCTCCCACAACATCTTGGCCCCATTCTGTGGTGGTTGGCTTGAGCAGAATACGTCTCGCACTTAGAGACGAAGATGTCAACAGAATTGTCACCAACCTAAATCAAGTGCCAGATGATATCGAATATCTCCACCTGCTGTCTGATTTTACAGAGCATAACCAAGGCTTGAAACAAAAAAAAGTGTGCTTACACACAAATTTGATTTTCAAATACAGCAGCGAAAAAGACTAATGTGTCAAGTGCTGAGAAAAATACCAAAAAATGACAGAGGCCTTTATAATAAAGAAGAAAGCTATAATACAAGATCATAGAAATTGGTGTAAGACTCACAGGGCTGTCCTTCTGCAGAACGATTCGGAAGAAATGATGACCAAAATGGCAAACAAAAATTCATCAGACTTTTGGAGACTAATTAACAACAAAATCGCTCTTCAAGATGCACTACAAGCCAATAAAATTTTTGAAGATACATGGGTCTCTTATTACACTGAAATGTTCAGCAAGAAAGGGTGCGCCAAGGAGTGGAATTCCACGAAACTTGACCATTGGGACCTGGAGTTCAATCGAATAGATATTCTAACTACAATAAAAAATGTCAACACCTCCAGAGCTCCTGGCCCTGATGGACTTACCAACTATACTATTAGATGTAACTGGGAGACCTGGAGCAATTTTTGCATGACACTATTTGAAAGAATAGTGCGCAATTGTGCTTCGCCCACATCGTGGAAAAGCGATATTGTTGTTCCGATCTTCTAGAAGGGCGATAGGGCAAATCCGAGAGTTTATAGGCCCATCGCCATTCTTGATGTACTAGGAAAGATCTATGCGACTCAACTACAACAGAAGTTGCTGAAATTGTCAACAGAACACAATCACATAGACCCAAGACAATCTGGTTTTGTGAAAGGTGTGGGTTGCGGCCTTAACCTTTTACTCCTGAACCTATTCAAGATGGAAGCCTATATGAACCAACACAGAAATACATCTGGCACTTGTGGACTTTTCCCATGCTTTTGATAGTGTTGATCGGGAAATCCTTTGCAAAAAACTACACACATGGAAATGCCCCGTGAGCCTCTTGGAAGCCATTAATGAACTCCACACTAATACAAACATCAAGATTCGACTTGATTGGAACGGGACTTTATCAACTCCCATTCACATATTTAAAGGTGTGAAACAAGGCTGCCCGCTAGCCGCTATAATCTTTAATCTATTTCTATCAGACGTTGGCAATGTGTTTAGCGAGTTATCCTCATTTTCACCTAAGGTCAACGGTACACATGTCAGTTGGCTCGTTTACGCTGACGATCTGATACTTCTAGATATGACACCAATAGGGCTACAGCGAAAACTTGATGCCCTCGAAGCATATGTGTGCAAGAACGGCTTACACATTAATAAACAAAAATGTAAGATTCGGACTCTTCAAAATTTGCGGACTATGAACAATAAACAGAAGAAACAAGTGTGGTTCCTCGATAAAACTAAGCTAAACAACACATGTAACACCAAATACTTGGGCATGAGAATCAGCTCGAACTTAAACGACGCGCCCTGGGCTGAAGTACCCAAATCCAAATGTAGACAACTGGCGTGCCAAGCCTCCTTAATCAACAAACAGTTTGGAAAATTTTCTTTAAAACCGACCATAACATTTTACCAACAAACAGCAGTTCCTGCAACCATTTATGGTGCAGAAAACGCCTTTGGATGCTCACATAAACTTTGAAACACCTTAGAAAATATTTTCTGGGTGAAGGTTTTACATCTACCAAGAGGAACTGCCTCTGCATGTATTCATTATGAATTGGGGTTAATCTCAATGCATGCCAGAATAAGCTGGAATCTTCTATGTATATTCAGAAAAATATCGAATCCTGCATTTCAATTTGAAATACTTCATAACTTACATAAGGGTAGAGAGCATAATGCACTAATGATGTGGAATACGCACTGTTTGGCAGTTCTCGATGAGCATGACATCAAACTAACAATGTTGTTAGAAAATCCGGAATTGGCTAAAAAGAAATTATGGAGCTCAGATTGGCACAGTGCATGTGAACAAAGGCGGAGATCTAGACTTCTGTCTGAGGTACTGGGCGAGGCAAGACCTTTAGGGAAACTACAACCCTATTTATTGCAATTCCCTGATTAAAAAGCAAGATCTGTGTATATGCAGTTTAGACTCAACCTAATGAATACTAAAGATCGTCTGAGTCAACGCAAATAAAAAAAACAGAGACGTTACCTGTCGATTCTGCAAAGCATGCAAGGAGACCCTAAAACATCTAACATTGTTCTGCCCAAATCTACGAAAATTAAGAACTCGCACTCTTGGCCATGAAATTTGGAAACAGCAGACACTTAGTGCTGCGGACTGGTGGCAGCTCATGTTTGATGGACTAAATCGAAAATTAATGTTTGCTTTGGTCATATTTCTTGAAGAACTCAAAAAACGTTTGGATACCACTGAACGGACACCAAAAGTGTTGTAGCCTCAGAACCGCCCCAATGTAATTGTCTTGGGTCCCATTCGGAAGACTCCATTGATGAGAACTGGGAGGGAAGGCCTCACTGAGGAAGTATGGTTGACGGGACACATAAAGTGACAGGATGGGGAGGGTGTCACCATGTTTTCCTTCTTTATGTGTTTTTAGTTTTTATGTATTCTTTTTTTTAAGGTTTAAATAAACTGTATAAAAAAACAAAAGAGGCAGATTGGATAACATAATCACAGACAAGCATAGAACGCTGTCCCTAAGCAGACTAGATCTTGATGACAAGGAAAGGGATAACAGCCATGCCAGTGGGGTACTGATATCAGACAAAGAAAGGGAAGAAAAGGAGAGCGCGCGAGGAGAGGGCGCATGTGGCTCCTCGGCAGACCCAAACATGGAAAGAGGGGTAAAGTGGTCAGATGCAAAAGGAAAAACACCAGAACATATATCACATCCAAAACGACCAAAAGGACGGTCAGTAGCATAGGGGAAATGTCCCCACCTTATGTAAACAGATTGAGGTCATTGCCAGGAAGAAGACAAGCGGGTGAAACCAGACCCACCTGGAAGACAAGAAGCATGGGTGGATACGATTGTAGAACAGGATTCACACAATTCCTGTTATTAGAGAAAGGGGGAGATTGACCATAATACATACCGTGGCTGCAAATGGATAAAGATCATCTGAAATGTAAATTACCCAGTTTGACTTCAGGAGCTGGAAAATTGATTCATGAGTTAGAAAGAATGACAGCAGCAATGAAAGCAGTGGGTGATGTAAAAGCCCTACTAGCAGCTATTCTAGGGGAGAGAGCTGACGACATTTGGAGACGAGTGGGATATGGAGTGTAACAGCAAAAAACATGACACATAACAGAGCACCATTTAATAATTGTAGAGCAGACATATGGAGGGCACTTGGAGTACAGTACCCTGATACATCAGACATGGGTGCGATTATGGCATGGAAAATGGGAGAGAATGAAGATCTATGTTCTCGGGAGGATAGCTCAGGGGCAATGCGCTCGTCTTGGAAGCAAGATGGTGCAGAGCATCACAGGTTTGATCCCCGGGTCCGTGCTTAAAAACCTCTGGGTATTCTGTTGCTTATATTTACGATATTCAAGAATATTGGCATCTTGAGACGAGGGACTCATGGGATAAAACTGTAGTGTTATTTTATCATATTTTATGCAAACGATTTGAGGAGCCAGTGCAAAGGCAGATGAAAAAACAGTTAGGGATGGAAGCAAAGCCATGACTAGAAATACAGTTGACTATTGTACATCATTGGCGATTGTTACAAGAGAAGAACAAGAAAAAAGCTGAGAATAAGAAGCTTGAGGAAGCAAAGTTAGTTCATATGAAGTTTTTGAAATTTGCTATAGAAGGAGCAGTACTGATGAGCAGCGATTGAGTGGTTACACAAGAGTTACCACATAAACAGTCAATCAATTTAGGGTACCCTGTAGATCAGGGCGGGTAACATTTTTGGCCATATGGTAGGAGGAAAGGGCTTAGAGGATGAGGAGGCGGATTTCAAAACCCTCAAGCGGGAGAAGGATTTAATGGAGGACAGCCACAACAGTGCTAGAATTGTGGGAGAATGGGGAATGTGGCCCTACTTCTACTTGTAGAAGTAGAGGGGCATGCAGCAGAATAGGCAGACTCCAAGAGGGGGGATGAGTTATATTCCACCCTATAATTTAGAACCACCAGAGTATTATGCCCAAGATCATACACAGTATCAGACAAATGCACCGCAAATACAGAAAACGCAGCAGATTCCGCTGCATCCGCAGTCGCCACATGGGCAATCACAGCAAGCACCTATGTAAAGACAAGAAGCACAGACCAAACAGTACACTCTGATGAAATAGGCGATTATGCAACAGTTGAATGCAAATATAGGAGCCACACAAACACCTACACCCAGGATAGGGAGTGTGACAGTAGTGGGAGGGAATCCTTTTACGGGTAAAGCGATGAATTTATATCCACAATAGGAAAGCCCACATAGTGATCTGATGTGTTCAGTACCATTTGTGACACTAGACCCCCTAGAGGAACCAAGGGCCAGGGTAAAGATAAGAGGCAAGACATTTTCGTTTCTTGCAGACACAGGAGCAACTCGCTCTTGTGTTTGAGAGGGTAAGTATCCAATGTCTAGCATTGCCATGAATGGAAGGGAAGGAATTCTCTGGGGCTATGAGTTTGGTTCTGTTTACTGATGAATTACCAATTTGAATAGGAGAACATGATGTGTCTATGCCATTGTTGTATTCTCAACAGACACCAGTTACGTCTTCTTTCACTGCTCGTGGTGGCATGCAATTGCTCCTTCACTACACACCGGCATTGGCGCCAGAGTGCACTGTAATGTCTCTGCTCTATAGTTTCCTCTGCTATTTGTCCTGTGCTGGGTTCTTGCCATTTGTATTGATGATAGAAAGTGGTCTGGCAACTTTTGCTTTTGGTTGCCATCATATAGTGAGCATTCTAATTTGTATGTCATCTGCGTTTCATGCCTTTGCCAGAGTAGTATTGCACTGTGAGCATGTTTACCGGCCTGCAACCATGCCACAAGGAGCTCTCCTGCATGATAATATTTTTATAGCCTGGATAAGCCTCGTACGCTGCTTTCTCTTTTCACAGGCCTCTGCAATTGCACCTGGAGCGTTCAAATTGCCGAATGCGATTACCACAATAAATTATCTTAGGCCCAAATAATGGGACAGACTCAAAGAATATAGCAAAATACTACGATTCCAAGATGGCCACCGGACTGTGAGGATGTACACCTCGGGTCCTCCGTGCAGACAGCCACGAAAAGAAGCAACCAGGCGGTCCTAGCACACATAATCCATGCGCTGGTGCAGCTCATAGCACCCGGAACAAAGGGTGCCGACGTTCCAGAACCCAAGTTACAGAGGGAACAGAGGATCTCGCTGAGGGCCTGCAGCTCTCCGGGCAGAGGGAAGGGGGCCAGCCCGAATCCACCAGGAGACGCCGAGTGAACAGTGCGCTGCAGGCGGGAGCCCAGGCGAACAGCAATAGATGAGTGAGGGGACATCTCCCCCTCGTCCCTGAGACGTCGCGGGTGCTCGGACACAAAGCTGTCTCCCCGGCGGTGGAGTTAAAGCAGACACACGTGGTGAGGCGCAGGTAACCCGATCCACGCTCGGGAGAGCACAACGACCGACACGCTTTGAGTGCCGGAGAGCGCAGTGAAAATTGTCCTGAGCCCCAAGCGCGAGGAGATGTAGATCCGAGCCTGTCATCCCAATAGACATCCCAGCAACATGCCACGATACTCCCCGCAGGACAACGAGGGGGGGAAGTACGGAGGAGGAGGCCCAGGAGCATACCAGACTCGGAAACGAGGAGGCAAAAAGAAGCAGGATTGGCTTGTGGATCGCTCCGGAACCGAAGCCGTCACGATGGACGAGTGCCGTGGTCTTCGTACAGCTAAGAAGCTCTGCCTGTCAGGCCCTGACTACGGCACCAAATGTTGAGTGAAATCAAAGTGACCTACGCGGAAAGCCCCAGCGGGAGGCAGGACCGGCAAGAGCCCCAGTGGCCCCCACAAGAAGGGCAATAAGCACAAAGCGGATCCAGCAGGGGGGCGTGCACGGCCCAAAACTAACAATCGTTCCCTCCCATCAGAGGACAAAGCGGGCGCAGGATTGAACTGATGATTTAGATCTCATAAATCCCGGAGCCCTCGCATGTGAAGGAAAGGCGGAACACATAAATCACATGAAATACTTAGACCAGCACCAGTGAAGCCCAACAGCAAAGAGGGGAGCTAAGGAGCGAAACACGTGGGTTCTGGCCTGAAACCCAGACCAAAAGTAAGGAGGGGAACAAAGCCCAGACAGGGCAAAGAGGGAAAAGAAAACCACCCCGGAGAGGGGGATCAGCGTAAGGACACTATGACAGGCAATCGATAGCAGGGTGCATAAAACAACAGCAAAACTGGGGCTGGGAATATCAGCAGCATACACCACACACCACGGAACAACGCTAGCCAACTCAGGCCAGAGCAACCCAGATGCCAGGCACCAAATCCAAAACTGGCCCAGCAAGAGCAAGAACCCCAGCGAGACCTCAGGAAGGGCAGATAGAGAAGTGTTGAAGGCAGAGACACCAAACGCGCAGAATCGCCATCCCCCCGCCAGTTTTGACCACTGTAACAGAGGATCTCCCTCCGAGCACAATGGCATCCGATAAAGAAGAACTCCTGAATTGCCTAAAAGGAATGGAGGCCAGACTGACAAAAGCTTTCCATAGCCAAATGGAATAACTGAAGGAGGACCTAAAATCCTCCCTCCAGGAGGTCAATAAAGAAATGACAAAGATAGGAGAAAGAGTGGACACAGTCGAAAGCGGCCTCTCGAATGTTGCAGAAGAAACCAACCAAAACAGTGTGTTACTAGATCAAATGGCGAACACAACGAACAATCTGGAACTCCAGGTGGAAGACCTGGAAAATCGCTCAAGAAGATCAAATATTAGGGTCAAAGGCCTAGTGGAATCGGTGCTGGACAAAGATCTAAAAGCCACCATGCAACTCTGCTTTAGCAACTTGCTAGACGATACCCAACCCAAGGCGATCCGATTTGACAGAATACATCGAGAGGGCCCAAAACGTAACCAACCAGGGTCGAGACCTAGGGATGCCCTGATAGCGATGACATCGTACTGTCTGAAAGAAGATGTATTACGAGCAGCAAGAACGCACAGAGACCTAACGGTTAATGGCACCCGCATACAGCTATATCAGGACCTTGCTTTGATCACTCTCCACAAAAGAAGGCTAATGCGACCGGTCACGAAAGCCCTCCAAACACAGCAAATCCAATATAGATGGACGCACCCGTTTGGCCTGTCATTTACATGGGAAGGCAAACAGAGGAGAATCGGGAACTGTGCCGAAGGACTAGCATTACTACACCTGGAAGATGAGCAACCAGAGGCGCCCGTGCGCTCGCGGCACAACATGAAAGGCCCTCCAAGCAGACCATGGGAATGGTCAACGGAGAGAAAGCAAAGACTGGGGAGGGCAGGAAAAGCCGGAAGCTCACAACAGAGCCAAGACTGAGGGAGGATAGAAACAACGAGGCCGGACATGGCCCATAACATGGACAACGCATGAAGTGCCAACCGCATTTGAAAAGACTGCATAGCTGAGTAGAAGCGTCTGCAGGAGGTAGGAGGTCACACATCTTGGAAGCAGAGTCACGTAAAATAATTCCTGACAGTTTGTGAACTGGGGAGAAATATAGAGGCCCAAAGCCCGTCTTCAACCAGCGGGGGGCTCCTTAGGAGCCCCAGGATTGGAGGGTGGTGTGGAACGCAGGTAAATCAGTAGTTAGAGGGGAATTCATAGCACAAGCAACGCAATATTACAGGGGAAAAGCCCTTATAACACGTAAACTGGAGGTAGAAGTGGGAAACGCTGAAAAACTCCATAAGTCTCCTTAGATGCCCAGAACCTGGTGGGATCTCACGAAGGCCAGAGCCAAACTAGAAAATCACACTGCAGATAGAACCGCGCAAGCATTACTAAACACTAAATCATATTACATACACAGGGGGAAAGCGAACACATTTTTTGCAGCCAAACTGCGCAAACAGAAGGCACGCAATAATATTACCCGGCTAGGAAACAGCAGGGGGAAACTGCAAACAGGGGATGAAGAGAAACTAGAAACGATGGTCCAATTTCACAAAAACCTGCAGACTAACGAGAACCTGAACACAGCAGAACAGACATCTTATATGTCGGCTATACAATTGCCACAGATCACAGAACAACACAGAGCAATGTTAGGAGACCGAATCGCAACGCAGGAAGTGAGTGATGCGATAGCAGCTCTACCCAGCAGGAAGGCACCAGGCCCGGATGGTTTAGGAAATGGGTTCTACAAAACATTCCACACACAGCTGCTAGCCCCCCTCACCCGGCTTTTCAATATAATCAGAGATAGGGGGTCAGTCTCAAAGGATATGGGACACTCGACCACGATATTATCCTTAAAGCCAGGAAAAGACCCAGTAGAATGTACTAACTACCGTCCCATAGCCCTCCTCAATACAGACGAAAATTGTATGCAAAAATATTAGCGAATCGGTTGGCAACAGTGCTGCCAGAGATAATACATGAGGACCAAGCAGGCTTTGTAAGGGGGAGGCACACACAGGATAACGCCAGGCGAGTAATTGACATCATAGATTGGGGTGTTAGGGGAAACCAAACATTCTCGATCGCAGCGCTAGACGCCAGGTGAGCATTCGACAGGATAGACTGGGAGTACCTAAGACTGGTACTGGAGGTGTTTGGTTGTGGACCGACATTTACTAAGATGGTATTAGCAAACTATCAACATCCATCCACGCAACTTATAGTGAATGGCTACACCTCAGAAAGAATCAGCATTAGGAGAGGTACTCGACAGGGGTGCCCTCTCTCCCCACTCATATTTGCCATAGCAATGGAGCCATTTGCATGCAGAATAAGGGAAGACCCAAGTATTAAAGGGGTATGTAGCAGGGAGTCCCAAAATAAGATAGCGCTCTATGCAGACGTTATCATGCTCTACATGGTAGATTCCATACACACATTACCCAGGATTATCAACGAATTACAGAGGTTCGCAAAGACATCAGGGTTTACAATAAACTATTCAAAATCTAAAGCGCTGAACATAACGGAGAGAAGGGGGGACATAGCCCGCTTGGAGGAACATTATCCCCTAAAGTGGGAAAAGCAGTCCCTGGAGTATCTAGGGATTCATATCACTAAAGAAGTAAAGAATTTGCTTAAGGCAAACATCACACCTCTATGGAAGCGCCTCCAGGAAGACTTGCAAAGGTGGGATTTCCAGGAACTAACATGGTTCGCAAGAATAGCGGCAATAAAAATGACCTTGCTGCCCAGATTGCTGTATGTAGTAAGCTCAACCCCGGGGGGAGATACCCCCAAAGTTAATTAAGGAACTTCAGAGAGCAGTGTTTAAGTTCATATGGGGGAATAAGAAACCGAGGATCCAAAGAAGGATCCTGATGCGACCAACGCTTCTTGGCGGGCTGGGTGTTCCAGACGTAGGGAGGTATGTATTAGCTGCTCAACTGACACCAATGTTGAAGTGGGTAGGCCGGGACCCTCTTCCTGGATGGGGGAAAATAGAACAAACAGCGACAGACATCCCACTAAATATGCTACCATTCCTAAAGCCAAGCACCCGAGACAAGGGGGGCACCCTACTAGAGGCCACTAAGACAAATCTACACACCTGGGATAGAGCGGTTCGGGGCAGTAGGGTCAGACAAGGTCTGGGTCCGCTATCCCACATAGTGCATAACACAGACTTCTCACCCGGGCTTCATAAAATGTTTTGGGTAGGGTGGAAGGACGCAGACACACTGTCCCTACAAGATATGTTCCAGGATGGAGCGCCACTATCCTTTGAAGCCTGTAAACAAAGATTTGGCATTAGCGAACACCAAAGATTCAAATACATACAACTGCGCCATTGGATCTCACATCCAGCGGTTAAAAAGGCCGGGTTAAGACCTCCAGTAGGCCTAGAACTAACTATAAGGGAGGGGACACCCACAAAGGGGATAACCAGACTATACAAACTCCTAGACAGGGCGCAAATAGAGGATACCCTCCAATACATGAAGAATTGGGAGCGGGACATAAGAGAGGAGATCACGCAGGAAGAATGGAGTCAAATCTGGACGAGGGCACATAAGCTATCCAAATCCACAGCAATCAAAGAATCGGCATACAAACTCTGTTATCACTGGTATATGCCCCTGAATAGAATACACAAAATGATCCCCACGTATCCTCCGGAATGTTGGCGACAGTATGGGGAAAAAGGAGACATGCTCCACATGTGGTGGTCGTGCCCAAAGTTGAAAGTGTACTGGAAAGAAATCCTGGGCCTTATCAGAGACATAACGGGCTCCGACCTACCATGGTCCCCAAAAGTAATTCTGCTGGGTGTAGTGGCAGAGGGAAAATATGCAGCCTCAGGGAACAGAGCTGCCCTCATAACCCACCTACTGACGGCAGCGAGAATGACAGTGGCCCAACGGTGGAAGACGGTGGAGGGCCCCACAGCACCATGGTGGTGGGTGAAAGTGTAGGGAGTAATGGCAATGGAAAACATCGGCGCCACAAAGTCGGGGAGCTATCTAAAAAATGTTTGGCCATATGGGAACCCCTTCAGGACTATGTGGGAGAAAGAGAGGCCCAATACTTTAAACCCTGTATCCTCAGAAACATCCACATCAGATAAAGACAGGAAAGACTATGGTAGATGGATTGGCTCAAGGAACTGAACTGGTTATGAACTAAAGGTTTTTATTTGGTACGAACAACAACGAGGGAGGGTGGGCAGGGTGGGAGAGGGTGGGGGGGAATCGTAAAGTAAATATGATAAAGGGAAGTTTAAGAAGACAGTCACTGGAGAAGATGCAAAGGTTCAAGCGCAACGAATATGGGGTTCATGAGGGTAACAATGTCAATAATGCAAGTTGTAACCAATGATCAGTTATTGTTTCCGTAAAAATGAAAATAAAGTTGGTTAAAAATAAATACTACTTTATTGTCAATTCAATAAAGTAGGGAAACGTGGTGAACAAACAGATTGCAGCTCACACACTCTCAATGCATTTCAGTTACGCAAACGTTTTTATACCTCAATACATGTCAGTTATGACATCATCTTACGTGGCTAACAGGAAAAACCTACTGGGTGGAGGGATTGGTTAAGGGAAACATATACTTAGTGTTTGTATAGGTGTTAGTATCATCATTGGATGCCTCTTCTCTGGTAGGCACGCCTTGAACCACCTCGAACTCTGTGAAATACAGATAATAACTTAATGCTAGCAGCAGACAGGCTTCTGCAATAATGTATGGTCCACCATTACTTAGGCCTTCAGGATTGGTTGGCCTAAGTCTCTTCCCAGCCTTGGACATTCGGCTCGTTACCAGCATGTAAGCAACGAAACCCAGGTGCAAGTGAACAACATCAGACAACTGCCTTTCTTAGCTAATTAGCCTACCATCTCTCATCAGTTAGGCCCTAAGCCAAGGCTTCTTCTTTGTAGATGACCTTGCTGACTGTTCTCTTCCTCAGAACTTTAAAGGGAATGAAGGTACATTGCTATATTCATCTGGAGCCTAATGAACAGGCCTTGCTTTCCTGTACTGGATAACATGTGAAGAGACTATGATTTTGTCCATTTTGCCTCTCTTTTTAGTGCTATTTGATTCACTAATATCGGGTGCTATTACTCTCCTTGACCTCTGGAGACTTGGTTGCTCCATTCTGCATGAGCTTTCTGCATCTTTAATTGAATACTTGTCACTCGCAATTGTTCACTCCTTTACTTAATCTAAGAGAAATGTGTCCTTCGACTCCTTTCATGCCTTTCAGTTGCTTCTTGCTGTGGCATCCTTGATTCTGAGCCAAGCTAAACCCTTTGTTTTTGCACGCATTTTTATTCCAGTGGCTGTCAGCTGTGTAGCCTTGATCTTTCCTCTCTTGAGGCTTCTTGGTTACTTTTACACAATGCCAACATCCATTTTCTCAACATGGCTGATTTACCTGTATTCTATTTCCTACTTTAGCAAGCTTCTACATTGTCCTGTCTACCTTGCCTTTCTGCATATATATACATCTGCTACATCTCTTGTTACTTATCTTCCTAGGGCATATGGTTATCTTCATATTCGCATATATGTTTACTTTGTCACTTCAGTCACATCTTCATACTTTAGATATTCATATGTTGGTTTCGCTGCGTCGTCGTATCTTCTCTTCTTGGTGAAGTCACTTCACTTCTGTTAAACTTTACTTATAGTTCTTCAATGTCCAGTAGTGTCTGCAGGCCCAAATCTACCGCATCAATTCGGGGATACATCCGATACAGTTGTCTGAGCGCATAACGTCTCTGATATCTATGATGTGGTATTGGGATGATACAAGGTGTCATGCACAGTGTTTTCTTGCTGTTCTTCCAGTATGACGGAGGTAAGGGGTGGGCTCTATAAATTACATGTACATCTGCCTCTTTACATTCACCCGTCTGGTCGAGTCATTAACCACCTCTTTTAGTGTCTTAACGTTTTCTTCATACTGTGGTTTCTTCAGAATCCATATCTTTGTCACTCCCCTCAAGTCACCTGCCTTCTTTATGTGTTGATCCGCACTTCAAGTCATATGGCAACACTACCTAGTCAGTGAACAGAACAATGAACGTACACATAATTCTTATGATCCTTGGGGTAATACAACTCCATTCCTGGGGGTGCTATAGGGCTTCCTTTCAGTTGCTCACAAGTGGTATTTTTAGTTTGTGTGTGCTTGTCACTCACAGCATTCACATCAATCATTATCTTCATCTCAACAGCTTTTTACGCTGTCTTCCTATATTGTGCTATGATTATTCTTATAAGACAGAATCCCAGCAACACTAACACTAGTATTGCTCCCAGTATCTGAAATTCATTTGCTAGCCAGGTTGGAATCCATTAGACCAGGTATGAAAAACAATCTTCAGTTTCATCTACTTCTTCCACCATTTTGGTATGCAAGGTTGACAAGAGAGTTATAGCTTCTGTCAGGGTTCCATTTCCTCCATCATGGGTAAGGTGTGTATTTACAGCAAGAAGGCTTGATCCTGGTGCGCACGCCTCCTTCCATTGCTGTCATTTAGTCCAAGCATTTTTGGAGGGTCATGAGTCTGATAGCCATCAATTCTTCTTTAATCACATTCAATCCTTTTATTGTCATGTTAATTGTTTATAGCAGCTCCCACCTTGTTATTTATAACCACTTGATGTTTGCTGGAGGTTGAATGCCTGGCATGAATGTGGCTGTAAATATCACTGCCGTCCTTCTGAGCAATGTATGCTCATCTGGAATGTTGTGATACACTTCTATTGATTTATCTGAAAAGTAATTTTCTCTTTTCTATCGGATGAGGTTAAGTGACCTCTTCTTCCTTTTATGTGCATCCATTTTTGGAAAGTTTGATTTGAGTATTTGTAAACGCACTCAGGGGGACTCAACTGTATAAAGGAGCAGATGGTGGTCAATAGAGGTGACTACTCAAATAGCATAAAAGAAGTGCATCTGGACATTTTCTAACTGACAATAAGGGGGGCCACCAAAAGAACCCCTCTGCTATTTAAATAGAAAGCTCTTAAGGGCCTTTCAAAACTAGGAGAGCATATCACAGGCCCTGATCTCAGGCGGAAATACTGTTTCAGAGTGTCATGACTGCAACTGAAAATCTTCTGTCTCCTCTTGAAATACATGCAGATCAAGTAACACTCACCAGCAGCTGGTCTTTGGATCGAAGCGTCCTGGATGGTTGGTAGTGGCAAATTGTGTGACTCAGGTAAACTGGAGCTAAACCATTAAGACTTTTAAAGATTAAACAAGCCACCTTAAATTTCATACGCGCTTCCACTGCCAGCCAATGCAATGTTCTGTGAAGAGGGCATATGAGGGCTGATTTACCAAAGCGGCCTACCAGTATAATGGCTGCCTTGTAGGACTTTTGAAGCCTGTGTAGTTTTGCAGTAATGCCCATAAGAAGACTAAAAAATGCTTGTCTATATGGAGGTCACTTTGAGGGACGACCAATGCAGGAACATGTAATATCACCATGGAACATATTCCTCCCCAATTCAGAGGCAACTTCATGTAAGCTGTGGATTCACAGGCCCAATAGTTGTCTATCAGCCCAGCAGTTCACCCTTTCATTCCTGGCACATCAATTATGTGTTGGTATCCTTTGTTTTCTGCAACTTTGGTCTGACCACTGTTTCTGAAACACAGTGTCACATTCTTCTTTGGCAATATCGATACGGGCCCTGCTTCATCTTTCACCCATGTTAATAACTTCAAAAACTTGGCCCATTTCCCAAGACATTCATCATTCACTACGTGCACTATCTTCATTGGTGCTGTCATCAATAGGTGTGTACTACATCCCAACATTCCTTCATCCCATCCTGTACTGGTGGCTACTTGTACATTTACCAATAGCTGAGGTCTCTCCAAGCATCTTGGCAATCCTGGTGTTTCCCATGTATCTGCAAAATCCAGTCTTGTTTGTTCAACAATCTTCATCTCTCCTCTAGTTAGACAACCAACGAGTACAGGATCATTTCGCTCTTCGAATTTGGATCTTTTATCATCTGTGTTTTTATGTAGGCATATTCATATGGGAATGTTCTCTTTGACAGTCATCATAGGTGTGCCCACTTGCCTACAAATTGTCCTCTTGTCGTGCATGCTGCTAAATGGCTGAAGCACTTTGCATCATGTGTAGGTATTTCTCTTGCTATAAATGTTCTGGCTCTGTTCATGGCATAAGAGATGAGAGAACGTACATAGCAGCTCTCATCTTGCGTTCCTCTCCCCACCTTAAAATGTCTCTCATGCTTTTATTAGGAATAGAAAGAGATGTCTCATTGTTGGACACTCCATTATAAAACATCATTTGACAAAATGCTATAGGAAGAAGGATATAAAGACAACACATTGTACAAACCACAGTAACAAGAAATATTGCAAAAGAATTCATGTGCCATATTTAATTTTGCATATTAAGCTGCCTTCTTGCTAAAGAGGTGTATCCTACAAAATGGAAGATTCCTATTCTCCTTTATCAATGTTTAGTTCCTGTTACTTTTTATAATAACCACACTTTTTTGCAACAGAAACTGCAATAATAATGCAATGATGATCCTGCGTATAATAGGGGCGGTCTTATGATTTCCAAAAAAGATGACTATATCAATGTGTTTTATCACTAGAGCTGGATAGGATCGAAGTATATATGTAAATACAGCTTACAAGAATGTGTGCCGTGTTATAGGTAACATAAAGTGTTGTGTGCTCTTATTTTCTTCAAAACTTTGTCTCTTTCACCTAACTGGGATAATTATGTGAACACTGAAAAGTTATGTGTTTCCCTTTAAACTTGGGAATGATTGAAAGTTTGAATTGTTTTTATTTTGATGACTCCTGTTGACTCTTGGTAGTCAATCTGGTTTGCATTTGTGGAACAACTTCTCTTGCCTTGCTGTCAATGGGTGCCAAAGGTGCAGGGGTCTCTCCTTTGTAGAGCTTTACATCATTCAGATGGAACCAAGCACATCTTCCTTGAATTATTACAGCAGTGGGGGTGACCTCCTCTACTTGGCACAGTCCTTCAAAATGGGGTTTATGCCAAGTACGGACAAAGCTTTTAAAGAGTACTTGGTCTACAGTATACAAACTAAGTAGTTTCAAATGTTCAGTAGGGTAGATCGTTTGCCTGTCTTCTTCAATCTTCTTCGACCCTTCCCTCTAATTTTTGATCTGTTGGGAAATAAAAGAAACACTAGCGGTCATATTTGTTAAATCATAATGCATTTCATCCCCTAATGTTTTTGCTACACTATGGGCATCAGTTTTTATTCAAGTGGGAGGAGCAAGGGGTATTCTCATGCAGTACCCAGTGACCAACTCATGAGGAGTCTGGTGGTGATCTGAGCCAGGCTGGCTTCTCAATTCAAATAAGGCAAGGGATAGGCAATAGCGATCCCTACTTCAAAGACATCTTTATCTTGGCTATCCTCTCTTTGAGTAGTCTGTTTAAACACTCACAAATACCATTCACCTGTGGGCAATAGTCAGATGGAAATGTATGCTTTAGGCCTAATAGAAGTGTTATCTGTTCGTACATCTCATTTACAAAATGCAGCCCATTATCAGACTGCAGGACTTTGCATACACCCCATCTAGGAAACACCTCACATACAAGAAACTTGGCAGCACATGTGGAATCGGGGCGCTTGCATGTGCCTACCTCAATCCATTGGGAAATGGGACATACTACCACTAACATATATCTGTAGCCATTGCATGTTTACAACATATCCACGTAATCTATATGCAGATGCTGAAAAGGAACATTGGGACGGGGTATTGCCCCTTTCACTGTTCACAAGGTGTGCCCTGCTGTGAATTCTTGACAGACAATACAGTTCACAATAAATTGTGCAATGTGTTCTAACAAATTTGACGAAAATCATTCTTCTGCGATCATGGCAGCAAGATTGTCTCTGGTTGTATGCACAGTAAAATGAAGCTGATACAGCTCAACTTTCAATAATGCTAGACGCATAACTCGTTTTGCAGTACTATCTTGTCTCCATATAGCCTCCGTGGGGGGATAAAGAACACCCATGTCTTTTCCATAAATCTTGCTCTTCTTGTGGAGCTTGACCCTGCAGCTCAATTAACTGCACAATTGATAACATATTAAAGCCTTCTTTCATCATCATGCAATGTTCTGATATTTGCTTAACATTTTCTACTTCAAAATTAGAAATATTGGGACATTAAGGTGCTCTTTTTGCCTCAATGCCAGCGGCTCTGTTACCACAAGAAATTATGTCTCCCCTCTTAGCATGGGTTGCACACTTCACCTTGGTAATAGCCAATGTGAGATGTAATACCTTAATACGCTTGCCCAATAGTGCTGCAAGTTGCACTGGTGTGCCGTGTGCATGGAGGAAACCCCTCCTTTTCCAGGGTGACAATTCTGCATGTACCATTGATGTCATATAGGTGGAGTCAGAGTTCTTCATCCTCATATCTCTGGAGTGCGGCAATAAGCTCCACTAATTCTGCAGCTTGTGCTGAAAAATGTGAAGGCAGTCTTGCACTTGTCCCTACTTTAAATGCATCATTCTGTTTTAAATCATCCGCATCCAATTCATGATAAGTGCACAAGATGACATCTTCCTTGGAAATTGTGAGGATATATTGAAGTGATATTAAACAATGGCGGCGGGCCGACCTTGTCGATACCGGCCCACCACTTAATTTAAGGCCCCGAGTGCAGTGAGTGCCTCTTAACTTGGGCAGCGGTGCCGTTACTGGCAGAGTCGACCTGCCGCCGAGTTTAACATAGCCATTACCACCCAATTAGTTCCTGGCATGGGTGTCCTGGAATTCTGTTTTCACTGTTGATGACTGTGACGGCATCAACATGAAAATGGACTTCAGGGAAAGCAGCACTGCGCAGCACCAGGCTGCACAGCCAAGGTAAGTTTCTTTATTTGAATTTACAAAGATTAAAAAAACACACCAGGGAACTACACCGGTGCTAAGGTGTAAGAAGAGCGGGAAATGGAAGAAAAGTGGGCACTGGCTTCCCATGCTGCTCGGAATGTGGGCTTGTACCATGCAGTGTAGCCCGCGTTCCGAGCATCCTGATTGGCTAGTGCCCTCCATCAGAGTTCTAATGGCGGTTAGAGCCCACACTGCAAGGAAGCTGACTGGCTAATGCCCACGCAACATTCCATCTTAGGTGCTTACTGTTGTTCTTAAATGGTGATCTTTCTTAAAGTGTTAGGGAGATGATGATTATCATTCCACGTGTTTCGATTGGTCTATTGGTCCTTGTTCTCAAAAAATTCATGCTTCTAATTTGTTTTCATTTTATTTATTTGTGCTAATATAGTGCTTATCACCAAAGCGCTGAACAATATATAACAAGTAAACAATGAGACCTATAATCCATTTATGATGAAAAAAGGTAATGCATTTTCAGTTGAGAGAGAAAGGAAGAGAATGAGGAAAGGGATCGAATAGAAAAAGAGTGAGAATTACAAAGTTAAGAAGCCAATAGAGAAAATGAATGAAAGCGGGATTGAGCAGAGGGAAGACAGGGCACAGACAGATGAAGTGCTAGAGCATGTGATGGTTGGTACCAGGATGCAAGAGAAGAAACATAGGGAAGAGTCCTCCCATAGAAACATTTGAAAGCAAAACAAAGTAAGTGATATTGAAGATGGAATTCTAAGGATAGCCATTGGAATGTAAGGAGTGCCTGGGAGACAGAATCACGAGGAGTTAGCGACAGATAAGGCAAATGGAAGAATTAAAAACGGAATGAAGGGGGGCTAGTTGACAGGTACACCAAGATAGAGAAATTAACAATAATCAATGCGTGAAAGAGTAATTCTAAAGACCAAGAGTTTGGTTGAGATGAGAGTTAAGAATGAGCAGATCTTGAGATGAAGGAAAAAAAATGTCACTGTTTGAAGTTTATAGGTGGAGAAAGTTGGATTTCAACTTGGTTATTTGTACATCTTCATTGGGCTTAATCGTGTAATACCCCTTCATGAAGGGTGCGCTTGAGTTGCCTTATGCATTACTTACGCTCTTGCTTAAAATGTGTTATTGTCCAGATTTAGAATATTGATTAGATGGAGTCACTATGTTGATGTGCCCATATGCATAGAACCGTGAGCGTGGGTGTGGGATTGGAAATTAAAAATCTACGGTGTGGGCAAAATACATTCTATTCTCAGTTAATCTGGCTGAATAATTTCTTCAGCTAAGTCTTTCCGTGTTTGGCAAGGATAGTTTAAAAGAACCCACTGGTGTGATGCACAAATGTCATCTACACCACCTGCAATGTATGCCATATGTGTACAGTCTATTAATTTTTGTCTATGGAGAGGCATGTCTTGACACAGGTTCTCAGCACTGAACTGACCCTTAGCCAGGTAGAACATGTAGAACATGTCCATGAAGGATTCTCTTGTTTAGTCAGCTCTTGAAAAAGCACACATTCCGAATAGGAAAGCGTAGTGAGATATCGGTGTTAGTTTCCTCTCATTTACCCCGGAAAGATGGCGAACCTGCAACAGTTTGAAGCAGGAATACTTAGCTAACCTTCAACACAGCAGCACATTGTGTGCTCCTGTTTTGTGAATCAGCAACCCTGCTATAGAAAGTACTTCGCCATATGCATGGCTTGCTCCACTCCCATGACACTCTCCTATCTTTGAAACCCATCTGTGATTTACACGGGTGCTTGGTTGCCATTCACAGATAGATTACACACATGTAAAGCCCTTGTATGTGTATATTTAGCATTTCTAATTTCCTTTGTGAACCATGTATAAACTATGCATGATACGATATTTATAACGCGCTTAATATCCAGAGGTTTCTAAGCACGGACCCGGGGATCGAACCTGTGAGCTATCCTCCAGGGACATGTTTAATACTTGACTCTCTTCTGATGTAGGCTCATTTGGGATTAGCATCGACTCCATTATCATAGGTCTGAGCCTGACATATCTTGATCAGCAATACGCAGAGGGAAACTAGTCCAGGTTCAAGAAAGAAAAATTGTAACATTCAAGGGGTTGTTACATTTAGATGGCAATTTAAAATAGGCAATTTGGATTTCTAATAAACCTCAAACTCCCCCAGGATCTAGGGCAGCTGCAAAGATTTTCAAGTGTGAAAAAGGCACTGAGACAAGTCTTACACAAGTGGGAAAACCTGAGAACTGCATACAACAAAGCCTACCATAACAATACGTTCCCCAATATTATGAGATTTAAAGGCAATTTCCCAGGAAGGTGACGTCCAGGCACTGGGAACATCAAAGCAACACACAGCAAAATGAACTATAACAAAAACGTTTGACAATTTTCCAGGAAGGTGGTCCCAATGCTGAGAACAACAAAACTTCATAATGCAATACGAACCATAACAATATCCACCACCATTAAGATGACCACCTAAGACTCTTGCCCATGAAGGTGACATCCCATTGCTAAGAACAACAAAACTGCATGGGGCAAAACGAACGATAACAATATCCTCCCCCCTTACAATGACCACTATAGATACTTTCCCAGGAAGGAAACATCCCATCGCTGAGAACAACAAACAGCATAAGGCAATACGAACCATAACAATATCCACCACCATTTATTACAATGACCACTATAGACACTTTCCCTGGAAGCCGACATCCCATCGCTGAGAACAACAAGCTGCATGGGACAATACAAACCACAACAATATCCTCCCCCATTACGATCACCAGCTCAGACTCTTGCCCATGAAGGTGACATCCCATCGGTGAGAACAACAAAACTACATGGGGCAAACAAACCATAACAATATCCTCCCCTCTCAGAATGACCACTATAGATACTTTCCCAGGAAGGCAACATCCCATCGCTGAGAACAACAAACAGCATAGGCAGAGGTCTTCAAACTGTGGGGTGCATGCCACCCGGGGGGTGGGGCCAGGTTCCCGGTGGCATGAGAACCCAGCCTGAAATTTAAAAAAATAAATCATTTTTTTTTTTTTTTCATGAAGGAAATGGGCAGGTGCGGCTCACAGGGTCGGACTGGAGCAATAAAGTTTTGTGGGAACCAATGAAAAAGTGGCCCACAGTTGCAAATGGCAATTCATTCCTTAGTGACAGACTGTTTTAATAGTACCCAAGGGTTTTCTTCTTTGTTAAAATGTAAGCAAATTGGGATATTTAAAGAATATTTATTCAGCAACAATGGTCAAAACTACTAGCTGCATAGTGAAGTAACTCATCAAACTAGCCCACATTGGCCAAAAAAGAGACCTATTTTGACCAAAACAACGGTCCCACGCTAGCTTTTTGCATTTTTGGTTTGGGCATTGCCCCAATGTCCTATAGGCCAGTCCGAGCCTGGCAGCTCATCCATTATGGGCAAGGGGGCATTGACCCAGTGGCCCCCTCACCTGTTATGGAGGAGCCGAGGAGCCAGCTCAGTGAAACACAGAACACTCCATCAGCTGCCTTTTCCAGCTGAGGGAGTGCTCCTGGGCTGGCTGAAATATCAACGGGAAACAATGTTTCCCTTGGACCGTTCAGTTCCCCAGCCGCACATGCTCACTGAGCCATGCAAGGCTGGGGGCGTTTTGCTATTGCATAGCTCATTGGAAATCCTGGCTGAGGAACTGCCTGTCTGTATGTGTAAGGGGGAGCTCCTGCGTCTCCTCGTACATATGGATAGAGCAGCCTCGAGTGAGGCATTTTAGCACCCACGTGCAGGCCCATGCATGCATGTGCAGGAACCAGGAAGCTCTTGCTTCCCGATCCTGTTCATGATGCAGGAACTGGAGCGGTGGGGAGGAAACATCAGGACCGGACCAGAAGGTAAATTTATGTTCATTTGTTTTTTATTTAAATATGTGTATGCTTGTGTTAATGAGTGAGTGTGTGGTCATGGATGCTTCTGTGAATGATAAGAGTGATTGTTGTGCGTGTGTGTGTGTGTGTGTGTGTGCGTGTGTGTGCGTGTGCGTGTGTGTGTGTGTGTGTGTGTGTGTGGGGCCGTTGAGCTGATTTTGGCGAGTGAGGGGTAAGGTGGGAGATGGAGGGTTGTCCAACAAATGAATTTTAAAAATGCCTTGGTTGCACAATCCCCCTAGCCACCTGCCAAAATCAGCTCTCCTCCTGAAACGCTGTGTAGCCCAGGGGACAGGGAAAGTATTTTTTTACTGGACATCTATCATAGATGTCCAGTAAAAGTGATTATGCCTGCCCCTTCGCCCCTCCCCCCAGCGCCAATTGCAAACTGTAACTTTTTAATCCATTATTTTGAAAGAAATCTGCCTTGATTGGTTCAGGCTCCCTCGCTATGGCATAGCTGGGGGAAATATTTATGCCCCTCCACTTAAAAAATTCACCAGCCGGCACTGGCCCTGGGATTGTGCTGGGACCAGGGTGGGAGCAAGATGGGCAGGAGCCATGGGATAGGGCATTTTTGGGGGGGCCTGGCCTGCCCACACTTTGCTCAGGGGGGGCCAGGCCTAAAAGGTTTGAAGAGCCATGGCATAGGGCAATACGAACCATAACAATATCATCCCACATTATGATAACCACTATAGACACTTGCCCAGGAAGACTATGCTCTCATCTCTGAGAACAACAAAACCGCATATGGCAAGATGGGCCATAACAATACCCTTCCTTCCCAGGCGGAAGCCATCCCATCGCTGAGAACAACAAAACTGCACATGGTCAGAAGAACCATAACAATGCTCTCCTCCTTTAGGATGGCCACTGTTTGATTCCCTTCCTTTAATACACCCTTTTCCAACGGACTACACTTGCACACTTTGAAGCGATACACAGCACAATAAATTAATAAATGCAAAATCGCTAACTATTATCTGAGCGGTTGTTTGAAACTCTCACCGGAAGGAGACCAGATACAGCATCAATTTTTCTTTTCCTGTTGCCTTGCTCTCAGCAGACCAATCATAATGTCATATTTACTTTTTAGAGGCACTTGAGCATCTCTGAGATATGTTATTTTTGGCAACATACCACCACAAGGTATTTGCTGGGAAGGCAGCTCTGACACAAGTATGATTGATGCGCTATATGTTGCTTTGATATGCTCACCTACAGTCCTCCGCATGATTTGTGATCATGCACGTTTCATGCCTGCACGTACCAATTGCCTTAAATGGACATTATATTTAGGAATGCAAAGGGGGTGCTTTGAGTATTTAAAGAATTCTGCTCTCAGAGGTAAACCGATAAGAGCAGTTATGACCATCTCATTGTTACTGGATGTTGCTATGTTACCGGGGCCAACGGTGACTATTTGCATTTCGAACCCAACATCTACCCATTAGAGGTGTTTTTCAGAGGTCATCAATCTGTGCCTGTTGTCAGTATGAACCCGCAATTATGAATTTTGATTTTTCACTGTAGGGCTTCGCAGGTTTCGTGGTTTGTGTTTTTTTTTATTTCTAGCACTTTTAGAATGTTATGTAGACTTGTAAAAAGCACTGAATGCTTTCTAAGTTTAACGTGCTTTCGGCTGGTGACTAAGAGAGAAATTCCAGAAAAAAAAGTTAGCATGAAGAGTAACCTCTTCAACACGTGAGGAAAAGGACATGTGCCAGTGGTAGTCTGTAGCATGAAAGAAAGGTAGTATGCCTAACCAAAGTTCATTTGGGTGTTTTGGCTTCACAAATGTGCACACTTTATTCCAGCTTTGCCGTGGTTCCTGGATTCCAGTGGTTCGAGTGGCCTGACTGCATAAGTCACCCCTGTGTTTTGCTTTTTTGATAACTCACTCGAATTCTCAGTCTTCTTTTTATGTTATTTGCTACTCCTCTCAAGATGAACTGAACACATTTCAGCATTACAATTCTATCCACAATCGTCATGGGCCGGCCCTGCACCATGGCGAACACAGGCATCCAGATTTGGATTATTGAACGTACAGGTCACATCACTGCCAGGACATACAGGCAGTGAAAGTAGACAACTTTCACACACTGGCCACCTATTATCTCCGACTTCTCGCATGTTCCTAGTGTGGCCCCCAGGGCCTCCAGTGCAGACATTTAGCCACTCGGCATATCCACGCAGGGAACATGCATAAATACCCTCCCTCTGGAGACGAGTATTGCTGAACAGAGACAATCGAGTCGGCTGTATATTTCTTTTCAGACCATCCCTATCTTAGTATCCCACACTTATGCCAATCTGATATCAAGGGGTGGCAATTTCCACAAAGTAGTGGATACATTTCTCCAGACTTCAACGTCTCAGCACAGAATTCAAACAGACGATGCAGGATTCTCCCCTGTGAAGCCCCTATTGTATTCAAGCGGGGGGTCCCATTGTTCAGACAAGACAAGGCAGTCAAGAAGAGCCATTATCTTGGGTTCTTGCAACAAAGATGAAAGCACTGTGCAGTGTTCTGTTCATAAAATTACCAACTTCTCTGGAATGCATCAGCACCAATCAAGAAATATTTGGCATGATCATGAAGTGATTCATATCAGGCAACAGGCGTGCATGCATGTTCTGTACATGTATCCCCAGTGAGCACATTTCATTTAAGACATAAAAATATAAAAGATTGGAAGACATCATTAACTGAAAACGATATACATATATAGGTGTTTGTCTGTGTATTTGGGAAGGCTAAAACCGTGGGGCTAAAAACTGCAGATTCTAATACAAATCATGTTACAAATTAATTATAATCATGAACACCATGTATGCATAAATGCATCCTTTATAGAAAATTCTACGTATTGACATTCATGATGGCCCTTCAAAGGGTGTCTGCCTACTATACTCTAGGAATTGAACAAAACATGTATTCCTTAATTATTCGAATTAAGTATTGCAGCTAGAGACGTGACACTGAATTTTTGAACCAACTGAGATGCTCACCAAGCAACCTCACAACGACTATCTTCTGGCAAGACAACCTCTGTAACAATACAGACAAATGTTAACGGGCAGACTTCTTCATCCTTTTAAACCTAGAAAGCAGACCATGAAACATGAGCTAAAGAGGAGTTCAAAGTGAAGACCTACGTGGATTATATGTGTTTATTCCGGCAATCCCCACCTATTTGTGTATTTATTCACTGTTGTTACATCACTCAGTTGTGCCTAGTCATAGTCAGCCTTTTCTACTAGAGAACAATAGAACACAGCATTGGGGTGTTCAAAACAGGCATCAAGAGGACTAGCCTGCCAAATGCCTCCCATTAAGAAACATAGTTTTTCAGCAGAAAAGGTGTGGTAGTTTGGAACATTACGTATTAGCCTACAACCACGTTGTCAAAGTGTAGAGAGGGGCTAAGTTAGCGTGAGCAGCATTATATCCATTCTTGTGTTATGAGAGTACAGTCAAATCTGTCCTCATATGATACTTATAGACACAGCTTCAGCACTCATCCACCTACATTCAAAGATAGAACCATAAATAACTGTGTTTAATAGGATACCTCTCTTGCCAAAATGGGGAACATGTCCAAAGGTTGGCCTGGTATTGATCTTGACCTTACTGCGTAGAATTTGGTGAGACATCACCATACAGGAGAGCGTCGAGGGAGAAGCCTGTGATTCCTTGAATCTCAACCGGCATTGCTCACTGATTTAAAATCCTTAAAACCTCATGCAGACATTAATGGAATGAGGTATTGAGGCTTCTGCACTTTATGGATTTGTAAAGGTTTGAATGAAATGTAGGGATCAGATTGCAGTTGGTTCCCTACAACAGCTCAACTGGAATTTTGCTGGCCCGTGCACAAGTAAGGGCAGATCTGGCTCAAATGATAGTCATGACTTTGCATCTAGCTTCTTTATCGCTTTAAAGACTGCCCTACTCCGGTCATCACTGATCTGTCATATTGTCAGACTGAAGATTGTGGTTGTTACACATGTACATCTTTGATAAAACTTTCGTCAATTTTGATTCAAATCTCCCACAATATAATTCCAGTTACGGTCTGCCTAGGGGCAGGCCCAATGGTGCTGTAGTTTTCACACCCATCATGTATGGAACATTGTTCCAATGATGGACAGCACTCTATTGAGCTATGTGAAAGAGCTGGCATACTGAGCACTCTCTCAATGCATATGGTACCAATAACCCAAACGGTCAGTGTCCTAAAAAATCTCCCAATGCCATCCCAGACATATAAAATCAGTCTTCAAAGGAGCAATTTTCCTCTACAAGCCTGCAGTTGGCATACTCTTCCAAGCTGCACATGATTGCCACATCTAGCTCACTTGCAGATAAAGACAATTTTTATAAGGACATCCGGCAAGAGGACAAATGTACTCACTTAGTGTCTTAGTAGCAGTTAACACCCTGTTAAGTTCTTTTTAACTGTTGATCAACATTTTCTGGGGATGTGGGGAGGAGGACCAAGGGCTCCATGTTCTAATGTGATTCACTCATAACTTACCTTGACTTTAAAAGGGTCTGAGCCAATCGTTTGTTGCTTGGAGAGAAGCATTAGGCCTTGGTAGCAGCTTCTACTACTTTGCTGTCAGTGCCACTCATTATGAAAACCTGCAAGTGACTGAAATGGGGAGAAGCAGAGGTTGACATTGTTCTGGTACTTATGCAGCCACTAGCAAAGAAAGTGGAATATGTATATGTAGATCCTTTTTAGTATCAAGCAAAAGTGCTTCGAAATATGGCTTTTCAAGGAGCATAAACCCCAGTTAGTACTAGCAGTGACCAACCAAATTCTTTGATTCTTTTTGAAAAAAAATGCACAATAAAGTGGGGAAAACACTGTAAGTATTGTTGCAGCCGATTTGAAAACCAGTGAAGGGAGGGGGAAACACACCACAAAAGCAGTAATGTGCTTAAACTCTGCCAAGTGAAGCAGACCCCAAGAAGGTAGACTCCAAGACATGGATCCAAGCACCACTCAGGTTTTCACAAACACAGTGAAAAACATGCCCATTTGGTAGACAAGTCCATGATACGTTGATGTACTGCAATGCATGTCCACTTGTCGGGATGATGCCGAGTCGAGCCTCACCGTACTCTGACAACCATCAGATAAACCAGGCATGTGCAACTCACAGTATTACCAAATGGCAAGTAGAACACCAATCACGCAACACACTGTAATAGGTAGAGCGCTGTCCATTTCTACCTTAATGGATGTTGTGAATGGGTTGCACCTGGTCATCTAGCGTGGGAGTCTATGGGGCAGATTCTGAAAAATTAGTGCAAATGAAAAAAGTACACACGAAGTGATTTTTTTTAATTTGTGCTCATTGCAAAAATGCACCTTATTCTCAAAGGTGATCTGTGCCTTTCAGGGCAGGGTCAGGGGGCTGGGCAGAAGCTCAAAGATGCGCTTGCCAGCCCCCCTTGCATACCTTAGGGTCGGGTGTGCACTCCCAGCACGTATGACTGGTTCTCAGCAACCCAGTGGTTGCTGGGAGCGCTTTTCACAGAGATGCGCCATTAAAGGGCCTGTCACTTTGAATGAAGAGGAAAAGAAAAAAGGCATTTCTGTCCCTGTTTGAGGGATTGAACTGCAAGTGGGACAGCAGCGGTTGATAATGCGACTATTACACTTGACAGGAAATGGTCAGGAAAGACCCTGTCGTGCAAAGTGCATCTCCCCGTGCCTGCTCAAAACAGATGCATGGGGATGTCTACGTGTTCTCCCATATGTGAATTCTGGATACGCATTTTCAGAAAAAATCTCTAACAAAGCCCCATGATTTGCGCAAATGGGCAACAATAAGGGTCTGAATGTGCGCATCTGCAGAGAATCGTGTTTTGAGATGGAGTGAGTGTCAGCATCCTGCAACAAAGCTTTAAGTTGTTTCACTAAAGACTGCTTCACTCCTTCCAGAGATGAAACGGTTAGGTTCATTTATTAGATTGACTCCTCACAGCAACCATATTTCATTAGAGCTCAATTGCATCTGCATTGAACTGCTTCACTTATAAGAGTTGCGGTGGCAGTCAGCATGTCTCTCTAATGATATCTGCCAAACTAATAGCAGAGCTTGTTTGGGAAAAGCTTGAGCCCCCTTCAATGTTACTGAAGTTGCCCAGCCCACGCAGGAGATATATAACCTATTTTACCTTGGCACGCTCTCTACAATAAAACAAAAAATAGAAATTCGTTCATGCTGGCGGTGGTAGGTATATGGCTCTTGTCAGAAAAATAAACGCGTTGTATTGAAATCGAAGCCCCGTGCGTATAATTGTTAACATGACACATATGCTCTTAGTAAGCCTTGAGCAGCCCGCCGCGCGCTGCTCACCAGAAACGCACGTCGGCCACCTCCCTTGCGAGCTGTCAGGGACCCCTGTTTGCTCATGCAGTGCCGCCACGTGCGCCAAATAGCGGCCCTGTAAAAACACGCTTTTGCTAACGGACTAACGCGATGATGAACGACGCATGACGCCATGCTCGCGTAATACACGCCTGTCCATTGGGCGCTGGTCTGAAACTCATTTCATTTACAGCCTCTGCTTGGAGCGGAGCTGTGGCCCCAGAGATGGAGCCGCTAAGCTGCCCCCTTCCCCCTGCCAGCAGTCAGACACAATCCGAATTGTTTTACACAGCCGACCTTCTGATGCCTCGCCAGCATTGTAGTCCCTGCGTTTCATGCGATACGGCCAGGGGTGTATATGTCATGGTTTCCATGGAGCGGGGAATGGTATACAAGGAACAATAAAAAATATATAATGTGTTATTCTTACAGAAATATTCGGCTGAGGTCATTCACTTAAAAAATATTATTTCTGTAGATGATATCTTGCAATATAATTTGTCGTCTGTATCTTGTAAAAAATAAATTGAAAAATACGATACTTGGGTATACAGCATGCACCCCCACCCCAAAAAAAGAGCGCGTTCCAATCTAAACGAGCCCGCCGTGAAAAGGAAGGGGATCCTGCTGACCCGGGCGTTGGCGGCACACTGGTTTCGAAATTTCACCTTCCCGCGCCACACACGCTCGCCACAGATGTCTGCCCTGGCTTGACAGTTCCCATTTTTCAGCGCGCGTCGGGCAGCGGCGAAGCCACACCCTCCCAATAAGCTGTTGTCAAAAAAAGAACCCTTCCAAGTGCAAAGAGACGGCTCCCCAAGGAAACCCCAGTGGCCGCGCGACCCACGCGGATGCACACGCTGATGGATCTCTGGGGTAATCATGGGTAAAAATAGCGCGCTTTGGCTAATTGCAGGTTCGCAAGTGCAAATTATCAGGCCCTCTGACGTGAAGCGGAGCAGTGCTTGAGATTGCAATGTGACACATAGGAGGGGGCAGCTGGCGCCTGCATTCGACATGCTTCCTGCTTTCAGAGGAAGGGGGAACTTGGCATAGGGACACAATAGACCACATTTCAAATCGAGTTGCCAGCGAGCGTTCCTACCAAGGAAGATAGGGTCAGAGGTTGGCCTCTCAGGTAAAGCGTAGGTGTACCCATGCCATGGCATCCTACGAAATCCGCTCGCATTGAAAAACCTCGACAAAACTTAGAATACTCCAATTATAAAGAATATCAGAATATAGCTTGTTATGGCTAGACTCTTACGGAAAGATATGTGCAAATAGAGCACAATGTGTGTTTACCTTCCATAACAGACCTTTGAACATGCATAGGACAGGAAACGCGGGCCATTCCAACCATGTATCAACTTGCACACTTGAGGGGTGCAGCTTAGACATATTAGATGGTGGGGGTTGTGAGATTTAGCTAAGAAGCACCTAGAAAGGTGACTGCGACAAGATGTGAACTGGCACTTTATTACATCCTTTTAATCAGTGCCTTAAGTGGGACTAAAAAATGAGCCGGGGCTCATCAATGGGGCGTGGCCTAATGGCAGGAGGGTTGGCGCGTTAGGCTCTGCCTCCCGCACGCACCCCGGCCCAATGGGCTTCTGGCACCTCTTGGTAGAGATCAGCATCCTCTCCCCCTTGGGGAGAGGGAGCTGATCTCAGCATTTATTTTCTAATTGCTTGCCTGGCAAGGGAAAGTGCCTCACCTATTCAGCCTTAATGGTGGCGCTGCCCCTACCCAGCTGGGGAGGGGCAGTGAGACCATTAAATCTAAGAAGCTGAGGCCGCTGGAAGCAGAGGCCTTTTTTTGGAAAATCCTGAAGCTCCCGCTCATTCATGGCAGCTTTAGTATTTTTATTAAAAAAGGCATCGCTTCCAGCGGCCTCACGTTTCTCTCCATAAAGTTGGCGCCGGCCCACAGGCATCTCTTCCTTGCAGGGATGCCTCACCCTACATTTTTAGGCCGCCTCTAATAGTCATAATCACACTCATAATGCCTCTTATCCAGAATTGTGCTGCTGTTCAAATAACCGCCTCATAAATGTCCCCACGCCTCACCCTATGATAACAACATTTTCGAATAATTTCACTCATCTGTGAGGTCAGGACTGTAGCAGAAATGTATGTAATGGGTGCCGATTACTCTTAGGTCCCTGAGCGGGTGAGGACCTGGACTAACCAAGGCTTTTTCAAGCTAGGGGCCTCCACAAAATTAGCACTGAATAAAAAAGAGGAAACCTGATAAACATTTCTGAGTTTGAATCAAAAGTGTGAATGGAAAAGCTACTCTGCAAACCTTGGCAATGGGGATGCCTGGAGGAAGGGAAGAAGTGCACTGGGGGACTGGGGACCGTGGTAACCTGTAATACAATGGATAATGTAGAACCAGTGCTAAAGAACTGTAGCAAATGAAACACATTTACCTTGAGATGAGGTAATAGCAGCTTACTATGATATGGGGAAGGTGCTATGAGAGTAGTATTTACACAGTGCAATGGGGAAAACCTTAAACCAGTTTGAATTTTACACAGGTGGAATAAATGTAGACAGTTCAAAACATGCAGGGGATGTTCCGTATAAAGAAGCAAGTGCACTTTTGAAATGAAATACTGTACACTTCCACTTCATCATGGATACTGAATTGGCTTTCTTTGGTAAATTTACTTTGTGATTTTATTTGTATTTATATAGCGCTTTATACCAAACCAAATCAAAGTAAAATAACAGACTATACAATATTGCAATTTAAGGCTGGAGAAAGAAGTTTTTAAGAGAACTGTGAAATAAAGAATAAGAAGTAATTGAACAAAGTGAGAGCAGAAGAGAGTTCCAATGATAAGGGGCAAGCAATGAAACGGAGCAGAGCTGTGACTGGACACAAGGAGGTTGAGGAACTGCTAAGAGAAAATGAGCTTGAGAACGTAGGGCACGAGAGGGAACATAAAAGGACACAAGACATGAAAAGCACAAAAAAGCAAGTCCCTAAAGGGCTTTAAATACAATACAAAGAAAATTAAATTGAAGATGTGAGTGAAAGGATAGCCATCCAAGAGAAGATAGCAGCAGAGAAATAGAATCACGAGGAGAAAGTAAATGTAGCAGACAAACAGAAGCATTAAAAACAGATTTTAGTGGGGCCAGACGAGAAACAGGAAGACCAAAGTGTAAAGTATAACAGTAAAATAGACGTGAGAGAATTAAAGAAGAAATCAAAAGTTTAGTGGCGTTAAATGTAAGAAAAGGACAAGCTTTCTATTGAAGAGCTAATACTGACAGGAAAGAGATATGATCAAGATGTGATTAGAGAAAGTTAAGTCAGTATCAAGATAGAGACCAAGTTTCCGAGCAGAGAAGAAGGAGGAAAAGAAACATAGGAAGGGGGAGATGGCGAGGAATAGTGTTAGCCGGGAAAAATGAGACTTCAGTTTTGGTAGTATTCAAGACAAGAAAGTGATCAGACTTCCAACTTTGGATGCCTGAAAGGCAAGAAGCGAGATGGTTGTGAATAGAAGACGTAAAGAAAGAAAAAGACAGAAATAGTTGGGTATTGTCCGCATAGAAATGATGAGAGATAATATACGCAAGGGGGAAGTATTGAGAGAGAAGAGGAAAAGTCCCAGAACTGAACCCTGAGGGACTCCGTGAAGAAGAGGTAAGGTATTAGAAGAGGTCCCAGCCCACGCGAAACCAAGGTAAAACTGTCAGAAAAGCCAAAGGAAGAGAGAGAAGCTAAGAACAAAGAGTGATCCACTGTGTCGAAAGCACCCGAAAAGTCCAGTAGCATAAGAAGAGAAGAGTGTTTAGAATAGCAAGCAGAGAGTGGGATTCACAGACTGAGAGAAGAGCAGTTTCCTTGGAGTGAAGAGGGTGGAAACCTGACTGGAAACGAGGAAGGATAGCGTTTTCAGTGACAAAAACAGAAACCTGAGAATAAACAAGAAGTTTGGCCATTTTAGAAAGAAAAGAGAGAAGTGAGATTGGACGAAGATTCTCCAGTAGAGAAGAGTCTAACAAGGGTTTTTTTCAGAATGGGATGAATTGTGCCGTGCTTAAAGGAAGAGGGGAAAGTGGATGTCATAAAAGCGAGGAATAGACTTTTGACATAAGTGAAGAAGGAATAGGGTCACAAGAAGAAGCTGTGGGATGGGCACGAGCAAGATTAGACAAAGTATCAGAATTAGAAATTGGTAAAAATGACAAAATACTTGAAGTAGGAGAAGGTGAAGAGGAGGAAGAAGAGGAAGAGTGAGAGGATGGAACAATGGCAGCTCAAAGAGTGGCCACTTTTGAAGAAAAGTAGGAAGCAAAGTCTGAAGCAGTTAGGATAGAATTAAGAGAGCGGTCAGGCAATGGAAGGAGAAAGAAGGCGAGAAAACAAACTCCAAGGGCGGGCAGATTGAGCACAGAGAGGATCAGAGTAATATGAACGTTTAGCTGGCACATACGATGAGTTAAGGCTTCACACACAAGATAATTCTTAGAACATCACACAGAATTTTTTCAAAATGGTCACCAAATGTCACTTTTAATTATATTTCACATGCGTAAAACACAGCCTCAAAATATATGTACCCCGTAGCAGCTATGCTAGGGATCTGATTCACTCCATACACTTCCAAAAAGAGCAAAGAATGAGTGAAACCACCCGCAAAAACTTATTATTTTTCACCTACAATTTCTATATTGATGCACAGCACATGGAGCTTAGTTGCAATACCTTAACATATGTATGCTGTCTTTTACAGACATATTGGGCTTATCCAAATAGCACTTGAGGGCGAAAACAGGCAGCTCAAGGGCTACATGGGGCAAGTTCAGCCATGCGGTAAATGAGGTGGCGTAGGGTAGGTAGGAGTGAATTTCAACCACACGTCCTTGCCAGAGAGTGGGTAATGGCCTTACTGGCCCCCCAGTGATTGTGAGACATTTACTTTCTCCCCTGATCATCAGACACTGCAGCCGGGAAGGTGTGGTGAAGGGCAGATGTGGCAACCTTCCTTCTCCTTATAGTTACCAGGGTTGGAGGACTCTGGTTCACAGGACAAGCAGCAGCAGTAGTGTCACAGGTCTTCTCCCTTATTCCTCTCGTTTTTCAGTCTTTAGAGCTGGAGTAGCTCTCTCACAGCCTGGGGTAGCTTGCAGCGCATCAGTGGGCACAGCCCCTTCTGAAATCACAGTCTGGGAGCAGGAGAGGTCAGGACACAAGACAAGACACCAAGCATCAAGGACTGAGTGCAAGGCCTAGCTCAGAGCACTACAGGGCAATACAGCACCTATGAAAGGGTAAACTAAGCCTGAAGAACCTGGACATGGCTGAGATTTTCTAGGGTTTGGGACCATACCAATGAGAGGTGCACCAGGAAGGAAGTACAAAGTCCCAAACCTCTGGTGAGAGTAGAATAACTACATTTTCAGCACAAGGATGTGACAGGGAGCTAAGGAAGATACATTGAGACTGAAATTAAAATTATGTAAGTTTGAATGTGGGAAACAGAGTTAAATAATGTGTATCATAAAGTAAAGTGAATTAATTCATTAATGCATCCACACATGCCAGCTGCACCTCCAGGCCAGTATCAGTTCAGAAAATGAAATGTCAACATGTTAAGTGTAATAAAAGAAAAACATGTGGAAAATAGAATGGTTTGGAATATGAGGGTTCCATTTGAGATGATAAGCAAACAAACACAGTGCAGAGGTGAGGCGGAGGAGGCTTGATTGGTCTGTTGAGACATTGTCCATTGAAACACATTGTTGTCCTTTCAAAGACATCGCTGTTCATATAGTACAACATACATTTAATGCACACTATTTCTCATAATTTTTATAATGTGAAAACACAGCTACAGACTCAGACTTTACCTTGCCATGCATGAGACCTCTGGAGGACAGCTCAGAGGCAACCTGCTTGCCTTGGAAGCAAGATGTCATGGAGCACCACAGGTTCGATCCCGGGGTCTGCGCTTAGAAATCTCTGGGTATTACGAGCGTTATAAATAACCTATCATATCATGAGATACAGGGCATTTCAGGCTGTGGTATGACCTATGATCAGTCCTAGATGCCCAAGGGCTTTGCACACTTCTACAAATGTAACAATAAATAAACAACGTTGTTATTATGTGTACTACCACCTCTGCAGGTTATTAAATCAGGCATGAGTGACACGTTTGGTGCAGTGCAAACTTATAAGATCCATTTTTAGATGATTCCAATTTTGGCAGCTCAGGTAAATAAGGCAGTGTTGTAAAGTGATTGGCACAAGAACACATAGTTTGGTCAAGTGGGGAAGCCAGGATTTGAGCTTAGGTTTTCTGGTTCCACAGTTTAGAATAAAGTTTATAATTCGGGGAGTAGAATTCTCCCATCACATTGTTAGTTTTACACCAACATATAATGCTTTCTGTATACTTGTGTGCTGCACAAGCTAATCTAGAGTTGTGTATTGAGTAAAACTAACTAGAAAAACACATATAGAAACTAAACTCCGAGCATATAAGAAATCTTAATGGAAACACGTTGAGCTCAATAAGTATGATTCACTCTAAGAGGGCAAAAGAACATAAGATAGGCTGATTACACAGGGATCCAGCAGAGAAAGGGTTTAAAATGTATCCAGGTGGTGCTGCAAAGTAGAGTGTCCAATGCAATGGAAGGATGTAACTGTGTATATTATATTATATAATCACTTGAAATGTTTACATTTACCAACTATTTGAATATTTCACATACCTGGTGAAATAAAATAGACTTCGACATTTTATTTAAAGTATTTGTCATCAGTATTTGTAATATTGGCTTACACGCAGTGCACCCTTTGCTGCATTCCGAGACCATGCGGCAGCCTCACATTTTTATGTCTTTTTTATATCTTCGCCATTAAGCCTAAACAAAAACGACATGTACCTCTCTTTTCTCTCCTCTGTGTGGCGCTAGATGCAAAACACAATGCCCATGTTAACGGTTTTAACCATAGCCAATAGGTTTTTGTACAATAAAGGCAATCAAAAGGACTTTTTCTTTGGACGAATCCAAAATGAAGTATTTATGATTATAGTTGGTCAGTTGTCTGCATAAACGAATACTTCTATCTTGACTGCTAGAGATAGAGAAGTGTAGATTCCGAGGGTTAGTATTGTCCTGTTTGCGCCTTACTGACAGTCTAGTATACAATTTCAAGGTGAGAGCCAGATAATTTCAATTACACTGTGTTGGTTTCCACATGCATATTCTTTATTTGCTTACAAAGCCTTCAATTTGAATTCTCTACACTTGTTTCATCCTCTTAGATTCAGGGTGCTCTTCAGGAGAGTATTTAACGAAAAGAGAAAATCAAGAGGCTCATTTTACATAGGTGTCTACTCAAATAATACATAGTAAAAGCCGAAAACAAAAACAAAATGAAACACACATATTAAGACAGAACATCCTCCTTCTCACATTTCAGTCCTATTTTAGTCAGTTGATGCCAAATTTGCGTTTTGTTTTAAGTTTAAAACAACCTAATCGACTAATTTTGAGTAATTAACTCTAAACAGGATACTCACCTAACACACCTTAAATTGCTGGTGTGTACTTTCTTCCAGTTGAATAACTTTCAAAAAGTTTCAATCTTAAAACTTTTTAGAGTCCAGAGCGTGTCAGTCAATGGAACTAGATGAGGTGAAAAAGGACAAGATCAAGGTTGCAAAAGGTGTAAACAATTCCACTTCTACAAATTCTTTAGAGAGTTACTCTTTTTAACTATGTTAGAGAAATACAAGGATGGGATACAGAAATCTATCTTATCCACTTAACTTAAGGTTTGATTTTTGACCTTCTTTTGAAGTGGGAACCGATTGTCCCTAGAAATGATGATGCTGGTCTGTTGCATGAATCTCCAACAGAATTTGCGGGCTTTAGCCAATAGGTTGCATTATCATTGACCTTGAGAGTAGGCACTCAGACCCCTCTCAATGGGAATGAATACTTTGTGTGTAAGCAATATTCAATCAACACTACAGTTAAGTCAATGCCTAGTCTGGGATGCTGAGGAAAACCCTTATTGATGTATTTTTATATCCAGTTCAGTACTCTGGATGACAACCCTTGTATAACACCCCCCTCTTAGAATCCCCCTGACCCCACTGAGCGAAGAAGTAGGTTTGTTTTGCAAATTAAAAGGTTTATTTGAAAATTTAAACAATATATATATATATATCACACTTCTATAAATAAATTGATAATGGATATTACACTTGTGAATATGAGCAATAGTCAGCAAGAGGTAACTTATGAATAGGAACAGAAGAATAAGGTGGGAAAGAATGCTTTATATGGTTCAAGGAAACGCAAGGTGGACTCACTTTAACAATACTCTATGAATGATTAGCAGATTGCAAACGTATTTTAGCAAAGAGAAGCAAAAAGCTGCTGATTTCTACAGATGAAGAAATCGGGCCAAATCGCAAATTGCGGTAAATTTCGCGAGTGCGTGTCTCGCAATTACGGAAAAAGTATAGGGAGTAGGAAGTCGGTTCTAGGTTCGTTGGAAAGCCTAGATTCTAAGCTTTCAGATGAAAGTTAAATCTCGTTCCTAGCACGGTTCCGGGGATACGGATGATTTAATAAAGGTAGATTTTCGGTTTTAAAGTAAAACTCAAAATGACAGGTGACAGCTTGCAGCTGCAGAATTGACAGGTGATAGTTGTGCAGCTTTAAAAATGACAGATGACACAATTTCTAGGAGGCTGTTCTAATTAGGTTAAAATAGTTTGGATTAGATTATTTTAACTAAGAGAGTGGGTTCTGCACAGTTCTGGCGGTACTCACAATATATTTTGGGCAGGAATGGGCCTCGCCACGGATCTGGTCAGGTTTTGGACTGGACTCCGGTTCTGGTCTCGGCACTTCACAGCGATCTGGGTCAGCTCTCTGGATGCAGCGGCCTGTGGTTCTCTGGATCTGTGGTCTGCTTCCGGTCCGGATCAAGTGGATTCTGTATGTAACCCTGCTTTCTGGATACTGGCAAAAGTCCTTGGCACAGAATTCAGACAGCTCGCCCGGCTGTGGAATAGTTTGCAGGTGATTTTAAGGATGCTGAGGCCTGCTGAGAAGAGTTCTCAGTTTGTGGGTTTAGGCCCTTGCTTTAAGTTCTGAAGTAAAGTTCTGGTCTCTGAAGATTGATGGATGTGAAGTCTGGAGTCTCCCGGCAGAGCGTCCCGCAGAAAATGGAATTCAATGTCTCTACCTGTCCCAGCAGTCTCTTTTTATGTGTTTTAGAAGTGGGTGTCTGCGTGGCATAACTGAGCCTGCCCCTCTCTGATTGGCCAAGCTTTCCACTCTCCCTTGATTGGGGGGAAGAAATGGAGTGTCAGAGTGATGCTGTAGGTTTTATGGTCAGAGGAATCTCCCCTTGTCAAATTGCACACAAATCTATTTCTGATCCAAATACATATTTATCTATGTACCATTTTTCTCATATTATAGGTCCAGTTTACATATTTTCTGGAGCACCAAACCATCCGATCCCTGTCTTTGTACGATGTTGTGTCCACTGATGACAGAATTCTCCCCTTTTCATCCAGATAACGACCTCTAAACCTTTCCAGATTTTACACAAATGTGCAACAGGTAGATGGGATTCAGATGATAGAGTGTCAGATTTTTAACATGCATACATTTGGAGTGAGACCCTATTTTCCGCTATCCACCCCCCAGAATACACCACAGGGTCCTAACGCCTCTTAAAATGTGCACAGAAAAATCACAAGAACAATGATATTAATTATATAATTTTGACCAGTCCGCACTATGCGTTATCTATCTTTTTAAAATTATGCTCTGGTCAAAAAGGGGTGTGCTTCCCACATCACAGGGTGGAATAACTGGTTTATCCACTTCCCCCAAGCTCAGCTGCTAGCAGAGGCACTGCCCCTCCCAGTTTCCCCCAAGAGGAAGCCACTTTACGGCCCCCCCAATATAACATTTGCCTGAGCCAAAGAAGGCCCATTGTTCAATTTCTTGCAGTCCCCAGCTGCCACTCCCCTTTCAATCAAGAGGGCCATGTGACCTCCTTTTTGTGGGGCAGCAGAGTGCAGCCAGGCCTGGAAACACAGCTGTTGATCCAGTTTCAACTCCTGTCGGGGGTAGTTGTCAGGCAGAATCCAGTTTCATTAAGCCAGGTTTCAGCTAAATGTCACTTTTTGTTCCCAGTTTTCTACATTCAAATCAAACTGACAATTTTTACACATGCAGCTAGAATGCTGATTCTAAGTTCAAAACTATGACATTTCAACAGTTACAAACTATGTGACACTCAAAAGTAGGTCCCTCATTTAATTTAAACATTTCGATTTTAGTGGTTTTCAGTTCAGTTTAACTTAAACTGCTGACCTCCACAGCTCAGCCAGTTTTGTTATGAACATGGTTTTGGGCTCGTTTTCTTTCCAGATTTTGTATGCACACAAAACTTCATTCTGCCAAATGTCTGCTGGTGTTCAGTGAGATTCTTGAATATCCTGCAATGTTTGAAAGCTTGCATTTTGAGCTTGCATTCAGAGAAACCAAGGTGATTTCAAAGGGCTTTTTAAGCTAACAGGCACTGCTGTTTTTCCTTTGGCACACATTCCACTCATGGCACCCCTGGCCCATCACGCTCGCACTGGTGGGTGGAAGGTTAGGCGACCCTTTTGGCGTGCGCACAAACTGCGCGGTTCTCCTGGATTCTGGCGCACATGTGTATATGCACTTCACGAGTACCTCTTTGGTATTATAGACGTTTGAACAATTGACTATGCAAGGGAAGCTGTCTTGGGAACTGGATTTGAACAGCTCTGGCAGTACTGCATTTTAGTTTTGACTGTAAGGTGGTGCTTAAGCACCACTTAAAAGCAAAATGATTGCATTGGAGTACAGCTAAGAGGGAGATGAAATGTGAGGCAGGGCACACAGCTGGTGGGTGTTGTATGGTCATTTATCCACCGGTTGACTGTCCATTGCCATGCTAATCCCTATGGCCAATCCAGCCAATAAAAGCTCCTTCCCGGCCAAAACAGATCCTCCTGGAAACTCTTTGAGCAAGTTCTACCAAGCAGTAACATCAATCTGTGGCATGCCAGTGTTTTTTCTAAGCAGCTTGCTGAAGGCTAATGGCTAAAAAACAGTTTTAAAGGTGCTAGTGGAGTAATTGGTAATTGGTTATTTATAATGCGCTTAATACCCAGAGGTTTCTAAGCCCTTTAAGTAAACATTGAGAAAAGTCCTCTGCTGTTAAGCAGCAATAATGCAAGATGCCAATCAAGTGTCGGCTTGCATGGTATACGCCTTCACCATGAAGCCGTGGACTGGCACCATCCAGGACAGCCAGTGCAATGGAGAACCGGTGGCGGGGCTAAAAGTGGAAATGCAATCAATACATTGATGGAGTGACCATACAGGAGCCAAAAGAGAGGACATGTAGGTCACGGAATGCTTGAAACTGTCAATTTCTGTCATGCAATTCTGTCTTGTTTTTTGCAGTGATGACATGCTATAGGAATTTTAGATCAGGCTTAGTAATATTAAGATTCTTGTTGCAGCTTAAGTTGTTAACTGTATTCAATTGGTGGGACCCTGGAGAGCAAGTCCAACTTGGCGGAGTAACGAAAGCCTACACGGGTGTCGTACTTGTGTGAGAGATTACCAGTGGCCACCCACATTGGAGCCCAGCACAATATTTTGTTTGCCCAGGCTTAATTGGCCACTGACAAATACAGTTTAAACTGCTAACATCCGAAAATTAAACATCGGTTAAGATAGCATTAATTAACCAATGTTTGACCAAAGGGGGCCGAACTAAGGTAATTTATATGAATTTCAGCTAATGGTGCTGGCCTTCAACGTTAGGAGCTCCGTACCAGCATTAATCAGGTATGTGGGATCAAATGGGGATTTTTTAAAAGTTTCCGTCTAATGATGCCATTTTCAGGAATCGACTAGTTCCCCGTGGCTGTGACCTGCTCCTCTCTGCTCGGCAGGTTGTAAGCTTCTTCTGCCTATTGCACGTTTATTGATGATAACATGACGTGCTGAACCAGTTAATTGACCATACTATAAACGTTAGGCTTATGCACAAGCAGTACACTGCTCACCTGCGAGGTGGTAGATGGAACCAGTTGTAATGGTTGGTTGCAGATCTTGGTGTAGAGGGACAAGGGACACTTTGAGATGTCTGCATGGTCTCCTGTTGGTCGTTTTATAAGATCTGACACCTGCTTTTTCAGTGAAAGAAGCACGCAGATTGCTGTTATGCACCATGTGAATGAAATGTGCAGTTTTGCAAATAGGTAATCATTGTTTTGCTTGTGAAACAAGTAGATTTGATTTGTAGATTTTGAGAAGTATTTAGCTTTACTTTGATGCACAAAATTACCAAGCATTTGTGACCCATCACAATTTTATCAACAAAACTGCGCTTTTCATGTAGATTTTGAACTTTCCATATAAGGAGGAGATGAAATTGGTCCTACAAACCATATCCCACGAATTGCAGCCTGCTGGTAGGCCTTAATGGATCACAAGATTGTACATTACAGCTGAGAGACAACCGGACAGAATGAAACTGTAATTTAGAGAACAGAAAGAAGCTTTGATGAACTCCAGTCATGAACTCCCAGGTCCCAGTGTAGACCTTCAGACCCAGCAAGAAGCTCTCCGTCTGACAAAGGTAAAGATGGGGCTGGTGGAACACCCCATACATCTCCCAGGGAGCTACACCCCTTTAAATAGCCCCTCCTCGAACTGGGCACACAGATGCCCGAGCAGCAGCACCAGATAGCAGTCAAGGCTCAAGAGCCAAGTTTGCTTCCAGCTTTGCCCATCGAATCCCCCTCTAACATTGCAACATACCTTAGGTTTGTTGCTGAGAAGCCTATGGAGCGACAGGAGTGTGAACAGTTCTTCCGGCCCTTGACGTGTCACCAGGATGTAGGAGATGTGATGTGGGCTGGAAGAGAAGTCTAGGGCACGGGAAGCAGCAGCATTGCTCTGCCACCCCTTGGCCATGCCCACTTCATGCCAGATAGACACTGTGCATCACCCTCAGTTCTGCCCATGCCTCTTCCACCACAAGGTTCTAGGCTGAGACCATAGGAAGTAGCGCTCACAATGTCACTGCCTGGTGGAGGGTGTCTTTATAATGTAAATAAAATCACCTTTTGATTGTTTTAGTTACTATGTTCCTATTTTATTATTTTTTAACTTGAGTGTCATCATGCCCTGTGATGTCATTTTGAAGATAATCTGATATTACTGCCTGCAATGTCACAGTGACGTCAAAGGTCACATCACACCCCTTCTATCCCATGCAACGAGTTGATTCATTTAAAGTTTACACAGAAATACAGATTCACTCGCGTGTGAATAAGCGATGTTATGTTATGTTATTTATAGTTTATCGAGTGTGCATCACCTCCAAAGACATCTCCTGGCACTAGGTATAGATCATGCATGGCCTTCACAACTATTTTCTACAAAAGTCATGTCTACCGAGTGAGTAGGTGGGTTTCTAAAAGTTTCCAAATGTAAGGTGTCCTCGGTTGTCTATAAATATTGTGCAAGGGGGATCTACAATTCTAGAACACGATATGCCAATGTCTGTCCTCCCCATCAGAAGGATGGCATTGAGTGCCTTTCTCTTTTTAGCAGGACCGATCAGTTTTGTAACAAACTCTGTGACTCGTACATCGCACCTTTTATTCTACTTGTGCTGATACTGGGAGTAAGTGGAGTGCTACAAGACACGGTGTAATCGGGGACGTCATTTCACCAAAATGGCAAGGGTAGCGGAAGTGACATCTCAAGAACCTTGACCTCTGATGACATTACAGTAAGTGATGTCATTTGACCTCCCACCCCGAAGTGACATCATGGGAAGCGATGGAACACAACCTTTCACCCCATGACTAAAAAGGAAGTGTCATCACATAGCATTTTTTCTGAGTACACTACTAAAAATATGGTTACGATATCACTGTAAAGTGATATACATTTCATACAAGAATGGATCACCATATGTATCGTTAATATCAGTGCGTATAGGCTCATGTTACCAAATCACTGTGAATGCAAGCAGGCGTCCAAGGCCAAACGATAATGATGTGTTATTATGTAGCACTTACGCTTAAGCGCTTCACATAGAACAAATATACATACGATATCACCCAACCTGTGTTGGTACTCATTTATCAACCTCAGCAGGATAAAAGGCTGATTTGACCTTGCTGGGAGTCGAACCTGCAGATAACACACACATTGCAGCAGCCAGCGCTCAACCCACTTAGCTATCATCCCGGCTATAGCCATCTGAAAGCCAGCCACTCCAGAAACAAAGAGCCACATGTTGCTGGCCACAGCCTATGAGCCTCAATGTAAAAAAAATTTTTAAAAAACATTTCTATGTAATTTATTTTTAGTGGTAGAAAAGGAGACCACAGGGGTAGCAAGGGAGACCTCAGGGGTCACAAAGGCAACCCCTGGCAACCCCTAAATGACGTCCATGAGTGTAATATGATCACATTTCTGCAGTTTGAGGAGCACAGGGGCGGCCATATTTTAAATTCACCACAATCCTTTTAAAAGTGTTTTGGAAATCTACACACTTTATGGCTTTCCCATAATCCTAATCCCAGCATAACAAGCCAAAAATGATTATAGCTTGGTCTCTGTGAGGTGAGGAAACATGTTCTTTGTAATGCAGAAACCTATCATGGCTACTAGATTCTTCACATTTAGCGAGGGGCACTGGGCAATTTCCCAAGGATTGCGGCCACATTAGTTTGTGCCAAGCTGTGATTTTGGCACCAATGACAAGAATTTCGGTTTCGGATGTATACAATTGTAATTTATGTTTCCACATCCAGGATACAGAAGTTGCTTCAGATGCTGGTGTTGCTGTGTCTGTATTACTGAATGCATGGACGCAATGCTAGATTTTAAAGGGATGCCCTCATTGAATTCAACCGAGGGAATCCCCTGCACATATTCTCCAAATGCAGAAGTATGGGCAGATGGGCCTCTGAGAGATGTCCACAATGTTTGCCAACCATAAGTTGGTAGATATTTGGTGGCGCTATATGTGCGAAGGGGATATGAAGGATCACAGTGGGCCTGATTTCAAGTCTGCCAGTCCGGAAACAATGGTGCTGGTAAGCCTACTGGAACTGTTGTTACCGGACTGGTACACTATGGGTCTGCCTGCCGGAGTTGCTGTTCCTGGCAGGTCTGACCCTGCCGGACACAGTGGCCACAGTAAGCAGACCATCACGGAAGGACTCCATGGGAATGGGGATTAACAGAATTACCAGCGCCTGACTCCCCGGCTGCCGGGGTTGTAATCGGGAAGTCAGGCACCAGTAATCTTTTTCGGGTCTGGCGGCAACCCACCGGTATCACCGGCAGGGTTACCGCCAGACCCGTAATGAGGCCTAGTTACTCTAAAAGGGGGAAACTAGGGACAGGGGTGGCATAATACCCTGCCCAATGAAGTTCTCACAACCCAACACCACCCCTCCATCTTCCTCTATGAATGTCAATCAGGTTTAAACAGGGTTGCATGGGCCATTGCCTGATCCAACATGTTGACTTTGTTGAACACTGCACATAATGGCGAGGGTGAGGTTTTCGCTAGCCCGAGCTGCCAATGGCAGCCTTTTAACTGACGATTAACTGGTACCTGCTGAAACATATGTCGCTGTCTTCCTCATAATCACACCCTGTGTGATGTGATCATTAGTTGGAAGCCAGTGAAGAAAATTAAGTGCCCACTCCAATGAAATCACCAAGCATAAATTTACAGTAAATATCAGCTTATCCCTTTATTCCTTCATGAACTGCAATTCTATTAAGGAAGTTTGACAATAACTGATATTCAAAGAGTTTCTGTAGTTAAATCGCGGCAGAGTAATCAGTAATACTATCTAGATCTGTGGTATAGTTATTGGGGGCGTTTATAAACATGGACCTGGCCCCAAAGTGGAGTGGTACACACTACATACAACATGGTTTACTTGCCAATATGCACCTAGTTACTGGAGCATGTAAGGACATTTGCAAGTGTGGGGGGTAGATTTAATCAAATTGATAGAATAGACACAGTAGTATTCCACATTAATATTGGCATCATCGGTTTTATGCAGTTTAAGAGATTGGGCGTTAGTGCATATCTTTCCTGCTGGGGGTGATGTGGCTGAGTTTGCCTGGGTTGGGGATCATCAAGCAGTGATGTATAGCCAGGAATTTAGGGGGACGTGAGCTGAGCCACAGAAGACCGTGCATTCTGTTCTGCTCTAGTCTAATGAACGGTTGGATAGAGGAATGGAAGTTACTTGGCCAGAGGTGGTTGCTTCCATGCTGAGTGGGTTTCATTTTCACAGGGGCTTTGAAGGAGAGGCATCCGTTGATGAAGAATTCCAGAAAATTGGCACTTGCAGAAGGAGTTCGCATGGTGCATGTCATAACACCTGGACATGATCTGGGTCTGGAGTGTGCCGCTTCCATTGGGGGTGAACTGTTTTTGTCATTTTCAGTTTCACTTTTACTGCAGACACCCATATATGGATGGTGTCAAGGCAGCCTCTGGAACATTGGATATGTTCCACAAATCATATTTTAAGTCCAGCTAGAGTTGTATTCATCAAAATAATGGTGGGTGGCAGCGTTTTCTGTGGACAGCAAGGCACCAAGAGGTTTCAGATATCAGCTGAAGAACATTGGAAGGAGTATGTAACCTTGGAAGACTGCACAATTGTCTGGGAGCCTGTTTGAATTATTGGCAGTAAGACAGTAGGTAGGTAAACCACGTCAGCACAGTTTGTGAGAAGTCTTTGTGGCTAGAGAAGATGCATCGAAGGGTTTGGTGATCAACATTGTCGAAAGCTGCTATCATGGTAACAACAAGATGCAAAAATGTTTCCTGGTTTCAAGTGATAGTGGCATGATTCCATATAGTGAGATCAGATTCAAATTAACCATTCCCTAAAGGAATACACTAGGAAAGGGTGAAAATGCATGGTTGGCCAGCTAGAAAATGCATGAAAATACTGACCAGAAGAGCAGAATATGTATAATTAATGTAAAGGTATTTTGAACACGCAAAACAGGAAATATGTTTTGAGATACACAAACATCCTCCCCATGCAAAATGGCACAGGAATGCGTCTGAGCCAGCTGGAAAAAGACCTATTTGATATTTTAAGTTGGCATATAGGGAGCAATCTTTCAAGATCATACCTCCAGGAAGTGTGGCGTCAACTTTAGAAAGAGGGGTGGGAGTCACTGTGTTTGAGGTCTTTGAAATGTCAGGGAACAAAATAAAGACTATGATTGAAATGGGAATGAATCCCCTTTTATTTACCTGCACAAAACAGTGATAAAAACAAAACCCTAAGTGGGGGACATTAAAAAGAAACTGAAAATTACTAGTTGCAATTCATTTTTCATGAAAGCAAATGGATCTTGGGGACACGATCAAATACTGTGTTGCACAAAAAGTCACCACATCGTGCAGAACATTGGAATTAAATTGATCATGACTCTGAAAGACATGGCGATTGAACTTAATACAGATATTTAACTAAGTGCATTTTTGAGAAACAGTGGCCTCAATGCACAAATGTCCCTAAAACCAGCTATTATTACTTTGTTGTTTGTCAGTTATATCAGGAAATAGTATATGAATTTCAAAGTGCATTGCCGCAATTGTTAGCCCTTTTATTGAAAAGACCGAGGTTTCACTGAACAGATTGATTTTTTAATTTGCTTCAATTGGATGTATTTGGCCTTATAGCAATTTCGTATGTCTGTCTTGCCCAATAGCTTCTGGTCTGCATGGCTTTCTCTTCTCTATATTTATCAAAATATTTTTGTCAATGCGTGTTCTTTGGGTTTACATATTGTTTCACAACATTCACACAATAAACTCTTTACGTATTGTTTCTTTTTACTCGTTATATGAATCCATAAATGACACAGATTATTGGATTTCCTTGGTTTAATTCATGGTTGGGAACTACCAAGTCCCTTTTTATATATTTTTTTGACTTGCATTGGGGGACATCCATCGCATTCTCTTCACGTCAACATATTCTCTAGTTTGTTTTACATTCTGGTGCCATCAGGAAGTGGATCCACAGTTAATGTGAAACCTGTATGATGTCTGCATAATTTATTAACCTTCTCTACACGTGAGGTGGTATATCACTCTCACAGTACTTGAATTTACAACTTTGATGCCCGCTGAGGTGGCAGGTTGGTGCTGAACCTGCAACAGTAATAAGGACTCCATTGAAATTCATAGTGAGGTTGTCTCCTCTCATCCTGGAGCATCCTGGAGCAGTTGCTTCCTACTGGAAAGCATGGCGCGTGAAATCCACAATCCTAATGGTCATGCTGCTAACAGGTAGCAACCTTCTATTTCCGAGCTTTTCCTTCAAATGTAGAAAACTAAGAACATGGAGGACATTGCATGGATAGCCTGCAGATGAAAGGAAGCAGATTTAATCCAACTCTTGTATCACACACTTTGCAAATCAATGTGTAGAAAGCATACGAGGTAATTGTGTGCTCCTATTTAGCATTTTGTCTACCAGATGATTTTATTGGCTTTAGGCACTGCATTATTGTGTCCCAAATGCCTCCCCAAAGAGAAATCCATATTAGACTTCATTAGTCCTAGCACTGCCTTTTTAAGGGGTCCTCAGATCTTATTTTATTATGTGCATGTCCTGTTCTTTTCTTAATGTCTTGTCCCGCCTTGAGCATCATCATCAGCACCATGGAAAGATTGCTACCCAAATCTTTACCAAATCATTGATGAATAGGTTAAAATTCACTAGATTTAAAACTGGTGTCAATCAATCATTAACTACCATGTATAGCCTACCTTAAAACTAATCTGGATGCATTGTTCTGCTGATTTCCAATTCCCATGTGATATTTTCAAGAAATAACAGTTTGTAATGACTCTTTCATCTTTCATTATTTCTTGCCATCTTATTATAGCCTGTACTGCCTCTCTCTCTGCTGGCCACTGTACAAATCCTCCATATACATTTGCCATCATCAGTTCAGTTAAATACTTGTAGATTGCAGACATACAAAACCCCTGTTTGCCTCGTGGTGCTAATATCATGGGAGATGCAAGACCTCAGTTGAAGAAAAGAGGTGTTTGAGCTGCCTCCTGAATGTCTTAGTCTCCATGATGAGGTAGAGGTTCAAAGAGAGTCTGTTCCAGTGTAACGGGCCCATGTACAAAAACCACTGGTCATGTGTATGGTTAGACCTCAGGTTAGGGTTATAGGAGGTAGGCTCTGCAGAAAACATTATTGGCCATGAAGGAATGTAATGAGGGAGTAAAGAATTAATTGGAGGGGGTAGGCTTCAATGGACACCTTTTTGAGTAAAGCAGAGCACCTTAAACTCAATTATATTCTGCACTGTCAATGGATAAAATCTGCGTGTTTCTGTACAGCCATGGCCAGAGTATCACATTTGAATCAACAGTGCTGTGCTCTCTCTTTAGCCATCTGTCAACATATGCTGTGGTATCATTTTGGGAGCCATTAACATAATCAAGAATGGAAATTACTAATTTGATAACTACATTAACTCATTTTGTAATGATTGGCATTGTACCATGAATGCCAGAGCATAAACGCCACCCCAAAGGTGGTCTAAATGCCCACCTGGAGCTGTGGCAGGATTTGTGCTAGGGAATATTGTTGAACTTGACAAAGGCCTCTGAAAACATTTGGATCCCTGCACCAAGTGGAAGAACAACCACTATCCTTGAGAACTGGAGCGGCCTAACTGCATGACAGAAATATTATGGATCTATGACTAGAATGTCTAGTAACCAATGCTTATTAACCTTGTGTGTATGATAAACATTAGGTATTACCAATTTCTTCCATACACAGTTTTATCAGTAAACAACATGTATTTGCACTAGCAATATAGTGTCTTTTACAATCATAAATCAAAATGCATTAAGAATGCTCCCACTCTCTTAGTTAGCATTTGTGTGTATTTAATCTCTTGTAGGATTAATATGATCATTAAAATAGTGTAGTCTAACAATATACAGTTCCCAATATAGGCAATAAAGTAGTTCAATAGATACCTGGCATCCTACTCTTCTATTCACTTTTAAAATGTGAACACTATCTACAACCAATGAGTATGTGTGTGTGGGGAGTACGGGGGTCATTGTGGTATGGTACAGCCTAAAACCATGCTCACAAGCATGGCGCTGTGTGGATCTGCAAGTCAGCAGGGGGTAGGTTATTCTGACCAACCCCTCAATAGCCCTGCAGATGGAAAGGTTAGAAACTCTGTCAAAAGTCCATGGTTTCCATGGGCAGTTCACTAAAAACTACTTTTTTTTTAAAAACAATTTTTATTATTTTATAACAAACACGTCAACCATGGTAACTTTTAGGACATACACAATCAATATCAAAACATCACATTATGCATTGCCGCTTCCCGTCCTCCTCCCCCCTCCCTCCCCACAAACTCGAGCCATCACAGCCTCATCATCTACATGAGCATTTTCGGGAATCTCTGTGTTCGTTGACTCATCTGAGTCTTCTGTATCATTGTTGACCTGGTGGGGGCTTAGCATTGAGGTCACCAGCTGCCTCCAGGCTATCAGGGGGCCCGCTTCCCCCCCCCCTTGGTGACAGCTTCAAACCATACCACAGTTTCTGTTTCCGCCCATCTCAAGAGGTCCGCCCACCATATCTCCCCTCTGGGTCTGTGGCCCGCTTTCCAGCACATTGCGATTCTGCGTTTAGCCAAAATATAGGCCAGGTCCTTCATTTTACTGATATGCTTCGAATGACATGGCCTGGGGAAATTCCCGAGCATGCAAGCCCAAGCAGATCCTACGTCCAGTACCACTCCCCCACCAGCCATTTTCATCTTTATTTCCTCCCAGAATCTGTGTACCTCAGGGCAGGCCAAGAACATGTGTAGTAGTCCTGCCTCCTCCTCCCCGCACATGGGGCATTTTTGTACAGCCAAGCCTCCACACCTAGCTATTCTACGGGGAGTCAGGTAAGCTCTATGAGTGACATACAGCTGGATCTGCTGGAGTCTCGCATTCCGGGACACCTTTTTATGGTACCTTTGGGCTCTATCCCACTGTCCCTCTGTCATGGGTTCCCCCACCTCCTCCTCCCAATCATGCCTCAATTGGAGCAGCTCCTTCCCCGTCTTCGCCCTCAGGAGCTCAGATATATCCTAGATTTTTCGTGCCCACCCTCCGAGACATCATACATGGTTTCTAGGGAGGCATCAGGTTCTTCCTCTAGCACAGTCTCAGGCCACCTCTCTCTCACCTTCTTCATGAGCCTGGTAAAAGTAATAAATTGGCCTCTATGCACCCCTGTCTCATCCTGCAGCTTCTGGAATCCCAACGCCTCCCCTTCCTGCCATATGTCTCCAAGGGTGGCCAATCCCACTGGTTCCCAGCACCTACGGACCGATTCGAATAATTGGGAGTCGTCCCCGCATAGCACCGCCATCGGGGCCTGCTGGGAAAGGGGATCTGGGTCGCCCACCGTTCTCCATGTCCTGCGCCATACTTCCCAGCCCAGCTTCAATAATCTCCCCATCTTCGCCATTTTAGTTTTGCGCAGCCATGCTATCTCCCTCAAAAAGTAAGGAGCCGATTCACCGTGCAAAAGCCTAGCTTCTGCTGAGTCTTCTGCAGACAACTACCTAGCCACATACAACAACTGTCCTACCATGTAATACAGCTCAAAATTCGGTAGGTTTATTCCCCCCTTATCACATGTGTTCTGTAGTTTCCACAGGGCCACCCTATTTCTGGAGTTGCCCCATATGAAGCCCCTGCACATACCATGAAGTTTCACAAAAAAGCGTTTGGGGATTAGGTACGGGACATTCACAAAAAAGTGCAAGAGTCTGGGCAAGACCACCATTTTGAGTAGAGCTGCTCTCCCCATCATGGCTAGGGGTAATTTAGACCAGAACACCATGCTATTCTTAACTCCCTCCATCGCCTTCTCTGTGTTATGTTTGTGCTCTGTCTCTATATTGTGGTAGATATTTACGCCCAGATACCTGAATGTCACGGTCTGCCAGGGTATCTGCAAGACGGGCAGCCTCTCCAATGGGGTGCTCTTGTACCTTCCCAGGGGGAACAAACTGGACTTCCCGGGGTTCACCGATATGCCCGAGAGGGTGGCATAACGACCCATCACCTCCAACACATATTGCAGGTTCTCCTCCGGGTAGCGCAAGTAGAGAAGAACATCATCTGCATACAATGATATCAGGTGTGTGCTCCCTGGTGTGCTAATCCCCACCTCCCCGTATTGTTGCCACAGGCATATTGCCAGCGGCTATAATGCCAGGATGTATAACATTGGCGACCAGGGGCATCCTTGTCTGGTACCCCTGCTAAGTTGCCATTTATCTGAGATTGTGGTTCCGGTTTTGACTCTCGCCATCGGGGTACTGTACAACATCTGGACCCATCTATTATATCCTGGTTCCATCCCGTATCCTTTCAGGGTCGCTTTCAACCACGGCCACCACACTGAATCAAAAGCTTTCACCGCATCCAGCGACACGATAGCCAGCTTGCTTGAGTCTCCCTCAGTTTGGTCAATAATATGGTGTAGCCTCCTGTGGTTATCTGTAATATTTCTACTGGGGACATAGCCCGTTTGGTCTGGGTGTATCAATTTACCAATTACCCTCTTCAACCTATTGGCTAGCACTGCCGTTAGTATCTTACTATCCTGATTGAGCATAGACAGGGGCCTGTAGGATCCGCATTCCGCATCTGGCTTGCCTGGTTTCAGGAGCGGAATGATCACCGCCTCGCGGAGGGACACCGGCAGTTCCCACCGCTCATATGCTTCATTAAACATGGCCAGCAGCGGCTGGAGTAGCTCCTGCTTGTACGTTTTATAGAACTTGCTGGGTAACCCATCCGCCCCAGGCGCTTTACATGTGGGCAGGTGTAGGATCACCACTTCCAGTTCGTCCACGGTGATGGGGGCGTCCAGGTCCGCTCGCTCTAGGTCATCCAAAGTAGGCAGCCCAATGTCCTCTATCGTATCTAGTATATCTTGGCTCATGTCCTCTCCTGTGTCCTCGTATAATACTTGAGGAACACCTCACTAAAAACAACCTTAATGCATTCTATAACCATGTATAAACCATTAAAGGAAAAACATTTAAAATCCCCCTGCAAGGATTCCCCTTTCCCTTCCTCTGTGCTTTGATCGATCCTGGCCAAAGAAATACACGAGGAGCCGAACAGGACATGTTTGGCACTGTGTACCATACTAGACATGGGTGGCTAGCAGGTACGTGGCCACCCTTTATATCCTCTTATTTGCTATAATGCACACACGCCTACTGGAACTCCTTTGACTTTCCCATACCTTGTGCTTTGGTCCCCCGAGGGCATTCAACCTACAGCACATTGTAACCATACAAATGGTGAAAGCTGCTATAGAATGGCACATTACATTACATTACATACTAAACTCAGTGGGCAGAAAGTTGAAAGCCTTACCTAACACACATATGTCATGTTGTCTCTTAATGGTGTAACCATGGAAAAGAAAAATATATGTTACAAAAATAAGTTAAAATGGCTTATATGAGCACACAACATATTGAATCAAAAAATGTAAATTTGTAAACAAAATGACAAAGTGGCAGGTTTTAGCCTCATTAGCGGTGTACTGTCTCAGGGTGAAGGCATCTGAAAGTTGTTTGTTTTTTTATTTCCAAATTATTTCAGCTCTGTCATTTAGTTTTGCCTCTGAAATAGTGAAGCAAGTATTCCAAATCTGAATTTGAAAACATTTGCAAAGTGCCCATTTCTAGGACCATAGACTAGAACTAGAGTAATGGCCTACCCCTTACATTACCTGCTTCCTCTATTATCCACGCATTCAAGTCTTGTGGGATCAGCCATCAATTCCAACCTCTGCTCCCATCTGGATGTGGAGTGACGTTGTGTCCGATAGCTTCTGAAAAATTGAACCCTTGCTGGCTTGCGCAGCTGGTTTTTGAAGGATTAGGACCTCCCCTTCAGCTAATTTGTTTCACCATTGTTTACCTGTTATCTCATCCATTCCTAACACATGGGCATCATTCCTATAATTGGCTGAGCTGGTCTTCCTGCTTGTTTCCACTGAAATGAACAAACATTACTTTATCAACTGTACACATATAATCTGGCACTTGAAAGAGAAAACTAGACATGTTTATCTTCCTGCAAGCAAACGCAAGTCCATCTCTGGCCTTTCTTGCCTCTTAGCAAATGTCCTTGACAAAGAGAAAACCACAGCAGCTTCGCCCAGTAAACATCATCTCCAGCTCATTTCACTAAAACGTTCACGCATGTTCATTTTTAATTCAAATGAGCTAATATAGCAGTCAGCCATTTGTTCACACAAGCAAGTTCAGAGTGTAACAGCTTATTATAATTTCAGACTACTAGCTTTTGCTTTTTTTAACTGACACTGCATAAGTGAGCATTTTCTCTTTGCAAGATGTCACATTTCAATATGACGGATTTCTTTGTTTTTGTGTTTCATGGGTCTTGTTTAAAATAAGAATCATTGAAACTGATAATTTAACAATTTACAAAGCTGTTCTATGGATTAGAATGTAAATATGTTTCTGTTACAGTGTGTAATGAAGCCTTTTAAAATAAACTTCTTGTTTTGCTGATGTATAAGTAGGCATTAACTGCTACTATTTGGGGGCCATCAGTATGTTGTGGCTAAGCTCCTCCCCTTTGTATAGTCAACTATAGCTGTAGTTGTCACTCTCTTAAATAGCCAATGAGGTGCTTCAATTACTTTGAAATGATATCAAGTCAGAAACACAATGACTCACTTAACTGGATGGTAATATCCGATTTCATGCTCATACTGAGTGTGGACTCGTTTTGAAACATGTGCCAAAGAATACTGTAACAATAATTCAGCACCATTTCATGTTGCTATTTAAGGCATCTGGTAACGTTTACAAACCAATGGATTTTTTCAAATCTTGAAGATTAAGCTATCACTCAACAGAAGGCCTTTAAAGGCATGCTAATTATTTTACATATACGTCAAAACATATTGAGCTTTCTATGCAAGAGTCACATTTCAGTTACTCATATGTCAAAATAGTTATCGGCCCCAGCAGTGCACGGTTTCATGAGTATTTCTCAGGCACAGTCTGTTTGGAAACATGGATGCAGTCTGCTGCCCACGTTTTCGAGACAGAGGCGAGTTGTAGACACACACTTAAAGGGGAAGTTTACTCAAAAATGTTATTGTCTCAAAAGATGGGCCATAATAAAAAATACATATAAAAATATTTTTAAAGAAAGTTTGTATGTAAACTTTTGAGCAAATGAGGTTCAAAGTCAACAATTTCAACCACTAGGAGGCATCCATTTTGTGAAATGAATGAGCCTTCTGTGCTTGGGTTGAGCGCTGCTCGCGCGTCAATAATGAAGCAAAAGCCCCCTAATGGGAGCTTTTGCTTATTACAGCCGGAGAGCACAGAAAGCTGTCAGGCTCCTTCCTGCCCTGCTGGTGATTGCTTCTTTGGTTTACTGCTTTCCCGGGCTCCCCTGAGCTGGGGAAGCCAGGGAAACTTAAAGCGAAAATTCAGGCAATTATAAATGCAACAGCATTGTATTTATGATTGCTGTTGCTTTCTTCTTAAGTCTCTCGGGTTCCCCTGTGTTTCCCTGGGCTTGGGGAGTAAAGAAAATGTAAAAATGAAAGTCAAGGCAGTTGTAAAAATTGTGGCAGCCTCCTCTCCATTTTAAGCTCTGCTCTCTGGCAGCAGTAAGCAAAAGCTCCCAGCATGGTGCTTTTGCTTGATTAATGCCACAAGAGCATAGTTTAACATGAAGAGAGGAGGTTGCTTCATTTCACAAAATGGATGCCCACATGTCAAAACTTTGAGCCTAATTTGCTCAACATTTTACATAGGAACTGTCTTTAAAAATATTTTTTATATATAAATTTTATTATGGCCCATCTTTTGAGACAATAACCTTTTTGAGTGAACTTCCCCTTTAAGGGTACCGTAACCGGGAGCACTGCTTGAAAGACAATGGAATGGTGTGTCCTACACAAGCCTTGTCACCTGTGTGCACTCGAAGAGTCTGTTCACATTAGTTCTTTTCTTTGTTCAGAGCCCTGGTGCAGGTTGCGGAGAAACCGGAAAGGCTTTTGTTGCAGTTGCCATTCAGGTAGCTTTTGTCAAGGGATGGAAGAGACGGTTGGGCAAGTTAAATGTTTGATGTAGTGGACAATTAAGAGATTTGCTATGGAAAGGCGAGGGGCAAGAGTGTAGGTGAGAGGTGAGGATGCCTTTGGCAGAGTTCCACAGAGATAATGCAATGCCGTCATGCAGTGGGTGAATTGTTGTTGATTGCCTGGTTATCTTCCTTGAATCCTAGCAGGCTCTAAGGGAGATAGTTTTTTTTTTTACCGGATGTAGTTCCAAAGATATGGAGCAAGACTTGGAGGTTTAGAACATTTGCAAAGCTTGTGAGGAACTGTCAGCATCTCTTCTGCAACTCCGAAATAGATATGAGGGTAGAACTTAAAATGTCAGCATATTATCAGTGTTGCAATGTGATATGTGTACACTGCCTCACATTTTCTCGTCTGCAGAGTTGAACTACCACCAACTATTCCATTTATGTATTGTGATTTTATTTAATTATTTAGTTATTTATGTTGTATACATGTTCGTTTTACTGGGACACCAACATTGTTGCATGGTAGCTACTTCTGAGCACTTTGCTACTTATACAATAGTTACCTTCTTAACACTGTGTTGGGTCTAAACATTCCATACATTGCAGAAAAACAAAGTATTATTAGTTATCATATTTTACTAAGGGATTAGGTCTACTTCGGTCTGTATGTTCCATGATCTGTGACTGGCATTAGGTGCAATGTGTTCTAAGCATCACTTTACAAGCTCTACTACAGGTATGATATGTTATGATATGGCATTTATAACGCGCCTATACACAAGTGTTTCAAGGCGCGACGAGGCAAGGGAGAGAGAACAGAGGGAAGACTGACAGCGATCCTACTAGGCCAGGTGTCATTCAGATCACGCAAGTGCATGGGAAGGGGAAAGGAGGAGAAGTGCGGGGGAAGGGAGGAGTGGACAGTGCAGTACATGAGATAAGAAAAACCAAAATATAAATAATAAATAAGAGTAAGTAAAAGTACGGCCAGCAGGTGGCAAGTGCAAGGTTAAGTGCAGACAACAAGTGTCAAGTGCTGGTTGTGGGACTGTAGAGATACAGGAAACAGTCCACAAGTGCAGGGGTGCCAGGAAGGCAATGCAGGAGTGCGACTGGCGGGGGAGGGGACCTTGGCCCGAGATCTGAGGGTGACCAGTGCAATATCAGAGTCAGCAGCCAGGAAGTCAGCAAGGGAGAGGAGGAGAAAAAGTAGAAGCAAAGAGAAGGGTTTTGAGGTGCTTCCGGAACCGAAGATGATTCTCCTCAAGTTTCAGGGAGGCAGGGAAGTTGTTCCAGAGGGAGGCCCCAGCCGAAGAAAGAGATCTACCAACAACTCGATGCTTGGAGAAGCGACGGACCCTGAGGGAGTTTGAGGTAGATGAGCGAAGAGCTCGAGAGGGAAGGTATTTAGGGAGAGAGAGTTGAAGGTATTGAGGCCCCAGGCCCCAGTAGGCCTTGTGGACGAAGCAAAGGGTTTTGAATTTGATCCTCGAAGCCTCTGGGAGCCAGTGCAGAGATTTCAATCCTGGAGAGATATAATCCCTGGGCTTGAGGCCAATGACAAGTCTTGCGGTCCTGTTCTTGACAGGTTGCGGAGGGCGGAGCGTAGAAGCAGGCACATTTAGAAAGAGGCGGTTGCAATAGTCTAGCCTAGAGAGAACCAGAGCTCTGGAGACAATGAGCTTCTGTAGGAAAGAGAGGAAAGGAAGAATACCTCTGAGGAGGTGCAGCTGGTAGTGTGACTTCTTAGAGACATCAGCGATGTAAGGAGAGAAGGAGAGTGCAGAGTCGAAGATGACCCCAAGGTTTTTAGCCTTGCTGGTGGGAACAGGAAGAGGGCCAAGAGAGGCTGGACAGAGAGCTACAGGAAAGGAGGGAGCGGGTGTGCCAGTGAGGAGAATCTCAGTCTTACTGGCATTAAGGCAGAGGTCATTGGCGGCACACCTCTCATGGATAGCAGACAGACAGTCAGAAATGAGGAAAGTAGAGGAAGTCAGTGTGTTCTTATGCATCATTAGGAGAGAGACAATGAACTGAAGCGGGCACCGCTATTACTTCTTGTTTCTTCAAAAATCGTTTCCAGATACTGCTGTATTTTGGGGTGCAGCCCACTAAATCATGCTACCATGCGTCAGCGCGATGAAAGTGAACTGTGTGAAAAAAGACCTAGGCAAACTTGCCTGCGGTGTGGGCCGCACACCCTTAAGTCCCAATTGGGTTTCAAAAAGAGTTCAGTGCTCTGTTAGTCAACATTAATGAGATGTTGATTCTTGAGTTTGGTGGTTTATTTAAAGTGCCAGTAAGCAATCATTTTTGTGATGGGCAACATTACCCAAAAATGGCCAATGCATTTCGGACTCAACAGTCCTTCATCGGGGCCTGTCTAATCAAGATTTTTTGGCCAAACATGTGACATAAGTGTTAGTTAAATCAATCGTACAAAAGCCAGCATAGTCCAAAATTAACCACGTTATAACACATAAAATGAAAAATCAACAGGGTCCCACATACACAGAAACATATAAAGAAAAACAGAAAAACAAAGAGCGAGTCAGCAATATAATACATAGACATTTTCACATAAACATTGTGTTGTGCATCTTCACATTTTACAATGTTTCATGCGATTTTCTGTTATGCCAGTACCCAAATGTCTGTTCAATGTTAGAAATACTGATACACCTTGTGTGTTAAATGTTCTACTAACAAGTAATGGCTGTCCTGTGGTATCTAATATTGATTAAACCAGTTGGATTTAGAATTCCCGTTGACCCGCTCAAAACGAGTGCTTATGCTCATAATTATTCTGTTTAGAATGGTTTATAGTGATAATACCGAAATACAAAATCTCGAAAAAAAAATCTCGAGTTCAAAATCTCGAAAAAAAAATCTCTAATTTTTTTTTTATACGTTTTTATCTCGAAATGGGGGGGTTCCCCCCCCCAATCCCCCTTTTTTCTATTTTTTTTTATTTTAACCCTTTTTTTTACTTACCTGACCCCAAAAACACATATAACTAAATAAATAAATAATTCGAGATTTTTGTTTTTCGAGATTTTGGATTCGATATTTTTGCAGTTTGAGATTTTGTTTTCGGTTTTTTGACTGACCACCGTTTAGAATACATGTGTGATCTTAAAGTGCCTATATTGTGAACAAATCAAAATTGCTGACCTTTGTTGGCTTATCCAAACTTAAAAAGCTTTTAGTTCAATGTGCGGCGCAGCCGCTTCACATCACGTACACAAGTCAGCCTGTATCAAAAAATGGCATAAATTCGAGCGTGCCGTCAGCCCGTTTGCATTTATACTCTAAACCTTTCTGCAACGTGGATAAGCTAGTCTACCATTTAGCGCTTACCTTGTGTTTAGTGCTGCAGCGTGGGAGACGTGCCTCGCTGAGTCATGATACTATGTCAAATCACTATCTAAGTAAACACTAAACTGTGTTCAAAGTGAGGCTCAGGTTACTATGGTGATACCTCCTCCAAGATGGAGTCCTGCCTATGCATCATTGCCAATCCTTCCCAGGCACCCTGCACCCAGTTTGGCAAACGTACGCTGAAGCACGGCACCCTACAAATCTGGTTGAACTGATTGAAGCAGGAGAATTGGATCCTTGCTAGTATAATTTAGCCCTAATTCCAGTTTCGCCTGCCCTCATCATTATGTAGTAGGAGTTCACATAATTAGATAGAGGGGTAAGTTGTGTGACACCAAGATAAACCTCATACTAGAGAGTGGACTGCAAAGATTAAGCCAAGATTACACAATGCCTTGATCTCATCTACTGTTAAATAAAGGATCATTACAAATGCTGCAATGCAACTAAACAAGTAATGCTGGTTGAGAATGCATAGCAAGCATCCTACTCTTTATCATGACTCAGTCGCCAGAAAAAGCCACTGTCCTGTCCTAAAAAGTGAAGAACCTCTACGTATTGAATTATTTGCATGGTCCCACTTCTTTATCTGCCTCCCACGCCCTCTCACAGTGGTAAACACAGGAGTAAGCACAGAAAATAAGTGCCAATAGGTGTTGCTTCCCAACCTACAATACAAACCACCTGGTGGAGATGACAAAACCATGTCTAAATTACAATGGTTTCAAACACGGGTGGGGATAATAAGATAATAGCAATAGTGCCTAAAACCCATCATTTAAAAGCACCAACATCTACTAGTGGAGTTACAAGATTAAGATAAAGGGTACCGCTCACAAGGCCTTTTGGGAAAGAGCAAAGTGTGTCAAATAAGCTCCCACCGCCACCACTGTGATAGTGAAAAATCAGGTGAATCCAACATGAAGGCAGGTTCCTATGAATGTAGAGCAGTCAACTTTAAAACATCTGCAATTCCTTCCTGGGACGACAGCCAAAACCCCAGTACATTAGGAAACAGTAAAAAAAACACAGGAAGTAGACACTAAGGGCCCTAATCACAAAAGAGGGATAACAAACTCTGGGGTCTACCTCACCGCCCGATGACTCAATCCTGTCACATTCACTGGTTGTCCGTGTGTGTGACCCCATAATGCCCTTACCCTTGCTATGCTCACTCAGAGGTGTGGGCTTATTTTAGTGGTTTACGCACTCTCAGAAGTGGTCATGAGGAGAGATACTTAGTTCACTGTAAATCATGTAAAATGCATTTATGAAAAAAGGAATATCTTTTGTGTCCAACTCTAGAGCGAAAACTAAAAGTGTATACTGATTCTGTAATGGCACCATTCCTACACAAATCTAGATTAAATGGTAAATTGTCCAGATTCAAGAGAAACATTCTTGCCCTTACTGTCCTTAAACCCTTCAATGATCTGAATTATATGTTATGTCATGTTACTTTAAAGCTCTGCCCAGCTGTAGCTCTTTTGAATCTAGGGACCATTGCTGGATGTCCTGAGGAAGGTTTTAAGGAATGAGAAAGAAGTTACTTGACAGTTTTACTCCCAACATACATATGCACTCAAAAAGCACACGCCCCCAGAATCAGTGTTTATTTAGGCACAGATGCCCATTTTTAAAATGAGAGCAACAAAGAACTTTTCATGTTAAGGAAATTCTACTGGGAATTTCACTCATGTATGTGTTATTCCCACCACACGGACTTCACTGAAATGGGACATTCCATCCTGTGTATCACATTATGGGTACGTTTCCAGAATGCCAGTTGTTGGATGGGAAGAGAGCTGTTAGGATTAGGGATTGTAAAAGGAAATGTAAAAGCGCTCCGGAGTGAGGTTTGAGAGATGAAAGTTTGCAGGCTTTTGGCCGAGTATGGCATATTAATGAGATGGAAGTCAACCTAATCAGTGCCTGTAAATTAGCAGTCTCCTCGGACTCAGAGGTATTCAGATTTAAATTAGTTAAATCTGAATACCTCTGATTGTGATAGATAATCCGAGAAAGGTCAGTGGCGGTGTAAGTGGTGATGAGATTGCCAGACATGGCAGGTAACCCAAATGAATAGTAGTTAACTGCATTTCCAATTAATTCGATTGGTTTTGAGGATGGGAGGTGGCCATTGAAAGGCGCTTGGATAGCGTTAACATTCTGACAGAGAAGCTTGCTCGTTTATCCAATCAAATAGGCCCAGTTCCTGCCATACTTGTATGTATCAAGATGCTAATGTTAAAATTCTGATTGTTTAAATTAGGATGGTAGATGTGAATGAACAATGTCCAGCAAATGTGGTGGGTGTGTCCAGTGGAAGGTGGCTCACCACTGCCTAATCTGGGGCATTGTGCACTTGTGCTGGTATCCCTTAGGAAAGTCATTGCCTACTGAGACGGAGGGCTAAGAATTTATGATGACTGCAGATGCTACTAAAAAATGGAAAATAAAAACCCAGTAACTTTGTGGAGATGACTGTTGACTCTAGAATATCCAGACGCAGTCTGTGCTCCAGAGGCGTAGGCAAGGTGGGGCCTGAGTGGGCAAGTACCCACCCACCCAGCCAAAAGCGCTTTTTGGGCATTTACAGATGTTAATGTCACTGCACTGGGCCCAACCACAGCTTCAGGCCCCACTTGCTAGCCAATCCTGGCTACGCGGCTGCTGTGCTCTCCAAATCTCCCCGGTGTTTATCATAGTGGGGTATTAAGTGAGAAGGCTGAAGAAAGGCAGAATATCTGAAGATATCTGGTTGGAGAGGGTAAAAAACGGTACAAGGTGGCACATACAGGCAATGCTATCTGATGATGATAAGGAATCTTTGGCAGCAAAGGTAGACCTCTACTCAGTGTGAGCCAGCACACATGAACACTAAATACACACGACATTCGAGAGCATCCTTAAATATCTAAGCACCAATTGACAATGTGGCACTTGGAAACACCTGTGTATAAACGCCATACCAATGTCCAATAATCACTTTTCTCAGCCCGCCTCCCTGCCCCACTTACCTGATTGCTGCTGCGTGGCACACGCCGCAAGTGCAGCTTCTATCCTTTCCGTCTTCTCCTGCATATTGATTTCCTTTTGCAATGCATAGCCAGTTTAGCTTCATGCTAAAGACGTAAACCACAATACTGAGATGCCAGCGAGTTGCAGGACATCTGGCTCTACCTATCATGTGTGGTGTGCTGGAGATGCAAGAAAGCATGTCAAGTAGTTATGAATGTGTATGTACAGTGCATGTGTATGTTTGTATGTATGAATGTATGCATGCCAGGGGGTTCCCGAGTGTGTGTGAATTGTGTGCTTTTATGTATGCAAGGGATTTTCTGAATGCTGTATGGGTGCTCAGGTGAATGAGAGAGTATGCTGTATTTATGCCTGTGAATGAGAGTATGTATCCTGTATGAATGTGTGTGCTTGCATGTGTGAAGGTCCCAGGAAGGGGCCTCTAATGTCTTTTGGGGGGGTGCTACTGACTACATTTGTGGTTTGACATGTTTTGCTGTGCGTCAAGGATAAAGTAAACATAAGTGGTAACTAATAGTGGACAGGATTATTTTCTTGGTGGTGGTTCCCATGCATGTCCATTCAGGCTACACCAATATATGCCAGGTTTACTATTTAAGAACATACTCCTTTTGGCTTTGCCGGTAAAACATGTCATGCCTCAGTAGGAAAACATGTCCAATACTGACTGCACCAATGAAGGCCAAAATGCCCATGTAAGAACAGTCCTCATGTTTGTTTTACTCTTGACGCCCAGTAAGAAATGCCATGTCACAGCAAGAAATGTCCAAACCAGCTGCTCCAATGTAGGCCAGTCTAGCCATGTTTTCTGCACACCACCATGAAAAGTATCCTAGCAACTATTGGGTACTTTCATCTGTTGGATTTTTTCATGTGTAATCCTACAAAACCGATTGCAAATTGTATGGCTTATTACCCAGTTTGTTACAGAATATGTGCTGTAAAATGTAAAATTTTAACCTGTTATTCTTTAATTTGGCAGGATCGCCCTAAAACTCCTTTGGTTGGTTCATGTTCCCTGGATATGCTAGGTTGCTCCCACATATTCTTGGGAAACAGTTACACCCCTCCAATTAAAGAAATAACCAGCAGTCATGGTTGGTTACTGTCATGGGGTTATATTCCTTCCCCAAAATGAGGGTGTGCCATGTTGCTAATTCTTCAATGTTTTTTTCTGGTATGCACCCGGTCTATAAAAGGGCAAGTGTATACGTGAACAAGGATGCAACATATATATCTCATGCGCTCTGCTATTTAATGGAAAATGAGGGGTCATATCAATCCACCTGCCCACTTGAAATATCTGTATGTCGTGTATGCCTGTATGTCCTGCGGGTAGTATCTGCTAAATATGTTGCTAATAATCCACATCCATTCTTTTGGTGACCTCACCTGGTTTGCCATGCATGAATTCTAAAGGCATTAACAAAGTCTCATCTCCACGGCTAAGGACCCTGATCTGATGTAAATGCAGTCTGCTGGGGACTCTGGAAGACAACTTAGAAATCTTTTTGCTAATGGTATCCATCTGTTTTCCTTCTCCGTTGCCTCCCCCGCATACCTTCTAAGCTGTCCTCCTGCCCCTGGCCAACTTTTGGCACTCTGAAAAAGTAGCAGTGTAAAAAACTCCAGATACTTAAAGGAGAGTTCCGGGACTTTTTTTTTATTGTCCCTACGGGTCGGCCATGTGTTTGTAAGCATAAATCGGTAGATCGTAGGAAACTTTCCTATGGACCTTACCCGACTTTTCGCCCCTTATCGCACTCGAAATCAGCCTCCATTTTGTGATAATCCTATCATTCCGCCGCATCGACCTGGCTCACCTGCCTTTGCGGCACTAAATCAAATCCCCCGCCCCTGAAACAGACTTTATCAAAACATTCATATTCCCCGCCTCTATCCGTGACGTGACTGTGCTGCGTAGGCAAACGCGCCCAGGCGTCTTCTACGCGACTCCACACAGACCCCGGAAATCAACACAGATCAGCTCACAATACAGCGCACCACAATTCGGAATATGAAACTGTACTTTGAAATCAAACCGCAAGATTGTAAATGTGGTAAAGTACATTTATTTGACATCAAATGTTTAGAGAATATTCAGCGATTTGCATTTTTATTTGCTCATGTTCCAAAAAGTTCGTATTGAGGAACGCGATGGTCCTTTGCTGTACACAGGGTCTTAGAGCATCTCACAATACAGCACCACAATTCGGAATGTGAAACCGTGGTTTAAAAGCAAACGGCAAGATTGTACATTTGGCAAAGTACGTTTATTGGACATCAAATGTTTAGAGAATATTCAGCGATTTGCATTTTTCTTTGCTCTCGATCCAAATTAGTTCGTCTTGAGGGAAGCGATGTTCGTGTGCAGTACACAGGGTGTTGGTTTACGATAAAAATAAGCTCTTCTGTCGCACTGATAATCGCATGGCTGTTCCAACAACGAGGCGCTAGGCCACCACAATGGTAGGTATGTTGCATCTAACCGTTAGTACCGCGTAAGGGCATACTTGTACTTGGCGATCGTCCCATAAAATGGTCAGGGTGGTAACGTTGTTCACGCGGAGAAGCAACTGGCGGCTGTAGAAGCCGTCCGCCGGTGTCTGGTACTCGTGACACAGACAGTAGTGAATGATGTACCTAAAAACATAAAAAATGAAATTAGTCTCACCATCAGATCCTTATTAAAATTATTCATTTCATAGCGAGGACAGCGCTACTGGGTGTACACAAGTGTTTAAAGGCGTGGCGAGGCATGGAGGGGGGGGGGAGTGCAGGTGGAGAGTGGAAGGGCCCAGGACTGAGGTCGCAGACAGTGGACCAGTTGTAGCAGGGGAGAGGGAGAGAGAAAGCAGAAGCAAAGAGGAAGGTTTTGAGGTGCTTCAGTAAAAGCAGATGTTTCTCCTCAAGATAGTGCGCGGTAGAAAACAATATGCCACATAGAACGAACAAGTACAACTGAACCCGTCTTTAAAGCCACTGTATAGTAATGAAATTGCGGTATAAACTCATCAAAAGTTACTTACATTATATTTGCATTTTCCATTGTGTCTCTGTGTAGGGCAGACCCGAAACACCACTCCTTCTTTGCCGACGTTACTTCTTCTAATGAACGTGGCTCATCGTTTCGTTTCTGAAATTTTATTCATTATCTTTTCTTAGTCTTTCAGGATGGTCCCGGCCTGTCAAGGTCAAATCACAATAGAACCTTATATTGGGTCGTGGGCCGTTCCGCCACCCGAGCAAAACATCAAAGCAGCTGACCTTCACTTTGAGCGAGCACACATTTCTAGTTAGCTGCAGTTAGTTTTAGGGACATCTTGTCTGCGTGCCTTTTTTTTTATTGTCCCTATGGGTCGGCCATGTTTTTGCAATACGGAAACATTCTATAATTTTTGTAAAAATGATTTATATTACTGTTTGGTTTAATTGCAATGGGCCTGCAACATGAGGAGACTCGAGAGAACAGACAATCAAATTACAATCATTTAAACCGTGATGTGTATTTCTCAATGAGCTCTGCTTTAGGTGGACATGGAACAGAGGCAATGTTGGGTGGCAATGCAGTTGTCCCCTGCATAGGTTCGTTCACCACTCCATGTATGTGCCTATCGAGGACATCTACGATAAGTCTCTCAATAAACTCATATTGCATATCCTCAAACACTGGTTTGATCACCCATTGTTTACTTCTTTTAGTGAAGGCCTTATTGTAGCGAAGCGTCCCTAAAGTTCCGGTCGTCCTACTTTGTTGACGGCCAACATTATGGTTATGTGCCAAGACCGCTAAAAGAGTCCGATTTATCATGCCTTCCATGCCAAAATGCAATCTTTTGGGCCTGTACTTGAGGCACATATTGTGGAACACCTCCAAATCTCCTGTGTGGCAGAATTCCGTGAGTCCCCTCAAAGCTTTTGTTATAGTTTTATCAAATACAATCTTTTCAATGGCTTTGTGAGTGGGTGATGAAGGAATCAACCACTTCTTCTTCCGTGCCTCCTCTGTGGACAAATGGCCATGTTCACATTTGTGGAAATGCTCATTTGTCGACCATCGATGTACGTTGCTACAGTGCAACATTACTGACCGCCATTTTTCCAGTAGAATTTCCAACGACCCTTCACATGTTTTTGAGCTCCACCAAAGATGGTTGCTGATTGACTTGGACCACTGTGAAATACCTTGCAATTCTTTTTTTTTACCTGCAGCAGACAATTTTTTATTGATTGATTTTGCAAGATGCCAAACGTCAAATTGGTGATTTATATTTTTGTACTGTTCTCTCATTGTCTTGGCAATTGAAACGTGTCTGTCCGTGGCTATCAGGTCGATCACCATTCCCCGCGATTGTAGTTCTTGCAATGATGCTACAAAGCCAACTTTCTCCATGGCCACTGAGGATGTACTTTGTGACACCTGCACGACCACCGAACTCACAATTTTCTTACTTTCCATGTCCTGAAAGTGGTAGGTGCAGTACTTGGCTGAAAATCCTGGGCTGTCGCACTGTCCATCACCGGCTAACCTGAAGCGTTTGCCCGCGAATGTACTTTCCATTGACATTTTTTCCATTCTCCAAGCTTCGCTGATGGCTGGAAATAGATAATCGGTTTGGTATTTGTAGAACTGACTTTTCGCAATGAAATGGATTCCCACAAACTGAAAGAAATACTGTAACTTTTTAAAACTTGAACCACTAAAAAGTGCGGCCGCTGCACAAAGTAGATTGCCTGCTGGCAGTTGCCCCAGCATGGGTTGTGCAGACCATGCGAACGGATGATATTGTGTACAGGTGGCATGTATTTTAAGGTTAGTGCCTCGAATTGCACGAGTCACATTAATCAATGGCTCCCCACATACTTCCCCACCAACCGAATGCCCACATTTCATCATCATAATAATATCCATCAAACAGCTATCGAATACAATGAATTTGGCCTCTTTCCTTATACTTTCACTCTGCATCCCAGCTGGTTCGGCCTGTAACGTTGAGGACATGTCACTCGCATGAAAGGTACAATCTCTGATATCGTCTTCCGCTATGCTGAGTGATATTGATGGTGTTTCATTGTCGTCCACGTCATTCTCTTCCATTGCAACATCTGTTCCTTGTCCGGAGATGGGAGAAAAAAACAATGTCTTCAACTTTCGCGCGCTCTTATTTTTTGCGGGTGTGGATTCTGTGAATTGATCTCCGACTGCATCCAAACTACCAGGAGGACATTCACTATCAATGGCTGGTGGTGGTATAGCTCCGTTGTCAATCACTTCATATTCTTCCCATTGGCACGATGCATCTCCAGTCTCAAGTCCCTGCCAAAAGGTTTGACAAGCAACATCTCTCGTTCGCTTCACTGTCTGTGTAGATTTAGTTCTTACACCCACTCGCAACTAGAGGACAGATTAGAAAAGGGATGTTCAGTTTAAACACAACTTACAGTATTGAACTATTGACAGTGAAAGACAACATAATATAGTGAACAGGACACTAACCTTCTTTTGCTTTCTTTTCTTTGAAACTTTCTTGCCTCGAACTTCAACATCTGGACGCTGTTGCTCCGACTCGTGTGTGCATGTCTCCACTTCCTCTCGCGCTGCAACGACTATATTTTCATGATAAGCACATCCATCACTCACTGAGGCTCCATCGACTCCCTGAAACATAGAACTTTCATTAGTATGTATAATAATATTGAAAACACAAAATGTACTTGGGGACCAATACCCATACGTACATCTCAATAGCAAAACACGAATGAACGCATTGTGTAGAACATTCAAACGACAATAGTTCACGCATTGTTGATCTAGTTAGATTGAACTGTCAAGATCCATACCTCGGGCTCCGCATAGACTTCCATTGATGATATTATTGAAGATGACGCTTCAGCAACTCCCTGAAACACAGTAATTGCATTAGTATGCTTTTCTATTTTGTTAAAAAGAACATAAACTTTGAGCAGGCGTCAACGGCTCATCTAAATAGACCTGCACAAATGATCAGTTGTCTAAAATAAATAATGGATATGTAAATATGATTCGATTTGCTCGATCGTTGGAAGTGTCACCACCCAGAGATCTGCATCAACTACTAGGGGTGATGTTCTTGTAGAAGAAGCTCCGTCATCTCCCTGAAACATAGTACTTGCGTTAATAAAGAAGGAAGTATAGCGGATGTAATCACGTCATATGATTTCGCTTGATCGAACTGTCAGTATCCATACCTCGAAATGCATAAGAACATCAAGGGACGATGTAACTGCGGTGCACACTTCTGCAAGCTGTTGCGCCGACCCGTAACTGCATGCTCCCCCTTCTACTTGGACTAATGCTCCATCGACTCCCTGAAACATAGGACTTTCATTAGTAATGAACACAATATTGAAAAAAGAAGACAAATAGGAGGGCGACGACAGAAGGACATATCAATGGCTAAAAACGAAAGAAACGTACCTCGAGCATCTGAGTGACATCTACGGTTGTCGTCAATGCGTTGGACTCCTCAGCATCTCCCTGAAAGACAGTACTTGCATTATTTTGGATAACAATAATTATAACTGAAAACAAAGACTAGAGGACGAGTACAAGGGTGTACCATTAGGTAAAATAATTACACGATCAATTAAAACTATTGATTTACATGCCTAAAACAAGTCAGTGTCAGAATAGCTAAGTAAGATTACCCGATAGGCGCTTGAAGTGGCTGATGACTGCAATAACGACACGGATGGAGAATCTTCCGCCTTCATATTGAGTGGATACATAAATGGGGAAATTATTGTTAGCTACTGCTACACACTACCGCAAGGCCGAGAACTAGATCCGTAAACTTGACTCACCAGTGGAGGCATGTGGACGAATAGAGTGGGAATAGCGGTTGAGAGCAATTTTCGCCTCGCTCGCGGTGTTTTCTTCTTTATTAGCAATGATGTGGAGTACATGTCTGGGCTAAAGTGCCTGCTGCAGATGCGGTATCGATCACCCCTCTTGTCCGCAAAGACTTCTAGGACTCTACTTTCTAGCTCAGAGGCTGGATATCCGCAATATCGGACCCATCCTCTTATCTGATCTATTGTCTTAGGGAAAACATGCATTATAGTACCTTCAGATTTGTTATGGGTCTTCGAAGGGCAACCGCCAATGGAACAGGCAGGCATTATGGAAAGTTCTGAAAAGTAAAGATCAACAATTCTCTATGAATACCAATGTGTTAAAACAGTAAATGACACATAAAAGGTTCAATGCAAGGTCCGTTTTGGTTCTTGGAACTATACACGTTATTCACATGCGGATAAGTATTTCAATAACTTTCAAAAAATAGAAAAAGTAATTTGACTAAACTCAGAACATGTGACTAGTTCCTTGCATGTACTGTCGTGAACGAAAAGAAAACATGGATGCAATTTGATGACTACTAGCAAATAGATATAAATTAAAAAATTGGACGCAAAATGATTATGGTACATGGACTTACCTTGACGAACAAACAGTTAGATGCAGGGATCAGAGTAGTTTCTTGTCGTAGAACAGGGAGCAGTTCACAGGTTGCAAACTGACGAGTTTGCTCAAAGTGGTCACGGAAGTTCACAGAGACGAAGAGCAGATAACCAGCACCTTCACGGGTTGACTAGCAAAGCGCAAAGAAGTTCTCATTAGAAATATGAGGTGGGTTATAAAGAATTCGAACCAGGGGTGTGTTTGTGAATGAATGACGTGTATATGTCGTGGCATTATGTGGATTGCAGGGGGCCGTCCAGCGTGAGGGGGATGCTTGGCAGGAGACACGGGGTCTGGAGGTAGACATGGGAACAACAAACCCATGCTCTATAGACCACTTTGAAGTGTACATGGTCTTTGGCACCTCTTGGCCTTTATCGCTCCCTGACAGCTCCACTTGCCAGCAGCTCAAGTACCCCGGTGCGAACTGCCTTTGATAGGGCGGGGGGTGGATCGGGGCGGTGGTCGTGCAGACAAGACACAGGAAGACTCGTGAATGGAGACACACTTATGTGGATTGCAGGGGGCCGTCCAGCGTGAGGGGGATGCTTGGCAGGAGACACGGGGTCTGGAGGTAGACATGGGAACAACAAACCCATGCTCTATAGACCACTTTGAAGTGTACATGGTCTTTGGCACCTCTTGGCCTTTATCGCTCCCTGACAGCTCCACTTGCCAGCAGCTCAAGTACCCCGGTGCGAACTGCCTTTGATAGGGCGGGGGGTGGATCGGGGCGGTGGTCGTGCAGACAAGACCCGTTTGCCGCAGGGCCTCACCAAGGAGAGGCCATCTAACTGAATGTAAGAGGATGGCTGCAGGATCTACTACATGGAAGGCAGGGGGGTGAGTTTATAAATACCTCACCCTCCCAGGAGAATATACACTAGATTCATTTAAAAAATCAAAACAACCATTGTTAAAATATATGTTGGGCTTTATTTTAGATTTTAATTAAACATAAATAATAAACATTACACATTGTAAAGTTGAGGTTGCAGCACATCGAGGGAAAATCCGCGGTATTGTCCACTGTCACTGGGGAAATGTTGTCTAATGGCAAGTACCGCACAGGCAGGTATTACTCTCCGAACGCGGTGTCCGAGCCTCCCGTGAAGCCACCAAGTGAAGCAACGATAGGCCACCAGCCTGTACCACCTGTGAAAAAAAAAGATGCAAACTGTATTAAACTGACCAAACTTTCTTATCAATGTCGATTCAGGTAACACATGTCATTTTTCTTAGAAAAAAATTATATCTAGAAAATGCACTATATGGAACCAATTTACATGCGTTCCAATGATATGTAAATGTAATTTTATATGTGGGAGACGACCATGAAATAGTGGTGGCATCACTGACATCACAAACAGAGTATACTTACTCGTTACTCGGATTACGCGGACGAACAGTGCCACGAAGTTCGTGCATAAGCACCATCATCATCCTCAACACTGTCCGTGAGAGGCAGGCTTCCCTGAACTCTGGCAGCTCGGTGATGCATTGCGGACTTTGCTCGCCTTCCTGCTGACTTTGCTCGCTTTCCGAAATGTAGGCCAAGCACCCGGAATTTTCACGGCAGCAGCAGTTCTCCTCCTCAGTTGGCATTAGCTCGCACCGATTGCACGTGCACCAGGTGGAGACGCCGTCCATGCGACATGGTCCAGGCTCTTCATCCGTTGACTGGTCCTCCCAACTGCCGTCCGAATCCCCATCGTTTTCGCGTGCTTGCCTTTCCAGTAGTTCTTCCTCGGTGTACTCGGGCTCGTACATATACGGCATTATTGTGGCCATTGTGCGGTAAAGATAGTAAAATAATTTATAGCGGTGGTACTGGTATCTGTTCACACGGGCTACAAGCGGCGAAGGTAGCTGACCAGAGCACTGAAACGAGTCACAGAATACTCAAAGTAACACAGAGAGAGGAATGGAATCGAAAATCTGCTGCTGTATGTTGTGAAACGGTCTGTTTATACTTATTGGGGAAAGAGGCGTCCTGCCATTTCCATGGCAACACGTCAATAGCTGAGGCGCAGCGATTGTTGACACGAGACGTGCTTGAAATGGGCAGTACGCGTCTGCTGATGTCAGGCTCAGGGGCGGGGGATTTGATTTAGTGCCGCAAAGGCAGGTGAGCCAGGTCGATGCGGCGGAATGATAGGATTATCACAAAATGGAGGCTGATTTCGAGTGCGATAAGGGGCGAAAAGTCGGGTAAGGTCCATAGGAAAGTTTCCTACGATCTACCGATTTATGCTTACAAACACATGGCCGACCCGTAGGGACAATAAAAAAAAAGTCCCGGAACTCTCCTTTAAAGTAACACCCAACTATGGATTGCTTAAAGCGTGCAGTAAAAGAAAGAACATAGATTTGACACTTTAGTTGGCTTCATAGAAATGCTTTTCACTGCCAAAGAGGCGGTGCACATTGCCATATTGTGCAAGCATTTGCTGGCACTCATCTTTTAGCATTCGTGCCCGTGGAGGCCGCAATTGCCATATACATGTGTACAATAGCCATGCACTGAGTAGGCCCAAGTGAAATGCATGTCTGGGTTAATCTTCCCCACTGGCCCGTTTGCTTGTGAGGGGCAAAAGCTGGAAATGTCATGCTTTGTAAATTAACAACTGCATATTGCCACCAACCCATGGATAATGTACTGTGGACAATAGAAAAGCAGCCAGTACCAGACATTTTGAATGTTTGCTTGCAAATGCATTTTATAAAGCAGTTATAAATACGAGCTTTGCAGCAAAAGGTATTAATTTCTGTCTACTTACACTAGAAGGAAAAGATACGACCAATGCTTCAAATATGTTATTTTTCAAACATGGTTTAATACAAGGCCTGAGGTTAAGCCATCGGAAATCCTCCACTGCAAGCCCCTTTTGTCACTGTTATTGCAAAGTGGCATCTAAGAATAGCACTGTGAGAGGCATCACGTTAAATAAACACGTCAAAACGGGAGCCATTTTAAACTGGAGTGACTCGAAAAGGAAGCAATAGCCAAGAGCAGAGGTAGTCCTGGGGAAAGGGTTCTTTCCGTAAGAGCGTTCTTGGATTGAATGACGTATGCCAGGTGGTGAGGGGTTAGGGGCAGGAACATATGCCAGGAACAAGGAATGGAGGACAGAACCATATTTTAACATTTCTAGGGCGGGACAGTATTTTCAAGTTGCATAGAGCAGCCCCGAGGGCAGAATGCAGGACAGGTGGGTAGGAGTGGGTGGATGAGGGACCTCCTTGGCTACCAGGTGGAGTCTAAGCCTTGATTTGAACAGTTCCCATGAAGATCTGTCTTTGATGACCAGGGAAGAGCCTTCCAGTCAAATAAGGGAAAGAAGGAAAAAGGAGAGAATTGTCCTGTAAAAAAGCATTGCTAGATTCTGCAACAAGACTGGAATGCCACTGTTAGGGCAAGGCTTCTTCAGCGCTCCGGATTAAGGCGCTATATAAATAACACATCATTAACATTATCATTATGATCAGAGCTGAGAGGAAATGCATTTATCCTAGTGTTTTGCAGCGTTCTTTTGGGAGATGGGCAGTGCAGCAGTGCGAGCCTGGGCAGACACAGTGAGGTGAGCCTCAGAACAGGCTGGGTCGGGCAGGCCGGGAACTGTATTTGTATATGAATAATGTAACATAGATCTTCTATGTTATTTATAGACCAGTGCTCACCTGTTTGGTGTACAGTTTGTGGAAAACCCATTACAGGTTGGGGTGTTTTAGCTCTTTGCTAATGCAGCCTAATCCCAGAGCACAACCCTGAACTTTGAATGCGTTTCATTTGGACTCGCTCTCTGCTCTCTAATCCTAAAATAGCACGGTGGATCAGGTGTCTACCGCCGAGACCTCTGTGCGTCCTTCCAGGTGTGCAACTGGCTCATCCTTTCTGCAGGACCAGAGGCAGCTTCGCATCCATTTGTTCTCCTATAACTGAATTTCATCAGCACATTTATTGACGCACCAAGAAGCCATTCATTTAAATAGTGTAATGATATGACCACATGCTCCTAATTAAGGTGCTGCTAACCAGGGCTCCAGGTAATATTTTGGAGTGTGAGTATTTAGACTCCCTATTTTGCGATTTGCAGGTAATCTGATTTCTTTTAGGTGTAAAAAAGGAAATTTCCAATTCCAATGCAGAGTAAAAATCTATTTTAATTCCTAATCAGGTGTTTGTGTAATCCATACTTCTTTGCACCTAGTTATTTATGCACATTTAAAGACGCATATATCCTGTAAAGTTCCTCTTCTGGTCAAGCAGTGGTAATAGTAGAATTCCTTTCTATGGCACTGCTCTGCTCGTACCACTGATCTTGTTGCGCCTAGAAACAGGCGTGCTATAAATGACTTATCATATCACATCATGTCAAGATATGCCTAAGGAGGGAGGCAGGTATATGTCCAGTGTTTCCTTTTTTTGTTGGGAAAATGTGTACTCCTTATTTCTATTGAATGGGAGTATTTGCCAATGCATTCGCACTTATCCACTACAGGGTAGTATAGCTCAGTGGCAACGGGCTCATCTTGGAAGCAAGACTACACGGAGCAACACGCGTTCCAATCCCAGGTCCATGCTTGGAAACCTCTCTGGCATTAAGCACTTTATAAAAAAAATGTATAATAATGATACTACCTGACAAAAATGCTTCAATCAACATTGACCGCTCATACAGTAGCTCCTTCAAATCCATAAGGACTACAGTATTGCAACTATAGATTTAAAAGTGCTCCATAGCTTTAATTGACTCAGATGTCATTTGGCTTTTTTTTTGTACCCAGTTTCACCCTCAGGTTGAGGGCGACCTGGATAGTGTACAGTAGTGGTCCACACACAGCTGTATTTTCTAATGCAGAAAAGAGTTCAATGTGACTCTTTTATACACTACATGGGAAAGGTGAGAGGGTAGGTATCAGATTTGCCGACCTACATCCCCATTCATTTGATCTTCATCTACTGGAAAAAGTTTAAATCCTTCTGGGGATCTCAGTCCACATCTCAGGTAATGAACAGATTTTCAGGGTGAGAACCCACCTTCCCATTGGTATTCGGCCAGAGATAAATACCTCTTTACCGATGTGATGGGAGGGGAGAGAAAACAAGCCGTATTTTGCAAATACCAGTAAATCTATGGTCATCCCCACCTAAAATCGGACATAATCCATTGTAATCAGCCTAGAAATGACTGCCACCATGTTTATCAGGGCAGACGCGTTTGCTGATTGCCGCCATTCACATCTGGACATGGTACAGGTCACATCAGGCTCACTGCATGCGTGCAGTGAATGCCATGGAAACTCTCACAGATCCTGGGTTCCTGTAACTTTCAACACGCACCCCCAGAGTCTCTTCAATCTGTCTACGCAATGTGTCAAAGGACGATCTGAATTGCTGGGAAGAGTGTGTGGAAGAGGACAGTGTATCGGTCACGCTTCTTACAGCGATCCATGGGGCTTCTGGGAAGAAGCCTTTAAGCGTTGCACTTTACAAGTAGTATCACTTTTGTTCCATCTATATGTTGAGCTCTCATGTCACCCCCACTTTGCTTACACATCCTCAAGATACTCAGTGGGACAAATGAAAAAGAGCTGAATCTGCTTGTACAGACTGCCAACTCCAAGATGGAGGTCACGTGTTTTTTTTGTGTGACTGCAGCATTCAGTCGAGAGGAGGGATTGGTACGTCATGTGTGTGTGTATATATATATATATATATATATATATATATATATATATATATATATTGCTTGTGAGTGGGTGAGTGGGGGCTTTGTGGAAGTGCCAGGCACTGTGATTGGGCGTGCTGACGTTTTTTACTGTGGTGGCAGGTGTTTAGGAACGTTTTCTTTCTTTTAAGCTGCAAGTACTGTGTCCAAGTACAGGATTGACTACATCTAAGCAAGTGTGTGGATATTGCTTTAAAACAACCACAGCCCTGGCCCAGCCAGGCGTTTCATGAAATGGCTGTTATCTGTAAGCCATTCTGCATGCAAGTCACAAGAACCCTAACCATGCTATGGTAGTATTGATCGAAAGATGGTTTTCCAATATGTTAAAGACTGCCAACTGCAAGAGGGCGGGCAGTAGATAACCTGACTACATGTATGTATGTATGGGATTTATAAAGCACAAGAATAGCTGGGAAACTACGGAGTGGTGTACATAGGGGACACACCCTGGGGGTTAAAGGTAGGATGCATGGGTAGCGGAAGTAGTTGGAATGGGTTAAGGTAACATGGGAGGGCGAGCTCAGGAGGCGATGCAGTAGAATTGAGTGGAGCCATTGGTGAGTTGTTCCTGGAAGAGTAAGGCTTTCAGGTCCTTCACGGAGCGTGGGATGGATGGGGCCAGTCATATGTGCATTGAGAACTTGTTCCAGAGACAGTGTGTGCAACGGTTAAAAGGGCCTTTTTCCAAAGGTTCCCTCTTCCAGTGTTTGTTTTCATGATGGCAATGTTGTGACATCTAGTGGAGTGTTGGCCTCCAGATATGGTGAGTGTCTTGGCCAAGTAGAGTGGTGTTTTGGTTGTGACTGCTTTTTGGTAATGCAGTCGGTCTTGAACAATACGTATGATGTGGCCTCATTTTCTTGGTACTATGATGAGGCAGGCTGCAGCACTCTGGGCAATTTTCAATTAAGCCAATGTGGCCTCTGGCCCTCTTGCAAGTAGGTTGTTGCCTCCATTGAGATGACCGAGAACCAGGGCTTGGTCAACTGAACCTCGGGACAGGAATGAAAGACTTGACTTTGCTTGCAAGTGTGATGTGGTACCATGCAGTTTAGGTCTTCTTGGTGGTGCGTGTTTTGAATGAGGGGGTCACAATCGATGGCCAAGGTGAGAGATGTTGCACTGGGGGTCAGTTGAGGTATGAATCTGATGAGCTTCATTTCAGGCAGCCAATTGCGGACCTGGGCATTGTTGGTGGAGTTTCTTAGGAGAATCAATCTGGTCTTGGGTTGAGCTGCAGGTAGGCCCTTGACATCCAGGCTTGTATGAGGGACAGACAGAGCATGAGTCGATGGAAGTCATTCATGCAAATGCTATTTTCATCGAGCTGCATGTCATCTGCATGTTGGTGTACCTTGATGTCAGTATTGTTGAGGGTTTCTCTCAGAGGTTCCACATTTGTGTTAAAGATGATCGGGGGCGCGATGCAACCCTTTGGTACTCAGGGTATTGCCATTGTGTGAGATGTACAGCTCTGAAAAAATTTCTTTATTTCAAATGAATTCTTTAATATGTGCAGAATGAGATCAATTGAACCACGTCATTACAACAGGACAATTGTCACTTTAGGTGTAATGAATAACCCGGTGCTCAGTAGCGCTCAAGGGAATAGGTGGTAGTCGTCCACAGTACCACTGAATGAAACACAATCGTGCCCTATACTGTGCTGAGAGTCCAGAAATGCAGACATCACAAAAAAGAGAAAATCCAATTGAAACATTTTTCCTGACTCCAAAGGAAAATGTCTCCTTAAACAAGGGCAACGACCATTGGCCAAATAATATTGAACAGCTTGCACGATAAATCACTGTAAATCGGAAATCTGCTGCAGTCAATACATTCCCAGAAGCCCTCTGCAATCGGATCATTTCGGCTGATAAACAATATAGTTAGCCCAGATGGCAGTGGGAACTATTGTGTGTCGGCACTATGGTAGGGCAGCACTCCCGCCCTCGGGATCCTTGGGACTTTAGTGGGGGTGTTGAAGTACAGACATACATGACTGTTTCAGGGCCCTGGAGAGGCTAGACCCTGCAGCCATTGTTCATAGCACGCATCCTATACACGTAGTGATGTGTACAGCCGTAAATACTTGTTTCCTGAGCATCAAAATATGTGTTGCCATGTTTCATTTTGGGTGTTTTACCATAATATCAGTTAACTGAAGGATTTCCCTTGACGTTTGAAATATCAAGCGACCTGCATACTTTGCCCGGATGTTGTCACAGCAAGCAGACTCCGGGAAATTCTTTTGTTTTTCCCCATCTTCGACAGCCCTAAAGAAAACCTAGTGTCACCCCTCCATTCTCTCCACCTTGCCTCACTAGATATATTTCAAACTGCTCATGGCAAGGTGTCTGTCTGGTGATGTAACGTGCAGTTTCAAGCTTATTTACCCTGGTGCAGCCTTCCCGAGCATGGCGCTTGCAGTGAAGAGGTACTGCATGCCTGCTCACATCTAGGGAGAGTGCTGCCATGAGAGCTGGGTCTGAATCTAACCTTATCCAATGCCATTTTGGAATTTCATTTTATTTTATTGCTTGTTTGCCCCTTCGACAGTTAGCAGACACGCGTTGGGCCAGCGGTTAGCCTCCTAGCTTGGTGACCAAGGGACGCGTCTGTGCTCTTGGGAGCCAACTGCGGTCCAGGTGCTAATACAGTTCACATCGGAGCCCCTCATGGCCAATGCCCTGCTGTGCCTCTCTTCAAATGTTAGCACTCGTTTAAATTACAGGACTTTGACTATGCTGCTTTGTTGAAATGTGTGCTACTGTTTGAGCTAGTGCGCAGTGCCTCATTCTTTCATTTCATTTATTAGAGTCTGCATCTCATATAATGCATGTACTGGAAACACTGGGGCAGGGCCAAACCCGGGAAGATTTAAAGCATCGAATAGTCTATTATTAACCCTCTCGCCTCCTAAGCTACCCCACAACCCCCAGACTCCGCATCTAGCTGTACTGTAACATCAATTTGGGGCTTCCGGGTTATATGGAGTCATGTGTTGACCCCTGCAAAAGCCACTGCTCTTGTGACCCGTTGCCCTCTGTCCTTTCGTCTCTTTCTAAGCTGTGGGGTCACACCTCTACAATGAACAGTTTATGTCTACTCAGTTTGCAAGGTGACATGAGCTTGAATATTACACGCCATGCTAACAGCTGTTTATGCATACTACGGCAACTTGTGAGGACAAATATTCATTTTCTAGGGTGTGGTATGTTCAGTAACCATACAAAAACACACTTCCAGTCTCAAAGTGCGACTCGCTCCACAAAATGATGATTAATACTCGTTAGTCTAAGATATAACATAGATGCTGGAGCCTTATTCCTGGTATTTTGGGAATCCTGGCCAGAGTTTGTTCTGGAGTAGGATATCCTCTGGCCAAATCGCAAATTCTGATTGCAATGAAATAAGATCTTGTGTTGAAGCTCAAATCACAACTGTTTTGTTGAATCCCCATGTTATGGGATCTGTAGACAAACTCTTTGCATCGTGTATGGTGCGCGCGGTGTGATATATGCTATTTATTGATTGAAGAAAAGCCCTGAGGGAGAGCCAAGCTCGAAACATGTGTTGGCTATTTGTTTTTAAATGCTATTTGCATGTCAATCCAGAAACTGTTATTCTTCGTTTAGGCCACTTTTGCCTTATATGGCTAATTGCTGTCAATACTGTTATAACAATTTCATAGCATTTAATATACTTTTGAATATTTAGCACATCTAAAGAGTATTGATCATCATTTTGGGGAGCGAGGCGCACTTTAAGACTTTTATCATTTCTTTTGGGTGACATTTGGGAAGCGACCCCACCAGTCACAACTGTGACTCCAAACTACTGATAGTCCCTGGCCTTTAGTGCAGGTTAAAGGTTTATTCCCACTCTTTTCACTTAGGCTCAGAAACATTACACAGGACACAGAAAGGGGTTTTAATAAAAAATAGCACTAAACATTGACATTTAAAGAAAGAAGGAAACACAATTAAGGACTTATTGAAGCAAAATTTGTAAAAACTGTAAAATACAGTTAAATCAATAAAAAAAGAAAAAAAGGAAAGGGGTTTTACACCCCAAGGGTCTTTGCTTGTTAACTCTTTCGGATAGGGTTTGTATAAACACCTCCCTGTTCTAGGGGTATGTACTACACATGAAAAGGGAAACTATAAGAAGAACAGTGTACAGGATTGGTAAACACAAAACTGACATCCTTTTCAGGTGCTGTACACCTCAGGTGTATCCAGTATCTGTGATGATTGTTATCCCTAATCTAATGCCATTATGTGTCTCTCTGTGGGACATCCTATTCCAATAAGAAAAGTCTCCAGAGAAATGTGGCCAAAATATATTTTCAAACCCAACCTTAATGAGCCCATAGCCTTCTGTATACCCTAATCTACAAAACAAATATTACAAGTATTGGCTCAACAGAAAGTTCACAGCCTAACCTTTGCATGTCATTTCCTATTCTATTATCATTGGTATCACATTCTTGTGTGTAGGCTTTTGTCTCAGGTACTAAGTTTGTTTGATGCTTCTTGGACTCTCTGCTTTCACTGAGGTCCCTCAAGAACTCCGGCATCTGTGTGCATTTTGTATCACCTCTCAGGGTTCTTCAGTGATCAACAGCTTCTTCAACCTCTTGAAGCTCTGACACAACCAAGCTTCAGACCTCCTCTCGCCTTGTATCGTGGCTTAAGGTTGTTACCAGCTCCTGCCAAACCTGTGTCTTTCAGGCTTCTCTGCTGGCTCCCATCTGAAGCTGGGTTATATTCCAAGTGTCCCTGTTCTCCCACCAACCCTTCATCTGAACGTGGTTATCTCCCAAGGTTTTTACAGACCTTACCGGCACGATTCCAAATTGTCTCCCTCTGGACACTTCATTTCTGGTGGTTTTGATAGGCCCTCTTGAGCCGGTGGTGCTCTGAATCATGTGTGGTTCCTGCTGGAACATTGGGTGTAGGCTTCGCAAATGGTCCTTCTTGGACCTTATGGTTTAGACTAAAAAGATTGTCCCACCCAGACATTGGCTTCAGATTCGAATTGCAAGACTTGCATCCCCCTGGAACGAGTATTTCTCCCCCACCCCCTCCCTCTGGATATTTCTCGGTCAGTCAATAATGTACTTGCACTGCTGACAATGAGTGGTGCCCTTATCGCCCCTAACTTGGGGTTGCAGGTGAACGGGCTTCAGAATCTGGGTTCTCCAGGTGCCTCATGCGGTGAGACGGCCTTGTTAAGTAACCCGGTTCACTTGTCCTTCCACAGTCTCCCGGCGGGGACAGCTTGTAGGGGTAGTCTGCTGAATATTTCTTCCATGCACTGCTCCTTTTTATCAACTCTCTCACAGTTTTCTACCTCATCAGCCAAGGCGCACGAGGTGACACATCTGCATTCTTGGCAACTGAGCTGCATTTGGTTTCTCACCACCCATTTTATTCTCCTGATGCTGGGGCTTGACTTGCGGCCACATTCCGAATTGGTTATGCCCCATTTCTTTTCGAACTTGTTCTTTTGATTGATTATTTCGCAAGACAGTCTTAAGGTTCCCTGTGAAAAGATTAGTAGCAGGGATTTTAGAGTGGCTCCTTCTCTCCGGTGCACAGTGAGATGCTGGTGATTCTCTCTCCGGGGAAAGTCTAGCCTGGCACAGAGAGGACTGCAATAAAACCTTACCCTTGGCCTCTTCTCGTTAGAACAGTAGGTGTGGCCTTTCTCTATACTGTATGGCAGTTCAGGGTGAGGGAGAGTGGTGCTGGGGGATAGATTCTGACTACACAGTACTCAGCTTTTAGTTGTGAGAGATATTTGTACTGACCAGCCTTTATCTCGATAAATATTTTTGACTACAACTCACTTGTTCTTCAGCCGTCATAGTCAATGGGGAGAGATTGTGAGAGTTGCAGTGAAAAACCTCAGGAGAGGAGTCATGGGGCGCAACAGTCTGGTTGGGTGGGTCATTTGGAGGAAGGCAGAACTAGGTTGATTGGTATGGGGTGACAGTTCGTGGAGCACTGGTATGCTCAGGTTGTACCTCGATGAGATACTCAAAATCAATACTAGGCCATGGACCCTGTTGCAGCAAGCTCCCCATTCCCCTTTTACATTGGGCCTCTTTACAAGTTTGGAGGTAGCCATGCCGTTTTTAAGGCAATTCGTCCTGTTCAATTTGGGTGGTTATGCAAAGCCAATTTCACGAAATGTGCATATTTCACCTTGATATGCTAATTTCTGGCGACATCACATCCCATTGTGTTGATGATTCCCCCCATTTTAATTTTTAGGACTTGACCCCTGCCCACGTAGTTACTTAGGATGCACAAATGTCACTGCATTTCTGCATTGTTTGGTGAAATTGCTTCGCACCCAGGAGTGTGTGGAGAGGTGGCAGGCCTACTGATTCAGTGTTTCTTTATGCACCCAAAAGTCCTTCTTCTGGGGGTGGACTGGGAACCAAAAGAGGCCCTGAAATAATGTTCAAAGTGGCCCCATATTATATATTTCCAGCAAGCCCAACCCTTTTCCTATGAAAATAAAATATGTTACAACGCAAAAGAGGCCCAGGGTGCAAAGGACTACTGGGATATCTTCAAAGTTCCCCATGGGCCATGCCTATGAAGTACATTCCCGAACCTCTTGAAAATCATGGCCATCACCAAGAATGTGGCAGGTTCTGACCCTCTCTTCATGTACCACTCATTAGTGTGCTTCATCTGGCTTATTTCTCGCTCTGCCACTCCACTCACTCGCCAACCTCTTAGGCTGGTTGGTCCGGCCACTGACCTTTCTCCCAGTCCCGGGTGACATGCTGTTGTGATGCACACACCAAGACGATGTCCAGCACTGGTAGAGATGTCGGTGCAGAAAGAAACAACAGCATGTAACTGTCATGGGCTCACACAACTGTGAAGAACAAAACACACAGTACTGTACCCCCTGCAGTATCAAACCCTTCCAATGCTGATGGAAAATGAATGAGGCCCTCGTCATGGGTAGGGTTGTAATGAGAAGAAGCGCAAAGTATTTCCCAGTGCAGAAAACGAGAAGGTAATAGTTTATTATGAGAAGGGATAGGATAGAGACATAACATACAGTGCGGCAACTTAGCAAGGATGGCGAGAAGGACCTTCTTATTCGCTGGAGGGGGTCAAATTTGTCTTCCTTTGCGGTGACATTATCCTTCTCCTTCTGGGGTCCTTTTCCCTTCATGACAGGCTCATACATGTTATAGTCGGTATGTGGGCAAGGCAAGCTGTTTATGTGGCATGCTCCGCTTTTTGTTGTAGAACATATATGCTTCCATTTACAGTTTGGTGCCGTCGGATTGGTTCAAGTCTTGGCAAATACTGTGCCAGGCTTTAAGTCGCAGTAATTGTTCAACTGACAGTCTCTCCCTCTATTTAAAGCACCTTTGTGGATCATTGTAATGTCATCAGCAAATGCCTTGCTTTTTCCTATTTGAAGGTTTCCATACTATGTAAGCGTAGACCTTGAGGGTGTCTAGTAACACTGCTCAGGGAAGGCAAAGCAGTGCACTTGGGCTGGAATGCAGTGCAAAGCAACCTTAATGGCCTGAAAATTGTAGTTCTCAGTGAGCGAGCGGAGGGCAGCTTCCGCTGGACAGTGATTTAAAAGAAGCCGGTGCTGGTAGCCATCCAGTTGCGGGAGAAGCAGGATTCATTGAGATGGGCATATTCTTCCTGTGTATCGGTTGCCTTTCCAACCACATTTGCAAGCTCTAAATTGGGCCTGTAAGGATCTCACTCTAAAATCCAAATCAAAACAGCTCATTTCATTGTGCGAAAGGTCACACACCTTCACACAAAAACATCCGAGGCAGAAGAGGCGGTGGGTCACCATTCTTCCCTGTTTCACAGTGGCACTGGGAATTAAGTACATGGCCTTACCCCGTATCTCTTATTGTAGTCTTTGGAGCAGGAGCTGCAGCATCCTAGACCTCGGCCAGTTCACCTCGATGACCAATGACCTGCCCTGGCAGCAGTTCTGGTTCCTTTGGATGTATTCTGTATGATCGGTATTAATGTTCTGTATGTCTGAAAATTAAATGAGAAGAACATTGGTTGGCCGTAATTTATTGGGGAGCCTGGACTTCAGGTTAAAAAGGCCAACTGCTTCAGCGTAGCAGGTGTTAAATGTGCTGTCTACTAAACGCATCTATGGGTGTGGAACCCCATGCATGTATCCTATTACTGTAGGTTGCAGGAGTTGAGTTTGCCCAAGGAACATTTGGATTTAAGTACAAACAGACCTGGTAAAATACAGTTTGACACAACTTTATGCCATTTGAACCAGTGCATTAAGCCGAGAAAAACAATGAAATTAATAAATACATAATGTTTGCTTAGCACAGTGACAAAATAATATACGTGAGCAGGTTGAAACCTGGTGCCCAGTTGATTGAGGTGTTCACCAGGATCAAACCCTTGTTCCTAATTGATTGCGGCTACATCGGCCAGGTTCTCAACCTGGTGTACCGCAGTTTCGACAGTTGACTGCCTTTTGAATGAGTACAGAATTACCAAGAAGGTCATCGAAATTTTGTGGGGTGGGAAAGGGCAGATAAGGGATTGGGGGGCCGGGAATAGTTAATAATAGGTAGGGGAGTGGGAGTTGGGTCCAAACCCCCGCCAAAAAAAAATGTTGATGAGCTTTTTCGTAATTGTGTACTCGTAAAAAAGGCAGTCGGAAAAATGATTGTCGATGAAAGAACATAGAACCCTCATCCTCGGGTCCACCAACACCACAAGGAGCAACGGGCTCCTGGTGCTTGATAGGAAGTCTTCATCACACTCTTCTCCTGGCAGTGCACGTTGTTGCAATCCTCACTTGGACCACAATATGCTCCTTGTTCTGCTGCCCTCCTTTCTGGGCTTCTTTTTCAGCGGTGGGTCTCTTGAGCCTTCCTACTTGTGCAGCGGGCTGCCGTCTATGTGGGCGGATTGCCTTCCTCTCATTTTTTGTTGTTGGGCAGAGTGCCACCTTTTCACTGCGGCTGGACTTCCCCTCTTCCTCTCTCCTTTCCGTGCACCCCCCCCTCTTGGGAAATCTTCTCTTGGTGCCGTCTCATTTGCCGTTTCCTCTCAGTCATCAAGATCTTCCTCCATCACCTGCCCTTCGCGGTACTGCTATCCCGTCGTTCTCCGGTCCTGCTGTCAATCCGGTCACCTCCTTGCTTTTTTTCTCCCTTAGTGGCCCTCCGGTGTCATGCTCCTGGTTCGCAGCAGGCCATTTGTCCTGCTCCTTATGTCATCGTTGTCTGCTGCCTACCGGGTTCTGCATGAGTCTCACGTGGCAATGGTCCCTATGTCAGCAGCTTGCAGTGCTTGGTCTGTCGTCTTGGGGAAGTGTTGTGGTGATAGTTTTCTGAGCTATTTGTGCCGATGGGTTTGACGGTCCGGGTGGTAGGATGGGATGGCGCTGATCACCACTTTCAGAATTCTTGCACCGGGGGTCCTTCAGTGCTGGTGGCAGCGTGTGAGGGCGCTCTACATGATATGTAGTCCTTGTATGGTAGCAGGAATCGTTATACTTGCCCCGATGCATTAGCAAGTTATGTTTATATTCTCCACTGTCTTGTGTGTGTTGGTGGTGGCTGTGGCATATGATTTGTGGGCTTGGGTGGGGTATGCTTCACCTCCTTCCTTCGTCTGTCAAGGTAATAGGCGGTATTTCCTTATGCTTTCCTGGGCTTGTGGCATGCATCGGCGCAACACGCACCGGCTGTCCCTGGTGTTTTTTTTTTTCAGTGCCCCTTCCCCTCATTTGTTGATGAGGCTGGGTAGCGCGTGGTGGTGCTTGTGGGCTGATGGTGGTCGGCTTTGGCTCCTCTTGCCAGAATCTTCCTCCTCCGCAGTGTCCCAGCAGCTGGCCTCTGCTCACCCGCCACTCTTCTGTTGCAAGGCGTGCTGCTGGGCTCTTCTCATTCACTCTGTGTTTTGCACAGCCTGGGTCTTCATTGCTGCCTCTAATACTCATTAACATGCCAAACGGCTGGCTTTGCTAATGCTTGTTCTCATTTCAACCACTGTACTCGGCTGTAAATGAAGCGTTGGTGTATGAGCAGCATCCAATTCTGGTCATTTTGGTCATAGGAATAACGGTAGTTCCACTGTGAGTGATACTGTGTCTGCACTATGATATGGCCTTTTCTTTACTCTCACCGCAACACGCCATACGGTGTCCGAAACTCCTTCACCTGGTGCGAGTTTCTGGGATATGCTCCGTCGTCTAGATTCCTCCAAGCCTGCTACGCAGAGAGCAGTGTCTCAAACACCAAGCATGTGCATCCCACAGACACTGCCTCCAGAGCAAACAGTATCCTGCTTGGTGGCGACAGAGCGCGAGTGAATCTTGCACTGGGGGCTCTGCTCAACATTCACCCGCAGCTTGTCCACATCTGAGACCTTGATCCTTGACCCGAAATACTCTGCAAACCAGAGGGAAAATGTCACTGCAGCGTCCAAACAAGGTGAGTAATTCTCACCGCCTGTTGTATCTTACTCGGCTGGGCACTATCAACTCTCTTTTCATGCTTCTTCCATGCTGCTGGACCTCGTATGCCCTCTGTGCTGCCTCCTCAGCGACTCTGCTGGGCCTCCTTTTCCCACCTTGTTGGGCCTCTGCTGGGCTCACCGTCGCCTCCTGTGCTCGCTGGGCGCCGTTGTGCGTCGTAACTTCACTGTGGTGCGGGCCGTAGGACTCTTCGTTTGCTGGTCCACAGGACACCACTGCGCTGGGCTCCGCGTCGCTGGGTGCCCCGCACCCTTCACTCTGCTGTACAATGTGGGTGCTCATTTCCCTTCGTCGCTAGTTTTTTGCAGTCCTCACTTGGACCACAATATGGTGCTAGCATACACCTCTTTGCCTGCTAGTCCCGATGGGGCCATATCACATAAAGACACGCGGGAGACAGCTCAGGGAACAACCTCCTTTATTGCCCTGTACATGCATCTGTTCCCGGGCTCTAGTAGCCCCTCCTCTTCCCCCCCCCCTGTCCCTCGTGTCAGGTCCTTTCCCCTTGCCTTAAGGTGGCCCACTATTTAAGGTGGCACGCTCACTTTCACCCTGAAACACATGTATGTGTGTTTGTGGCCAGGACATGTAGGTCCTTCCACCCCTGTCGCAGGAGCCATCTGGTGGCAACATGATCAAGAGCATCTCGAAAAGACTAATCCGGAGCGTATTGCAGATAAATTGCAGCCAGAATAGTGGTGAAATCTGTTGGCTATATGCCGATTCAGCCAATCGGCATATCACCAACGCATTTCCTCGCTATTTTGGCCTCAATTACAAAACAGCGGTCTATGCACAAATGTCGCTCTCAGGTTCACGACACTGCAGGGCAAATGTTGCTGACAAATGTCAATGCAAATGACAGGTCACTCATGCAAATGAGAGGTGTCCGCTTGACATCTTGATTACTTACTGGACACTTAAAGTAAATGTACAGCCAAAGAATGTAAATTAATATCTGCCCCTTTATAATATTATTAGAATAGCATTTTTTCGGAAAAGGGGCCCAAGATCGCGTGCAGCAATGCTCCTTTTATGTCATGTTCCGACTGGTTGACAGCTAAGTCGAAATAAATGTGTCCCGCTGGCTGTCGACAAACAATCCTAAAAAACTGTTCACACAGTCTATTGAAAGTCATTTTTGGCTCTAAATGATTGCCAGCCGCAAATTGTGGCTTATTGACGGCTGTTTGTTTGGAGGTCAAACAAATCAATAGTTCTGCTCTCTTCTGTTTGTCTGCAGCTAAACCGCTTGCGAATGTTTATTTTTTAAAAAAAAGGGCTCTTTCAGCCGTTCCAATACCCACCTCGTGGACCCGCACCTTCACACTGCGTGTGTACACAGGCAACACGAGCTTACCAAAACAGAATCCCCAACAATATGGGTCTTATTTGAATTCGCTGTTAAGCGTTATGCGGCGTTTTAGGCAGGGGATTTCGGATGCCTGCAGTTCAGCCCTCCACAACAAAGAAAATCAATGCATTGGATCAATCAGGGGTTATATTTAAAACTATTCATCAATTAGTCTAATGCAGCCTGCAGCCGAAAGAACACAGCAATGGTTTCGAGGTATAAAAAACCAGATAGATGCCCTGCTGATGCCATTCACACAAAGCTGGATTGCAATGTCATTTCTTCTCATTTCTATGAGGTCCAGTAGAGTTTTCAAATCCATAGATCCCACAGCCAATTCCAATATGTTTGCAAAATGAAACAGAAGCAATCACCTACACAATATTTTTTATTTAAGTTGTTCATTAAAAATTCCTTCAGATTACAATGAATTATGCATTATCCCAGGAGAATAGAAAAGAAACAATATGCAAACCATAGTTCTTCACTATCAAGTAACATGTTAGGAGTTTGTAAAAGAGGGATTTTGCTAGTGAGACATGTTTTTCGTCCTTATCCAAACCCGCCAAATGTGCTAACTCGGAGTTCCCTCTTCTTCTTACCACTTTCTCATCCGCCTTAACTTTCTCACCCCTTTTGGTTGTGGCTTCTTTGGAGGACGCTGAATGCTAATAGCTCCAAACCAAGGCAGGCAAAACCATTGCTATGGTGACATATGAGGTGTGGCATGCATCAGAAAGTGCACACATTGTTATTTTGTGAGCCAATATGCAACATGCCTGTCTCTCAGCAGCACTGACACTAGATTGTTAATCAGTGTTCGGGTTGCATTGCAATGAGGCCGGCCTGCAGTTTATTTTCCGGTCAACAGCCCCGGCTCTTGAAAAAACTGCAAAAGATTGACATCAAATGCCCAAAATGCCGAGGAGGATGGTCTCTACCTGTTAGTGATGAATGACCAGTCGCGGCGTCTGAAGCTTAACCACAAGCTATCCTGATCTTGTTTACAGCCCGCATCTCTGAACAGGCCATTGAATCGTTTGGGTCTTTCTTGGAAGGCAGGGTTCAAGAGGTCAGCCTTGGCCCTTTTCTTTCTGTTCCCATTGCTGTTATTGCTTCAGTCCCTCGGGTACATACACTCTTGCCAGTTCATTTCTAAATGTGTATTCACCCTGTGACGTCTCTCTGTATGGAGGCCGCCTATGCTGACGGCACATTCGCCTCAATAATGGTCCCAGGGAGGACTTTTACAGGGAAAATAGTGGTATCGATGTTTCACAATGTATTACAGCTAAATGCATTCCAACCACAAGCGATGTTATTGTAATCATTCCATTTATTTAGAAATACACAAGCGTGCCGTTTACCCACCTACGCTATACAATGGAAGTCAGAGACAGGCCTCAAGGCACAAATAGGTAAAGGGTTGAGAGGCTCGCCTCCACTTTCTTCGTTGGGGTCTCCCATTTGTATCTAAGTTGAGCATGCAGTGACGGTAAGAACCCTAATCAATTAAAAACTAGTCGAACACGTGGTATGATCATCATTCATTTTTCCACTGCTGCTCGTCTTTTGTTAGTTATTTTATTAACAGATGCTGAAATGATGACATGCGCTCTTTTGCAATCTTGTTGCATTTCCTGAGAGGTCACATATCATAAGATTTACCCGTCAAATGAGTCTAGTGTAATGTGCTACACAGCTTTACCGTGATTGTGTACATAGTCTTAAATCAACTCTAAAGTATCCCTCTAGAACAGTTTAGCTCTAGGTATTCTCAGTTGCGCGCAGGAATCAATAACCCCGTCTATTCACTTAATAGGGTCCTCAGCTTCGTGTACTTGTGTGTTGGTACATGCATTCATGTATCAGAATATGTGTGTCTGTGGGTGTTATGTGCATCTATATGGACATGCATGTATCTATGTGTATGCATGTTTTGGTATATGTGAATGCATGCTTGTGTTTGTATGCGCGCGCGCGTGTGTATCTGTGTGCATGTGTGCACATCTATGTTAGTGTGTGTAGTATATGTAAGGGCATGGGTGCGTATGTAGGAAATACATGGGCCTATTATGTCAAATTTATGGCGAAAGAGCATAGTGCCAACTTATATACTGGGTCTACAAAACCCTACATATAGAATAAGTGCACATTTACAGCCGTGCAATGCCCACATCTATCATAGTATGGGCTCATTAGTGTATATGATTGATAATGAAAGTACCTGCCATGTGGTGGGAGCACCTGCCATATGATGAAATACATGCCATAGAAAGGGAGGACAGGAAGTGCATATTCACATGTAAACAGATCATGCACCCAGAAACCCACACAACCACGAACACAAGCACACACACACCACTCAGCCACCCACCTCTCTTCTCTACACAGTAATTTGACTTGCGGCTCGCGGTAGGTTGCATACATTGAAGGCATTTTCGCAGATACTCTACGGGTTGGTGCCATGATCTGCAGACAGGTTCTGAGGTAGCGTCACCTAGTTGTGATAGTACACTATGGGCTAGCGGATATCTGTGGGTCACTGCGCGACAGCAGAGGGTTCCCCTGCTCTCCCAGGCGCTGCATGGTGTTTGCTCATTTCCTTCTGTCTTTCAAATTGTTGTAGTTGTCAATGCAGGCTATTCCTCCGAGCTGCGCCTGGAATGGGAATGGTTTGCATTAAGCATGACCTAATGGAAACAATTCAACTTAAAGAAAATTGGCAAAGCTCACTCTAGGGTTGACTAATGTACAACAAAACACCATCTCCAAACCTGCGTCTCCTTAGAGAAGCAAAGCAAGACAATGGAAAATGGGACGGCGGTACTCTGACTGCTGCTTCCCAAAACTTTGTGACAATGCTGGCGAACATTCCACCTCCACTAGATATGATAACACATGGCCTCATCTGCATACATTTCCACTGCTGTGTAAGCTGGCAGGCGGCCAGCCCATGCAGCCCTGCTCCCTTGAGATAAAAGCAGGGAGGTAACGTATCCCTGCCCATACTCGCTTTTGCTTACGAAGCAGCTCACATTGGCCACAATACCACCCCCTGTCGCCTCCCCAGTAAGTCTATGCTTATGCCTGCTGTGGAGATGGCCTTGTAAACTCCTGGCTTCCAGATCACACTCTGTCGTTTGGGGACCATTATGGGAAGCAAACCTCAACGTTGAAGTAAGCAACCCTGTATGCACGTGTGAGGCACTTGAAACTCTTTCAGATGAGCTGTCACTCAAGTTACAGGGAAGATTTCTTTGCATTACCCTCCTGTGGGAACCAGCATAGGATTGTGGGCCAGGCCTCCCAGGTGCTGTAACTGACAGGAGCAGGTGATGTGATTCTGTGAGGCACAAGCACCCTGGCGCAGTGTATTCACCACAACATAGCAATATGCCAGTGTGTGCCCCGCCAATGATGCACAAATACCTTGGGCCACACCACATACACTGCAATGAGGAGGGGCAATTTTGCAATTGGGAGGGCAATTTTGCAATTGGGATGGACAATTTAGCACTCACATTTGCACAGACCAAAAAATGCAGACTGTGATTCTTGTACTCGTCCGTCAGTGCAGATGCCGTTTCTGCACTGGTAACTCCGTTCAATGTAGTTTTTGCACTGGTAAATCGGTGCAAATGTCAGTTCGAAATTGCACGTTAGCTGGGCAAAATTAGACACAACTGTTGTGCTTTCAGTGATACTGGTGCTGGTTTGGTGGGATATTTACGCGCAGCACCACTGACAAGGTTTCAGACACGTAACATCAAGTGTGGAGAGGAGCAGCAGTGGAAACACACCTTTGATTACAGAACTCCCCCATGCAACCGAATGGGGCGTGGATCCAGTTACTGTAATCCATGGAGAGGTTTAATATACACTACGGCAGTAGCCGCCAGTGCAAGTTCTACACCTGCCTTCACACTTACTGCATGGCAGTGGAGAGTAACTTTGCTGAAAATGTTGGTCGGGACATAACATCTGAAGAAAAGGTGCCCCAGCCAAATGAACGGGGACAAAATGGTGTGCCATGAAAGTTGGGCAGACACGCCTGTCCACCCCTATAATTACGGCCATGATCATGGCCCTGTGGATGAATGAGACAAAGTGTTGGTTACAACTGTGACAAATCAACTTCCGGGCACCAGTGGTCCAGGGATGAATATCGGTTTCTAAACCATCAATCAGCCCCACACCTCTAGTACATCAGAAGAGATCCGAACAGACTGGAACACAAGTCAATTATACACCTCCTTGTCCCATTTTGGTAACATGGACGGAACAGGCTTATCTCCGTAAGAGCGTAGATGGTTGGTTAGTTGCAACACAGCAAAAATACAATTATTACCCAATGATAAAATGGTCTGTCCAGTCAAGATTGTATACAAATATCTATATTATTATTATTGCAACAGGCAGTTCTAGCACACTACAAAATTACAACCCACCCTGTAAAGGAACACACAGGACAGACAGTTTCACAAAGGAAAGGGGTGCACTCTGGATACTGACAGGAGGGTAGTTGGTAAAGTAATCAGTCTTACTGTTCAAGGTTATTTGGTTTCAGCACCAAGGGGCAAATGGGCCATATCTTTCTAATGGGGTCGTTGGAGAAGGACCAGGGGGGGCAGAACCACAATGTACCTGGTGCTTAAGAAGTTCTTGATGCTCGACAGCATTGAGGCGGTTCCAAGGCACTTGGCAGGGTTTATAGTGAAAAAACCGAATTACAAAATCTCGAAAACAAAAATCTCGAGTCCAAAATCTCGAAAACAAAAATCTCGAATTTTTTTTTTAATACGTTTTTATTTCGAAATGGGGGGGTTCCCCCCAACCCCCCTTTTTTCTTTTTTTTTATTTTACCCTTTTTTTATACTTACCTGAACCCACAAATACATATAAATAAATAAATAAATAATTCGAGATTTTTTTTTTTTCGAGATTTTGGTTTCAATATTTTTGTGATTCGATATTTTGTTTTCGGTTTTTTGACCGACCACCACTCGGCAGCTCCTAAGACAGAGCTTGAGGCTGGAGACAACTGTGGGTATCAGGCGGCAGGCAGTTCGGCAAGCGAGGCTGGACGGATGGCTGCAGGCTGGCCTACACAGCGACTCTGGGCTAAGAATTGCCTTTGTGCTGGTTGACGGATCGGGAATGCTCGTCGAGGCGTCTCGGATGGCTCTGGTGACTGCAGCGTGACAACAGTCAGGGGTGCAGTCGGATGTGGTTCGAGGTCTCAACTGTCTCGAAAATTTCCTTAAAAGATGGACGTGGTTTGGTTGATGCTTGTGTGGCACTCCTCCTAGCTTCTTTGTAGGGCTTGTGTCGTCTTTACAAGGTGGAAGGCCCAAAGCTTAGGACAGTGTTTTTTTGGGCAACAGCCTTGTCCTTAGTTCAGATACTCTCTGACACTTGCCACCTAGGAAACTTGCTGGCAGTACCTAGCAGGGCCTGCTGTGTGCTGGCTGGGTGCCGGTTCTGGAGCTGCTGGACGGGTCCTCTGAGTCCAGTTTCTCGCTTTGTTCCCTGGGAGATGTTTAGAGGAGGGATCTTGCTTCCCTCTTGGAACTCCTGGACTTCCTTCAATGGCGGAAGATGTAAGGTGGACTGTACCTCCAGCCTGGGTCCAACTGAGTCCTTCCTTTCAAAGTCATCGGATGATCTGCTAACTAAGTGAGGGGTTCAGCCTCCTTTTAAAGCCAAATGGGCCCCAGTGATAGGTGCAGGCAAACGCTACCTAAATGAAACGAATCCTAGGTCCCCACCAACTAACATCTGTTATGCATAAGGCCAGTACTATATTGCTCTGCAACTGGAAAGGAAAGGGGTAACAACATATACCTAAGTCTCACCCATCGTCCTGTCTGTTGTAGATCAAAGTGTCTCTCTGTTTAACTTAGCCCGCTGTGACTCTTGTTTAAAGCACAGGTCTCCCTTGAAGTTTGTGCCGAGAGCAGACTTCCTGTCTCCCACAAATCACATACCTTTCCCATCTGAAAGGGTTCCACTCTGCAGGAATACCTATGATAACAGATGGAACCAGACATGCCATTCTCTGCCTTTCACACAGAGGGGTGGGAACTAGCTTCAAGTTGACACATTGCATACCAAAGGGCTGTTAGCCCTGCTTTTCTGTTGTCTGTCCGGCAACCAAGCCCCTTCTACACTTGCCTCATTGATCTCTCATTAGTATGCACTGCCACCAGCCGGACTAAACAATAGGAAAGCAGATCCATGGAGCCTTTGATATTTCAATGCGGCTGCCCATGGCTGGAGGAAGGTGTACCGCCCCCTTCTTGAGATGCTTTGATGTACCCGTGGCTTTCACATTCCAGCTGAACATGACAGGGGAAGACAGCGCCTGTAGGCTGTGTCCTACCAGAGTACACGTGACTATGCGTTTTGTGCAGTGAGCAGAGAAAATGTGTGTGGAATGGCCTCACATGTTTTCAGAGGTTGATCTCCCATCATTCATTTTCATTATCAACAAATCAAAAAAGCCCAGGCAAGCGCACACTCCCTGTGTGGATGGTTGAATTCATCACAGCGACTTAATTACATTTTTTGAGCGATCTGCTGTCCCATTCTACGGGTCACTTAAACATTTTGCTTTTCCCCTTGGTTTCAATGATCTTTCCCTTTATTCTGTGGTCCCAAGCACTTCTTCTAAGTCCCACTGCCACTGCAGCCCCTTTTCCTGTATTGTCCTGCAGTAGCCCATTTGACTCTTAGAACAGGGGTGCACTATAAGCATCCAATTTTGGCCAAAGGATCATTGCATGTCCCTACACTGATGCTGTGGAGTTGGCTTGTAGTAGCTGTAACAAACAATTTTGAAGCATTAGTACCTAGTGTATTTTTATGATAGCTAGTGGTGTACGAATGTATGTGTTTAAGTCCTACTCTTGGACATTTTGTTTTGGTTTTTGTAGCTTGGGGAAATTATGGGGAAAGCCTAAAATGGAAAATATGAGATCACTGTAAACCCAGCCCTGGACACACTGTAGTGGTTTGTACTGGTTCCGACTGGTCTCGTGCCCTAGACAGGCTAATACACAAACTGTGTGGATGGGCCTGAGAAGTTGGCACTTTTTAGGATCAGCCAGATAGATTGGCTGCCAAAACCTTTGTCGGTGTGCCTTTTGTTTGATGAGATGGCTGATGTATCCCAGCGCATGAGTGAATCTGTACCTGCCTCAAGTCTGCTGCTTTACTTACCTGCAGAGCTGAAGGATTCTTGTCACAAAGCTCTGCTGCTGAATATTAGGACCAGGCTTGGTCATATTGACTGGGCCCTGGGTCCTGTACCATAGTTCTCATCTCATTATCCTCCTCACTGAATGGGTTGGATGTCCCATGCTGGGACTGTTACATGGGGGGTCATTACAAGGTTGGAGGTAGACATGGTGCTAAAAGCACCATGGCTACACCTTACCGCATACCGGGTCCGGGTTACTCGATTGAGGAATTACCGGGCCATTCCAACCTTGGAGGACCCGGTAATTCCTCATTCAAGGAACCCAGACCCAGTACCTCCCCATTCCCATTCGAGCCCCCATAGGGCTCAATGGGAATGGGGAGCATGCTAATAACGGCCCGTTATTAGCATGTTGGTCCTTTAGCGGCTCCCACTAAGGGCGCCTGGTAAAACCAGCCGCCCTTAGTAGGACCCTCCAAAGGACCTCGTAATGCGGCAGTAAGGGGTTAACGGGACCGGCACCCTTACCGGCGCCGTTAACCCCTTATCGGAATGAGGCCCAAGGTCTTTTTTCAACCGTCTTCCTGTTGAACTCTCTTTGTTCTAGTGCCTCGTGGTAGGAAGCCTCCTTCATCAAGAAGGGTCGTGGGACACCATTACCGTGCCTCTGCACTTCTTCTCAACTGTCTTCAGCTGCTTCCACTGTTGCCTCCATTGTGGACCTTTTTCCCTCTATTTGGCTACTCCGTTATGCCCTTTTAGCTGGACAGATATGCATGGCTGAGTTCCTATACCTTCCTGGCTGGTTCACAGCTATTTTGGGAAGACTGATTCTTCTTCCTTTTGGTAATCTGGGTCAGTTACCAGACATTTGGTCGAAAAAAATTGTTCGACCAGACAAATGGTCGAACCAATTTGGTCGAAAACCAAATGGTCGAATTTTTTTTTTTTTATTTTCACCCTTTTTTTTGGGGGGGGGTTCCCCCCCAACCCTCTTTTTTTTCTAAAAAACCCTTTTTTTAAAAAACGAAAACCCGAAAAATAAATATATAATAAAAAAAAAATTCGACCATTTGGTTTTCGACGAAATTGCGTCGACCAAATGTCTTTCTACCAGTTTTCAGTCGACCAAATGTCTGGACACCATCTGGGTCATTATTGCCTGGGTGACCAGGTCCTCTGGAAGATGTTTTTGCGACGTGTCTGTGCAACGTTCTCACCATGAGTGCTTTCACATGGGTCCTGGGCTGGTGAGTTATTTGTCAGATTTCCCATCAGGAGTAACCTGGGTCTTGTGGTGTGCGGGGGCTCTGCAGGACTCCCTCTACCTTGGTTCACCATTGGCTTTCATTGTCCCAAATCCTGCTTTCCTTCCTAATTTCCTGTGGCTTGTGGGTCTTGAACACAGAAATGGAACTCTTGGAGATAGTCATCCCTGGCATCCACTAAGGTTGGATGCTGCCTTTTACCCATCTGTGCGATGGAACCAAGACTTTCCTGTCTTTTCCCTCATAACCACGGCTTGGCCTATTGAATTTGTCCCACTTATTCCTACTTTATCAACTCTACAAACTCCCTAAAAGTGATTTTGGAAGGTACTTACCTGAACACTGACATTTTTTGTGTGCCACCTTTGGGTTCCTAGAGATTCATAGCTAGAGCCTGCTTTGCACTCCGACCTAAGGAAATGTACTGAGTTACTTTGTATAAGGGCTGGTAACTTTTGTAGCAAAATTCTAGGCATGTAATGAAACCTTATGGATGTGGTATTGTCAGTCTGATTTTATCCTAGTATTTGGTGTCAAAGCGTAACCCTTTTCTCTCTCTGTGTTATATGTTGCGTATGGTCTAAATGTATATTCTTTATTCTTCTGTGGACTAGAGGTGTGGCAAATTGCTGTAAATATTCATGGGTTGGCAATTTGGGTCCTTATCATGATTCTGTAAATGTGTTTTGCTGTTGTATAGGGTCTCATTCACTTCTCACCAGTACCCTTATACGAATTGTACATTTCGCTTAAGAGTGGGCAATGTTTCCTATGGCCCTTTATTGTTTTTATGCTTCCACTGTGTTACTAGGTGTTGTGGTTAATCCAAAGTACTTATTTGACCTTATTGACACTACGTCTGTAATTATACAATAAAGTGTGTATTTTTCAGTATACCAGTGTAGTGCATTCTCTGGGAGCAACTATTGAGGCAAATTGTACCTCACTGCTGGCCTACCTCCTCCCTTGAGTGAAGTCTTCCTGCTCTACTATAGCTACCACTTTTGAGAGTTTGGTCTACCTTTGGACTGGAAACCCTGTCTCACCGGAAGGTTTGATGATTTTTCACATACGAAGCACAAATGTGAGCACCACGTAATAGTTATACAAATTAATATTATTATATTCAATTATGGCACTTTGGCCATCAAAATGTGTTTGCTGGTCCGGAATAAATGGCGGAATAAATGCTGGTAATTCCTGCACCAGCATGTATTCCAGGCTGGCAAAACACAAATCTGCCATTGGGGGCCACAGATCTCCCGGCAGGCCTAACCTGCCGGCAGATCAGGCCCCTACTGGCAGATAAATGGCTGAATCACTGCCACTAGTTCTCCCGGTAATGGTGATTCAGGAAATCCCATCTCATGGAGTCCAAGAGAATGGAAACTTACTATCACTCCCATGCCAGTAATATCCCAGTAATACCGGGACATCGGGTGACAGAGACGGTAAACCAGGGTGGGATAGCAGCAACCCTGTAATGAGGACCTGTGTCTTTTTTTAAATTATGATTTTAAGCACGACCTGGGGATTCCAACCACAGATGCCAGGTTCACAGGTTGGGCACTTCACCTCTGCACCATATAACCTGGTGAAAAAACACAAGGTGTACTGTTAGATTACAGGTCTGCAGTCTGCAGGGAAATCATTGGCATTGATTCTTGGGTTTTAAAAACTGCACACTTTTTAACATTTTCAAACCGTATTAGAAGAAAAGATTGTATCTTGGTTTTTTGGATGTGTTGATTTTATTTGTGTTGTGCAACAGCACCTAGAGCTTTCCAAGTGCCGAAGGGATTACCACAATAAATGATCTCAGGCCGAAATAACCAGACAGAATCAAGGAATATGGAAAAATACTACTTTATTATCAATTCAATAAAGTAGGGAAACATGGTGAACAAACAGATTGCAGCTCACACATTCTTAATGCATTTCAGTTACATAAAAGGTTTTATACCTCAATATACGTCAGCTATGACATCATCTGAAGTGGCTAATATAAAAACCTACTCAATGGAGGGATTGGTTAAGGGAAACGTATACTTATAGTTTGTGTAGGTAATAGTATCATCATTAGATTGCTCTTATCTGGTAGGCACGCATTGACCGTCCTCTAACTATATAAAATACAGATATGATATATGATATGGTAAGTAATTTATAACGTGCTTAATACCCAGATGTTTCTAAGCGCGGACCCAGGGATCGAACCTGTGGTGCTCTGTGTCGTCTTGCTTCCAAGGTGAGCACGTTGCCCCTAAGATATCCTCCCGAACATAATAACATAACATAATACCAGCAGTGGATATGCTTCTACAACAATGTATTGTCCACCATTACATAGGCCCTCATGATTGGTTGGCACTCTCTTACCAACCTTCAACATTCGGCTTGTTAGCAGCAGGAAAGCAACAAAACCAGGTGCAAGAGAATAACGTCAGACAGCTGTTTTTCTTAGCTAATTAGCCTAGCATCTCTCATCAGTTGGGCCCTAAGTAGTGGACCTTGCTGACTGTTCTCTTCCTCTGAACCTTAAACAGAGTGAAAGTACATCTCTAACTTCGTCTGGAACCTTATGAATAGGCCTTGATTTCCGGTTCTGAATCACGTGAGAGTAGACCATGGGCCTCATTACGACCCTGGCAGTACGGGGTTAACAACGCTGTAAAAGGTGCCGGCGATGTTAAACCCGTACCGCCTCATTACGAGGTCCCCTCGCGGGACCTGGTAAGTAACACCTGGTCAAACCAGGCGTGCATACCGGGTCCCGTGAGGGGAAGAGGGAGCAAACAACGGGCCAACTCGTAATGGCCCGTTGTTTGCTCCCTCTCACATTCCCATTCAGCCCTATGGGGGCTGAAATGGGAATGGGGAAGGACCGGATCCGGGTCCTTGGAGGGAGGAATTACCGGGCCTTACGAACTCAGAATGGCCCGGTAATTCCTCATTCCATGGACCCGGACGCTATCTTTGCGACAGCCATGCCGCCAATAGCGGCATGGCTACCGCCGAGGTCGTAATGAGGGCCCATGTATTTTGTCAATTTTGTCCTTCTAATAAATGTTATTTGATTCAATTATATTGGGTGATATTACGCTCTTTGGCCTCCGGAGACTTGGTTGCTCCATTCTGCATGTGCTTTCTGCGCCTTTAATTGAACAATACTTGGCACTCGCAATTGTTCACTCCTTTGCTTACTCTAAGAGAAATATGCCCTGCGTATGTAGCTTATTCTCTTTGACTCCTTTCAAGCCATGTAGTTCCTGTTGCTGTGCGATACTTGATTCTGAGCCAAACAAATTTCCTTTGTTCCGGCACAAATCTGTATTCCAGTGCCTGTCAGCATTACAGCCTTGGTTTCCCTTCTCAAGGCTTGTTGCTTGCTATTATATGATGCCGACGTCCATTTTCTTAGGATGGCTGTTTTACTCGCATTATATTTTCTACTTTAGCAAGCTTCCATGTTGTCTTGTCTACCTTGTATTTCTGCTTATAAACATCTACTACATCTCTTGTATTTTATCTTCTTAGTGCATATGGTTTTCTTCATGTTCGCCTATATGTCTACTTTGCCATTTCAGTCACATCTTCATTATTTTGAGATATTCATACATCAAATTTAGTGCGTCTACGTATCTTCTCTTCTTCATGACGTCGCTTCACATCTGTCGAACTTTACTTTTAGTTCTTCTATGTCCAGTGCTGTCTGCAGGATACATTCGATATGGTTGATTGAAAGCATAATGTTTCTCATATCTCTGATGTGGTATTGGGATGATACCAGGTGTCTTGCACAGTGTTTTCTTGTTGTTCCTCCAGTATGACAGAGGTGAGGGGGTGGGCTCTATAAATGATATGTACATCTGCCTCACTACATTCCCCCCTATGGCTGAGTCCTCAACGACCTCCTCAACCTTCTTAACCTTTTCTTGACACTATGGTTTATTTGGAATCCATATCTTTGTCACCCCCCTCAGGTCACCTGCATTCTTTATGATTTCATCCACACTCCAGGTCATATGGCAACACTCCCCAGTAGGTGAACAGAACACCCAACATCCCACATAATTCTTACTATCCTTGGGGTAATACAACTTTGTTCCTGGGGTTGCCATATGGCTTCTCTTCAGGTGCTCATGGGGGTGTTCTCAGTTTGTGTGTGTTCATCAATCACAGCATTCACATCAATCATTATCTTCATTCCAAAAGCTTTCTTCAATGTCTTCTTACATTGTCCTATGATTTTTCTTATGAGATAGAATCCCAGCAACACTAACACTAGTATTGCTGCCAGTATCTTGAATGCATTCAGCAGCCGGCTTGGAATCCATAAGAAAAAGTATGAAAACCAATCTTTATATTCACTTTCATCTACTTCTTCCACCATTTTCATATGAAGGGTTGACAACAGAGTTATAGCTTCTGTCAGGGTTCCATTTTCTCTATCGTGGGCAGGTGTTTATGTACAGAAAGAAGGCATGATCTTGGCACTCACACCTCCTTCCATTGCTGTAATTAAGTCCACATATCTGTTGTGGAAGGTCATGAGTCTGAAGGCCCTCAATTCTTTTATTGCATTAAATCCTTTTATTGTCATGTTAATTGTTTGTAGCAGCTCCCACCTCGTGATTTGTAACCACTTGGGCTTTACTGCAGCTTAATTTCCTGCCTTGAATATGGCTGTAAATATCACTGCTGTCCTACTCAACAATTTAAGATCATCGGGAATGTCATGATAAGCTTATATTGATTTTGCCAAAAAGTAATTCTCTCTCTTCTTTCCGGTGAGGACAAGCAACCTCTTCTTCCTTTGATGTATATCAATTTTCAGAAAGTTGATTATGTGGAGATCATTTTGGGGAATCACCAACGCAGGAACATGTATTACCACCAAAGTACAAATTCCTCCCCAATTTATAGGCAACTTCATATAAGCTTTCGATACACAGGCCCAATAGTGGTCCATCATCACGGCAGTTCCTCCTTTCATTCCTGGCACATAAATTATGTGTTTGCATCCTTTATTTTCTACAACTTTAGTCTGACTACTATTTCTGATACACAGGGTTGCATTCTTCATTGGCAATATAGACATGGGTCCTGCTTCATCTTCAACCCATGTAAATAACTTGGAATACTTGGCCCATTCCTTAAGACATTCGTCATTTACTACTTGCACTATATTCACTGGTGCTGTCATCAATAAGTGTGCACTACATCCCGACATTCCTTCTTCCCAACCTGTACTGGTGGCTACATGTCCATATACCAATAACTGAGGTCTCTCCCAACATCCTTTCAATCCTGGTGTTTCCCATGTACACAATCCAGTCTCTTTGTTCAACAATATTCTCCCCTCTATTCAGACTACTCAGCGAGTACAGGATCATTTTACTGTTCCATCTTGGGACTTTTATCATCTTCTATATTTTTATGTAGGCATCTTCATGTGGGAATGTTGTTTTTGACATCCATCACAGGGTTGCCCACTTTCCTTCAAATTGTCCTCTTGTCATGCATGCTGCTAAATGGCTGAGATACGGTGCACTGTGTGTAGGTATTTCTCTTGCTATAAATGTTCTGGCTGTGCTCATGGCATAAGGCATGAGGGAACATACATAGCAGCTCCTGTCTGGCGTTCCTCTCCTCACCTTACTCATGTGCTGGTACCATGAGTTATTTATCAATGTATGCATACATATCCTGATAATCGTCTCCCGCATCCCTCTTAAGACGATTAATTTGTTTGGAAATATCAGGGAAAATGTCACTCGTGCTTTTGTTAGGAAAAGAAATGCATGTCTCATTATTGGGCACTCCATCTATATTACGAACACATCATTTGACGAAATGCTATAAGACGATGGAAGTAAAGACAACACATTGTACAAAATGCAGTTACAAGAAATATTGCAAAAGAATTCACGCCTGGTACTTCCTTTTGCACAGTAAGAGATCTTCTTGCTAACAAGGTGTATCATACAAAATGGAATATTCCCAATAACCACACTTTTTATAAAAGAAACTGTAATAATATTGCAATGATGAATCTAAGGATTATAGGGGCTGTCTTTGGATTTCCAAAAAAGGTGACAATATCAATGTTTTGTCTGGGTAGGATCAAAGTATATATGTGAAAACAGTATACAAGAATGTGTGCAACGTTATAGGCAAAATAAGGTGTCATGTGGTTTTCTTTTCTTCAAAATGTTGTCTCTTTTACCTAGCAGGGATAATTCTGTGAACAGTTAAAAGTTATTTGTTTCCCTTTAAACTTGGGAATGATCGAAAGTTTGAATTTTTTTAGTTTGATGACTCCTGTTGACTCTTGGTACCCGATCTCGTCTGCATTGTGGTCTCTCCTTTGTAGAGTTTTATGTCATTCAGATGGCACCAACCATGTCTCCCTTGAATCTTTTTAGCAGTGGGGGTGACCTCCTCTACTGGGTACGGTCCTTCGAAACGGAAAGTACCAACAAAGCTTTTAATGAGTACTTGGCCTCCAGGGTACAAACTAAGGGGCTTCAAAAGTTCAGTAGTGTTGATCATTTGGCTGTCTTCTTATATCTTCTTCGACCCTTCCCTCTGATTTTTGATCTGTTGGGAAATAAAAGAAACACTAGTGGTCATATTTGTTAAATAATCATGTATTTCATTCCCTAGTGTTTTTCCTACACTATGGGCATGAGTTATAAAGCACCCAGTCACCAACTCATGAGGAGTCAAGTGGTGATGTGAGCCAGGCTGGTTTCTTAATGCAAATAAGGCAATGGGTAGGCAATATAGCTATCCCTTCTTCAGAGACATCGTTATCTTGACTATCCTCTTTTTGATGAGTTCAATTAAATGCTCACAAATACCATTTACCTGTGGGTGATAAGCAGATGCAAACATATGCTTTATGCCTAGTAGAAGGTTTATCTGTTTGAACATGTCATTTACAAAATGAGGCCCATTACAAGACTGCAAGACATTGCATAGAACCCATCTAGGAAACATCTCACGTACGAGAAACATGGCAGCACATGTGGCATCGGGGTTCATGCATGGACCTGCCTCAATCCATCACAGAAGGGACACACTACCACTAACATATATCTGTTGCCATTGCATGGTTCAACATATCCACATATTCTATCGGCAGATGCTCAAAAACACCACTGGGACGGTGTATTGCTCTTCTCACTGTTCTTAAGGTGTGCCCTGCTGTGAATTTTTGAAAGACAATACCGTTCACAATAAACTGTGCAGGGTGTTCTAACAAATTTGACAAAAAACAGTCTTTTGTGATCATGGAAGCAAGATTCTCTCTGGTTGTATGTGCAGGGTATTGAAGCTAATCCAGTGCAACTTTCACTACTGCTAGAGGCATAACCGGCTTTCCAGTACTATCTTGTCTCCATATAGCCTCTGTGGGGGATGAAGAACACCCCTGTCTTTTCAATAAATTGTGTTCTTCCTGTGGAGCTTGACCCTGCAGCTCAATAAACTGTACAATGTATAGCATCATTCTGACATTTGCTTAACATTTTCTACTTCAAAATAAGAACTATTGTGAAAATATACTCCTCTTTTTGCTTCAATGTCTGCGGCTTTGTTACCGTGAGAAATCATGTCTGCCCACTTAGTATGGCCTGTGCACTTCACAACGGCGATACCCAATGTAAGCTTCAATACCTTAATAAGCTTGTCTAATAGTGCTGCATGTTGCACTGATGTTCCGCCTCTGCGGAGGAAACCCCTCCTTTTCCAGCGTGACAATCCTGCGTGTACAGTTGACATCACATAGGCAGAGTCAGAGTATACTGTCACTGCCTCATCCTCATTTCTCTGGAGTGTAGTAATAAGCACCACTAACGCTGCAGCCTGTGCTGAACAATGTGAAGGAAATTGTGCACTTGTCACTACTTCAAACTCACCAACCTGTTTTAACTTTACTACTGCTGATCCCTTATGTGCTTCTCCTGTCGTTTGAAAAATTGTTGAAGAATCATCATTTAATAGAATGTCCCCCCACCTAGAGCGTTTTATTTAATGTGGGGAATATTGTCATAAAACTCAGTATAAATTGTGCAATCATGTACATAATCCTTCTATTCTACTGGTTCTGCTATAAATATTGCTGTATTCACTAATCTACATCTAACGACTTTGATCACTAAATTTAAAATGATCACTTCATATCCTGATGCTCTTTGTGTAGTCAATGTGATTTTAGGTTTTTCCAAAATGGCAAATAAGGAATGCTCAATGAATCAAGTCATTGAGCACCCCAATTTAATACTTGCAGCTTTTTCAATAGCGAAAGCAGCAGCAGCTAATGCTTGTTCGCAGGGGTACTGTCCTCTCATCACTGGGTCTAAAATCCCACTGTAATAAGCTAATGGTTTATGTCCAGGTCCTACTGTTGTCTTCTTTGTAAGGACTCCTGTCATCACCACTGCATTTGAATGCGAAAGTAAACTCCTCATTATAGCTTAGAATCCCTAACACAGGGGCTGTACAAATAACCGCTTTTAACTCTTTAAATGCTTCTGTCATCTTGTCTGTCCACACTATCTCACTTTTACTTGTCTGTGTTTTTTTAGTCCTTTTAAAAGTGGTCTAATATGTGTATTGGAATCAAGAACTCAGGCCCTACAATAATTACAAAGGCTTGAAAATGATTGCATTTCTCTCATTATGTCAGGTCTTATAGTTTTCATGATTGCTTCTGCTCTCTCAGCTGTCACTTTTCTCCCTTCATGAGAGATTGGCTGCCATATATGACAGGACCTCTTACTGACAAAACTGTAGTTGCTCCTTGTCCACTTTGCATCCTTTTTCTGCTAAAACATGCATTAACTGAACTGAATCCTCTCTCCATTTTTCTTCTGTCTCACTGCACACTAATATGTCATCTATATACTGAATTATTGTGCTCTCAAGTTGTATGTTACATAGGTCCATCTGAAGGACCCTATTGAAGATTCATTGTGACGCACAGTACCCCTGTGGTAATCTTTTATATTTCCACTGCTGGTTTCTGTATGAAAATTGGATCAAATCTTGGGAGTCCTCAAGAAGGGGAATTGAAAAGAAGGCATTTTTTAAATCTACTACTGTAGAATATTTGGCTTTAGCTGGGATGTTACATAATATGGTAGCTGGGTTTGGAACCAGAAGAAACTGAATATTGACAAAAATACAAAAATACTTCTGGATCTAGAGGGACACCTCATAATGCTTTTTGGCCTGTAAATGCAAATACAACTCTCTTACATTCATGTAATGTATCCCTGCAGTGGAACATATGATCCATTTGGCAGTAAAATATATTGTCATATTAGGATTTGTCACTAGGTCACATCCTAGTATGTTACCTGGTGTCTATCGAGAATACAATAATGGCATAGACACGTCATGATCTCCTATTGAAATTAGTAATTTTTCAGTAAACTGAACCAAACTCATTGCCCCAGAGAATCCATGCGCATTCATGCCAATGCCAGACATTGCATGCTTTCCCTTCTGAACACAAGAGCGAGTCGCTCCTGTGTATTCAAGAAATGAAAATGTCTTGTCTTTTTTTGTTACCCTGACCCTCAGTTCTTTTTGGGGGTTTGGTGTCAGAGATAGTACTGAACACATCAGGTCGATTTGTGGGCTTTCCTATAGTGGATATAATTAATTCCTCTACCCATAAAGGAATTCCCTCCCACTACTGTAACATCCCCTATCCTGAGTGTAGATGTTGGTGGGGCTTGTGTATTCACCTTCCAATGTGGCATTGGCACCTATTGCATCAGAGTGTAAAGTTGGGTCTGTACTTGTATCGTTTGCATAGGCGCTTGTTGTGGTTGTCCTTGTGGTAACTGTGGCTGCAGCAGAATCTGCTGTTTTTGATGTATTTGCTGTGCATTTGTCTGGTACTGCGTGTGATCTTGGGCATAATAATCTAGTGGTACTGTATTATACTTTGGAAAATAACCTGGCCCCCCCTTGGAGCTTGCCTGCCAGTTCTGCTGCATGCCGCTCTACTTCTACATGTTCGGGGCACATGTCCTGTCCTCCCACAATTCCAGCTCTGCTGCGGCTGTCCTCCATTAAATCCTCCTCTCCTTGAGGATTTTGAAATACGCCTCCTTGCTCTCTAGGTCCATTTATCCTACCACATGGCCAAAAACGGTACCATGCCTGATCTACAGGATACCCTAAATTGCTTGGCTGTTTAGGCGGTAACTCTTGTGTGGCCACTCCTTCGTCGCTTGTCAGTGCTGTTCTTCTATAGCAAATTTCAACAACTTCTTCTGAACTAACCTTGCTCCCTCAAGCTTCCAATTCTCAGCTTTTTTCTTAATCTTCTCTTGTAACAATCGACAATGATGTACGAGAGCCAACTGTATTTCTGGCCATGGCTTCGCATCCATCCCTACCTGTTTTTTCATCTGCCTTTGCACTGGCTCAGGTTCTCCTTGTCATAAAATATGATAAAACATTTCTACGGTTTTATCCCATGGTTCCCTTGCCTCAAGACGCCAATGTTCTTGAATCTCCTGAATATAAGCAACAGGCTCTTCGTTCTCTCGCATTTTCCATGTCATAATTGTGCCCATGTCTGACGAACCAAATCCTGTACTCTAAGTGCCCTCCATACTTCTGCTAATCTTTTTGATTGCCCCAATGGATAAATACTGCAGGGGTATCTGATCAAATGGATGATAAATGGGGAGGAGATCTGAGGGTCTTAGAAGAGGAAGACTGGATGGAACCATTGGGGCCCTCCAGGGCAGCAGGCATTTTTCTTGTTGGGTTTCTTTCCTGATCTCATTCACCCGCCGCCTACTTCCTTCATGACGGATGAACTTGTTGGTTTATGGGAGAATGGGTGAACGTCCTCCTCCATTGTGTACATGTATTATTGAAATATGCACATCCATTACAGGATAGGTTGATGGTTTCACGGTGACATGAGCGGAGAGTGTGCACACGTCCAATGAGAGACATGGAGGCCTATGTCTACTATACTGCTTTGGGGTGGAATCTGATTGAAGAGGTAGACATCTTGAGGTTGAGGCTCTATATCTGGCCAGCACGCGTTTCTGTTTGTAGGGTGTTAGAATAAGCTCTTTCATTCTAGTGACTGCTCACTATTTTGGGGACGAAAAGTGATGCTTTGAAAGGATATTAAACAACAAACAGCATCAAATGCTCATTCCTCATAATTTCTGAATGGTTTATTTGCATTGTGCAGATTTCTTAATTTGAATTATTCTTGTTTATGTCATTTTTCTCTCATACAAAGCGGGATCTCAATATGTTAACATGCTGTGCATATATATATATATGTATTTGTTGACCCATTCATCTTCTTTATGAAGGTTTTTTTAACGTGCATTGGTATCAGTTGTTCGTATTTTCATAAGACACTGCTATGACAAATCTGTCAGTGTGAGATTTTGGGAAAATTGGTCTACATGTCTTTGCAAGTACTACATTATTATTGCTTGTGCAGTTTGTTCTTTAGTGTTTAGGGTACTTATTTGCTTAATGCTTTTTTATATTGTTGTGTCTTCCAAATATACACGCATTGCTTAGAACTCATAGTCGGCCAGCGTGATACGGGTGCTTTCTCTGTGTCCCTATATAGCGAGGTGCGATTTGCATGTGGAGTCCCATCACCTATCTATCTATGATTTGCTGACTATGTGTCTGTGTGTGTTTGCCACCTTGCTGTCAATAAATGGTTATAGATGTGATGGAATATGCAGTTCCCTCAATGGAGGGGGACCTTCTACCATGACAGATATTTATATACTGACTTTTATATTCTAATGGGAGCCGTATGAGATCTCTTGCTGTGATTTCTGAGAATATATCAACAGTCTAAACAGTCTATTGTTGGGATTGGGTGAGTTATAGCCTGATCTGAATGTTTTGGAATTTATGTATTATTTCTTTATAGTTGGGTAGATGATAATAGGCAACATGATTTATGGATACTGTTGCATTCTAATTTTTTTATTATTATTGTTATTTTTGTTTTACTGGATTCCCTATTTATCCTGTGATTTCACACATTTTGCATTGGGGGTCTACTCCCGTACTGGGGCGGACTAACAGTGCTGTTCATGAACAATGCATATGTATGGGATATCCTCACGGTGTTCTGAAGTTTGTTAAGAGTCTTGATTTGGTATTTTACTTAGAGGTTGGGAATGATTTATATGTTTTCTGATATGTAATTGGGAGGGGTGCCAGGTGTTTTGTTTTTTTTTAGTTCTTGTTGACGTTAGATTCGTACTTTTGTCATAGGGGGAGTGGGAGGGTTTTGTATTCTAGTACATGCAGAATTTTTGAACTGTTATTTTTTTATTATCTTACACAAGTCTTTGCAATGCCTTCTGAAAAGGGGGACCTTTTGTGTTTCTCCGCTTGGAACGTGAATGGTCTTAACAACCTGGTCAAACGGCAAACAATTTTCAATTGCTTGAATGATATGCATAATGATGGTTATTTCCTTCAAGAGACACATTTGTTAAAGGTTGAAGTTAATAAATTGAGTAAACGGTGGGTGGGGGATTTCTGTGTCTCATGCTGTACCTCTAAGAGCAGAGGGGTGGCAGTTTTGGTGTGAAAAAATGCCCCAATAAATGTGTTACAATCACGCTCAGATGATGAGGGCAGGAACATTGTACTTTTGGTAGATATTCAAAGGGTTAGGAGAGTTCTTTGTAATGTCTATGCTCCCTCATTAGGTGATGGATCATTTTTTGGAAGAGTGGCTCAGATGTTGCAAGATTTTGGTTCCCCGAATATTATTCTGGGGAGAGATTTTAATCTAGCTATTGATCATACCATAGATCATAGCGGACCTCGTACGAATCAGAGAAGAGACCCTATGTTCTGTTCCTTTCGGTCGCTTGTATCTGGATTTGATTTGAAAGATTGTTGGAGACTACGTAATTCAGATGTGAGAGAATATACCTTTTATTCTGGCTCTCATGATAAACATTCTCATATTGATATGTTTCTCATGGCTGGGTCGACGACTTCGAACCTAGCAGGTTGTGAGATTGGTAGTATTGCAGGTACGGACCATGCACCAGTGTTTTTGAGTGTGAATCTGGAGTTTGATACTCGCAGGTCGTTTGTTGGAAAATTAACACCTCGATTCTACAGGATGAGACAATTGTGGATGAAATTAGATCTGAGACTGAACACTTTGTTGTGGAAAATAGAACAGATGGGCTTAGTCTTAAGACAGTCTGGGAGGCCCTTAAATGTACAATGCGGGGAATTATATTGGGATTGTCTAATAGCAAGAGGAAAAACTTGGAGTGGACAAGTCTAGATTTGGATAAATGTATTAAAATTATTTTGAATGATTTGATAGGCGACCCTACTAATTCAGAAAAGAGGACATCGCTTAGAAAGTTGCAGAGAGAATTGAATGACATTTTGAAGGTGAGATCTGAAAAGGACTTGTACAGGCTAAAATGCTCTTATTTTGAATATAGGGAAAAATGCGACCGTTGGCTTGCCTATAGATTGCGACAACAGCAGTCAGAAGGGGCCATAACCTCTGTCAGGGGGACGAATTATCTGGTGACATTTGACCCTAGGGAAATTAATGTGGCTTTCAAGGAATATTATATGAGGCTTTATCAAAATGAATTGGGTATCAGTGGCCTTGGTGAAACTTTTCTGGATGGTTAAGAGATTCCAAAAGTTGATTGAATGTAGGTGTGACTATTGATGATTTGAGGGTTGCGATTGGAAAGCTAAACTCAGACAAGTCTCCTGGGCCGAATGGTTTACCTGCTGAATTGTATAAAATCTTACCAGATTCGGCGGTGGAGCTTTTGCGGGACATGTATACGGAATCTAGGGAGGTGGGTCTTCTTCCAGCTTCTACCAACCATGCCACTATATCTGTTTATCTTAAGAAAGGTAAAGACAGCAGTCTGACATCTAACTATCGTCCGATCAGCTTAATAAATACGGACAACAAAATATTGGCAAAACTGTTAGCCATTGGAACATTTGCTAGAGAAGCTGGTACACACTGATCAGCCAGGTTTGTTCAAGGTCGTAGAGCATCTAGTAATATCAGGAACTTGTTGATGATGATGACACATGCCCAAAGCTTGGAAGATGATGTTGCTGTGTTCTCTTTGGACGCTGAAAAAGCATTTGATCGGGTCGATTGGAAGTATTTTTTTTCGGTCTTACGTGCTATGAACTTGGGAGAGGACTTTATTTCCTGGATTGCCCTATTATATGCTTGCCCAACGTCAAATGTTAAAACTAATGGCCAGCTGTCCGACTCTTTTGGACTACAGAGGAGTACTAGGCAGGGGTGTCCTCTGACTCCTCTTTTATTTGTCTTGGCCATTGAACCATTAGCGATCGCCTTGAGGTGTGATGCGGGAGTTCAAAGCATAAACTTTCAATGAGTTGAACAAAAGTTATGGTTTTATGCAGATGATCTGCTGCTATTGTTACAGGATTTGGCTGTGTCATTTCCTGCCTTGTTATGTGTATTAGACAGGTTTCATGATGTAGCAGGATATCATGTGAACTGGACTAACTCTGAGGTGTTACCAGTAACTGGATATTGTGATAAGAGTTTAGTAACTGGACTGGGTTTTCAGTGGTGTGACAGAAAAATGAAATATCTGGGTGTTTGGCTGACCTCATTGGTGGATGAAATGGCAGGTGTAAATATGAACGAGGTGTGTAGTGGTTTAAAAATGAACATTCAGAGGTGGTCTTTGCTTCGCTTATCTCTCTGGGGCAAAGTGAACGCACTAAAAATGAATGCAGCTCCGAAAGTAAATTACATTCTAGGTATGCTTCCGGTGAAGATAAGTGAATTTTATTGGAAGAAAATTGACGGTGTGTTACAGTCCTTTATTTGGGATGATAAACCGCCACAGCTAAAGTTGTGGAAACTTCAGTTACCTGTGGAAAAAGGGGGAATGGGCGTCCCGAATTTCAAAGCTTATCATTTGGCTTTTTCCAGTCATTTTATTGTTCCCTTTTTGAAGGAATTACCGGATAAGTGGGCTATCGCAGAGGCGAGTTTGTTGGGCCCGCTGCCCCCTAGGGAGATTCTCACGGCCACTAACAGGTCGTGTAGGAAAATGCCTATGACAGTTTTTCTGAGAGAGACTTGGAACAATGTACATGAGTTGTTGGGCTTGGTTGCTTTGAAAACCACTCATGCTTCCATTTGGCTGAATCCGGCGATTATTTTTGGGGGTAAGACTTGATTCTGGCCTCAGTGGCTTCTGAGTGGTATATATTGGATTCGGGATGTCATTAAGGATGGTAAGTGGCTTGGAGAAAGCGAGTTATGTGCAAAATTTAACATTGAACATTTCTTATTTGTTGATTTCAGAAAATTGAAAAGATGTATTAGTGATGAGGCGGAGCAAGGAGGTGCAATAATGAATCCCTTAAAGAGAGGGAGCCAGGTTGTGGTTCTATTGCCAGCAGGTTATACAATCAATGCTGCATATAAAGAGAATTCTGAACTGAGAGCTGATTGGGGCAGGAGATTGGGGTGTGAGATTATGCCTGAGATGGGGTTGGAGATGTGTGCTAATGTTAAGCTTTGTTCTATAAATTTGGAGTAACGCTTGAGACAAATAAAGATCCTCAACAGTGTTTTGGAGTCCAGAACGATTGTTCAAAAGACGTATGGTGGATACGGATGAATGCTGGTGTTGTGGGAATGGATTGGGTAGTTTACAACATTTACTAGGGGACTGTGTGCGAGTACAGGGATTTTGGCAAGACGTATGTTGCATCTGTTAACATATTCTGAATTTGGATGTTGCATTGGATTTCAAAACAATAATCTTAGGAGGCGGTGAGTTGATTGAGGACCTTTCTGTCTCTCAAAAAAAAATCTTGCTCCGAGGGGCAGGTGTGGGCAAGATGATGGTATTAAGGGGGTGGAAATCTCAGATTGCACCTACTGTTGCGGACTGGATTGAAGGGATGACCAGTATTGCAAATATGGAAAGAATTATTTACAAGAGACAAGGGAAATTGTCATTACATGCAAAGATTTGGGATGACTTTCTGAATTGTACTAGTTCTTTATCTGTAAATATGTATATTATATTCTGCATGTTGTTAAATTGTTTTAGTTATTTGTTCATTTGCTTTTATGGACTGCTTATTGTTATTGTGTAAATTGTACAAATAAATAAATAAAACAAAAAAAATAGACGATGTAAGTGGGTCACGGATTGCAAAGTGCTTCTAAAGGAATGTTCACCTGTCCTAGGGTACAATCCAATATGGCCTTTAATCATATTATTACACTTTGTGCAGTGTAAACATGGAAAAGTCCTGAGCCTAGTGTTCCTGGTGGTTTTGCATTTTTTTGTCTGCCCCCATGCCTGCCAACTGGTCCCTAAGTTTGTTGCTGCGTTTATATAAAAACACTGGTAGTAAACTAAATACTCTATCCATTTTGATATAAAATATTAGACATCTGTGACATTTGAACCCCTTGTGTTATAATGTATTAGTTGCATTTTATAGGTGACCCCTACCCGCAATATGTGGTTAATTTTAGGAGTAAATGTAACTCCCAGTAATACGTGAAGTATTCAGACCAAATACAAGCTGCTCTTTCAGTGCACCTGGCTCCCATTTTTTCTATTTATTTATTGTTTGGCTGTATAAAACAACCTTTCAATAATTACAAAAATGAATAAAAACATATCATAAACATATTACAAATCAATTCATCAGTATATAACAACATCTCACAATTGATAAAAACCAATGTATGTACAACTTAATAGCAGCATTTTTTTATCACCTTACCCTCAAAAAACCATTCACAGTTACTTTGGGTATAATTAATTTAAAAAAACCTGTTGTTGCTAATCTAATTGACATTCTCTTTGCACCAAAAATCAATAGCCATAATTCTTCCATATCGGTTATCATTTGTGCTTTAAAGCAATGAAAATAATATTTATTACGTATAGCATGTAATGCAGGACAGTAAGCGATGACATGTTTCAAAGTTTCTGTGGTATCAGGCTCCTTACAAAATCGACAGATATTCTCACTGACATCTATTAGTTTTCGCCTACATAGTATATCCTTTGTATGCCACATATTTAAACGAAAACGAATATAGTCATCTCAAAATTTTGGAGATGGATATTTTAAGATATAAGATTCTGTAATTCTAAATTTTTTGTGGCCAAACTGGACAGTGTTCCAGTCTTTAGAGTAGGAGCATTTTTCCAAAGTATATATCCAATCTTGCCGATACAGTTTAATTTTAGCTTGCGTCGGATAATGGATTAAAGTATCTAAGGAGATGTCCGCATCAGAAAGAATATTTATAGCTGTATTTAACCAGCGTTTAGGGTATTGATGATCTGAATATAGTAAATATTTACCTAAAATACAGGATATGTCTACACATTGTAATGACAGAATACATTTCCTCAACAGAGCTATCAATTTCCATGCAATTTACCCTCCAATCGATCCCACACTAAGCGGGGCAACATCGACGCAGCTTCAGACCCATACGAAATAATGGGTTTGACTTTCATGGAATAAAATGATATTATATGATTGCATGTAAACTTTCCAAACTTATATAATATAACCTTAGATTGGGAGATTAGGGTTTGCAGTTTCAATTCAAGTTCTTTTTGAAACACTTTATCATTGTTACCCTGGCTAATCATAATACCTAAGTATCTATATATTGAGGTTGAGAGAATTTGCTCCTTTTTTATATACCACTTGAATTGAGAGTATTTTGTCATTTTACGATTTTGGCCCATCATAATTTGTGTTTTCGTTAAGTTTATGGTCATAGCATTTTCTACGGTATACTCCGATAACCCATTAATCAAGCGTTGCAAACCTGCTGGAGTTTTTGACAATAAAACAAGATCGTCTGCATAAAGGATCCATGGTATCTGTTCTTGATCTAGTTTGGGGGCGTCAGAGTTAACATTCTGACATTTTTCACCCATATCAAGGATAAATAAGTTAAATATAGTAGCTGCCAGGATGCATCCTTGCTTCAGTCCTCGATATGTTAAGATGGGAGGAGTTAACATCCCATCGCAAGTAAGGCGTATATAAACTGATGTGTTTTCATGAAAGATAGAAATCAACTTAACTAGTGAATAAGGGCAGCCCAATAACAGCAGTTTATGCAGCATTAGATTGCTGTCTATAGAATCAAATGCGTCCTTGAATTCTACAAAGGCAACGAATAGCGGTTGCCTTTGCTGACAGCAGAGAGCCTTGATTGCAGTCAAAGAGATGATATTTATAGCCGTTCCCTTACCAGCCACAAATCCTGTCTGAAACCTATCTCTCATGTTCGATGAGTTAATCCATTGTTGGAGGTCTCTTAAAATTAATGAAGCAAAGATTTTCCCTGGAACGTCTAATAAGGCGATTGGCCTATAATTTGCGGGGTTTTGTCTATCGCCTTTTTTATAAATGGGTACAATCAATGAGGTACACCACGATTTAGGGATCTTTTCGGTAGTTACAACTTGAGAGAAGATTTCAAACAGGATGGGAGCCCATAGGTCCGGAAATTCTTTCAGCATAGCATTAGAAAGCCCATCAGGGCCTGGAGCACGGGATCTACTAGCTTTGTGACTAAGATAAAGAATATCGTCTATTGTGAAAGCTATAGAGAAAGGTCCCTCAAGTTTTACAAAAGGTATGCAGTTGGTAGGAGGGAGAACAGCATAAAGACAAGAAAAATGAGAGAGCCATACGGAAGAAGCAACATCATTAATCTGCATTTGACATTGGGTGGTGTTATATGTGTCTATTAATGACCAACATCCTGCAGCGTTTTTTGTTAAGACTTTAACCAACATTGCCTCGCCATCTTTTTGATATAATAGTGAACGATAAGTTCTTCTCCAATTCCTATGTTTGGTCTTAATTGCTTTAAGAGCAGCCCAGCGCTGATCAGCTGGTAGAGATTGGATCGATTTCTTATTTTTTCGAAATAAAGCTTTCGCTTTCTGCATATTTTGATCGTAAAAATGTGAGACAACTGAAGATCTTGTTATCTTATTAAGACCAGCAAATTGATACATTAGTTTTGTGTAATCAAAATCGGAATTCCAATCATTTAGCGAGCTTTTACATGATATTTTAAGGCGATCCATAAAATGCAATAGTTTGGTACTGGACCATCGTAAACGGTTTCGACCAGGATTTACATCAAAAGTACCTTCCATTGTTATAGAAGACACAAGCGGAGTAATTCCTTGGTTACCAGAATTCAGTGACCATTGGAGATGCAACATATTATGATCACTAGCCAAAGATGGCAAAACCTGAAACCCCTTCAAAAGATGGAACAATGAACAGCTAACATAAATGAAGTCAATGGTAGCCACAGAACTACCCCTTTTCCATGTCGGGTGGGGAGGAGAATCCTCAGGAAATGAACCATTCACCATAAACATATCTTTCGACTATATAAACGCATTCCAGCTTTGCAGACGATTGTCAGATAATGCTTCACTATTATTTAAACAATGGAGATTTAAATCTCCCGCTAAAATTATATGCAATTGTTTCTTTTATTGATATATTTTTTCCCATAAACGCTCAAGAGAGCGCAAATAGGAATAAGTAGAGAAAGCAACTGGGTTCCAATATGTATTAATAAGGAAATACTGACAATCGTCAATAGATAATTGGGCTAACTGGTTATACGGGGTCAGGGTTTCATGTGAGATAACACTCATGGATGGAGTTGTTTTCAGCATCATCAGCAGACCAGACATTGGGCGACCCTTAATTAGCAGAAATAGCAGGATTTAGAATGGGGTAATAACCATCCCATGACGGGCAATTAGATAGCCATGTTTCTTGCAGCAGTATAAAACCGTTCTCTCTTAGTTTAATAGCAGCATCAGAAAAAAGATGTTTGAAGCCTCCAGTATTCCAGCTTAATAATGAGAGTTGCTTATCTTTCAAAATGTGCTCATGTTTACACTGCAGGCACAGTGAATACATGTGTGTAAGAAGCAATATAACGTTTTAATGTTAACACTAAACTTATCTGTATAGTTTGAAAATATTTTGTTTGCAACCTCGTAAACATTGTTTGAAATGTATAGATATTTCTAAAGGGGATTTGAAACATTTACCTATACAACACAACCCATGATAAAAATAATAATTTCAAATTTTATTATACCAGATTGCACCAACTTCTAAGTGCTGATGTAAATGCTGTAATTGCTGCCCGCTTTAATGGTATGCATTGTATCACTCTTGTAAGAATCAAGAGCTTTGTCAGTCTTGCCGTCATTTTGAACATCTATCAGCAGATCACACAAAGAGATCTGAAGTGAATGCTTGCATCACTGAGAAATCTTTACAGCTAAATGGGTTTTTATCTTAATCAATTCAAGGTTAGCTCTAGCATAAACAAAGAAGTGAGCAGTTGGTAATGAGGGTGATCAAAGATCCAGTTCTTCTTTTTTGGTTCATGGAAAAAACAGGATTTGATGACTTGATGACCAGGTGTGTTTCTTTAGCTAATCCTTTAAGTGCCAGCTGCTGGTGAGACTGAAGCAGCTCACCCCAGGAACAGGAGTTAGAAAACCCTCTCAGGTTCTTTAATTCTCCTCTTCCAGGTTTACTCCAACAGCCCTGCCCACACCACCTATAGAGAAAGATAAGAGGGATGAAAAATGGACCGTTCTTTTCCTGGCCTGATTCATGGATAATATTTATGGAGATTCTCAAGTGTGGTCTGTATGAACCGTATTGGCTTTGTGCCCCATTGGCTTGAGACCCCTTTCAGAGGCGGGGTAGGTATTCTGAAATGGGGTGGATGACAAGCTGTGACATCCACATTCCCCCTTGAGGTGCAGGAAGAGCATTTTGATCAAGGCTCCTGTACCTGAAGAGATCCCCTAGCATGGTAAGCTGGCAGAGGTCCATGAAGCAGATCAAATACGCACACCATCTCAAAGTCTTGTTCTGCAGACGACTGTAGAGCCATGTTTTTCAGCTATAGATCACAATGTCTAACACAACCTGTTTGTCAAGATGGGAAGCTTTCAGTGAACCTCTGACTTTTACCCATGGTCCGATGGCGCTTTATCTATAATTACTTCAATCTACACTGTCCTTTCCAGACCTCCCTGTTGCTTGATAACCCTCAAGCTCACAGGTCAGAGCTTCCAACCTTTCTAGTTCTTCATAGTGCACTGGTCCATATGATCTATTTGGATCCGACCAATGGTGACCCTGATATTACATTTCCAGGTCTTCTCTCATTCTTTCTCTCTTCTGCACCTTTTGAGGAAATTTGGGAAATTGTGATCGGCCCCAAGTACACCCTTGTGCTGTCTGGGTCCCAGAACCAATATTCCCACTCTTTGCATTTAATCGTACGTTTTTGATTGTTTCACCTCAAGAATCATCTCTATAGTGCTTTGACTAGTTCACACAAATTCTGACCATTATTTCAATTATTGAAACCAAGATTTAAGTTGGGCACTTTGCGGTTGCTCCCCTACCTGCAAAATAATAGAACACGTACATTAACATTAAATGATAACACCAAGAAGAATGCATGCAGCAGTTGCTTCGTGCCACAACCACTGTTTCCTTTGTATAGAAACAATAAACTATTCAGACCATCCCAAATAAAGGGATTTTGCATTAGCAACAAATGCATACAGCATTTTGAATTGTCCAATTGTTGAAAACGTTGAGAAAAGCCTCTGCAAGTTGGCTCATCCACCAGTTCAATCTCCTGGCATGTATTAACGTTTTAATTAGTCTGAAGAACATGGTAATGTCAATTTGGGGGTGTATAAGGCCCGCAGCCTCAGCGTCCCCATGAGACATCATGATTTAGATGAATAAATCACCCCAAAAGAGGCTTTAGAGCCTTTAGTAGCGATATACCCATATGTTAAATTAGTATCATTGTGTAAAGTTGTACATTTGTTTGCCTAAATATTTTCTTTTATTTGACCCAAAATGTTGAAGTTCATGTCACCGTGTCGTGCAGAAGTCTGAGTATGCCCAGGTCTCATTGGCCAAACAGTATGCATGTCTGGCCCGCTGGTGCATTTTCCTCTTGCACTGGTTAACTTCTTCTAATGAAAAGAGTCTTTAATTTTAGAGATGCAATATGATTTAAATGTTATTCCGTGGGGGAGAGCACTTCCAGTGAAGACATTCCTGCGAGCGGGCTTTGCCAGCCACTCAGCAAATTAGCTGCACATAGCCTGTCAAGTGCCACATTGCTACCTTTATCTTTGATCGCGTGCTCTCTCTGGTAAGGGAGAAAATATGATGTGAACAGACTGGCAATCCCCAGCCCTGGCAGCACTTCCTCCTAGGAATGCAGCCCTATTCTGTTTCATTTTACAGCTGAGTTAACAAAGGCTGGACCCTGATGCTATCTTGTTGACCTGCATGCCTTTTTGTGCCGTGCCGAGAAAGCCTCTGTGCTCTCTTCTGCCATCTTTGCAATGAAGCACATCTCAGCATTTCAGCAATAATAATATCTAATTTTCATAGAGCGCTTCATGCCGGATTCCTCCCATTTCTAAGCCCTGTAATAATGTAGCCTTATAGACCGAACGAGGGGTCATTATCATGAGATAATACCCTCTCATGAGCTGGGAAAGGGTAATTATCCCAAAAGATAATGACCACTCTCAAGGTTCATAATGCTATTAGCACATAATACTTGTAGTAACAAAGGTTTTTTAGTTGTAGTAGTGAAGTTAAACATGTTAAGTTTAATAATTTGCAAAGTGCACAAAACCTGTCTGTAAATTAAATGTGCTTCCGTTTTGTACTATTTAAATAATTATGCTTGTGTCTGGAAAGCAGCCTATACCAGTAGTTATTAACTGTATGCCAAGCATTCTGTTTGGCAGAGTGTAGGCCAATAATGACTTTCATGTACTATTAGGTGTTATCATGATCCAATTTAATAGTATGAAATCTGACGACCTCGGAAGTGTGAATAGCGAGTGGGCCCTGCCTGTATTTATACAAACCCATATCGTACAGACAAAAACAAGATATTTGGGGCCAGCACAAAGCATACTGAACTACCTTGCTGCCAAAAGTGAACTTTGAAATATTTTATGATATTAAAAAAGACAGATTCTTTAGTTGCTCTCGCCACCTCTGTGAGACAAACTGTAGATTTAATATCATGTAATAGTCAGTCTAAGGAAAAATGTGTGTCCTGCAGGGAATTATTCAAAAGAATGTTCATATAGAAAAAATCAGTCACATGCAATACTTAAGCAATAGACCCCAACGAGGAGGGGTATAACCGATCTGGTAATGCCCGGGACATCAATAACAAGCCTGTGTGAAGTGTAAATGGCAGACTCCCGCTTAGAGGAGGCTTAGATCGGGGTCTGTCCCTGTGTGGTATAGACCCCATTCAGAGCCCCCTCCTCAGGAAGGATTTCAGCCCCAGTTTTAGGGATTCCCAATTATGGCGAGGAATTTTATTTGTTTTCACATACAAATGGGACAGTCATGACAGCAGTGCTTACACAAAGGACCACATTGGGGTATAAACTTTTGGCATTTTACAGTGGGATTTTAGACCCAGTTATGAGAGGACACTTCCCTTGCAAACAATGTTCGGCAGCTGCCGTGTTTGCAATTGAGAAGTCCACAAGTATTGTCAGGGGTTGTTCTATGACCCTTTATGTGGAGCATGTCTTGTTTGCCATTTTAGAGAAACCCAAGGGCACATTGACATTCCAAAGAGCTTCATCTTATGAAGTAATGATTTCTAATCCAGCGATTAAAATTGTAAGATGTGAAATAGGGAATCCATACACATTCATATCTGAGCCAGTAGAAGAAGGTGATCATGTGCATGACTGTGCTAATTATGTTGAATTTTATGATGATATACCCTGTGTGAAAGAGAATACTTTGGCGCGAGGGGAGATTATTTTTATTGATGGTTATTTGAAAATTTACCAAATAAGTGGGGAAATGCATTCAGGCGCCAGAGTAGTAAGACACAGATTAAACCCCCATAGGGTGGTGGCGAGTGCAAGGCTACCGTCTCACTTTTCAGCGCAAGCAGCAGAATTAGTGGTGCTTACTGTCTTGTTTGAGAAACATGAAGGGCATGAAATGATGGTGTACAGTGACTCTGCCTATGTGACATCAACCATACATGCAGGATTGTCACGTTGGAAGAGGAGGGGCTATGTCTGTGCAGATGGCTCTCCAGTGCAGCATGCATCCTTATTGGATAGGCTCATAAAGGCACTACAACTCCCAGTAGCCATAGCGGTCATAAAATGCACAGGGCATACTAAACAAACAGACTTTATCTCTTGCAGGAACAAAGCCGCAGGCATAGAAGCCAAAAGGGTTGCAAGTTCTCCAGAAATTTCGAGTTTTGATACTGAGGAGAGAATTCGGCTACAACCAGGTTAGTGCAGGAGCAGTGTCTATAACCCAATTAATAAAGATTCAGGGAAGAGCACCACAGGAAGAGCAAGAACTGTGGAAATGAAGGAGGTGTTCTTTATCGCCCACAGAAGGTTTATGGTGGCAGGAAGCACTGGAAAGCCAGTAATACCAGTAACTTTATTGAAAGTCACGCTTGAACAGCTGCATTACCCCGCACATGTAACTAGAGAAAGTCTTGCTGCCAATAGTGCAGAAGACTGGTTCATTCATAATTTGTTGGAACACGTTGCACTGTTTATGGTGAATTGCATCATGTGTCAAACGTTTACTGCTGGGCATACACTAAGAACATTTAGAGGAGTAATACCTCAACCAAATTATCTCTTTCAGCATTTACATATCGACTATGTCGATATGCTGCAAAAATGTAATGGATATAGTGTGCTCCTTAGGTGGATTGAAGTGAATCCGTATGCACACCCTGTTTTTAATATGCAAGGTTTTGCCGAGGTGGGGTGTGTGTGAAGTGCTAAAATCTGATAATGGACCACATTTTGTAAATGAGCTATTCAAACAGATAGGGCTTTTATTAAGTATAACGCACACGTTCTCTTCTGCGTATTTTCCACGAGCGAATAAGATATGTGAGAGACTCAACGACCTCCTCAAAGAGAGGATTGCCACGATTACATTGACTTTGAAAATTGGCATGACTGTATTGTCTACCACTGGCCTTCAATGCCCTTCAGAATCAGCCTGGGTCAGACCACCACCTCACCCCGCACAAGCTAGTAACAGGGCATCAAATGAGAATGCCCTTTACACCTCCGTCTAGGATCAGGAGTGATGCCCAGAGTGTAGCTAAAACTTTAGGTGATGAGATATATGATTATTTGAAATGTATGGCTACCAGTATTTCAGATCAAGTCAAGCATCGGGGGGAAGGTCTAGGAACCCGGAAGGAGATAATTCGTCGGCCAATCCGAGTGAACTATTGCCACCACCTAAGTTATATGTTGGGGGCCTGATCCTGATTAAATTGTTCACCCAGAAGTGGCATGACCCTCGTTTTAATGGCCCATTCCTTGTTGATGAAGTGTCCCCTTCTGCTATTAAGGTAACAGGAAGATGAGCTTGGTTGCATCTGACCGACGTAAACTTTTATAAAGGCGAGACCCTCCCTCTCACCGTTGCTGATCCAGAAGCAAGAAAAAGAAGAAGAATTTCTGCGTGTGCAGACGTGATCGATGACTAAGAAAAAGGATGATAAAGCAATGAGTGATTAAGACGTACTTTATTTGGACTGGGATTCAATAGACACTCCTTATATATATTTTAGCAGGGAGTGCAAGAACTTGCAGAGAAATGGCAGTGTTTGAAATGAACCTTTTTGGAGTATATTGAAGCATTGAATAATGCATCATGATTATGCCTAAATGTCAGTTCTTGATCAGAAATTGGAAGAGAGATCAATATCCAGATTAATTTCATGGAAAATATCTGTTTTAAAATGATAAAAATACATGATACATGCCGATAGTGACTTTCATCGGCTTGTGGTTTCTGTCTTTGTTTTTATACTTCAATTTTATCCTGCTCTTGTTAGAAGAGATGTTAATTTTCATATTTTTTTTACAGGATCCTAAAAATGGTCCATTGATAAGAAGACTCCTCATTGCTGTAATTGAACAAATTGTACAGTTGCAAATGTAAAACCCAATGATTGTATTAGAAATGATTAAAGATTATAGTGCGATTATACAGAGAACACGAGATCAGCAAGCAGTAGGATGACACTAAAAATGGGTATCCAGATTTCTATGCATAATATATATTTGCGTGATTGTTCTTGTTATCTTTTTGTTCCTTATTTTTCACAGTCTCTATTATCTTAATGGTTCTCCTGAAGAAAGAGTGCCTATGATTCTCCCCACTATGAGTACGAATGATGACAGTTTCCTTGATCTCTATAAATATGTAAGGAGATATAAGAGAGATGCAGAGGAAGATAATGAAGGGATAAATACCTATCTAGATATTTCAGCTCACCTAGGGATAACATGTGGTATCAACATATGAAGAAGTTAGGGGAAAGACCACCTGACAAAATTTGCTATGTCTGCTCTCTTACCCCCTATGCCATGAATACAGTAAGAACTTTCATTTTGAAGGAGGTATCGGCATACGATGCAAAATACCTCAGCCATCTTGCAGCATGTACTACTCGAGGACAGTTCCAAAGAACCTGGGCGACTTTGCGATGGAGATCAAAATGGTTGACTATATCAAGACCATACAAATGAAGAAGGAGCATGGATGGAAAAACAAAATGCTTGTGTATCATGCTGCAGGTCAGGATGAGGTGGTCATTGAAGAAATTAAGAGAATTAACGGTCCTAATGTGACAGAAATAGCAGGATTGCAGCGATGTTGGGAACACACACAACTATTGATCTAAGGATGAGGGCATATCAAGAAGGGATGGGAAGAAGGAATGATGTCCTATGCAGCTCATCGGATGAAAACAGAATATGTACAATAGGGCAGAAAGTGAATGACGGACGTTTAAAGTCATGGGACAAGCATTCAAAGTTACTGACATGGGTAGATGACGATCATGTCCTTTAGTTGTAATCCTATTGGTTAATGCAACACTATGTTTCCGAAGTCATGGAAAGAACTATGTGGGATGTAACAAAGAATGCAAAACAACAATTGACGTTCCTGGAATGAGAGAAGGGACTGCAGTCCTAATGAATCGATATTGGGCTTGTGGATCTAGAGCCTATATGAAGTTGCCCAAGGATTGGGGCGGAGTGTGTTTCCTGGTGCTTATCCATGTTCCAGCATGAGTGATTCCTCAGAGCGATCCAAACATTGGAGAATTTCCAAAGGTGGATGACCATCTGAGAAACAGAAGATTACTTGAACTCCTAAGGACAAAAATAGAAAATTATTTCTCAGCCAAATCAATAACAGTGCATGAAACCATTCCTGGGGAGCACAAGTTGTTCAGCAAGACTACTATGATAATGACCGCTATATTCATGCCGGGAATTCAAACAGTGGCTAATGCCAAATGGTTGCAAATTACCAGATGGGAGCTTCTGCAGACAATCAATGCTACTATAAAGGGATTCAACGCCATTAAGGAAAAGCTGAGGGTCAGAAGATTAATGACCCTCCAGTATAGGTATGTCCTTCATATGATCAGAGCGATGGAAGGAGGAGTTTGCGCCAAAATCAGGCCATCATGTTGCAATGTATACATTCTCACAATGGCCAGAATGGGACCTTGATCGGGGCCATACCGTTGTTGACAGACCTGCATACCAAGATGGAAGACGAGACAGGTGACATTTAAGATGACAGTTGGTTTACCTCCTTGTTCTCATGGATCCCTCAGTGGTTGGAAAATCTATTCAAGGTTCTTGGAGTAATTCTGGTGCTAGTAATGTTTGGATTTTGTATAATCAGGATGGTGATTGCCCAATGCAAGAAAACAGCAAAGAAGGTGGTAGGAATGAAGATCATGATTGATGCCAAAGATGAACCAAATGCCAAGGACCTGACTGACGATGCTGTCGGAGAATACATAAAAGCTAGCATTATGGCACCTGAGGGAACAAAGTTTCTGTATCCAAAGAATCGCAAGAGGTATGTGAGACAATGGGTCTATTGTACCCCCGAATGGACAATGAAACTGCAAGACCTGGAGTGTAGATAAACATGTCAAATCAGAAGGCAGCGTGAGGGAGGGGTGATGAAGATATGGACACCCAAGAAACACTTCTTCAAAGAAAATACCAGGATGTAGAAACACTCGAGGAGGTGGTCGAGGATTCGACCAGAGGGGGGGAATGTAGGGGAGCAGCTGCATACCTCTGCAGGAAACTCTGCCCCCTTCTTCCCATATGTTGGCGACATGGGACCATACCGTGTTTGACACCAGCCTTTGTGCCAATACTGCAGCGTGTGTTCATAAGAAGATACCCAGTGAGGCAACCCTACCGAATGTATCCCCGAAGTGATGACAACCTAAGGGAGGAACTCCCTGAAGGAATATGAGAAAGCAAAGAAAAGACGCTAGTGACATCACAAAAGTATGTACGACGTCCCAAGATACTGACTGAAGAGAATGTATTGATCCTAAATAAACTAATGATGAAGTAAAGAATCAAGTGAGCTTTTAAATACAAAGAAGAAGATTATACATGCACAAAGTGCTGCAGAAAATCAACTGTTCAATAAATGTACAGATACTGAAACTCAAGGTAGACTAAGTATTCATAGAAGCTGGCTATACTTAGTGAATGGACGCAGGCGAAGCTGCCATTATATAGAAGCTGGATGTTGGTTCCATGAATTTAGTGGGCCTGGGTCCATGAAGCAGTAAAACTGTGTCGCAGCTGGAATAAGCAGAATCGTGCAGCTGCAAGATGAGGCTGTCTGGCCTGGAGTCAAGAATGAATCAACCAAGGTCAGCTATATATTCTGGATATGAGCGAACGGGCAGAGAATGAATCAACCATTGTGAAAGTGCAAAGAAAGAACTGCAAGAGTAGCAAGTTTAATTAATTTAAAGCATTTTAAACCTGCAATATGGACCTAATCATGGTCTCCTGTCACGTGAACCAAGGATTAAAATAGAGTTTGAACTTGGAGTCCCAGAACATGATAGTGAGTGCTCTCATTCTTGTGTATTCTAAAGACAAGGATACTTTGCAAGGCAAAGTCAAAGACAATCTTCATGGCAGAAGGCATTGGCGATGAGAAATGCTGGGGCAATTGGTTGGGGAGGTAGTGTCATGCCCCGTCTCCTTGCATCTGGGTCTGGGTTTACGTGCTGCTAAGTGAACCAAATGTTCCAGACCTCTAGTATTCCATATAATGAAGGACCTTATAGTTTGAAGACCAATGAGAAACTGTGTACCTAATGTTTCTGAAGATGACAAGCTTTAGAGGTAGGCATATGTTGCCCACCTGACAGTGGGCAGCCAATCACAATCCTACTTCCTATAGAAAGTATACTAAGATGTTCCCCTTATGCCAATCCCACCCCTTGATAGGGTTTTCATTATTGCCACATAGTATGACATCACCTCTGATGTATTTTTGATATAAAAGCTATGATTTGTGTAAAGATTGATGAGGAGATGTTTGTTGTAAAACTCCCTGTTTAAGATAATTAGTAATAAAACAGAACTTTGCCATGTTCCTGAGTTGGTTCGCTTATTTGGACTCTGAGTTATTCTCTTTGATCCCATATATTACATATACACATTCATAAAGGGCCCTAAGCTCACTCGAAAGACTTGATCTATCATTTCCATGGAATTGTTGGTTCTCCCAACTCAAGCCGAAATTATGATGGGGGAGGGACACTCAGCAAGGCCATGTCACCTGTGCCGTGTGGGTGCCTGTGGTTGTTTTGCACTTCTGTCACCTTTTTGTTTAAAAACCCTGAGTGTTATAATTTCCTGAATTTGTTGTGACTACTCTAAGGCAATGCAATGGGGTTTGCCACACAATATGCTGTGATTAATTATGGTTCTGTGGGTGTGATCACATCAGTCAATGTATTTATTTTATTTCTTATTTTTCACCACATGCTCATGGGACTCAAGGCACACGAAAAACAGAACATAGGAGCACAGGACGAAAATAGATAGTCAGAAAGCTAGGAGTGTAGCGGGAGTCTAACAGAACAGGCAAGTTTTGACTGCTTTCTCGAAGCATGTCAGGGAGTCAGTAGTTCTTATTGCGAGTGGTAGAGCATTCCACTCTATGGGTGCCCGGACAGTGAAGCTACAGCCAGAAATTTTTGTCAGTTTGAAGCGAGGCTGTTTGAATTTGTAATGGTCCCTTGAGAAAAGTGTGCGAGCATGGTGGTCAGGGAGATAAGGAAGGACCAATGGAAGACCAGCATTTATGGGCACCAGTGTAGCTGTTCACATCCTTTTTTCCTTTGATGGACAGATTCCTAACTTTGCTATCCAAGTTGCTGTCTAACTTAGTCCATTAACAGTGTGTTCGATCGAGTAGGCCCTTTAAATGTTTGTTGCTTGGAATGTTTCGTGCAGCAACCAGCGGCGGTGATCCTTATGCAGCGCAGTCTTGTTTGCACTGTTTCCTAGCAACAACGCAGGGTTGTGACGTGACGAGTTGCGTGCCGATAACGGTCATGGTGGAGCGATCTCTATTTGCCCGATGCCCTCTAGGGTTTTCCAAGGCCCGTAAGAAATATGGCCAAGAACAATGTCGAGACACTTACCTGGGAGTTTGGTCTGTGGAAGTCTCTCCGGAAGCTTCTAGTAGTGCCTCTGGGAATGCCTGGTACCCAGCAGGGCTTGTGGTGGCTATGATCTCGTTTGCCCTTGTTGCAAATCTGTGTTATCTTCTTCACACAGGACACGCTAAACTGTGGTACATTTTATGTATATATTTATTGCGTACATATTTGTAAACATGCGAGTAGGGAGTCCTGCCTGCCTCCACCTCTTCCAGCTCCCAGCCTCTCACTATTCCAGAACTCTCCTGGCCCTCGTCACAGTGCTACAATATGTCCCATCATGAGTTAAATGTAAGGCGGGTGAGATCAAAGGGGTTAAGCCTACTTGCCTGGAGTGTGTTCCTCATCCATCTATTATTTGTCTGGTCATAGGTCCCTTATCCCGCAATGTAAAGGCATCGCTGAGCTGTAGTACTAGGTCTATAACTGCCCAGGGCTTGAAGGTGCGCTTTTGATTGCAGACAGAAAAAGAGAAGGAACACCTTAGACTGTAAAGAATCTGAAATAAGACAAATGAGTCTAATGGGGTTACCCCCTATTGCATTAAACATGTGAATCAGATGTTGCCCTTTCCCAAGTTGCACCATAAAGGAATGTCACTGCAGCAGCCGAATATTCACAGTGCTTGTGTCAGAAATATGGAGACCACATAGGGGCCTGGCTTTTGAGTGTCATGAATCACCAAATGCTCAACACACTGCATGTGGCGCGTAGCTTGGCCATAGTTCACATCATTCTCCAGAGTGTGGAGGTAGGGTACAGAATAGGAGGCAGGCTTGGGAAGAAGACGCGTCACACCAGACTCTTTGTCTCACTTGACTTCACAGAGGGTTTGAGGTGAAAAGTGCTCAGTGGACTGGAAAACCAGGTCATCATCTTGCTGTGGTAAAATAGGTCCTTGTGGGTTAGAGCATGCTCCACCCAATGTGACCTCACCTTACCCAACCACATTATTGATTAATAGAGTGCCTGGCCACCATGTTAGTTTTGAAGATGGCGAAAACAGCATTCAGCATTGTTCTTGATCGATGTTCTGCTGTGGTCATTGTTATTGGACGGGTGGTCAGGACAATATAAAGGAGGAATATCATTCTATAAATTAAGGTTCTTCGTTTGGTAGTTGCTACAAGGCAACATCCTCCATTTTACCCCTTGGTACTGGAATGAATGGTACTGGAATGAATCTGCCTTTATCTTCAAGTTGACATTCCTTGCCCTATATCTTGGGTGCAGAAAATCTTGGATTCAGAGTCAAAATTCCTCCGCTCATTGTGATGTATTCTTTTAGCCAGAAAAATCAGCAAACATATGGGTCAGGTGTTAAAGTGAATCCACCAATATTTCCAGACTCAAGCCTTCTGGCAAGTTAATCACACAAATGAACCCACAGTGGCACCAGTAGATTACCTTTCTGCGTCCTTTGCTGTCCTATTGCATAAAGGCTGAACCTCGGCCACGTTTTCGCTTATGGAATACTCAATACGCCATTCTTTCATACTGAACTATGTAACCTTATCAGTGTGTCCATTAAATGGTTCCAAAGATTGTGATAAAAGGATGTCCTTCATGTTGACCATTTGCTTTCGTATCAGGTGGTCCACAAGGCTTCGGGTGCACCAAATTTAATTTTCCCAAAGAGGAATTAGAAATATTTGTGAGTGATATTCTTTGCACAGTGACTCTAAAGAGGCCCAATTTTTTCCAAAACAAATGCAGTGAGAAAAAGGGATTGAATCTTCACAAAAACAAATCCATCTATCATAATTTGATTAAAAAATAACAATTTTTAAAAGAATATATTCAATACTAGCAGAGCACGGATCCTGTAGGTCACGTATCGCCTGATGTGCTTTGCACCGTGAGGCAAACTGCACTGAGAATGGGCGTGTGTGGCTGGCTGACATACCCCAGAGCAGACGTTGGGGGGAGGCGAGAGTTGATGTGCTGCTGCATAATGGGACCTTGTGGGCTCTCTCCCCACATGTTGCCTCACCCTCATGCGGTGCAGTTTGTTACTGTGCATTGCAATTCAAATATCTTGAAAACCATGCATTCTAGGACCTGGACCCCGAGTTTTGTTCCTCGTGTTGGGACCAGTCCTTCTACGACCACATTGATGTTTCAAGGATTTCAGGCAACCGTCTCATGTGTGAAGGTGCTGAAATCCATAGAAAAGGGTAGGCTGTCCAAATGTCATGTAGTTAGTAATGGCCAGAGGGTCTTAAAAGGTAACTAGCACAATTTGGTGCAGATTGGTGAAACAGTGTGGAATTATACGAGGAACAACGCTTCGCCAAGCCACAAACGCAAACATTTTGACTTGTGCTGAAATCGGAGGAATTCGGGAATGGGCTGGAGTGTCCAAATGCCATGTAGCCAGTAATGTGCTTAGGGTCCTAACCGGTAACTATGCAAAATGTGGTACAGATTGGTTAACTTTACTTGCACAATCAGCTTAGCTTGTCAAATGCCCCTCATGCAATTCCTGAAGTGCTTGGCTAGGTGGTAGACTTCAGTTCATATGGTCAAGGCCTACTGCAGGGAAAATGATCTGTGGTAAAACCTGAGGAGTGATTGATCTAAACACCTGACTGGCCTTTGGCCGTCACAGTGCGTGACTCTTTCAATTGCAAGCAACCCATGAACACATCAGCACCACTCCTCTTTCAGTGCTTTAGGCTTTATCTCTGTGGGCTTGCTGTTAATGACTGTAAAGTCCATATATGATGGACACTATGGGGCTCCGGTAGCAGCTGTTTCTTTCTCGTCCAGGTACAGTAGCAGCAATGCTTCAGGATAACAGCATCCAATCAGGGCCATCGTAACCACTTTGGGGGCCTGGGGCTCGGACACCTCTGGGCCCCCCCTCCAACAGACCAAAGGAATTAAGGGATATAGGGCCTCATTACAGGTCTGGCGGTAGCCGTGCCTGTAACAAAGGCACGGCTGCTGCCAGACCCGTGATTTTACCGGCACCCGCAAATGGGCAATTACCGGGCCATGCTGTTGTCGGCGGACCCGGTAATTGCCCATTCGCGGGTGCTGGCAATAAGGGACTCCCCATCCCCATTAGGCCCCATAGGGCTGAATGGGAATGAGGAAGGTGGTAGCACAGGTACCGTTAATACCGGTACCGGTGCTACAGTCCTGTTCTGCTCGCTGGTGCTGGTATGGCCACCAGGTCAGACCTAGTGGCTGCAATGGCACCCGCGAGCAGAACTCGTAGCATGGCGGTACGGTAGGAATGGAGCCGGTAGCGCTACCGGCACCATTGTTGCCTTACCGCCATACTTGTAATGAGGCCCATAGAATATGTAGTGTGCCGCACCCCGTATCATGATAACAACCCATAGCTTGTTATGCTGCCTCGCAGAGATCAAAATAAGCATGGTAAACCTTACACTCTTCATTCATGTTGCAATCGGAATGATAAACAAGTAGCATTTCAAATGCAACCTTAACAGTCTACGCGAGGGTACTTGCTTTCAAGCATAGGTACAGCAAACATTTCAACAATAGCAGCCACGTGTAAGGTATACTAGACATAGTATAACTGCAGGACACGCATTTTATGACAAAGGTACACATAATCCAGAATAGTCCGAGATTAGCTGTCTCAGAGACAGCAAAACTGCTCAAGCATGGATACAGACAGCCAGTGGGAAGCAAGGATAAAACTCCACATACCATAGCATAGAGAGTGGATGACGATGTGAAGATACCAGGAAGGTGACTGTATCCAGACAGACTGAGATTAGAAGTGGGACATGGTTTTCAAGCAGTGTTGCCATTTGAGAGCAAAGAAACAGGTGGCTGTGGTGTGTAATATATCAATGCTCACTATCATTATAGAGGAAGCAATACTATATATAGCCAGCGAAAGCATGAATGAGTATTTTTTAAAGATCATACACGTAGAACGAAATCACTCTGAAGGGCTGACAATTTTGAAAGGTTTCGCGACTTGCAATTTTGACAGGTGAGGAAATACCAGATTAAATGAGCTACCCAGGATCACACATTGATTAAGAGGTGAAGCTGGGATTCGTACCCACAACTTCTGCTCTTTACCAATGTATTTTCTAGTTTTTACCTTGAACTAAAATAATCACATTTTACAGAACTGACTTGGAAAATATGAAAATCACATAACCCAATATAAAAATTTTAAAAAAACAAAACGTTATAGAAACATATTATGCAAAATTGGAATGATTCTAGCTTAATTGGGCCTCATTATAAGTTTGCTGGTCTGGGAACTATGGTACCAGTAAGCTTGCAGGTACCGTATTTCCCGGACTGGCAAACTACGAGTTGTGCTCGCGAGTGCTTTTCAGCCCGCCAGGTGAGACCTGGCGGGCAGAAAGGCACCAACAACACAGCATGTCGGATGCACCGGCACCGTTATAAACGGTGCCGTTGCATCCAACCTCCCCATTCCCATTCGGCCCTATGGGGCCGAATGGGAATTGGGAGCATATTTCTCCTGGTGCCCGCAAATGGGCAATTACTGGGTCCGGCAGGGCTGTAATGACCCGGTAATTGCCCATTTGCGGGCGTCGGGGGAAAAAAAAGGACACCGGTGGCAACCATGTCTGTAATACAGGCACAGCTGCCGCCGGTGTCATAATGATGCCCATTGTCTCCATCATCAAGGAAAGTATATAAATACCAGCATACTAATGGTTGTGATTCAGAAAGGCTTCTCTTTTTGTATTGTAAAGCTTTAAATACACCCCAAACACAGGCTTGTGCAATAGTATTTAAAAACTTGCAGAAAAACCTTTGAATTGTACAAAAAAGCAAACCGTTTTGTTGTCACATAAGCAGACATTAAAATATGCTGGTAAGAAGCCTGCAATATCTGGTTTGCTCTCTTCTGTCTAGAACTCCTTCCACTCAAATGGCCTACATGATAGGAAAGACCAGGTAATTGGCCAAACAATGCCACCAGTATGTGAGAAGAAAACCTTTTCATAGAAGGCAGTACAGTACTGTCAGTGATATAAGATTTGCCCAGGATCACTGTATCATCTGTTGGCAAAGCCAGGATACAAGCGTGAACGTTTTGGTTCCACAGTCTGGAATTTGGATACATAAACAGCTCTATCACTGTCATCATCGGAGAAGCCTGCCTAGGTTTTACAACTCCCCATTTAAACAAACCAATTTCTAGACCATCACCATACTGATGCTATGTTAGTTTCTATAGCAACCGCAATCCATTGCAGGTACATTGGTGATGATAACATCTTGAGTGCTATAGAACAAAGTACATATACATGCAACTTCATACATTGGAAACGCTGAGTCGGCCTTGCTGGAATTTGGTATTGTAATCTTGCATGTGAACGCATATCTCTGCAATGAGTGCTTAACACACTGGGCTATCCTCTGAACCATCGGGGCACTCTAATGTATCAATATGTATTTCAACATTGGCTATTGCACTTGATCAATATAATCTCCACAGAAAGGTTAGAATGCGACAGGTGTTGTGCCATGCAAAGTATGTATATAGCAGTGAACATAGCATTACAGCGTGAAAAGATCAGAACAAAATGTACATGTCAACACCAGACAGAAAATAGGTTTAGACTTTGAAGCACACCATAGAAAATCCGGATGTGTGATACTTAATTTTGTTGACTTGGGGAAACTGACTTTCTTTTTTTAATAAGGCTCCTTCTTGGGGCCCCCTCCAAGATGGGGGCCCGGGGCAAGTGCCCTCCAATGTCCATTGTGGCCTCTATATTGCACTACATTGTCGCATATAACCCTTCATGTTTGTGCAATTATCAGATGAGCCGACGTGTATATGGCAACCCATTACTTCAGTCGGATACATTCTAGCACCACCAGGGATTTATCTGCAGTGCAGCGGCTGCGTGTAGCCTCAGGAATGCCTAAACAGATAGTAAGGTATGCACTTTGGCAGAGGAGCTCGAGATATGGTCTAGTAGTTTATACACATACATAAGGACCATCTATTGTTGCCAAAAAAGCACTAAAAATAAAAACTCTAAAAACGGAGGACGCCTGTGCATGTGGCTCTCAGCATCACTATTGTGTCCTATGAATACCATGGAATGTGTCTCTCCTAATTTACAAATCGCCAGACTTGTTACTCCACGCAAGCCGAAGTTCATGTTGTTTAATTTCTATAATACACCTATTAGTAGTGGCAATAAAAGCTTCGATGTATTGGGAAAAGCTACAGCCAATCACAGTGATGATCCAAAGGCATACAATATTCCAGTTCTAGGCAGTGATTTTAACCTACACATGGGAAACGGCCCTAATAAATACAGAACAATATAACCGATTGAACATTCGTTATATTTCCTTGCTGGATTCTCATGTAAGTGCTCTTGGCCTGAGATTGTATAATTGTGTGTAAATGGGGCCTAAGATTGATTAACAGGAGAGTGAGACTAGATGTCCATGCTCCACTGACGTTTGCTAACTCAAGATATTCTTCTACAATAGATTATTTTATAATTAGAGCAATTAACTGGCGTTTGTCAGTAGCATTTTAAATTGAAAATTGTGGAGAGCAGGCACAGAATAATCAAGATGTTTGGAAAGGAGCTACCATGGGACATGATATGTGTACCCATCAAAGTCAGCAAACACACATATCTTTGTCAGCTTGCGTTGATCACTTCTAAGTGGTTTAAAACTAGTTTTGGTGCACTTCTTCCACAGAGAAGTAGTACTTTGGAAGGAACGTTTAAGTAGTGCTACTGACAAATCCACTATTAACGAAGTGAAGGAACCTATTCTGGCTCAAGCATCATCAAAAGTGCTGGCCTGGATGTGTTACCCCAGACCACTTCAAGGCTAATATTGACTTGCAGACACCACTTCTAACTGATGTGCTGAATATTATTTGGGCTACAGGATTTATATCAAAAAGTTGGAGAAGGGCACAAGTTGTTTCAATCTTTAAGAAATTAAATTGATTGAACCTAAAACCGTATCCCTCAATTTCGTTGCTGGATGCACCAGAAAAATATTTGGTAAAATAGTCCACATCAGACATATATTGGGTAAACAGTGATAATATTTTGGTTTGATCCCAAAGTGTGATTTAGAACAGGGATATGCACAAAGGTTCTTAACCTTTATCTATTAGTTGCCAAATACTGATACTTGCATATGGCCCTGATGTATTTAACATTTTCAGGGACCTCTCCTCTGCTTTTGACCTACCTAGTAGGGCAAAGCTATGGGACGTCCTTGAACAGCTGTATCTACCGTCTCCACTTTTGTCTATTCTTAGGTTACTTCACCACCAGACCAAGGTCTCATAACAATACGGCTCGGCATGTGAATTTACAGTGTTCTTTAAGATCACAGGAGGGGTGCGGAATGCACCCCTATTATTTAATTCATATTAAAATGTGCGTGGAGTAGATGTCCCAATTGTGAGGGGGAACTAATTTATGGGGATGACACTGTGCTTATTGTCAGGACATTTAAAGCACTCCAGGTGTTAATTTATATACATATTGTATGTCTTCATCTGACCTAATAGTAAACTCCTTGAAATCAAAGATGTTGATTGTGGGCACTGAAGCTTGAGGCACCCATTTATTTCTACAAAACAGCACCGAATTGGAATTGCTGGCGATCACCACCTATTAAGTTGTTGTATTCTCTGCCTAAAGGTGGGGGATTTACACCATTATTAACCACCATTATTATCTACTCCTAACCTCCGTAACTTGTTCAAATTCTCTACTCTACCACTAAGGGCGTTGAGGGTGTAATTCAAGATGTCACGGTGACATCTGCCCTGCAACTATTTTTAAAGAGATAGCGAAAGAGCTTGCTCCTCTTATCACTTCAATAATTAATGCTTAATTTGAAACAAGTACAGTTCCAACCAAATTGAAAGATGATTGAGTCCTACCTCTTTTAAAAAAAGCGATCCTTGACCCAAATAACCCTCCCAACCTCAGACCGGTTACTACAGTCCCATTTCTGCTGAAAATCCTCAATAGGGCTGCCTACCTGCAGATCCAGGAACACTTGGAAAGTAATAACCTCTTGGGACTCCAACAATCTGGTTTTAGACCAAGACATGGTACGGAAACTGCCCTAATAGATTTGAAAACACAAATGGATAACATAAGAGACAAGGGTAACATAGCCCTCCCCCTGCTACTTGATCTATCAACTGCCTTTGATTTAGTAGACCATAAAGTCCTATGGAACCACCTCACGACTGTAGCACACTTCTCAGACCAAGCCACCACCTGGATCCAGTCATTCTTGGATAACAGAACTACGAGAGTGCTCTCACCTACTGCGTCAGCAGAACCCTCACCAGTCACATGTGGAATCCCTCAGGGCTCGTGCATTTCCCCCATGTTCTGCAACATTTTTACTAAGCCCCTTTTTGATGATCTAGATCACTTAGGTGTCTCCTATACCAACTATGCGGATGACACCCAAATTATCATACCTATCACTGGCGACTATAACACCGACTCAAAACTCCTAAATGACATCTACCTGATTATACAAGCCTGGATGGCAAAAACATGGACTGTACCTCAACGACGATAAGACAGAGTTTCTACTCATAGGATCTCAAACTAGACTCAATAGGTTGGACAAACAGTTTGCCTCGTTCAACATTGACGGCAACAATATAAAAGTGTCCAAGGAGGTAAAAGCATTAGGTTTGTACCTCGATTCCTCTTTAACACTGACTAGGCAAGTTAACACATCTGCCTCGACTACAGCCTACACCTATAAATGTATTAATGCATGTAGACCTTTCTTATCCACGTCTAACTGCATCACCATCGCTAGGGCTCTGGTCCTATCTAAATTAGACTAGTGTAATGGCCTTTACTCAGGATCTAGCCAGCAAAACTTTAAAAGGTTGTAAACACTACAAAATAATGCACTCAGATCGGCGCTAAACATTCCCAGATCCCACCACATCTCGGAGGTGAGACGTAATGTACATTGAATTTCAATCAACCAAAGAATTGCGCTTAAAATACTCTCACCCATAAAGGCCTCTCCAACCAGGCACCTAAATACTTGTGCGACAAATTCGTACGGAACACCTCAGATCGCCCAACTAGATCATTGCAACAACATTGTCTTAAAACACCAGGATTTAAGCTTCAGAAAGCAGGGATTAGCAGTTTCCTGTTTCTAGCAGCCAAAAAATAATTCAATGCCCGTAGCCTTAAGAGTAGAACCATCCTACACTAACTTCAGAGGAAATGCAAAAATCTGGCTCACCTCTCAGGATCTATGATTGGGTTCTGCCTATTACGATGAATTGCTTTCCCCAACACCTATCCTGATGTATCATACTTATTCTTGTATGTACTTCCTGTATGTAATTTGTAACATATCCAACTGCTGTAATATATCTAACTTTTGTACTTTCTTAACTGCATGTAATCTGTAACACATCTAACCTTAAGAAAAGCGCCCAGATACCTAAGGTTTAGGCACGCTATACAAATAAATAAATACAAATACAAATTAAACAAACTCAACTGATGGCGCAAGGTTGTGGTGCCATTCTTAGTGTGACTCGTTTTGTATGGCATCATTCCTTTGGTACACTCAAACGAAATCATGATGCTAATTCTAGAGTAATTGTCATTTAATGTTCTGAACTGTGGGGTGTTATGGATGCATTTAGGCTGCCACAATAGAAGAATGCCTTTTTAAGGCGCAAATTGTCTTTGCCCATTTTTGCTCCAATTTGATCCATCCATCTCTCCTCTTAATCTTGGTCTCTGGAATTCGTGTTCCATCTGCAACAATAGCCACTCTTTTTTCAACACTTTCTTTTTTTCTTAAACTTCATTTTCTTTGCCTCACAGAAACTTGGCTCCTTGTTTTTCCGTCCGTTGAATACCAGTTCCCTTCTTTGCTAAGCCTCTTTCTATTGCCTTTCCTTTGATCTACTGTCCCTCTGTGCCCCTTCATTCTTTTTGTAACAATCTTGACCGCCTACTATCCTCCCTTCTCCCACTTGATGCTCCTCTGATTCTCTTGGGTTATTTCAATCTCCATCTTTCCTCTACCCATTCTTCTGCCCCACTCCTCACTCTTCTTGATTCCTTCCATCGTGCACCTGTCACCTCTCCTCCTTCCTATGCTTCTGGTTCATCCCTCAATCTGATTCATTTTCTCCTCTTTCAGTTACTTCAGTCTCCGCCCTTCCTATTTATTCATCTGATCACTCTCTTCTGTGTTTCTCGCTTATTCCTCCTCTCCTACTTTTACTCTCCTTCTTCTACATTATTTCATAGGGACCTTTGGTCTTTTGACATTTCCAGATTTATGTATTTCTTAATAACATCTCTTCCTTATATGGACGTCCTTTCATCTTTATCATTTGACTTCTACTCCTCTCTGCTTTCAACTTCGATTCTCGACACTCTCGACTCTCTTAATCTTTCCACCTCTTTCTCCCCTTCATATAAGCCATTTCAACCCTGGCTCACCCCTGCTCTTCATTCCTTGCATCATTCCCAACATCACACTGATCATGACGAAGCCCTTCTTTTGGCCAAACAACTCTTTTACACCAAACCTTTGGATTCTCTTTCTGCCTATTCTCGCCACTTATTGCAGACTCGCAATCCTATTCTGTCTCCCTATACCCCTGATATCTCCCTCTCCTCATTCCTGTCTGCATCAATTCTTGCCTCTTACTTTTCTTCTAGTCACTCTTCTTCACTCATCTATTGTCTCCTCTTCTTCATCCCCATTCTTCTTTGGTCCTTTCACCAGTCCCCTTCCCTTTTCTTCATTGTCCTCCTTTCATTTTCTCTCTCCCTCTGACATCTCCTGCCTTCTTTCCAAAGCTCACCCTACGACCTCCCCTTCTAATCCTGTTCCTTCCTCTCTTATTCCTAAAGTCTACTCCTGCCACTCTCAGTATCTGGCTCTGCTCTTCAGTCTTCTACCTTTCCTTCGCCAATCAAACATTCTTCTATTCTTACCATCCTCAAGAAACCTTCTCTGGATCCTTCTCTCCCTTCTACCTATTGCCCAATCTAGTTCCTGCCTTTCCTTTCTAAACATCTTGAACGTATTGCCTATTCTCAAGTATCTTCTTACGTTCACTCTTCTTCTTTTCTTCCTTTCTATCAATCCAGCTTCCGCCCTCTACATTATACCAAAATCCCTTTTCTCTCTGTCTGTAACTCGCTTATATCGGTTCGCCATTCTAGGCAATCTTCTCTGCAGGTATTTTTCAATCCGTCTACTGCTTTCGACACTGTGAATCCCTCGCTCCTTCTTCACTCTCTTTCTGGTCTAGGTTTTGGTGGGTCTGTTCTAAACGGGTTTCAATCTTATCTTACCAATCGCACTTACTCGGTATCCTGGGCTTGTCTTAATTCTTCTATTCTTCCTCTTCAGTATGGGGAACATCAGGGTTCGGTCTTCGGTCCCCTGCCCTTCTCTCTTCACACGATTCCTCTTGACTCTCTTATTTGTTGTTTTTAGTCTCTCCCATCATCTCTAAGCTGATGATGCATAGCTCTTTCTTTCCTTCTCCTCTTATTCTTCCTCTATACATTCAACTCTTACTTCTTGCCTTCTTGCAATTCATTCTTGGATGTTGGCCCACTTCCTTCATCTAAATCCCCCCAAGACGGATGTTCTATGCATCCCTGCTACGACTGTGCCACCTCCTCTGCTTGGAGTTATTCTCGACTCGTCCCTTTCTTTATCTCCTCATAACTCTGCTTTTTTCCCCTCCTCTCGGTCCAGCTTTTTAGTAGGTATAAGGCTAGACTGTTTCTTTACTTTGCTGCTACCAAAATCCTTGTTTCTACTCTTATTTTTTCCTGACTGTTCTACCGTTCTTCTCTTCTTCTAGGTCTTCCAACGCTACTCCTCCCTACCTTTGACTTTCCTGAATGCTTTATTTTGACAAAAAATGTCATAAAAGCAACAATTGTCATGCAAATAAAACAATGCACATAAAATAGATAAAATATCATCATTGCTGCTGCAGTAAAACTGTTAACTTTGATAATGTAAGTCATAAGCCAAACATCGTCATCGCAGTACCAATGCCTTTGTCGCTCTTAATCTCCAAGCCCACACGAGATATTTAAAGGTGGCATACACTGCAAGGACGTCACAAATATTACAGCACATTTCATGGCATCCTCCGTAGACCGGCAGTATTGTGCCACAAAAAGTGACTTTAAGTAACGTTGTCCCAACTGGCAATGACACTGGACACATCAACATGAAATGTACTATGTTCATTCATGTTGCCACACAACGGACACATTGCAGATACATTGTTGTTCCATTTGTGGTGAAGACTAGCTGTGGGCAATATCCCTATGCACAGTTTAATAAACAGGCATCTTTCATATTTCATATTTACATAATCGAGGTATTTGACATATTCCTCAGTTATCTTTATGATGCAATACCATGTCAAGGCCGTCAAACCTGCAGTCTTGAGGCTGTTGTCTCACATGGCCTTGTGCAGGGCTGCAGCCTTTACTACTGTCTTAGATGTGTTGGATATAATACTTGGATTGGACCAATACTCTTCAAGGCCCAGGACACTCAACATTTCCATCACATGTCTAAACCATGGTAGGGAGAGGCCCCTTGTTTGGTTAATTACGTCCATCAGGGTGTCTTTGTACCATAATAGGGAACCGTTTGACCAGAGCTAGACCCAATAGTAGACAGGCCGTACACAACAAATATATACAATACACTGCATTCCTGTTTCCTGGAATACATGTAAACTTAGTGTGTACAATGTTAGCCCAGGCTATTCCTGAGGATCTTATTTTATAATATAGCTAGGGAACCAATCCCTTCCTGGCCCCATAGCTCTGCCCCATAAATAGGGGTCTGATGCGCTTGTGCTTGTAGGGCTCCAACAAAACACGGACTGCACAATTTCCCTGTTCCCTTATAAACCTAGCAAGAGCACCACTGTACCTAGCCAGTATTACCCTTGCTTTGTCTAGGTGCATGCCCCATCTACATTTTGACATTACCATTACCCCCAGATAGTCGTAAGAATCGACCTGTTCGATTGGGCACTCATCTAATGCCAAACTTAAACCTCTGTGCTTACACCTGGTTCTGGTTTGAAATACCATTGATTTAGTTTTTCCAACATTGAGGGCCAAGCCATTAACTTTACAAAATTTTATGAAAATCCTGAATAGTTTGTGCTTGCCAGTTGGTGTTAATGACAGTAATACTGCATCATTAGCAAAACAAAAGGCAGGAATCTTGTCACCAGCTAGCATTGGGGCATCAGAATCAAAGGTCAGGAGCTCACCCAGTACGCCATTGATGAATATGCAAAATTACTTGGGGGGTTGGGGGGCCAATACACACCCCTGGCATACCCCTTTCTTAATCGTGAGTGTTCTAGAAGGAATCCCATCGAGTGCCCAATGAACCACAGCCTGTTTTTTTTTCTGAGTACAAGTTCTATATGTGGTACTTAATCCTTGCTCGCCACAAAGCGAGGTTTTCTACTGAGTACCATTTTCTAGCCTCCTTAACAAGTTTACCTATTGCCTGCCGGGACTCTGTGTCATACCAGGGGGTCTTAGCCACCACAGCCTTACACACACTTCTGGGGATGGGCAAACACCTGCCCCAGCTTTCCTGTCATCTTTTCATGCACATTCACTATGGCTGCAATAACCTGCGGATCTGTAAGTGCAAATTCGTCCAAAATTGGGAAAATGTCATGATATGCCACAGGCAGAATATTTTCTTAGTCAAGGTTTCCCCACCTTAATCCCTCACCACTAACACCAAGGTGTTGTAGTCACTGTTCACTCTTTGCTGGATTCCAAAATCTTCCGGGACATATCAAGCCTCCATATTAACAAAAATATAACCGATTCTGCTATTCCCCTGCTTGTGTTCAAAAGCTGGAGCCAGAGGATCATCCCCGGGAAAATGTCCATTACATGCCCTGAGGTTGGCAGAGAACAACAGGGCTGCTACCTCCTCAGCATGCCTTTTGTAGTTCTGTAGTGCTGTGTAAGGGCTCAAATTGAATGTTCGGGTCCCCCATAACCAAAATCCTCAATCCGGCAAGGTAGTTCTCCAGAGGTGGACATGCTCAGTTAGCTTACAAATAAGATCAACATCTGTCATAGGTAGACCCCGATTGTAAAAATGTAAAAGGATGATTGTGGGGTCATCGTTAAGCTTGACATGGAGTTTCAGTATTTCTGGTGAAGCACAATCCTGTAGCCGAATAGATGTAAACAATTCAATGTTCACCGATGTCAACAGCCCCGCACTTGGATGGCCCTTCATGTCCTGACGTGCTGGGATTGCATAGGTAGCATGCCCTTGTAAATTGGGTGCTTTAGTGGCCCAAGTTTCCTGAAGACGTATTATCCCATGATCCCAAATAAATGTCTACCAGTCATCTGACAGATATTTATTTACCTAAGGCGCACACCCCAAGTCTACAATGGGCTGGAGTACCACTTGGTGCAGCTAGTTAGATAGTTCAGCTAGAGCATTACCCTGGTCGGGGTACCCACCCCATCCCATCAATTCATGGATTCCCCAATTTTCCCCCAGCTTATTCCCATGAGTCTATACTGTAGCTTATTCGGCTCACCTAGGGAGCACAAAGGGGTTTCTCTCCCCAAGGGATGTGTTTCAGTATCAGTATGTCCAGAGTGAGGGGTGAGTGGGCACGCTGTATTTTTCTCTCTTGAATTAATCAAACTTAGTAGAAGAAAAAAGATTATTTGGTCCTGTCGCCAGATACCTCCCTGTTTGCGCAGGGTGGTACAAACTAATGATAAACGAATGACTGGGTTGGTTCTCCCAGTCAACTGGAAGGACCTACGTGGAAATCCACTCTATTTATTTCTTTGATTTATCACATTATGTATTCGTGTTCATTGAAAATTCTTCGACAGCTTTGTTAGTTCAGATATAGTTGCCTTTATTATTCGAAACCACTTTACGGTAGGCCTATTGCAATAATTATTTGGTCCAATGCATTTCGGTCTTTATATGACCTTCTTCAGGGACTGTGTTTGCAATTTCCTTGTATTCTTGGCTTTGTTCTTATATTCTCTCTTTTGGAAAATATTTGCAAACTTTTTATCCACTCTGACTTAATCATCTTTAAATTCTTTTCTATAATCTTGGGTATGTTCCTCATGTGATGGTTTGTTCTGGGTGATCTATTTCTGATCTGACTTTAAGCAGCAGAGCACCTTGCTCGCATGGACACTGTATCAGTATGTACCACAGAACCTTACTTCTTTTTATGTCCAATCACTTCCACTCCGCTCTCATTCTCTAATTCTTCTTACTGTTCCCCGCTCTCCTTCTGCTAATTCCCATTTTCGCTCTTTCTGGCCCCTAAACACTGGAAGGCGCTTCCCCTTCCTCTTCGATCGCTGTCTTCCTTTCCCATCTTCATTTTCCACCTGAAACCCCATCTTCTTACTGGATGCTTTGTGCTCAGCGCTTATTTTGAAACACCAAACATACTGGATAATTTGTTTTTTTCAATTTGCTTAAATAATTTGCACTGTTTTACTTTTGTGCAGCGCTTTGGCATACAGCGCTATATGAATAAAAATAAAAGCGAACATTTTAGTTGTAAAGTATGAACTCATTAGTAGTTATTCTTTTCTATTTATCTGCTGATTTATTATGAATTGTTTGTGTATTTATAAAACTTTCATGGCATGTGCCAAAATAAAGTAATATGATGATAGCTGTGTGTGAGAACCCCCTCCGTCCACCAACATGTGAGGCGCTTTTTCTGCTTCTGCTCCATCAAACTGGGGCTACTGGGGCATTGAATAGTTAACTATTGGCTAAAGCTGTAATTAAATATTTGCTCTCACCCGCACTGAGGTTGTGAAGGGACAGAAGAGGCATCCATTGTGAATCCAGGCAGTAGAGGGAGGGAGGAAGAGCAGGTGTGGAGATTGCATTCTGGCCTCGAGGGTGGGTTGTGCGGGTGCCCTCAGTAACGAACTGGGGGCAGGATGGCAGAAACAAACTGTGTAAAGTTGCAGCTGTGAGCTGGCACCTGGGGACTGTTGGAGGTGCCACCGCACTACTCCCCATGGTCAAGAGATGGAAAAGCATAGGTTGAGCCAATGATTTTCTCAGTACAAGAGCAGGCATCTGATTCACTCTTTCTACTTGAAGATGCACACCCCATGCAGCTCTCCAATCAGAAAGCCAAAGTTCAATGGACCAGTCATAAAGGCTTTATACTTTGATAAAGTGTTGATTGACTTCAAAACCCCTAGAAGATGATGTTCACTAGGTCTGTGATGGAGCTAGCTCCGACGAGCGCGCCAGAAGTAAAACTTAAATGTGGCTTGCTCTCGTTTGTTGACTGCTTGGTTTCACAGTGCACGAAATAACCTATTTGTTTTAAACCATAGCACTCTTTTGTAAGATCTCCAATTAATCCGATAGTATTAACCATCAACATGTTATTTTATGTGGAAACCCCTGAGTTTTGGGGTGTGTTTTAGACGTGACCTATTGCTCAATTGAAGCAGAAACCCAATCAATGTTGTCCCAAGAGATCAGCCGGGAGAGTGAAACACGCAAGCTGACGGTTACCAAACATGCGAACATGCAAGTGTTCAGCCCCGTACATTCCCTCAGCTGGAGGGCCTTATCCCACTCAGCTGGCGCCCCGTTCCTCTGGCCCTCGCCCAGCTTTAGCATGTCATAAATGCAAAGCGGGGGCGGGGTCAGCGCGTTGCATGCAGTGGTCATGTAACAGGATTCCACATTTTTTGGGCGAGCTGCGAGTCTAGCAGTTCTCACACATTCTAAATGCGGACTATTTTCAAAGTGCGTATGAAAGTTCCCGAAGTAAGTATGTTGATGTTATTGGAAGATACAGACTTACAGGAACAAATCCGTTTCTTCTGGCAGGGGTTCGGGCTAGACTTGGGCATTCTGTCTGAGGAGGAAAAATCCTTTTTCCAGCGCTTGATGTTGGAATCTGTTTTGCTCTTGAGAATGTGGCATGGTTTCTGCGCCCTAGGTTGCGGCCAACGGGTGTAGTTTTATAATATCTGGAATGCCTTTGAAAGTTCTTTTAGATCTGCCTCGGTAAGTGATTTAGTGTAAGGTATTCGGCCCAACCACACACTAAAAGCAAACCTTGCTGCAGACTTTAACAATCCCAGTTGACTGCTCCCTTTCTTCTCCCCTATTCTGTGTACATGGAAACCCCTCTCTACTTTTTTTGGGTAGCCATCCTCTCCCACAAAAGAAAATTGTAAAGATAATTTGAAATAGTTTCTACTTACTCAAAGTTTCTCCCTGGCGGTTCACTGTTTTGTTAGCTGGAAGCTAATTTTTCACAGTATATAATCCTGTTCACCTAGACATGCGAGGAATGCCACTTTCTCTCAGTGGGAGTTGCCAGGAAGCTTTAGGTTAAACTGGCCAATAGAAGTATACAGCCTGCAGTCGACGAGTTTCCCTTCATGAAGAAGTCGTATATATTCAGCAGGGAGAAAAAGTGTTAAGCCATCTAGCTGCCGAAGAATTCAAACAATAGTTTGTTATTCTGTCTAGACTACGCGGGTATCCTTGCTAAATATAGCAATAACCCAGTAATTCACCTTGAATCAACCAGAGGTCGCGTGAATGAATATTATAAAGTTGTAAAGTGTAGTAGAGACTTTCGCTGCCTTTTTGGAAGGGGAAGTATTGCCCAATTTTCAAATATTGAAAGTGCATGCAAAAGGCACTGCGTTTGACTAGCACACTGAAGATACAGGGCCAGAATGGCCAATGTGAAGTCAGAGGGAATTCAGTATGAAATTAACATCTATTTTGTTATTATTTATTTTGTCCGCTCATCACAAATAGCTGTGGATGAAGTTGGTTAGTAACTTGCTAACACCCATTTAGTACTGACTAATCAGACGTAAGAGTGCAATCGTCTGGTTACCCTTACAAAAAGCAGTAACTTAACCCTAAATTACTTTTTTTTTAAACGCTCTTCATTAACACAGTTGGCATCATACGTCTCTGATTAAAATTACTGAACATACATGGGGTAAGAGGCATACAAAATACAATGGTCAGAGCAAAGTGAGCTGATTGGGGATGATAGAGAGGCATTGAGTTGCAACTCACTGGCTGCTCAGGCATGGCACCTGCATAGGTATGAGGGCAGGTTGGCTATGAGTCCATATAAGTGTCCCATGAAGAAGCCGTGCATAGGAAGTATGCTTTGAGTGGGCCCCATATATCTTTGGGATTTAGCAGGGTGCATAAGGGTGTGCGGTGAGCCCCTTAATCACCGTAACCCAAGCAGGCCCACCACTTGAGGAACAAGTGCATGTAAAGCAATTTTATTGCACAATCATCCGGGAGCAGTTCACTTTGCAAACAGCCCTGACTGCTGTGTTTTAATCCACTTGTAAAAAGCCCAGTACATTTAGATTCATGAATTCCCTATGTATTTGTATCAGTGTGCATGCATGTTTAATAATTGTCAAATTCTCTTCACAGTGTGTTCTCTATGACCACCCAGCTTCCTGGCATATGCATGAAAAACCTTGCACATGTCTCAGTTTCCACATACTTCAGAGCACCCCATGTGTGAATTGTGTTTGTTTCATTTAGTGGTTTGAACATTTTAACTTTCTGTGCTTGTGTAAGCTACTATGCATCAGTCCTAAACAAAAAGTAACAAGGCAGTAACATATCTGATCCATAATTCACTACACTGGATACATATGAAAATGGAACATCGCGCTCACTTTTCCGCACCCACTAGTCATCAATATGGTGCATGCAACATAAACCCCCCTTTGCTCATGGGGACCTTTCCTAATCACCCCAACATTCCCCCCTTTACTTAATATTTTAACTAACAAATAATCTTCTTCCTGGGGAGCAACCCTACAACTATCCCTCATATCAGTCCCAAAATGTGCATACTCCTCCACAGAACAACCCCAACTTGTGCCCCCAAACATGTCTTCAATCTACCCACTGCTCCACACAATTATCCATTACTCCACAGGTCCAAAAAATGTCCAGAATTGCAGCAATAACTCCAGACAGATCAGCAATGCGAAGTGTGCGACTGCAGTTCCCATTTGTGCCATTGGGCACCATAACATCGCCATTAAAACATACAGAAAAATTAGTAAGTGTTTTATCTTAACAGATTTTTCTGGCTCCGTGGCCCATGTCAAATGCTGCAAGTAATTTCTCCATACAGTCCCACATTCTTGATTTATCCGTACCACCCCTTCTTCTGGGAATCCCCTCATACCTCCAGCTCTGCAACTCTTCACCCCTTGCTCCTATGAATTTATAGCAAAAAAAAGCCCCTTCTACATTCAGCTGGCCTTTCTGGATGCACCATATATTTTTCTTCTCTTTACAATCAGCAACTCAACAGTCTTCGTCGATAGGAATGCTTGATGCCGTGACTGATTGCGCTTTAAACTGCCCTCAGACCCTGCACAGGACTAGGTGCACTAGACATAGTGCAACTGCTACATCTACCTCGTTCAGGTTAAGCACCCTAGGGACACCAGAAGCATGAGGGATGAGAGAGCAGATTTAGCAATATCCTACAGACCTCTCTCCCAACCTTCCTCATATGGCTATACCATATGTTATCCACTGCAAAACCATGTGTATTTTTTTGTGGGATCTAATTCATCATCCCCATTGTTTGAAAAATCAATATCAACATTTATTTTTTGTCTCTACATTATCTCTTCAAATTCCACAAAACTAAATACATTTAAGCCTTCTATATTTACACTAATTGCCATCTTCAGACACAATGACATGAGGATCATAACAACCATAGAAACACTCATTTTAACATGATTTACAAATCTAAACAGTTCTTTTCCCAAATAAAAACATTCAAGTTCTGGATCTCTGTTTGCACCCCCCTTTACACTGGACTGAGCGGTGGATCCTTAGGGCATACTTAACTTTGTTCCTGCTCCTGTATCAGTGGAGGGGTGCCGGTATCCCTTTGAGTATCACTGAGATGTATCCAGTTCTTTTTGCCCTCCACCTTCACAGCAGTCGGAGTTGCATAGATCATGCAGTGAGGCCCATAGAAACACTGTTTGTTTCAGTGACGCACAAAGGTGCAGACAAAGATGCAATCTCCCGGGAGAAGCTGTGTCTTGCATTGATTGTTGGCTTCCTTGCCTTTTTCTCCTGTAGTCTGTTGGTGAGAAGACACAACATGTGAAAATACAATCTAACACGTTTTGTTAAATCCCTAAGGTACTCCCTAAACTCCTCTCCTAGGTTCTCTGTGGTCTTGTGTGCGTCTGATCAGTAAGTGCAGGTGAGAGAGGTGTGTGTAATCTACGCCCCATCATGATTTCATGAGGGCTTAAGTGATGGTCTTTTCCTGGCTGGTTTCTCAAATAAAACAAGCCAAGTGGAAAGCAGTTATGTCAGGATTTATTTTCAATATATAAAATTTGGCTCAACCGGCCTTAAGGACCCCATTGAGCCTCTCCAGTAGTCCGTTGGCCTGTGGGTGGTAAACCAAGCAGATCCTCTGCTTGATTTCTAAAAGTGAAGTGATTTCTTCAAACATAGAATTAAAAAAGTGGGCCCCATTGTTGGTTTTTAGGATCTCACCTTCCCCATCTTGGAAATACCTCTCTCACCAGAAATGTTGCTTCTGATTTAGCATCAGGATGCACATAAGGACCAACCTTAAGCCACTGGGAGAATGGACAAGTGACAACAATCAAATAACGATAGTTACTACACCTCGTTATCATGTCCACAAATTCGATATGGAGCGCCCTGAATGGCACAAAAGTTCTAGACACAATCCCCCTTACCACATCCATGGTATTTCCAGGATTTAATTCCTTTCACACTACACAATTCCCCATGAATCTACTTACCTGTTCTCATAGGTTAGGAATACACTTCTCCTCCTGGAACTCTGCTGCGATTTGTCACCAAGAAGTATGTGATGGGTAGTGTAGTTGCTCTAGAGTCAAAAGAAGCAGCTCTGTGGACATTACTACTTTCCTTGTAACCTCTTGTCTCCAGAGCAAATCTGTGGGTGAGAGAACACATCCTCTCTTCTTCCAGAGCTCCTGTTCTTCTCTAGGAGCTTTCCATTGCATTTCTTTGATCTGAAGCACTGGAACTGCAGTGGATGGGGCTGATAACTGTACCTGCCGGGACATGGATAGCAATTTTCAGGGAATCTGTAAACGGTAAATACACTGCTTTTGCCGCCTTGTCTGCTGCATTTTTCTCGAGAGCTATTGGATTAGTACGGTTAGAGTGTGCAGTGCATTTAACCAACCCTATCTCTGCGGACAACATTAATGCTTCAATTAGTTGGGAGAGTAATGCAGGATGGTAGACAGGGGACCTATCAGACCTCCTAAACCACCTTCTCTGACATCTCATTTACGAAGAATGTGTAGTGAAGGTGACATACGCGGAGTCAGAATAAATAATGACTGCCTCCCCTAGTTCATTTCTAGCACCTCCATAAGTGCCACTAGTTCCGCCACTTGCGCAGAGTAATGTGAGGGCGCTGTCATGATTCCTGCCCCTCATGTCCCCAGCCCTCCAAGATGTCAGGCTGGAGCAAGGCCACAATCACCTACATGGCCCTCAAGGGCCTCTCCATCCCTCCAAAGACCCACTTGGAGTCAGACTTGGCGCTTGTGGCACCAGATTCACTCACTCCCATAGGATAACATTGGGGATTGGACTTGTAGTGCATTGATGGGGACAAGATGGATGCCCCTACATATTTCGGTTCCCAGAACTGCATGTGCGGTCTAGTCTTTTGGGTGTGGTTCAGCCCAGAGACACCTGGGATACCCAGAGACTATTTAAGCCACACCCAGGCTGAGAAACATGCTTTGCGTTTTCTGCACCTACAGCGTGACACTCACTGTGTTCGGATCGGTCTCCAGTAGGCCTGCATCTTTCTTCTGCGCTCAGCTCCTTCAAGAACAAGAACACCGTTAGGAACAGCCTTACCTTGCGGCGCTTCTGCCCATCATTCATCGCTCCTTCTGTTCTGCGGGCATCTTCGGCGGTGTCATTCCCAACCCGGCACGCTGCTTCCTAAGGAAAAGGGAAAAGAACAGAAAAAAGGCATTAGTAAGCATTCTGCAAATCCTCGCATATTTTTAAATACTGTATGAGCTTCAAACGCTAACCTGAATCCCAGCCGCTCTGGGAGAACTCTGTAGCCGGAACTTCTCATCCATCTGCAAGAGGGAAAAGACACTCCAGGTTAGCGTGGAAACATCTAGAGGCGCCGCATATCACGCTTACCCACCGCATTTGTTCTTCATGACCGGCATCCACGCTGAAAACGTTGCGGCACCTAAAAGACACAGAAAAAGAACTCAGTTCAATGCAAATACGAAAGGGGTGCATCACGCATCGTGCTCTCACTCACCTTCAGCGCTACTCATCTCAGCAGCTCGCCGCCATCCCCGGACGCCGGCCATCATCTAAGGAAGGAAAGGAACGAAGTTAGAGAACTGTTCAAAAGACTCATTATACTCACCTGTCGGACTCTTGCCAGTGAAGAAACTAGGCAGCAACGAGCCTGCATCAATCAATGCGCCACTGCGCTGAAAGCAGGACAGAGGGCACACTATCCAAGAAAACAAGGTGAGCTGTGGATCAAAGGGAAGGGTTGGACCCCGGGGAAGAAGGGGTTCAAGAATACAGTGACAATAGGGAGTTAAACTCTATCAATCCTATGTTTCAGGCCCAGTCACCAGTCAAATAGCCTCCAGGGAAGGGTTCAAGGTCGTAAGAGGTCAGAACAGGCTGAGTGACATCCCCGTGGATACCAGTTGAGCGTTACAGGCACTCCATCTTGTCAGTCTCACCCGGTATTCCCCATCCACAAGGCCCATGATGGCTGCACCTCTTTCACCAGTGGCCTGATTTATGGTTGAAGACCCATCAACAAAAAGTACCTCACCCCCTCCAGGGAATCCTCTTTAACATTCATTCTCTCTTCCTCGTCTCATAAGTGGCACAATCATGAACCATGTCCTCAGGTTTCACTGGTTCAGCTAGAAATGTCATGGGATTAACTATGTGACACCACAAGGGATGTATCGATACCTTTGATAAAATTACCTCATATTCTGAAAATCTCTGAGTCGTTAATGTTGAATTCTCTATGATTGTAAAGGCTGCCTGCTCCACGTACTATGTCACTGGGCAAGTCATAGTAATGGTTGAAGACTTTTGAATTGCAAAAGCTGCTATTGCTAAAGCTTGCTCACAAGTGTACTGTCCCTGCATCACTGGGTCTAGGAGTCCATTGTTGTCTGCTATAGGTTTGTGGCCTAACAATGTCTGCTCATTTTGGACCGCTGTCATCACCAGCCTGTTCGAATGTGAAAACAAATAAAATGGCTTCTTTTAATTCAGGGTTGCCAAGACCAGAGCATTGCTAATTTCAGCATTAAATTCCCAAAAGCTAGTTCCCATTTCCTAAGACTACTCGATCAGACCCTTCACCTTATGCTCTTCTTCAAGCCCCTGCAGTAAGGGCCTCACATAACTAGAGTAATCTAAGATCCATGATCTACAATAGTTACAGAGTCCCAAAAACCGCTGCATCTGTTTCACTATGGCTGGCTGAGGCGTATTATGAACTGCATTGGCTCTCTCCGGCATTACCTTCCTTCCTGCAGGCGATATTACTTGCCCCAAATATACTACCTCTGTCTGGCAGTGCTGCAATTTTTCTTTGTCCTCTTTGTACCCCTTCTCCACAGGCAGGGTGAGGAGTGTAATGGAGTTTCCTCGACAATGCTCCTCTGAACTGCTACACACCAACAGAATTGTCCACGTACTGAATTACTGAACTGGACACATGTAAATTCCCCAAATCCATTTGAGGAACCGTGTTAAAGACACTCAGAGATTCACAGTATCCCTTGGGAAACCTTGTGTGCTTGAATTTCTGACCACAATATATAAACACTGTGAGGAACTGAGAACAGGGGTGTAAGGGAACAGAGAAAAATGCATTTTTTAGATCAGTCACTGTGAAGTTGGTCAACCCAGAAGGAATGTTACAGAGAATGGTGGCAGGATCTCTACCACCATAACTTTCACCACAACAATATTATTGAGGAGGCGCAAATCCTGACCCATCCTCCAACTGGACCCCTTTGCTTTCTTGACAGGGTAGATGGCTGTACTGCATGGCTGTACTGCATGGGGACACATACAGTTGTATTATGCCGTGCTTTAACAATGCCATAATGGTCTCATAAATCCCTTCATTTTCATGGGGTACTGCTTAATTTAGGGTAATATTGCACCGGGTTTCCATTTTATCTGCACTGCTCCAACACCCTTTAGCACCCCCACATCATGAGGATTGCTGGTCCACAAATGGTCCGGCACCTTTCTCAAATCCTTCCAATATGGCGATGTATTTTTAATGATGAACATGGTCTGTGCTACTTCTCTTTGCTCTATCACTTTCTGGCAAAGCACCCCAATTTCAAAGACCATCTCTCCTGTATCTCCAGTGTCTTCTAACAATTGCCCATCGGACACATCCCTTAGCGATAAGGTCGGATCAATACACAGAACTGTGCACCACTCTCTGCCCTCCTCATCTGTGCCTGAGAGAACCACCCTGTTCTTCTTTATCACTACCACCTCTAAAAGAATTGGAACTATAGTGCTCGGTGTTACTTCCTGCAGCACATCAGTCTGGGATAAAAACTCCATCAGTACCCACCATGTCTTATTTCTGATCCCCGGGATCCAATGCAACAAAATCATCACCCCATAAAAAATCAATGCTGAATGTACAGGAATGTACAGGAACCCCCCTAGTCACGCTGTCACTGCAATATGCATGCAAATGTGCTGCTTCTTTTGCCGGATACAAACCTGGAGTCGAGCATACTATACCTTCCTCCGTGAATGCAATCAACATCTCTAGCTTACTCAGGGGATCTCTTCCCAAAAGATTTTCTGGGGTATCTGTACAATATAACAAACGGCAGATACATTTTGAGTACCTACTTTAAAACGAAGATCTTCAGTTTAAGGAACCAGCAGGATAGCCCCAGAGAATCCCTGTGTGTCCACCGTTTTGCCTGACATGGAGAACTCGCATTCCTTAATGCAAGATTTCATTGCCCCTGTTTTGACCATAAATGAGAATGTCAATCACTTACCTGCACACACATCCGGGGTTCCTCCTCTGGATCGGTAGTAATGGACAGGACTGGACACATCAGAGACCCCCGAGGCACATCAGAGACTTCCTACTCCTGGTACATATGAGCACCAGGGTACAAAAAGGACTCCCTCTAAAAACACTTGCTCCAGTATAGTGAGTAACTGTTCCTTGGGGTAAAGGATTCTTGTCCCATGTCTGCACTGATGCTTGTACTGCCATGGTCGGTGGGCTACCATGGGTCTGTGCAGCCTCAGTCGCTGGGTTCTGTTCAACATGTGCCTGCTGCAATTGTACAGATCCTGGAACATATGGCACAGCCTGTGATTGCAGCTGCTGAGATCCCATATTGAAATACTCTGGTAGTTCACGAGAATCTCATGACACGTGTCCCAATCTTCTGCACAACCAACACTGAATCCATAATTATTTACTATTGGCCCATTAAACCGAGGACCCATTCCTCCAAATCTGCCAAAAGATCCACCTCCTCATGGAAATCCTCCCCTCCCCCTCGGAAACCCTCTCATTCGCCTTGGGTCGGGAGCATACTTGTCCGTCCACCCCTGTGTCATACCTAATTCACCCTTTCCTTTCCCCATTGTCCCGATTGCCTCTGCTGTCCCTCCATAAGAGTTCGTAAATACCGCCCCTACCAAGCAAATTTTGCTCAATACTCTCCTCCGCCTTTTCTAGTCTCGTTTTACAAAAATGCACATTGTGTGCTTGAATTTCTGGCCAACCCTTCGTCTCCTTTCTTACCACCTTATCTAAATCATGCTGGACTTCCTTATGGAGTCCCTTTTGAGCATGTGGTAATAAAATGGCCACGCTTTGGTCCTACACATCTCCCGGATGTGTGCGGCAGGATCACCCTCCAATTTTCATTGTTTTCGTTAAAATCAAATTTATATACTGCGTAATCCGATGCATAATTCACAGGGCCCCCCAAACCTGTGCCCTATAATTATTAAAAGCTGCTCTGTCATGGGTATTCAGACTATGCTTTCAGGTATATGTGAGAAACATATCTGCTTTGAGTATTATCACTGGTTTATATGTAATAATTGAATGATATTTGTTAATGCCTTTATTATAATAAAGAATGAAATACTTTTTACAATATGAACACTGACCTATCACACTCTTCTTTACTATCTGAGTTCTTATCATGAAATTTTGAATACAAGTTCAGTTCTGTGAGACATTGCCCATTGCAGTTTTTCTAATGTTCCATTCCCTGATGTCCACGGTGAAGGGGATACCCATCCTTTCTCTATAACACCTATACTAAGCCACTCTTTGATATCCTTGATGCACTTGACATCTCCTACACCAACTTTGCAGCTGATCAGCAAATTCTCATCACCATCTCTGGCAACCATGCTGATGATACCATCAACCATCAAAAGGATCTACATGAACCATTCAAATCTGGATGGCCCACCACAACCTGTGGTGAAATGTTAAGAAGACTGAGCTACTCATTGTTGGCTCCCCCACCCGCCTCAGACAGCTCTCCTCTGACTTTTCTGCCATTCACATTGATGGCTCCCCCATCCTGGTAATCAAACAAGTCAAATTGCTGGGGGGTCTCTCTGGACGCTGAACTTAACATGATCAAGCATATTATGCTCTGACCTCATCTACAGCCTTCACCTTAAGACTCATCTCCCTGAGCAGACAATTCCTCACCACCTCAAACTGAGTTCCTCTAGCTGGAGTCATCATCCTCAGCAATCTTGACTATTGCAATGTCTCCTCATGGGCACGCCCGCTGCCAATCTATCTAAGTTGCAACTCTTCCAGAACAAAACTCTACACTCTGCCGTAGGGCTGCGTCACTCAGATCATATCTCTGTCACCAGACAGGAGGCCCACTAGCTTCCCATTAAAGCTTGCATCAAGTATAAAATGTTGACCCTAGCACATTGCTGCATCCACAACCTGGCACGCGCCTACCTAAACAAAAATATCTCCCCAAAACATCACTCACGTGCCCTCCGCTCTGCAGATAGCACTACCTTTGCCATCCCAGGATTAAAAAAGGGAAGAGTGGGAGGGGTAAGCTTTTCAGTCACCACCCCTTCCCTGTGGAACTCACTGCCTCCATGCATCAGAGATGTTAAATCTTACATCATCTTCAAGAAATTGTTGGAAACCTGGCTTTTTAACAAGTACAAACAATAACTCTTCCTCTTACTATGCTGTTACCGTTTCTGTTTTGACTTTACTCTTGTTGTTACCTTATACAAACACTGTGATACCCCTGGGTTTGGATGTTACTTAAATGTTATAAATAATTACCCTTTCCAAGCCCCTTGAATCAAGAGAAAACAACCCTGTTTCCCTCCTTGCTTTACCTACAAAAGTACACGTAGGTGAACCCGAGGCATTCCGATAAGTTGCTCCATCAAGTCATCCTGCACACAGTACCACACCTCCGGGGAACAGACGGACCTTTAACAAATATGGCATCCGCAAACCTATCTTTCACCGTACACGGAAGATTCGTTCCTACAATCAGGTGCCACAGCCAAATGGTGGAGACAGAAGACGCCCAATGTCTCAGAAAACCTGGGCTTCTACCTGGCTCACCAAATTTGAGGGGGCGGGCCCTTTAATCACCTTAACCCAAATGGGTCCACCACCTGAGTACAAAGTGCCCATTTTTTATGTTTAGCAATTTTATTGTAAAATCTGGCCAGCAGTTAGATGGTGCTGTAGAAGCAAATTAACCCAAGTCTCAACAAACCATGTCACTTGACAGCTTATATACAATGTTGTAACAGCTAAAACACTCCCAGATACTTTACAACAGTCCACCCCCCATATGTGATTGGACAAAAACCTCTTCAAAGAAACCCCATCTTTCTCCAATTCTTACATTCTCATTGGCAGCTGTTATCCTAACTACAATCTTCAGCTCATGTGTAGAACACCTCCCCTTTTAGGATTTGTCGATGGTAGGTCATTACATCATCATTCAGTTAAACATTTTTAGGTAAATATAATTCATTACTAGTAATAACTGGACTAAGCCCTTTTAACCTTAACTTTTAATTGCACATGGTCCGCATAAATATTTTGAGCGATATGAAGAAGCGTGGGTAAACAAGTTCTCTTTGAATTAGCAATAACTATCTCATTCCCCAGGTCACTGGTTCCATTGGAACATTCGAATCTAAATAACTGCCATTTCATCGCACACAGCACATCTGAAAATACAATTGAAACTCCTGGGTTTCAATTACCTTACCGTTGGGCATTGACTCAACCCATGTTTTACTGCTGGCCAAAAAACAAATACCAAAACCCCTCTGTCAAGCTCCCATGCATTCAGGAGATTGGATTTGCCGTCTGCAATGCTTATCAGACCATAATCCCCATGGCCGGCAGCTTCAGCTGAGCTGACCGCAAAGGTTGAACTTACTTATTTACCCATCCTCTGGCCTCAAAAATCCCACAGAATCAGTTTCTTAAAAGTCAAAGTTTACTTTGCAAACAGCCCTGACTGCCGTGTTTTAATCCATTTGTAAAAAGCCCACTACTTTTAGATTCACAAATTCTCTGTGTAATTCATGCATTTGATTTTCGTTTTATACACCACCTGCCTTCTGCTTCTTATCTTGACCTTTCTGAGCAGGATATTCTGTTCGTTGCTTCATTAATTGTTGCTACTGTTAGTCTATTCTAGCTGATACAACCTTGGCTTTTTGGCATGATTTGTCTCTGTCTGAGTTTCGCTTCTGTCTTTTATTCTTGATTTGTTAACTGTGAAACTCTTCTCATGCGGCCTCCAGTAACCTTTGGTTGATTCTGCGTTTGTGCATAGTGGAAGTATACTTGTATAAAGTGCTTCAATTGAAGTAGATATGTATAGGTGGTGCTTGCCGCAAACTATCTTACTACTAAGCACAGCAAGCCGCACAATTTTCTTAGCTTTCTTGCGGTTCCAAGCATATGTACACATGTAAACTAACTGAATATCTTCGCTGTGCTTATGGCATAAGTTTCTTACGTTTGGCATTGTCCTTTCTGTTTAGGCTCACAATGTCTCTTATCCATGGCATTTCGTCTCCTTTTGTCATTTGCAGGTCGTCATATCTTGTATATGTGAGTCAGTCCGGGTTCTTGTGACGTCACCATTCGTCTTCCATTAAGACCTTTTTGGCTTCTTCAGGGACTGTACTCAAGCAATCTTCATTCTGTTTCATTTGTTGATATGGTTTTCTCAATGGATACCTTACTGTCCATGTTTTCTTAGGTGTCAGTACCTCAATGGGTGCGGTTCTTCTGATAGGTACCGGACAGAGCCCCACTGCGGCTCTCTGCTGGTTTATTTGTTCTTCGTACGTCACATACTTCAGCGTGAACATTCCTGGTACTTCAAAATGGACGGTTGGAGTGCGGGCTGTACTTGGAACCTCCTCTACAGTGCACCCACAGATCCTTGGCGCCTAATCCCAAACTGGGTGCACCCCCCTGCCTGATCATAGCCTGCATCCTCAACTATCATGATCGCAATACCATTCTTCGGGCTGCCCGAGAGCAGGGATACCTTATGCTGGGGTCCAGCAGGGTGCACATTTACCTTGACTTCTTGGTGGCAGTACAGCAGGCGAGGATGATCTTCTTGGCAGTAAAGAAGCAGATACATGACCAAGGCCTGAAGTATGCGATGCTATATCCTACCAAATTACGCATCAAATGGAAAAGGAAGACCTACTTCTTTACAATACGTGGGGAAGCTATGAAACTCCTGGATGAGAACTTGCCAGTGCCATGAACCCTTAAATGAGTGGCATGTGGTAGGCCTGTGACTTACCCGATGTCTCTATTAATTTCTCTTATCCCCTTTGCTGCTACCCTTAAGCAGTCCACCCGCATTCAATTAATGCACTGCGAGGTGTCACCCATGGTGTGCACCGTTGAGGTCTTGATGCCGGTTGATATGTGATGAACTAGCAAGCGTGTGAATACCTGTTGTGTCATGTTTCAAGTCCTTTGGGTTTGAGCCCACGAATCAGCCTCCCCATGCAATGTTGCATTGATAGTTGGCCATGTTCTTGCAGGGAATCCATCACCCCAGTACTAAAGGGGATGAACGTGAGGGAGGGTATAGTTGCAGTTTACAAAAAGCACTTGGCATGTAATTTAATGACATATGACGAGACTACATGTCCCGTGAGTGGGCTGGAGCTGTAAGAGGATTCAATTCAGCACTACAGCCAAGTTAACGCCTAGTCTAGAATACTGAATGAAAACCCTTATTGATATATCTTTAGGTCCAGTTCATGCGTCCTGGATGACTACCCTTGTATAACACCCCTCTCTTGGAATCCCCCTGACCCCACTGAGCCAAGAAGTAGTTCTGTTTTGCAAGTTTAAAAGGTTTATTTGATAAATTAAAATATATATATATATATCACGCTTTTTAATAAATTAATAATTGAATATCACACTTAATCTGATATGGTAAATATTAACAATGGAGAATCTGGCACTAGCACACTTCTTTATAATGACTAATGAGTTGACCTGAAATGGATAAGGTAGCACACTGGTAAATAGGAACAAAAGTATAATGTGGTAGAGGTCGCTTTATGTAAGCTCAGGTGGATGCAATATTCAATGAATGCAGTACAGAAAATACGCAATATGATTTCAACCAAACAATGTAATCACTTTTCTCTGGCTATTCACTCCCCCCCTCTTTATGCAATGCAAGGGAATGGGAGGAAAGCACACAGTTCTCAGAAATGCAATCAATGTAATCAGTTCAATCCCGCAAGATTAGACAACAGAAAACAGATAGGAGTTTTTGAAATCACAGGCAATGCTTTGATATGTGCTAGCAATGGATGAGAAATATGCTAAACGCTTTTAATTCCCTTACAGAGGTTCAGGGTGAGTGGTATCTAGTTAATATTAGTCCAGGCTCACACTAGCAATGATGCAGGGATAGTTAGCAGGTTAAACGAATTTCTGGCAAATGAAATCAGGCAAACAGCAGCAGTTTTTACATGTGAAGAAATTGCAAATCGCGGTAAAATTCGCGGATGCGCCGAGCGCTATTACAAAGGAACCGCAAGGACTATCTCTACCGTTTTGGGGTCCTAGAAAAGCCTGGGATCTCAGCTTCCAAATGAAAGTTATTGCAAGTCTCTAGCCCAAACGGTTGCGGAGATATGAGTAATTTAGTAAAGGTCGTTTTTGGTTTTGTAAATTTTAAACGCACACTTTTTCAAAATGACAAATGACAAATTTTTGCAGCTAGAATGACAGGTGACAGCTAGGAGGCAGTTCTACTTAGGTTAAATAGATTGAATTAGATGAATTTAAACTAAGAGATGTGTTCTGAGTTTTGCTAAGTACTCACAAGAGATTTTGAACAGGAAAGCGACTTGGTCACGGACTTCAGTCTGGTCAGGTCTTTCCGGGTTCTGCTCACAGCGCCTGGCCTCTGGAACTGCTCACAGGGGTCTGGTCTCTGCTAGGCACCGGTTCTTTGGGTCTCTCTGCTCTGGATAGATTGAAGTCTCTAGTTTGGCTTTCTGGAGTTTGATGGAGGTAAGTATGGATTTTTCCGGCAGAGCGTCCCGCTGCAAATGGATTTGGAAAGTCCCTATCTGTCCTGTCTGTCTGCTTTTATGTGTTTAGAATGTGGGTGTGTTCTAGCATCACTGACCCTACCTCTCTCTCAGCTTCTAATTGGTCAAACTTCCATTCCTCCGCTTGATTGGCAAACTGAACTGTGAGTCAGATTGATGTCATTTTACAGCCTGCAGAAAGTCCACTCCTCCTGTCAACTTACACACAAATCTAGATTTGAAACAAATACATATTTGCAGAGGTACATATTGTTTTAAAATCATATGCACCCATCATGCATTACAGGAGGTATCCCCTGTTCAAACTCTGCTCTTCCTGGGAGCTTGCATTCAGAACTGGCACATATTTCACTTTTTAACTGCTTTTTCAATTTCCGACATGGACCCAACTTTACATACATGTGTGCAGGGGGTAGGGACATTAACTGATGAAGTTTCAGATTTTTAACATGCACACATTTAGAGTAATATCCACTTTTCCGCTAAAACCCCCCTGAACATACCACCGGTTCCTACCACGTCTTAAACTGTGGGCAGAAAAATCACAAGAATTATGGTATCATTTATAAAATTTTCACATGTCCGCTCTATGAGTTATTCATCTTTTTAAAGTTATGTTCTGGCTCCAAAGGGGTGTGGTTTACCCTCAGCACAAGGTTGAATTTCTGGTTCTTTCCAGTTCTGCCAAGCCAGCTTGCTCTCACAGGCAGTGCTCCTCCCAGCTTCTCCAGGAGGAAGCCACTTTTTACGACGTCTGTAATAAAAAACCTTTGCCTGAGTGGAGAGGGCTTTGTTCACTCTCTGGCAGAGCACAGGAAATTCAATTATCAGATAGATGGCATATCCTTAGCCTGGGCAGCAAAAGGAAGGTTGGCCTGGGAACACAGTGGTGACTCAAGTTTCACTGCTGATGAGTAGTTGCTAGGCAAAATCAAGTTCCTTAAGCCAGACCTTCAGCTAACTTTTTGTTGCTTTTAAAATAACTTGTAATTTTACACATGCAGCTAGAATGCTGATTCTAAGTGCAAAACTATGACATTTCAACAGTTACGAAGGCATGTGACACCAAACATAGGTCACTCATTTAATTTAACATTTTCGATTTTAGTGTCTTTAAATCCAGTGCAACTTAAACTGCTGCAATCCACAGCTCAGCCAGTCTTGTTATAAACCTTGTCTTATGATCTTCATTTCCCAGATTCTGTAGGCACACAAAACTCCATTCTGCCAATGTCTGCTGGTGTTCAGTAAATATTTTGCACATGTTGCACTGTTAGAAATAGGCATTTTGACTTGCCTTCAGAAACACACAGAGTGGTTTTAAAACGCCGGCTTTTGGATAGTGGTGAGTACTGGTACTGCACCCATTTTTGGGATTTAAGAAATGAATTCCCCACACTTCTAGGTTGCATTTGGCAATCAGCATTGCCATTCCCAATGGTTTCAGACTACTGTGCGGGTAGTCCAATGGTGGTTTTAAAGCGCTTTGAAGCTAACCGGCGCTACTGTTTTTCCTTTGGCAACCCATTTCCCTCATGGCAACCCGGCCTTTCATTCTCGCACTGGTGGGTGGCAAGTGAGGCAACCATTTTGGTGGGCGCACAAACTGCGCAGCTTTCCTGGATTTCAGCGCACATGTGGGTTTTCCGCCATCTTGAATTTCCTAAGCCCACAGCACCAAATGTTGTAGCAGGATAGCTTAAACGTGGGTCAGGACACCCAACAAGTCCCCCCCACGCGACTGCACTTTGAATTTGAGTCGATGGGGAGTCGCGTGCACAAGGGTTTTGACCCATGCACCGGTCTGTCCGCATAATCTTCTTCCTCTTCTGTAGATGGCACAGTTCAGCATCTTCTTCTCCATCCGGTACTGATCGATCGGTTCTCCTCGCCGGTCCTGATGGGAGTATTGGGCGGTCCACTGGGCCCATTGGATCTCCGTTCCCGGTCTCCGAATCGTCCTTCTTGGTCATCCTTCATGGTTTCATCTCTCCTAGGATGATAAAGCAAAAGCGGCAATATCTACTCATAGGCGATTTTTTCCACCACTGTTGAGATAGTGGGGCAGCATATGCATTTTATCATAACAAAACATTACATTCTTATTTTAATAAAAACAGTATGACTAAGAGACAGTTTCATACAATCACAATATTTTAGAGACTAGATGTGGTATGTTTTATGATTGGAACTGAATTAGTCTGAGACAGTACCCGCTAGGATTCCAGAGGATTCCTCCAGTTGTTGCAGAGTGTGCCTGGGATGGCAACATTTCAACTGGTTTATGTGGACCCACTTGTCTTCCCCCTCTGCCGAACCGCCTTTGGGGATGCGGATCTTGTAGGCCACAGGGGAGATCTTATCGACGATCTCAAAGGGTCCCTTCCATGTAGGCAAAAATTTGCGCTGCTTGGCCTGGTTCCTTTGGAAGTTGTATAGATAGACCCGGTCTCCCACCTGATATTCCTTCCTGGAAGTTTTCAGGTCATAATGGGTCTTCATGCTATCAGCCGATCTTTCTAGATTCCGCTGAGCATAAGCAAAAGCATGTTGAAGGTGTTTCCTTAAATTCTCTACATACTCATGAGTAGTGGAGGCATTTATCAGTGTCTGCTCTTGGGTCCTATAGAGCAAATGCTGAGGAAGCACCATCTTGCGTCCAGTCATCAACTCAAATGGTGACATTTTGGTTGCAGATGAAGGGGTAGATCTGATAGCCATTAGGACCAGAGGTAATCGGATATCCCAACTTGGCCCAGAATCTGCCACAAACTTCTTTAATATGCTCACAATTGTCCGGTTATATCTCTCTACTGCCCCAGAAGAAGCTGGCCGGTAAGCAATATGCAGCTTTCTCTTGACCCCCAGTATCTCCCACATCTTTGTCATTACCTCACTGGTGAAGTGGCTACCTCTGTCTGACTCAATCCTTTGAGGTAGACCAAAACGGGAAAAGATGTGGTTAATCATCAAGGCAGCTGCAGTTTCTGCCTTGCAATTTGGGGCTGGGAGACATTCCACCCACTTGGTAAACAAGCATGTGACGGTCAACATGTACTTATTCCCCCTAGCCGAGCGAATCACGGGGCCTACGAAGTCGATTTGTAAATCTGACCATGGCAGTGTCATTCCCCTCTTTTGTAAAGGCGCCCGGTGCGTGAGGGATGATGGCTGAAATTGTGCACACACAAGACACCCCTTCAAGTATTGGTCGAGGTCCTGCCCCATGTGTGGCCAGTATGCAACCTCTCTTAAGATTTCCAATGTTGTGTGCAACCCCCTATGACCGGCGGTGGCCGCATCATGGGCGTGACTTAACATCAGGCTTCGGAATGAGGTAGGAACCACCCACTGATCGTGGCCAGCTTTGGATTTCCTTACCAACAAACCGTCTTGGATCCGGAACATTTTGGGACATTTCATCAACACTCTTAGGTCCTCTTTCCCAATGTAATCGGTATCCGTCAGGGGAAAGTTCTCAGGGTCCTCAAGGTGCTGGTAAAATTTACCAATTATTGGATCCCCCTTCTGAGCTGTAATCAAATCAGCATCAGGGGTCTCCTTACTCCATTGTGCAATTGAAAGGTCATTGTGAGCATTTGTCTGGGACCTAGTGATGGCAGTGACCTGGATTTCCCCCAACAGGGACTCAATCTCAATTAGATCCCCTTGGATGGCCCCGGTTTTGGCCAGCTGATCAGCTAAGTCATTTCCAGTTTTGTCTGGTCCCTCTACTTTGGAATGACCCTTGATCTTCTTCCAATAGATGGTCATCTCATTCGAGGTGACCAGATCATCAATGTTTTGGATCAACTTCCCATGTTTCAAGGGTTTGTTGTTAGCACATAACATGCCTCTGGTTTTCCAATTAACCAGGTGCTCCACGAACCCGTTCCGTACATAATCCGAATCTGTGATCATGACCAGTTCGTGGAGTTGATGCTGGATAGCAGTGAGGATGGCCTGATGCACAGCCATCAATTCTGCCACCTGACTACTTCGGGGACCAATTTTGTATCCAGCGGAGGGTTCTGGGGACTCATTCACCCATGCATTCCCTACGCCAGCCACCAGTTCTTTCTCCCCGTTGTTGTCAACATGGTAAGAGCATCCATCCACATACACAGTGGGCATTCCCTCACACTTGTCCTCTTCAAAGACTTTGTGGGGGGAATTAAGGTATGCCTCCATGTTGTCCTTTATTTTTAGACTTTCGTCCTCGAGACAGTTTTCTCTGGCACAATCATGCAAGTCAGCCAGACCTTGCGCGAGTGGACTCTTCTTGTTTTGGCCATATCTGACCTCCACAGGAAAGCCTTGCATTGACAGAATCCAGGAAGTAATTCGGGAATTACTCACATTTCCGGCCCGGATTCTGTCACTTTGGAGATATTGCAGAGGCTGGTGTGGAGTCTCCACTATGATGTGTTCCCCCTGGATAAACGGGCGGTAATTCTTCAATGCCCACACCGTTGCCAGGAGTGCCTTCTCACAATCGTTGAATTTTTCCTCCACAGAGGATAAAGTTTTGCTCGCATAGGAGATTACTTTATTGACCTTGTCATGCTTTTGGTATAATACTGCCGTCAAGCACGTATTAGAGAACCCTGTCTCCAGGAAGAACTCCTTGTTTCTGACAGGGTAAGCTAGGCAAGGCGCTTGTGAGAGGCTTCTTTTGAGTTGTTTTACCGCCTCGGCTTGTTCTGGACCCCATTCCCACTTGACCCCCCCCTTCAGGAGATGAATCCGGGGTCTGGTGATCTCTGCGTAGCCCTCAATGAACTTTCTGCTGTAATTAGTCAGTCCAAGGAGGCTCCTTAGTTCCCGCAGAGTTGTGGGGTCTTTCAGTTTCTGAAGTGCTTCCACTTTCTTTTCCTGGGGACAAAGACCCTGAGGAGTAATCTCATGCCCCAAGAAGTTAACACGGGTTTTACACCACTGTGCTTTCTGAAAGGAAAGTTTTGCTCCGGCGGCCCTCAACTGTGTCAGAACATAACGGATCTCCGCTATGTGTTCCTCAACAGTTGAGCTTTTGATGAGGACATCATCTACATAAGCCAGGTTACCCCTTGCACCCAAGTCAGGCATGGCCTTGTGTAGAAAAATGTTGAATTCATTGCCGGAGTTGAGGTATCCGAAGGGAGTCCGGGTCCAGGTGTACTGCTGGCCCCCAAAGGTAAAAGCCAGTTTGTATTGGTCCTCCCTACTGACAGGCACGGTCCAGTATCCATTGGTCAGGTCTATTGCAGTGAATACCTGTGACCCCTGGATCTGGGCCAGACCTTGGTCAATGTAGGGCAGAGGCCATCGGGAAGTATGGACCCGTTTGTTGAGCTCCCTAAGGTCGGCGCAGAGTCTCCACTGGCCGTTTGGCTTCAATATTCCCAGCACCGGATTATTGAAGGTGCTGTGGACTGGACGGATTATTCCCCGGGACTCAAGGTTCTTAATTATTTCAGTAAGGGACTCCATTGATGCGAGAGGCAAGCGATATTGCTTCACAAACACTGGAGTCATGCCAGGGTCCGTGGGGATTGTTGTGGTGTGGATGTCGGTGCGACCACAGTCATATGAGTCTACCGCAAAGAGTTCTTGGAAATCCAAGAAAACTTGTTTCAACTTTTGCTTTTGTTCCAGAGTCACACAGGCATCAGCTAGATTGACTCTCTCTTCCACCATCTGCCTGAAGCCTGGAAAGACTTCTGGTTTGGCTATCTCCGCGGCCTCCTCCAGCTGGGTGGAGAAGTCCCTGGTCAGAGTGCTGATTTGGACCGGAGGCTTCAGGTGGGCAAGGCAGCCCTCATGTACCTGGAAAATCACCTCATCCCTCCTGAAGTCACAAGTCACATCTTCCTTACCATAAGGGCAAGAAGTGTACACCAGGAAGTTCCCCCCATGCCGGGTAAAAATCCTGTCTGGTGTTGTATTGTCCTCACTGTCACTGTCAACACAGTCCTTGGGGATTGGTCCTAACAGTTCATTTACAAGATCAATGGAGAAATGTCGGTCATCAACCGCCATTCCAATAATGGTGCCTGCGGCTAGAGTAATACTCTTTAAGTCGCTGTTATCCACCTCTATTAGAATGGGGTCATGTTCTATGTTGACTAATGGAGTCGGGTTTACCCCCAACCCTTGCTGTTGGAGAGAAGCATTTAGATGTATGTAAGCATCAGGGTTTTTCAACTCTTGTCCCCTTTTAACTTTCACTTCCAGGGAGAATTGTCGGGTCCTTTCTGGGATGGTGACTTCCTCTTTAACCTGAATTTCAACTGCATAAGGTAGCAATTGAGCTGACCTAAATGCTTTTTCTGGATCATCAAAGCCCATGGGATTATCCGCTAATCGGGACCAAGCTTTGAAGTTTATTAGGTCCAAACTAATGGCAAAGCGATTGAGAATGTCACTGCCTAAGTAAAAGGCGGCAGGGACGTCTCGCACGACCCAACAATTATGGACTATGCTCTTGTTGCCAATGGAGATTTTGAGCATACACCTGCTTGGCAGGAGATGTTTGGAATTAGGTACTTCCAGGTCCATTTCCCATTTGTCTATCAGTTTGAAGGTGGGAATGGCTGGTTCTTTTGGGAGTTGGCGAAACATGGCTTCGCTGATGAAGCTCTTACCGTTGTTCACACACACTCGAGCGAGAACAGAGTCCTTCCCATCATTTAACTGAACAGGGATGACCAACTGCTCTCCAATTTGCTGAATATCAGCCAGGCTTTGAGCTGATTTCACATCTTTCTGGACTATAGGAGTGGGAGTTTCAGATTGTGGATTGGTATAGAATTTCAGAGTGTTTCCTTCCAGCGTGGAGTACCACTTTAGACTGGAAGGAAGGTTGATTTTCAGAAATAGAGAGGACCCCCCATCACCAGTCTGTTGTCCTACTGCTATGACTGTCACGTCTGGAATTTGGTGGTTCTGGAAGTGAAATTCTACTTGGTCAGATTTTTGTTCAACCATGTGGCAGGTGCCGTTTAAACTAATATGGTTGACACTCTGTTTTAATTTTATTGGTCGGCTAGTCTGGGTCCAGAGGACCTTGTTTACGCAATCTATTAGGGGTGACAACCTTCTCAGGAGGTCATTCCCTAGTAAACAAGGGGTGCCCTCTGGGGTCACAACTATGACCGGGTGTTTCAACTTGTGTCGCCCGATCTTAAAGTCCAAGTCTGCAGTCCCCTCAACGGGAATTTCCTTCCCGTCAAAGTTCTGCAGTTGTCCAGGAAGAGAGGTGAGAGGAATTTGGTAATTCCCTCCCCTTCCTGCATTCAGTTCGTCAAAGGCCCTTCTTGACAGAAGGGTAGCTTGAGATCCAGTGTCCACCAGTGCCGAGATTGTACCCTGCCCCTGTACTTGTACCGGGGCATAATATCTTCCCTCCTTCTCCTCAAGGGGGCACAGATAATGTACATTTTTGGACAACTGGTGGGCTAATTTTCTGGTTTTGGACATCGCTAGCGAGGAGATTTGGGCAGAATTCTGTGGAGAGTCTTGGGAATCTGAAAGAAAAAATTTGCAACTGGAGATCAGAGCCATTGTGGGTTCCCCTGGCTCCGTTTCTGGGCCGCCCCCCCCTTTTTGGAGGCAGTCGCCAGGATGGGTTTGAACCAGGGGATTTTCTTGCTGTTGGTTCTGGGATGAGATGGTGGGCGGCGGTAGCTCAGTCTCCACATCTCCCCAGTCTGGATTTGCATCCCTAGGGACCCATTTTTCTTTGGGAGGAGTTCCCCCCTCTCTGAAGGAGAAGATCCTTTTCCCAGGATCCTCTGAGGATCCCTCTCCCTCAAATTGGAAGATCTGTACCTCCTCCTCAAACTGAGTCTGTTTGGGTCTTTTGTTTCTCCTACCCCCCCTCTGCTCCTTAGGAGGCAGACTTTCAGGGGCAAGAGATTTTGTTTCCGGTTCCTGGGTTTCCAGGGGCTGTTTACAAGTGAGGAAGGAAGCTTCCTCCAAGGCTTTACACCCCCCTTCCCTTTGTGCCTCCTCCCTGGGAACCGGTGATTTATCGGGGTGCTGCCCCCGTCATTGTTCTGGAGCACCAGGTCCAGAGTTGGGTGCGTTCTGCGCCGGCATGCTGATCTGAGGGTTCTGCTGTGCCCTCAGTATATGACCCATATCCCGCGCCATGTTTTGAACCTGGCGCTCTAACTGGGAAACCCGCTCAGGCTGATACGGGGCCCTGTTTTCTCCCCTGGGCTGATCCCGGGAAGGGTAGCTGTCCCTCCTCTGGTAGTACCCCTGGTTGGGAAGATTTTGGTACCCCTCCACCCTTGGCCTCCCCTCTCCCGGATTCAGTGGTCTGGGCTCAGGGAATTGAGGAAAGAAGGATGGATGATTTTGGGGTTGGAAGTCGGGTGGATATCTGGGGAAAAAGTTCTGCCCAGGGTTTGGTAAATTTCTGCCCTCCTGTGGGAAGTTTGGAGGGAAGTTCCCTGGGTTAGGTGCTTGTCTGGATCCCCCCCCTTGGGCTGGAGGAGTCCACACATAACCCAGGATGGGTCGATTACCTTTGTAGCGAGGACTTACATAGTCAGGAGAGCGAGGGACCCCATTTGTGGGGCTGCCTCCCTGGCTCCCTGTCTGCGACTGGCCCGAGGACCTTCTGGGCCTAGCATTATTAGGTGCAGGTAGGTTTTTAGGCCCCCCCATCTCCAAATCCAAAACGGGGGTGACCTTTACCTCTGCCACCTTGGCAGCAGCAGGGGTGCTGTTGGCTTTGGGGTTTTTCTGGGCATTGCTTTTATTTTCTATGGGCTTCTGCACCTCATAGATGCGGGTAGCCTGTTCAATGACCCAGTCTAAAGATCTTTTCTCGTGAAAATCCCTCACGAGCTGGGTCATGATATATTTGGGCAAGGCATGGAAAAACGTGTTTATAAATTCACGGCTATCCGTGCGCACCCTTCTTGTGGTCTGTGCAAAAGCCCGCTTTAACTCCTGCACAAATTCTTGTGGGGCCTGATCCTCCCCACATTGCAAATTGTAGGCTGCCTTGCGAGCCTCTTGAGGATTTCTGTGAACAGAAAAATGTTTCAGGATGGCCGCCTTATAGGTGGACCATCTTAAATGATTTTGGTCCTCCAGCCCCGCAAAGAAACTGGAGTATTCCGGGGAGAAGGTCCACTTTACATATTGAATGCAGCTTTGGCTGTCCTTCAAATGGAAAGTCTCCATCATTTGTTCAAACAACTCTAAGTGCTCCCAAACAGAATACTTAGCGTTCTTATGGTAAGGCGTGATGACGCTCCTGATCGCCTTAATCTGCTTTAAGGGGTCCTTGAGCAAGGCCCTTTTTGCCTTATTGGCCTTTTTGGTTCGGGTAACCCTTGTCCATTCTTCGTCGGACTCAGAGGCACTGCTCCCAGAGGTTCCCGTCTGTTCTTCCAGGTTTTCCCGGATTCTGCGAGCCTGGGAATGGCTGGCAGAATGTGGGGACCTGGTCTCCTGTGTCCTGCACAGTTCAGAGGAGTCTTCAGATTCCTCCTTGCTGTCAGGATTTGATGGGTACCCCCTCCACTGACCTAACTGGGCAGAGGTTTTCAGGATGCCCTTAATGGGCCTACTCTCCTGGGGTTCCCCACTGAACTGTATTGTACTTGGGTGCCCATACCCGGATGCCCACCCCTCCATTCCTGGATGGTACTGGCCTATGAGCCCCATACTCTTAGCTGGATAGTAATCTGCCATCCCTGTGGCCCTGTGCTCATGTGCGCCAGGGGACACGGGGGTGGTAGAGTCCAGGGACTGGGGAAGATGAAGGCCCCTGGTGTTAGGGCTCCTGCGGTTATGGTCAGGAGTCTCTCTTTCCCAGCGGACCTCATCTCTATCCGCCCCTGCTCCCTGTTGCAATGCAAGAGCCTGCATTTGTGCTTTCAGTTCCTCTGTTAAGGCCTTACTCGACTCTATCAGTTTCTCCTGCATCGCTACCTGTTGCTGGAGCCTATCATTGTGTTGACAGAGGGCCTCATTCTCCCTCTGTGCTTCCTGGTTGGTCCTGGAGAACTGGGCCAGTCTTTGCTGCAGGAGGGTTACCTCCTGAGCTGTGTCCCGATTGGCCTGCTCCTTTCTTGCTAGAGCATCCTCCACCCTTCTGGTGTGCTCTACCAAGTTCTGGTTTTCTTTTTGGAGGTCACCCAGCCCCTGGTGGGCCAGGTGATTTTCTTCCATTTTCCTTTTTAAATGGCAGACTTCCTGGCCTAAGGCGTCTCTTTCCTGACTAAGAGCCTGCATTTGTGCCGCCAGGTCGTCCCTTTGCCGTTGAAGGGCACCAGCTTTTTGGCGCTCCTCATCAAACTCTGCCTGGGTATCCAGGTCTTTCAAGATCAGCTTGTTGCTCTCTACCTTCACTCTATCTAGATGACTTTGCAGGGTGGCTACCTGCTCCGTGCATGCCCTGTTAAAGTCTAATTGTTGCTCCAGCTTTTTCTGGCTCTGCAGTAAGGAGTCCAAACTGTCTTGGTGCTCCTTCTGTAGGGCCAGAAATCTGGTATCCTGTTCTGACTTTTCCTTTTGCAGCACATCCATATCCTCCTTTATTTTAGTGATGTACCGTCTGCTGTCATTTTCTGACTCCTGGCTCCTCTGCAGCCTCTGCTCAGAAGAGTCCAGATCAGATTGGGCCTTCTGTAATGCCATCTGTTGCCTATTTGCCAGATTTTGGCTTTCCGCACATCTATCCTGCATGTCTCCAACGTATAGGTACAGGTATGCTGCTATCCTGGCAATCTTATTGTGTTCCTCTTTGGCTTTAGGAGCCATATATAGTTCACTCAGGGCCACATGTAAGGGACCCTGATCTCTATATATATCTGACCCTGTTTCAGTGACCTGTTGTGTGATGGCCTGCAACCACACATCCTGGCCCTGTTCGGTCCATTCACCTCTCACAAATAGCTTATGCAAGAGGTGCTCTCTGGCTATTTTCATGTCTACTAAGGTCGTCATTCTAGAGATTGGTCTCTGTCCTGACTTACAGAAGTTAGTATTTTATTTTTGCAGAACAGAACTTTTCTTGGAGTGTCCCTTTTGAGGAATGTTTCACAGCGTAATGCAGCGTGGTGATCCGACCGGGTGTATGTATCCCGTCAGTTAGCACACTGTATTAATCTGCACAACTGGTAAATCTAACCCAACGTCTCGGCTCGAGCCCCCACTTTGTAAGAGGATTCAATTCAGCACTACAGCCAAGTTAACGCCTAGTCTAGAATACTGAATGAAAACCCTTATTGATATATCTTTAGGTCCAGTTCATGCGTCCTGGATGACTACCCTTGTATAACACCCCTCTCTTGGAATCCCCCTGACCCCACTGAGCCAAGAAGTAGTTCTGTTTTGCAAGTTTAAAAGGTTTATTTGATAAATTAAAATATATATATATATATCACGCTTTTTAATAAATTAATAATTGAATATCACACTTAATCTGATATGGTAAATATTAACAATGGAGAATCTGGCACTAGCACACTTCTTTATAATGACTAATGAGTTGACCTGAAATGGATAAGGTAGCACACTGGTAAATAGGAACAAAAGTATAATGTGGTAGAGGTCGCTTTATGTAAGCTCAGGTGGATGCAATATTCAATGAATGCAGTACAGAAAATACGCAATATGATTTCAACCAAACAATGTAATCACTTTTCTCTGGCTATTCACTCCCCCCCTCTTTATGCAATGCAAGGGAATGGGAGGAAAGCACACAGTTCTCAGAAATGCAATCAATGTAATCAGTTCAATCCCGCAAGATTAGACAACAGAAAACAGATAGGAGTTTTTGAAATCACAGGCAATGCTTTGATATGTGCTAGCAATGGATGAGAAATATGCTAAACGCTTTTAATTCCCTTACAGAGGTTCAGGGTGAGTGGTATCTAGTTAATATTAGTCCAGGCTCACACTAGCAATGATGCAGGGATAGTTAGCAGGTTAAACGAATTTCTGGCAAATGAAATCAGGCAAACAGCAGCAGTTTTTACATGTGAAGAAATTGCAAATCGCGGTAAAATTCGCGGATGCGCCGAGCGCTATTACAAAGGAACCGCAAGGACTATCTCTACCGTTTTGGGGTCCTAGAAAAGCCTGGGATCTCAGCTTCCAAATGAAAGTTATTGCAAGTCTCTAGCCCAAACGGTTGCGGAGATATGAGTAATTTAGTAAAGGTCGTTTTTGGTTTTGTAAATTTTAAACGCACACTTTTTCAAAATGACAAATGACAAATTTTTGCAGCTAGAATGACAGGTGACAGCTAGGAGGCAGTTCTACTTAGGTTAAATAGATTGAATTAGATGAATTTAAACTAAGAGATGTGTTCTGAGTTTTGCTAAGTACTCACAAGAGATTTTGAACAGGAAAGCGACTTGGTCACGGACTTCAGTCTGGTCAGGTCTTTCCGGGTTCTGCTCACAGCGCCTGGCCTCTGGAACTGCTCACAGGGGTCTGGTCTCTGCTAGGCACCGGTTCTTTGGGTCTCTCTGCTCTGGATAGATTGAAGTCTCTAGTTTGGCTTTCTGGAGTTTGATGGAGGTAAGTATGGATTTTTCCGGCAGAGCGTCCCGCTGCAAATGGATTTGGAAAGTCCCTATCTGTCCTGTCTGTCTGCTTTTATGTGTTTAGAATGTGGGTGTGTTCTAGCATCACTGACCCTACCTCTCTCTCAGCTTCTAATTGGTCAAACTTCCATTCCTCCGCTTGATTGGCAAACTGAACTGTGAGTCAGATTGATGTCATTTTACAGCCTGCAGAAAGTCCACTCCTCCTGTCAACTTACACACAAATCTAGATTTGAAACAAATACATATTTGCAGAGGTACATATTGTTTTAAAATCATATGCACCCATCATGCATTACAGGAGGTATCCCCTGTTCAAACTCTGCTCTTCCTGGGAGCTTGCATTCAGAACTGGCACATATTTCACTTTTTAACTGCTTTTTCAATTTCCGACATGGACCCAACTTTACATACATGTGTGCAGGGGGTAGGGACATTAACTGATGAAGTTTCAGATTTTTAACATGCACACATTTAGAGTAATATCCACTTTTCCGCTAAAACCCCCCTGAACATACCACCGGTTCCTACCACGTCTTAAACTGTGGGCAGAAAAATCACAAGAATTATGGTATCATTTATAAAATTTTCACATGTCCGCTCTATGAGTTATTCATCTTTTTAAAGTTATGTTCTGGCTCCAAAGGGGTGTGGTTTACCCTCAGCACAAGGTTGAATTTCTGGTTCTTTCCAGTTCTGCCAAGCCAGCTTGCTCTCACAGGCAGTGCTCCTCCCAGCTTCTCCAGGAGGAAGCCACTTTTTACGACGTCTGTAATAAAAAACCTTTGCCTGAGTGGAGAGGGCTTTGTTCACTCTCTGGCAGAGCACAGGAAATTCAATTATCAGATAGATGGCATATCCTTAGCCTGGGCAGCAAAAGGAAGGTTGGCCTGGGAACACAGTGGTGACTCAAGTTTCACTGCTGATGAGTAGTTGCTAGGCAAAATCAAGTTCCTTAAGCCAGACCTTCAGCTAACTTTTTGTTGCTTTTAAAATAACTTGTAATTTTACACATGCAGCTAGAATGCTGATTCTAAGTGCAAAACTATGACATTTCAACAGTTACGAAGGCATGTGACACCAAACATAGGTCACTCATTTAATTTAACATTTTCGATTTTAGTGTCTTTAAATCCAGTGCAACTTAAACTGCTGCAATCCACAGCTCAGCCAGTCTTGTTATAAACCTTGTCTTATGATCTTCATTTCCCAGATTCTGTAGGCACACAAAACTCCATTCTGCCAATGTCTGCTGGTGTTCAGTAAATATTTTGCACATGTTGCACTGTTAGAAATAGGCATTTTGACTTGCCTTCAGAAACACACAGAGTGGTTTTAAAACGCCGGCTTTTGGATAGTGGTGAGTACTGGTACTGCACCCATTTTTGGGATTTAAGAAATGAATTCCCCACACTTCTAGGTTGCATTTGGCAATCAGCATTGCCATTCCCAATGGTTTCAGACTACTGTGCGGGTAGTCCAATGGTGGTTTTAAAGCGCTTTGAAGCTAACCGGCGCTACTGTTTTTCCTTTGGCAACCCATTTCCCTCATGGCAACCCGGCCTTTCATTCTCGCACTGGTGGGTGGCAAGTGAGGCAACCATTTTGGTGGGCGCACAAACTGCGCAGCTTTCCTGGATTTCAGCGCACATGTGGGTTTTCCGCCATCTTGAATTTCCTAAGCCCACAGCACCAAATGTTGTAGCAGGATAGCTTAAACGTGGGTCAGGACACCCAACAGAGCAGAATGCTCTGCACATATTTAATCTAACGGTGGATGCATTTTTACTGTTATCATGATGGGAGAAGTGATATGCCTTAGTTGGAACGTGCGTGGCCTGCCCTGGGGAACCTTATTAAGAGGCAGAAACTACTCCTCCATGTCAAAAGACATAACGCTAAAGTCTTGTACTTTCAGTCAGGAGACGCATGCCCTTGCCGCAAGATTATAATTGTTATACTTGTAATTGTTCTTTTATAACACGCTTAATACCAATGAGTGGTTTGTAAGCGTGGGATCGGGGTTCAAACCTGTGTTGCGCTGTGTGGTCTTGCTTCCAAGACACACTTTGTCCCTGAGATACCCGTCCTCCCTAGATGTGAGGGGTTGCTAGAAGCTGGGGTAGGAATAGATTTTATACCACATACTCTACACAATGCAGGGGTGTATAAATCAGTGCCCTTTCAGCATAAGAGAGTTGACATCAACCCTTTGGGATACTATGTTTTGGTCTACGGGTCCTTATCAGGGAGGGAGTTAGTGCTCTTAAATTTCTTCGGTCCCAATATTGATGATCTGCAATTCTACGCTGACATTGGGGGTCATTACGAGTTTCGAGGTAGCCATGGGGCTATTAGTGCCATGGCTGCCTCCAAACCCGGGTCCGGTCTGGTTGAATGGAGACTTACCGGGACATTCCAACCTGTGCGGACCCGGTAAGTCCCCATTCAGCCAACCATTCCCCATTCCCATTTGAGCCCCCATAGAGCTCAATGGGAATGGGGAAGGTGCTAATTACGGGCCCACAAATAGCGGGCCCTTTATTAGCGCCCTGGTCCCTTGGCTGGAACCGCAAAGGACATGTGGTCAGACCACACGTCCTTTGTGGGTCCCGCTAAGGGAACTCGGAGTTGGGTGGTAAGGGTTTACCGGCCCCGGGTTCCTTACCGGTGACCATTAACCCTTACCGCCCAACTCGGAATGAGGCCCATTATTGCAATGCTAGCCTTGTATCCCCTGATACCAATTCTATGGGGGGGGTGATTTCAATAGCATTCTTGATTTACAATTAGACAGATCCAACCACACCTAGAGACCCCTGATGAAAGCAGTGCGCACTATCAGCAAGGGGATGGGAACCCTAGGATTGGTTGATGCTTGGAGGGCAATGCATGTTAGAAATCAAGCCTAATCCTTTGGTCCATCAGTCCATGACTCCTTTTCCTGCATTGATATGTGGTTAGTCTTGGATGTCCTTCTTGGGGGTTTGGGGGGTGTTGTGGAGACCTGTATACTTCCTAAAATGTATTCTGACCAATCCCCTGTTAGCATCTCCTTGATGCTGAATAAACTCTTTAAGCCTCGCAGCAGCAGGCCGTTTAAGCTACAGGCGCTGACTAACGTGGCATCCATGGCTACCATAGATGACCATGTGAAGCTGTATTTCAGGAAGGAATGTGGGCTCCATTGCCTTGATCAGCATATTGTGGGATGCCTTTAAGGTGTACGTACGTGGGATTCCCATGTCCACTGAGTTCAGTGTGCTTAAAACAATCAGGTGAACAAGGATGAGCTGAGTGAACTAGAACGGGGCAGGCGGCTAATCCGTCCATGGCCACGCTAGCGCAGATAAAAGATGCAGTAGACAGATTCAGGGCAAATGCTGAGCATGAGCTCAAATTCCATGACACCACGATGGCGAACAGGTGCTATGGAGAAGGCGACAGGTTGGGCAGGCAGTTGGACCGCATGGCACAGCAGGAGGGGGAAAGCATGTGTATTCCATTTGTGGTGGATGAAGTAGGCAACCTGGTGCATATGCATGCAGCAATGAATGGAATGTTCACAAGGTTCTACACTGATCCCTACACCAACAAAGATACCCGTACCCTAGAAGACAGGTTTCTCGCAGGCCTCCCAATAACGCAATTGTCACAAGAAGCTAGGACACACCTTGACCTCCCGATCTCACTAGCTGACATTACCCACGTGATCGATGATCTGTCGTTGGGGAATGTGGCAGGTACAGATGGCCTCACAACCGGAATTGTAAAGCAATATAAGCCACTACTAGCCCCCTGCCTGCTTTGGCTGTGACAGGAAGCTCTTGAGGCAGAGATGCTCCATGACAGCACGTAAGGCTGTAATCAGGGTTCCTTTGAAGCTGGATAAGCCTGCAGATCAATGTGGTTCCTATGGACCCCTCTCCCTGATTAATGCGGATATAAAATATTCACGAAAATAATAGCCACTCGACTGATGCAGTTCATGCCACACATCATCCATCCGGAGCAATCAGGGTTCATCCCAGTGAGGTCCACTGTGCTGAACCTATGGTGACTTTTAGATATATTGGCAAAGATAGACCCTGGGGAGCAGGCAGTGGCAGCTGCTCTAGATATTCAAAAAGCATTTGACTCAGTCTCATGGCAATTTATGTATGTAGTACTGTCGAAGTGTGGGTTCTTCCCAGGGTTTCTCTCCTATGTACATCTTCTATACACAGCGGCAATGGTCAGGGTCAGCACTAATGGAACACTGTTGCCCCAAATTCATGACTGCCAGAGGCAATCGCCACGGTTGTCCTCTGTCGCAACTAATATTTGCCATTAATATTGCACCATTAGCAGATCTGACCAGGCATAAACACACACACCGGGGCATCAGGATGACTGGGGTGCCAGAAATGGTTTCACTTTATGCTGATGATACGTTAATGTATGTAAGGGATCCCCACATCCACCTTGCAGCTATCATGAGAGACATTCTGGATTTTGGGGAGATATCGGGTCTCAGGGTGAATTGTGGAAAGTCCAAGATTTCCCCCCTAACAGATACCACCACTGACCACCAAGATCTGCATGGGTTTACATGGGCCCCTTCCACTATTTGTTATTCGGGGATAGTAGCTGCCAGGCATGGCACTGTGCTGTAAAACTTTAACTATGCGACGTTTATGGTGCAGCTGGTGGGCAAACCTAGAAAATGGATGCGGCTAACGATCACCATTGCTGGCAAGATAGCGCTGATTAAAATGACGGTGCTACCCAGACTCCTTTACCTCTTTCTCAATATCCTACTATGTCCAAGGCGGTCATTCTTCCAAGACTAGGAGCCAGATATCTGTACTATGTGTAGCATACTGGAGCAGTGCGGCTAAAATGAGCCATGCTGGCTCCGTCCTATGAGAAGGGAGGATTTGCGGTCCCAGACTTTGTACTGGTTTGCAGCAGAGGCACAATTTGCGGCATCGTGGTTCTCGGATGGTCCATCCCCCTGATGTTAGGCTGGAAAGGCGGAGAATGAGGTGATTTTACGGTGTCTGAATCACGTGACAAGCTGAGCGAGAAGAAGGGGGACTTTCACACCTACGCATGGCAGTGTGCCATGCAAACATATCAGAACTTTTCCAGAGATACAGTCTCAAGGCCAACCACAGTGAAATAATTGACACACGACCACCGAAGTGATGATTGATTGTAGCAATAATTAGAGAAAGGCTGGGGGAGCTGATGAGCACCCTGCACCAGGCCGACCATTCTGCATGCCGCTAGGCAAAGTGGAAAAGTATGAGTGAAGCTGGTGCCAACCCAATCATAATGGACCAAGTAATCTACGGTCCTATAGTTAGCAGAACCAATGGGACGTCATACTTTTAGTGACGTCTACAATAGCCATTTTTAAGGTAGGGCTTAGATGCCCCACCTGACAGTGTTTACCCAATCCCCCCACTCCGTTACCATATACAGATATTGTACCTATATTAAAGTTACCTTCCTAGAACCAATAGAATTGCATGCAACATTTTAAGTATTATATGTCAGTGATGACAAGTTCTTAGTATAAATGATGTGTTTTTTATGAAGTTCATTGGAGTTGTGAAGCGAGAAGGAAGCTCAAGCAACTGCTGATTTCATGAAACGCCCCTTTTTTGTGCTTGTCATTAAACGGACTACCTTTGCCAAACTATTGAGTTGTCATTATTGGTTTGATGCTAGAGTATTAATCTGCATCCCCATCCACCTCATGGGTGATTCTACTCATCTTAAAGTGCTATTGGGCAAACCCCAGCTTTATGGGCCGTTTGGGGTCCTAGTGCACAGCGCTTAACTACAAACTGCAGTGAAATTGTGGGGCTTCCCAGCAGGAGAAGAATATTTTCAATGAATGACCCCAGCAAGGCTTCTGTGTAGCTCTCAGGCACCCTTATGATGCAGATATTATTGTGGTGGGACCATGATTAAAACTCGCTGTTTTTCTTTGCAACCATGTGTACCTGCTTGGAGAGTGTTGCCACCTCTGCCTTCAGGTTGGACACATCATCCTCCAATGCGCCCACCCTCGTCTCGGCTTCCATCAATCTCTGGTCTGTTTTCTACAAGCATGCCTTAATAGATCCAATGGTGCTGGTTATATCATCCAGCCTGCTGTGTATGGCCGAGAACCCCTCCTGCGTGCACGCCATCATGGATTGGTTTTCAGTGAGCTCTGCAGGTGCAGCCACAGGGTCCACTGCTCCGATCGTCTCAGTAGTGTCAGGGGTGTCTGGGGTCATTTTTGCATAAAGGTTCATAGTGTCACGAATGCTGGCAGCTGGCGAGTCTGGCGGAGGTGGAAACTCCGACGCCATTAGACTGTTCCGCCACGTTTTCCCTGAAATGCTACACTGCGGTCTAGTCTTTTTCCAACATGGCCGCCGTCAGGTATAAAACCTTAAGTTACTCAACGGATCAGCGCGTTGCAACTGTGCTTTCCCGTGTTGCGTGTGCTCTATTCTCTTGTTAATCAGCAGTCCTTGTTCCTCCTTCCTCTCTTTTTTCCTCCCTTTTCCATTTCCTTGCTCCAGTCTATTCAGTTGTTCTTGCCACTTCCTCCTGGATCCCTCTTCTTTTTCATTTTGCTTACTTGTGTATTGTTACCATCCTCACTTCCGTCTTGGAGAACCCCTCTGGAGAAGATTACCTCTCATCGGATCCGCCAATTCGACAGCCCTCTTCAAATCATCGTGGGGTTTTTTATGCCTTCGTGGCTTTTTACCCGGAAATATATCTGGCTGTCGCAGAGAGGAGTCACTGTGAATTTCTCTATATAGAGTCATGGTGGCTTCCTTTCGAGGCAGACCGTATCTGCTCACAAAGAAGAAGACTTCAGCACGGCAATCCCGAAGAAAGAAGCTAAACTATTATACCTCATCAGGTGAGGAGGAGGAAGGGTTTTTGGGGCTGTGCAGTAATTCTAGCAGTGAAGAGGATATAGCAGATTCTGAGATCAATCCGGTAAAAGATTCGGCTAGTCTTGACACATAGAGCACTGCTTTTTCGCACCCCTTTTTGTCAATGCGGCAATATGTGGTAGCCCCTGTCAGCATGACGGTGGTTAGCAGCACAGTAGTAATCACACTTGGAATGGTTCCAAGCACACAGCCCAGCAGAGTCACAGTGGTCACTCCACATCCCAAGGGAGTAGCAGAGGTGGGCAATTACACAGCCATGGGGGCATCAGGGCCACATACATGTATTAATATCAACACAGGTTGTGTGCAGTAGTAGCCAGGGTGCAGTTTCTAGTTCCCAAATTATGCACTCACCATGCTGGGTTGCCGCCAAAACAATGGGCACACAATGTCTCCATGCTCTGGGGCCTCCAGAGAGGGTTTTCATTGTCCTCGTGGCTTGCACGGTCAGTTCTGAGAAAGTTGGAGCATTAGGTGTGGGCCCAAGTCTATGAGGGAGGACTCTACTCCTCCTCGCACAATACTGTGGTGGTAGGCACTCTCCAGCCGCAGGGGCATGAGAGCTGCCCTCATTATCAGCTGCGTTCCAACGATCCCACCACCAAGCGGCTGACAGGCAGTTCTGGGATAGCTTGACCCTGTGCAAACGCTGCAGCATCCATGTCACCAATGGTACGGGTGCCACCCGTGCCACGCTTGAAGCCCCCTGTGTCAGTATCCTGCCGTCTGTAGACCACCATACAAGCACAGCTGTGCAGTGTCTTGATCAGGCAAATATTTAAGGAAGAGCCAGTCCCGTGCCCACGACCGTGCCGCCGCCCTCGCACTCCCGCTGCTCACAATGCCTCAGCTGCAGTTGCACACTACATGTTTCCAGGGCTGGCCATCAGCACAGCGTCAGGTTCGGTGTGTAGCCCACACCTTCAGGGATCTCCCCCTGCCAAGCAGATAATAAGCAGTGTGGTGTAGCAGGCAATATCCGTAATAGCTCAGGGCTGCAGTAGCTCTAACGGGGAGCCGCAATCTTGGTCATCGCACAACAGTGACCCCCTCAACCCTAGATTACTTTTTTATGCTAACCAATCATTCCCCCTCAAATGAATGCAGTAATACAGTGTCTTCTAGCATCTGTGATTGATCTGCAGGAGCTTCCTGTTTCTGTTCTCCAGCCAACAGACTGTTCGCATCCCTGCAGTGGCCATGTTCTGCCTGCCTGCATTACTGCAGTAGTGTCTGCCACAGTCTTTCAGGTATGACTTTCCAGAGAGCAGAACAAAGCTTTTTTCATGATCTGTTGTCTGAGACTCTCTGACCACATCACCCAAACCCCCGAAGGACCTAAATTGGCTCCTCATTAAACAATTCTCACTCTTCAAACCCCTCTGCCCATGGCAAAAAGCAGTGAACAGACACGCGCCATGATACTTTGCATGCATCTACTACATCCATGAGCAGGACTCCACTTCCTCTCTTTATAATTAGCACACCCAACAAAGTGGCAACATTATGATGGAAGCTCCCTCAACCTGCCCAGGTGGTCATGGCAATGCATAAATGCTTGTGTAAGCAAACGCGCTCGCGCTACAGCGAATGCGTTCGACTTGAAGACAACGTTTTCTGCTGAATAAGGTAAGCGGATCAGACACACACAGCACCACACGCTTATGTGGACATTGCTGCGTACTTATCAGTTCTCACATCGTTTTGACAGGAACAATAACCGCAGCTGAATGTTCCGCACGTCAGTTGAAGATTTAGATGAAAAATAAGGTACAATCCTTTCACTTTGATGCATTTATATTGCACATAATACGTTTGCAACATTGCTGACATGAAGTTTCTTTCATTTTCATATCAACCGTTTTGGACACATTGATGGACACTATAAACATTGGTATGTGCTTTCCTGTTTTTGCATGAATCTTATGAACTATCATTTGGTTGTTTGTATGTAATCGAATTTGACAATGATAAAATATGTGAGGCACATTTGAGCTAACACATTATGTACAGCCCTGAAGAAGGTTTTGAACCGAAATGCATTGGCATATGTACATGAAATCTTCACCAATATATTTGCCTGGCCTCATTGAATATGAAACAATATTCGACAATAGAAGTTAAAAGGAATGTGAATAAACAACTCCTTTGGGAAATTCTTAAAGATTTACTGTTGAGAATTTTTATCATTAATTTTAAAAAACGTAGGGATATCACAGAACCCACGTGTGCAGCCCAGTCTAGGGCCAACTGAGAGCTCCAGTTCTAATGGGGTGGATTCACTCTATTTTCACTTTTTTCAATGATTTTTGGTCCTTATGCCATAGGACCTTTTACAACTGGTAGCCCCAGGACAAAGCAATAGCAATTAGAATTACACAACATTGATAAGTGAGTGAAATTGAACAACCGACGTAGTGCCCACCTTCATCCTGCAACTTAAACATTCTTGTCACATTCAAATTGTAAAGGGCCTTTTCATCCAGATGAACAAGAGGCTGAAAAACAGGCAAATAAATCTAATTTAAATGAAAATCAGAGAGGACCTTGGGTATTAAGCACGGAACAGTCCCAAGAACTATCTTGTCGTGCTTAAAGACTGTGTAAGGCTCCTTGCAGGGTAAAGCTTTCAATTCGCTCACCTTCCTGGAAAAGTTGATGGCAACTAAAAAGGCAGCTTTCCGAAAGAGGCGGTCAAGGTTGGAGGAGTCTATAAGCTCAAACAGATTCCTCATTAGAGAATCCAGAACCAAGTTGAAATCCCACTGAGGTGAAGGGCTTTGGACAGGAGGGTATGGGTGAAGGAGCCCATCAAAGTGACAAATTACGTAAAGGTAAACCTAGAGCCCATCTTAACTCCTGGTACACTCCGGAACTTAAAATACTAAGAAATAAGAAAACTAAAATGGAAACCCTTTGGAAAACGAATCCATCTGAGGAACACAAAATCAATCTCACCAATGCATCTTCACTCTATAAAAAAGAAATACTTCGCACCAAAAAGGAAGCTTACAATGTAAGAATAAACAATGCCAGCTCCAGTACTAAAAAACTATTTACTATCTTGAAGGAGCTAGAAAACCCCAATCCACCTATGGACATGTCCGTGAAGGACCAACTATGGTGCACAAACATCCCTTGCGAATAAAATCACCGGCCTGCAAACGAAAATTGAAAACCAAAAGACTACAACTCTCCAATAGTAACCTACCTACCCCAGTTTACCCACTACGTCCAACACCAACTGTGGCTTCACCTTCAAAAAGGTAACCGCAGTAGAAGTGCAAACAATTATAACTTCTCTCAAACCGTCAAACTGCAAAGGGGACAGCTGCCCAGCACAGATTATAAAAGATGCAGCGAGAGACCTCTCCCCATTTATTTCTAAATTCATAAACGTATCATTCTCTACTAACTCAGTACCTAACAATTTGAAACAGTCATGGATCCTCCCTCTTCTAAAAAAACATACCCTGGATCCAGCCATTCCTACTAATTATAGGCCTATCGCCACCGTCCCTTCCTGCTAAAAATCCTGGATAGAGTTGCTTACTTGCAAATCCAGAATTATTTAGAGTGCGACCAATTACTGGGACTGCGTCAATCTGGCTTTCGACCTCAGCATGGAACAGAAACTTCCCTTGTTAATCTCAAAAGTCAGATTGATGATATGAAAGACAAGGGTAAGGCTGCTATCCTACTCCTCCTAGACCTCTCAGCAGCCTTCGACCTGGTCAACCATAAAATACTCTGTAACCACCTCTCTTCTGCCACCCATTTCTCCCCCTCTGCTGTCACATGGATACAGTCCTTCCTGGACAACAGAACCATGAGGGTCTTTTCCCTTGTGGCAGCAGCAGACCCCATCTCCATCACTTGTGGTGTCCCACAAGGCTCATGCGTTTCCCCTACTCTATATAATATCTTTACAAAGCCCCTCTTTGATAAATTGGATAGTCTGGGTGTCACCTACACAAACTATGCGGATGACACCCAGATACTCCTCACCATATCGGGCAATTACAATACTGATGTCACCTAGATCAATGAAATTTTCTCTGTCATTCAGGTTTGGACGACCACGCATGGCCTCTGCCTGAATGACGAGAAGACCGAACTGCTCATTGTTGGTTCACCTAACAACCTACAAAAACTGAGCCCTAACTACTCCAAAATCATCGATGGCAACACCATCCCTGTCGCCAAACATGTGAAAACTCTTGGCTTCTATCTTGATGACAATACCAACCTCACTAAGCAAGTCAATTCAACTGCCTCTTTCACCGCCTATACAGGAAAACTAATTCGAGCCTGCAGACCTTTTCTCTCTACTAACAGCTGCCTCACACTAGCTCGAGCCCTCATACAGTCTAAGTTAGACTACTGCAACAGCCTCTACCTAGGTGCCAACCAAGCTTTAATTAGTAAACTCCAAGTCATTCAAACCAATGCGCTACAAGCAGCACTAAACATTCCTAGGCGAGAGCATATCTCGGACACTAGAATCACATGCAAATGGCTTACCATTCAACAAAAAATCGACCTAAAAACTCTCTGCCTCACATACAAAGCCCTAAACCACCTAGCCCCCCCCTACCTTACCAGAAAATTCACCTGGAAGCAGTCCATCATAACTACTAGATCTTTCAACACCCTATGCCTCATGGTGCCCAGATTTATCTCTAAAAAAGCCGGAGGCTCGAGCTTCACTGTCCTCGCCTCCCAACGCTGGAACTCCTTGCCACTAAACATTAAGGTGGCCAAATCTTTCCAGTCCTTCAGGAAACTTGCCATTGGGTGGCTATTGGCAAAAAGTCAATCAGTATGTTAGACACAGCACTATCTGTATATACTGTACATGTATCACTTATGTCATTAATGGATGCCTTCATTGCCACTGTCTGTACTTTCTGTATATAACCCTTTCTAAAAAAAAGTATCACTGTTAATTACAATGTATTGTGCTTTGTAACCTGTACCAGCGCCCATTTACTCCCGGGTCCGGAGCGCTATATAAATGAAATAAATAAACCAAGAAAGACATTTAATGGCCACCTCTTCAAAGAAAAGTAATTCTGTTTAGGTAGAGTGAAATAGCTGCAAGATAATGCTTGCAAGAGTAATACTTGTAGTGGTCGTACATGACATAAAGGATCTGACATTGTCTATGGATTCTGTCAATGGGATGATAATATGCTCTAGGCCGCAGGACTAAAGCACATTATTTTACTTTGGTACTGTTTCCTGGTTGGCTCCTTTCTGGCTGCACACATAATGCTAATGTCGTGTACAGAAATCTCCTCATGCATCTAAAGTAGCTCCTCAGGTTTCAAGCTCTGAAGCTGAGCAATGATAGGGAGGGGTGGAGGATCAACTGCTTCTCCCGCGACAGGAGGTCCAACATCAGGGGAGGAGCCAGGAATGCCCAGTCTCGTAAAAGCAGATGATCTGAGTACCAACACTGTCATCTCCAGTTCCGGACAAACAAAATCAGTGTGAAGTTCACACTGTGCGTGAACAACTGAAGCACTCAATGGATCAACAGCGTTGAAAGGAAGGAATAGAGGGACCTGCCCAACCAATCCTGTAGAAAGGCATCACTGAAGGCAATGTAACCCTTTCCCAGGCATGATATATAGAACTGTTGCACAATTCTGCACCGCAAATATTCTGCACTACCTCTTGGTGGTGCTCCTAATCATGAGGAGACGACCGAGCCTGTCCGCTTACGTGTTGAGGGAACTTTAAACATGCACTCCCACAGGCAAACTACCATTGGCCTGAGCTCAGAGCCAAGGCTTGGTGCCACTATGCGCAGTGGTGTAATCATTGTGAATTTGGACCACTTGCCCCATGAGGACAAGAAGGAAGGCCTTTACAGCTAGAAGAATGGTAATCTGCTCAAGCAGATTTATGTTCTCCTTCGTTTCCTCCGCAGATGAAAGGCTGTGCGCCTGAAAAGTCCTGCCGTGGGTCTCCCAAGCAATCTCCAAAGCATTGCCCATCTGAGAGTACTTGGAAAAAGAACCCCAAGGAGGAGGTGCGCTCGTGAGACCACCCAAAAAAAGAGCCTGATACATCTGTGGCGAGTCCTCTAAAAGCTTGTGCTGAGAATCTGGAAGATAGTACCACTGACTGGACAGATTAAACTGGGCTTCCAATATCCTTCCAATATCCTAAACAAGGCCAAGGGTTCTTGACTGGAAGACCATCTCCACCCATTGATGTCAATCCGAGGGTGGGGATGACTTTAGCTCAGAGGGAGTTAAATTCATCCCCAATGAAGTCCTCTGTACTAGAGACAAGTGCACATTCCTCTGTTTTATAAAGAATAGAAGCCTAAACCGAGTACTGCACACCTCATAAATCTGCCCTTTGTGAGCGTCAGGAATTTCTGATTGTCTTTCCTGATAGAAATGTGGAAGTAAGCGACCTCAAGGTTGAGAGACACTAATCAGTTCCCTTCTTGAAGAGTACCCAAAATGCCCGTAATCTTTACAATAAGGAAGGTTTCCAACAGGAGGAAAAGGTTGAGAAATGACAGGTCTGCGTATTTTTGGATATCAGAAAAGGACCAGCAATACAATCCCTGGCCTATATATTTTTCAAGGCCTCCTCAATGGTGTCCAGAGATAGTCATTTCTGATCTCAGAGTGGAGCTCAGAGGTCACTCTCAAGTGATATGGAGGCGAAGCCGTGAGAATGGGCGAAGTCTTAAAGTGTAACTCCTGTCCTCTCATGTTCAAAATACACTGGCCTTTTCTGATCTCACCGCATTGCATCAAATATTTGCTTAACTTGCCATTTACTCGCAACAGAAAGGTGTTTATGGAGATTAAGGGCTCGGGCACCATCACCCAAGAGGATATTTCGATCAGCCAAGTTTGTAGCTGCATGTTTATTCCTGACGTTGAAGTGCATTTTCTAAGCAGTACTGCTAGACATTAATTTCCCAGGCTACATGTGCTTATAAACCTTAAACACTTGCAAAAATTGTAAAGAAACCCCATAGGCCTTTGCTGTTGCAGAGAGAGAAGATACAGGTTAGACGCATTGAAAGTCAACTTACACTATTGCAATACCCAATCCATGTTAGGAGCAAAGAGTGTTTTCATGTCAAAGGGGAAGCCAGATGCCAGGAGCCATTTTGTGTATATCAGAGGTCCAATTGAGAGCTTTCAGGTAGGCATTGCACTGCATGGCGATCCCTTGGGGGATGCCTTTCGCCACCAGGTCGGGTATATCCAAAACCACTGATCTTTGTAGAAGAGATGTCTCTTTTGCCACCTCTAAGTGGAAATCTAACTCCTCAGAGGCTTCAACGGGTCAGATTCTAGTGGATGTCCCCATTTCCTGAAGGATCTGAAAATAACCCAATACAATATAGGGACAGTTGTCTTGCCTCAAGAGGTCATCAGAATTTTTTGTAGACCCTTTTTTCCAGCAGTGTGGCAGGCCTCGCTGCCCTTATCAACCAGGTGATAAAGCAGAGGGGGTGGGCATTAATTTCCCATTACATTAGGCTGCACAAACTACCGCAGACTCTGCTAATAAATTGCCACGAACAGCACTTTCCGCCGCCATTCACGACCTGCCTTTAGTGTCTAAACATGTAGATAGAGCAAGGGTCTAAGAAAGGCTTCTATCAAGCAGCCACTCCAGAATTCATAACAGAAGTCTCCAGTAGACTTTTGGGGCTTTATTTCTGCAGACAAAGTAGAGCCCAAAGGCTTTTCGTGGGAGCCGTGCTGAGGGGATGTCAGCAAGGTCTGCGCGTTTGGAATAAACATATAAATGTGCAGCTTGTAATAGGTAGGAAACCGATATTTTATCATTGTAATTAAAAATGCGTTTGAATGGCTCCGTTCTAGTTTAAAATAAGTGGTAATATGCAGCGAGAGATTCTTGTTCTGTGCCAACTTCCCGCAATCCATTAAATTCAAACACTATCATATTTGTTTCTTATCAATTAATGGTTGTGAGGTTGTCAGAGAAGATTAATTCAGCAGAAAGGGGTCTAGAAGCTAGTCACATGCTTAAGTAAGTGTTTCAGTGGCAGGTGGAGTTGTGCTGAAGGGGCTGCCTTCCACACTGTTTTAGCAGAAACTGTGATCTTACAAATCTACTGGAACAAGAGTGGCGCTGTAATGTTCTCATTAGCAGAGCTGCACGGGGCTTAATTTGTAAAAAAATAAGTGCCTTGGCCCAAATATATTCTAATGCTCCTGTGACACTGTGGGTGGCCAGTTCCCGACCACTGCTGCCACCACCTAGAGCTGATCACCACAGTGTCGACATATTCGGGGTTACACTACAAAGATGTCGGGTCCTTAAAAGATAGATGCTGGATGACCCTTGTGTGGCACTCCTACTAGCTTCTTCGCAGGGCTCGTATCATTTCAAGGCAGACGGCCCAAAACTTAGAAGATTTTTTGCAGGCAACGACCTGTCCTTAGTTCAGAGACTCTCCGGCACTTCCCAGCTAGGAAGCTTGTTGTCAGAACCTAGCAGGGCACGCTGTTCGCTGGCTGGGTACCAGTATTGGAGCTGCCGAATGGGTTCTCTGAGTTCGGTATCTCCCTCTGTTCCCTGGGAGATGTTTAGGGGAGGGATTTTGCTTCCCTCTTGGAACTCCTGTCCTTCCTCCACTGACTGAAGATGTAAGGTACACTGTAGCTTCAGCTCAGATGTTAATGAGCCCTTCTTCTTACTCCTTTCGAAGTCTTCAGATGATCTGATCAGTGAGGGGCTCAATCCTCTTTTAAAGCTAAACGGGCTCCAGTGATTGGTGCAGGCTAAGCCCACCTTAATGAACCAATCCTGGAACCCCACCAACAATGTTCAGTAATGCTTCAGGCCAGAATCAGAGCACTTGGCAACAGACAGGGGAAGGATGACAACATATACTCCTAAATCCACCCATCTTCCTGTCTGCTGTACATCAAAGTGTCTCCCTAATTAACTGAGCCCTATGCAGCGCTTGGTCACAACATGGGCCTTTGAAGTAAGGGGTTGCAGCACACTTTCATCTCCTACAATTCAGATGCTTCCCTTCTCTGAAAGGAGTGGTGCCAGACAATACATTCACTGCCTTTTCATACCAAGGAGGGGTGTTATTACCAAGTTGTCATATTGCATTACAAGAGGTGTTGGTCTCTGGTCCCCATTGTCTCTTCCTGCACCCAGGCCTGCTAATTAACATTCTTCAGTATTTGCTGCCACCAGCAAGTTGTAACAATGCAGATGAAAATCCATGGGGCCTTGAAATGCTAATCAGGCTGCCTATGGCCGGAGGCTTTTGATGTACCCACAGCTGTCATGTGTCAGCTACACATGACCGGGGAGGGCGGCGCTGGTAAGTGTGTCCTCCCAGATTACATGACTATTCCTCAGCTGTGCGCTGAGCACTGAAAATCTGTGCGGGAATGACCCCCCATATTTTCCGGAGGTTAATCTCTTATCATTCATTCCTTTTAAATAAACAAAAAATCAAATAGCCAAGATGCGTGCACTCTTCTGTGCGGATGGTTGAATTCCTCATAGTGCTGCCTTTGTGGAATAGTTCCCTCAGTGAAGCACCTTTCTTCTGGGCAAATAGGTCTTCGTTTTATGGCTCTTCTACTTTGCTCTATGCATGTTCTTTGCCAGGTTTCACAGGCTTCTCATTTAATAGGTCTGAGTAGCCGGTGACTCTTTCAAACAGATTACCTGTCGATGGCCCTTGTGCAGTGGTATGTTAATTGTTTCTTTGAGGTGGCCATTCCTAGATAGCAATTCTTTCCCTGTTAATAAAATCCACACTGTTTGCTTGAAAATTAAAACAGAGACACACTCCAGGTTAAGGTTGTCTGCCAATGCACCCACTTTTCCTTGTTAATGCCCTTTACACACTAATGTCCAAGTTAGGTGCAGTCCTTTTTAGTTTTGGCTATTAGTTGTCGCTTTCAACATCTATGAGCTGAAACGATTGCATTAGAGTACAGATAGGGAGAAATGGTATATGAGGAGGGACACACATCCTGTGGGTGTTGTTTGGGTATTTGCCCACCCATTGACTGCCCATGGCCATGCTAATCCCTATGGCCATTCCCACCCAGTTACTACCCCTTCTCATCCAAAACACCTCCTCATGGGAACTCTTTGAGCTCGCATTACTCCTAACCATAGAAAGGCAGAGGTGGAAATGGAGTAGTGCACCAGGAATGGTGATATATCGTGAAGAGTGATTTTACACAATGATGGCATTATGACAGCCTTGTACATACTTAAGAGGAGATACCCTCTTTTCATTTGGTGAAACTAGATGACTTGTAAATTAAATTTTACTATAGCACCTGTAGGCCGTTGTTTCCCACATGGTAGACATGGGCCGCAGGGGCAAAATTATGCCAGTACCTGGGAATCTGATAGCACTGCCTGGCAAATGCCTACTAGTTGTACACAAGATCAAACTGTTGGTTTTGACAATGCTTGTTTTAAACAGGAGCTCAGTGAAGGACAGACAGCTTGCTTATAGATTGAGTGGCTGAAGGCAGTCCTGGGTAAGACATTTTCATAACAGCAGTAGCAGATTTACAACTCCAATTATGTCATTAACTCACAGAAAACTGCTTTGAGAAAATACCAGCATGCACTTTGAGTGCAAAGTTTGATGTTAAGGCTTGAGCCATAACATAGACCCTCTTATTCATATGCACACCCACACAACATACATCCTTTTATTAACGCGCAACAATTAATTAATGTATGCACCCAACCAATATGCACAAATTCCTTCTCATGCAGCCACGCACACATACCATTTTATAACCTGCAGCCCCAGTCCAAATCCTCTCCACATCAGGACAGACCTCCATTATAGCTCTCTGGCTCCTGTGCAGAGCTAACAGGAACCAGATAGTGGGAGAGATTCCTGGTTCCTGTACATGTGCGCTGGAGCAGAAGTGCGCCCTGCATGATGCCCCAGGCAATCTAAATGTGCGGGGAGGAGCAGGAGTTCCCCATTCTGCACATTAAGAGATGAAACACCCCAACCTGCATCCCCAATGGGACATGCAAGGCTGGGGAAGCAAAAGGCCTATTTGTTTGCATTGCCCATTGGACATGTGCGCTAGGGCACATGCACTGTTAAAGGGAAACAATGACCGTTAAAGCTAGCCAAGGAGTGCTCCCTCGGCTGCTTCCTGCTTGGCGGCTCGTCCATAATGGGACATTATGGAAAAGCCACGTCTGAACGTCACTTTGCCCATGTGGAGATCCTGCAAGTTTGGACCAGGAATCCCACACAGACTCCACAATGAAGAGAAACGGGCCATTTTGCAGCCGTGCTTGGAACTTTATTCCCTGCTGCTGCCTCTCCAAACTCATCCGGATGGGCCTGCAAGTGTTAGCAAGTGTCCCAACCACTCTTGCTGTTGATCTCTTGGGCGGCAAATCCTTTATTGTTCACAATGTCTTTGTTTCCAGGACCGCACTTTTCCAGCATGCATTCACAATGGGCCATGCAAGGCAGGGTGTGTTTTGCTTCTTCAGCCTTGCATGATCATTTAGGATACAGGCTGGGGAACTGCTAAGGGGGCACTCCTGCATCTCTCCACATACTATGCAATGCTGGAGTGGTGGGGTGGTGCTCGGGCTCCACCCCACAGGTACAGGAACCAGGAAGACTTTCCTAGTTCCTGTTTGTATACTGAATGGGATCCAGAGGGCCATCGTAATGCTGAAGCAATGTCTGGAGACCAGAGCTGCAGCTAAGAAAAAGAAGTCTGTATTTATGTATGTGTATATGTATGCATGCAAGGGTTTGTCAGTTTGGGTGCATGTCATGTGTAAAATATGAGTGAAGTGTATGTTGTATGGGTGCACGTGTGAATGAGTTTGTGGGTATGTGGTATGGATGTGTGTGTCAATGAGCTAGTGTGTATTTTTTATAGGTGCTTGTATGAATGAATGTGTGTGTGTGTGTGTGTGTGTGTGTATGTCTATGCGTGCAGGCTGATGATTGGGGGAGGTCTGCATTCATGAGAGGCAGCCTACAGAAATATATATATTAATGTCATTTGATATTTTTAGCTGGCATTATGGGAAAAGTCAAAATGAGTATTCTTGCATCAGGGTTGGGGTGGCAGCAATGGTGCAGGCAGCATGGAAATGTTATCTTACATTTATAATTGAATTTGTACTTGTTTTATGGGCAAAGAATAGATGATGAGTGTTGTTACGTGGCCGTGCTAGCCTACATAGGTGCAGCCAGTTAGGACATGTTTTCTTACAGTGACTTGCCATTTTTTACTGCCATTTGGAGCAAAACATACAGGAGTATGTTCTTACTTGGGGATACAGGCATATGTTAGCAGAGCCACCATGCACAGGTTTTCTTACAGAATCATTAATAGTATTCTAGACAAAGCAAATTTGAGCATGTTCTTCTATAGTAATACTTGCAGAGACTGGTGCAGCCAGTATAAGCATGTATAATCACAACCATCAAAAAAGATTTTTACACTGGCAGAATACTTGCATATTTTATGGGCAAAGGCAACATGAAAATGCATTGGCCAATGTTTCTTTGCACTTGGTGACCTGACATCTATTGGTTATTTTTTATGTTGTGCTAAAAAACATATCATGAACTGTGTGACTTTTTACCAAACGTTTCACAGAAAGTGGGCTGTAAAATGCACCATTATTACCCATTATTTTAAAAAATGTTCTTGGGGGTAGAAATTCTCCTTGGTTGGTTCGGGTCTGCTTGCTGTGCTAAGTCGCTGACACATAGTCATCATGAATGTATAAGCACCTCCCAATAAGAAATTCACCAGCGGCCAGTGGCTGTCATCAAAGTAGCAGCTACACTGCTATTAAGCAACATACCTGTATGTACTTTAAAAAAAAAAATAACATGCTTTAACTGACCACTTTATGGTTTTTACAATTTTTTGCTGGAAATCGTTATACTTTTCCTGCATTTGGGTTAATTAGATTCAATGTATGCACATAAAAAGTAATGGCACCATAGCCATAAAAATAAAAAAGTCGCTACCCATGACCCAGATAGTCTTGATTTCCCGGTCTCAGTATGTAATGGTATGTGAAATTGAGGGACATTCGAGGAACCAACATCCTAGTACCTGCTCACTTTCCTGTCCCATTCCTCCGCTGATCCAGCGAATATCGAAATGTGGGAACATATCGAGACGCTCCAAGAGTTCCTACGGCAGAGAAAGAAGGTTGTACCCCTCCAGCATCTCAGACCACCATTTCTGCCTCAGTTGTGGGGTTTATAAGTATGATTGAAGGGACTTTGAGTGCAGCCATTGATAGGAGACCCGCCACCTTCACCCCCACTCCCACACACTCCCCCCTGCTGTCCTGCAAGAACGGATAGTGCGTCCTGGTATTCCTCAACAATGGAATTGGCATATTTTGCATCTCTCTCTGTTTACTTGACAAAGGAACAAACACATTTACCTCCCGATCCCATCATCCCTGCTAGCTATATGTTCCATTACCAAAAGGGCCATGGAAATTGCGCCGATTGAGCCACACACCACCAAATCCACATCCATCAAGGTTGTATTGTGGGATACCTGAATGTTGTATGGAACTCGGTTTTTATTAGCTACTACAACCATGGTGTGGGCAGTACTTCCTAAGTACACAGTGCACACATGAAAGAGAGTTGTGAATGGTGTATTGGTGCATCAATTAATGTGAATTGGTGTACAAGTAAATGTTTATGAATGCTGAATGAATGCATGTGGTTGTTTGTGTGTGTACTGGGAAGCATACCTATGATTTGGGGGGTTATTAATATTCAGTCTGGTTACGTTTTCTTACTCTAGCATGGCATGTTTTACTAGGTAGCAAGGTTAAAACAAACATACTAAGTGTTATTAAGTGTTATTGCTGTAGCCAGTCTGCTTACATTCTGTGACTCTGGCATGGTGTTTTGTTTTTACTGGGCATCAAGGCAAAATCAAACGTGATAACTGCTGTTATGTGGCTAGACTGGCCTACATTTCTGCAAACAGCGTGGTTACATGTTCTAACTCTGGCATGGTTATTTCATACAGGGCGCCAAGGTTAAAGCAAATATAAGTGATGTTATGTGGCTAGACTAGCCTTCATTGCTTCAGTCAGTCTGGTTATGTTTTCTGACTCTGGCACAGCATTTTATACTGGACTTCAAGAGTAAAGTAAACATGATTATTGTTATTATGTGGCCATACTGGCCTACATTGCTGCAGCCATTCTGGTTACTTTTTCTTAATGCGTCGGGGCATTTTTTACTGGACATCGAGGTTCTGTCAAATAAGATGCAATGAAAGAAGAAAATTGAAATCTCACCTGCAAAACAAAAAGTAAAACACAGCGTATTTAACTATGGCGAGTTGGGCACACGTACCCCTTATTTGCCCACTATGAACCTGTCAGCCATGCAACGGATTAGAGGATGACCGTTTTTTGGGGTTTTACCGGAACACTGCACATGAAATAAGTATGGAACATTGCTGATAAATAATAGGCGTGGTGGCAACAAACACAAACCTCGACTACATGTAAAATTGAACAATGTAATTTATTACATCATGGACGGTTAGCCACGAATCTCACTTGCCAGCCATGTAAAAGATAAGAAGGCAACATTTTACTGTTTACGTTTTATTTCTATACAAAGGTGACCCTTTGCAGGTAAAACCTATTGCGTGCTACTTATTTCAGCCATTGGCTGGTGTCATTACCCATGCGTGAGTGATGTTGCTGCATGGAGTGGGGTTTGGGGGGCACTTACCATTCAGATGGAGCAGCTGCTCCGTGCAGCCCTTGGTGTTGCTGGTCTGGAAAAGAACTGGGGATACGCTAAAATGTCGGGACTCAGGACTAGCTAGCCTTTTGGTTAATGCCCCTGAGCCTCTATCCAGGGCTACAACCAAAAGACCTGAGGCTATAGCCTCCTCAGCCAAACCCCAGCAACGCGTCTACGTACCGCCAAGTTCAGGGGTACATGCTGCTGCTCCAGGTTGGCAGGCATTGTGGAGTACCGCAGAGTGAGGCTTAGATGCACTGGTAAATGGTTTTTGTTGCAGATAAATGCAGAAGCCGCATGATCTTTTAGGGGCAAGAATTTGGACGTTCTAGATAACGCCAGGCACCGACTCCCAAGGGGTGCTTCAGCCACTGCCTCACATGCTCCATGCACACTGGAAACCAGTGCAGCCATGAACTGTGGTAAAGCACAGGAAGCGGCTCTTAGTCCCTCCACGAACACCACCTGACTAGCTTCCCGCACTACCCCGGCTAAGCCTGATTTGACTTTGCTGTCTCAGCCCCTCTTCCATTTCAGCCTCCACATTGGCCCGGCCACAGGAGACAGTGAGTGACAGCTTGCTAGTCATATTTTAGGCTGCCAGCCGGGAGCTACTTGACGCTTCCGACCTGCACGCTTGGGACTGCTGGAGAAGCCCAACGGAGTCATATTTTAACCAAGCCCAAATTCCAACAGATTGTAAATATCGCCTCACATGTCATGATCATTAAAAGGCAACGATAAGCCACATTTCTCATGTCCCTTGCTTAGTATTGGGAAAAAAAGACGTAAATGTGTGAGGAAATCGTGTCGGCGGATAAAGGAAAAAAAAACTGAAAAGCGTTCTTGATAAACTGCACGGTGCGAGGCCCATTCAGCCATACGCATTCCACGCATGTCACCATACTCACATCCATTGAAATGCTTTTCTAATTTAGGGTATGGAAAATGAAAAGATGACATGCGTGAGGGATATGTGATCTTTTGCAGTGTCAACGGAAAAATGTTAGAAGGTGAGAAATATGCTATAGCTCACCTATGTCTGAATTATGCTTCTTGGCGCACTGCCACAACGTCCTCTGGTGAGAAGCGCGTGACCTTTGACGCCAGACTTCCGCCATATCTGATGCTGCGGTGACGGTGCATTCTTTCACACATGTATGCCCCAATTATGGAACCTCAGACAGCTTCATTTGTATAAAGAAGCAAAGGTCGCGGCGTGCGTTTTGGTTGACATTAATAGTACAGTCCGTTCATGCTAAAAAACAAGCAGAGGCAAAGCCAATAGTTTTTTTTTTTACTCAAAGGGAAGCATATGACGACGATACACAGGTCTTTCTCCAGGTCACAGGCAGACACATTGGAGAATTGGCATGCATGGGCAAAGGGGCACACTGATTCTGCCACACCTGCCCCCACAGTGCCTTTCAATGAGCTCTGTCCATTGCATGCCACATCCTAAGTATCCATACAAACATTCTGGAAGCCTCTCTACAGCTCGGACATTTGCTGCAGTTGTAGTGAACGGGGATGCATGTTGTTGTTCATAGTTACTTCTCTCTGGGGCAAATGTAACGAACTGGGTCAAGTAGGAACATGTGTTGTATAACTAATAAAAAAGATCTGAATACATTTTTTTTAATGCCTGCTTGCGCAATCGCACCCCCCAGGGACCGAAGCTGTGCAGCCTCACAAAATCCCCACCTATGCGCCCAAACAAGTGGTATTAAAGCTCCACCGATGAGCCAACATTATTTACGGCTCTAATGTGGCTCCTGTGAACCAAGAGTAATGTCGATGAAGTACCTCCATGTTCCAAAAACCAAGTAACTGCAGTAGGTGGCCCTAGAGCACCATCTATGAACCAAAACTAATAGTGGCGTGAAAGCAAAATCTATCCCACTAAAGGACATATGGACATAAAGTACCACCTGAAGCCAAAACTATGCAACCACACTAGGTGGTGAACAGCATGAAAAAGCACCCATAAGTAATAGTGGCAATACAGCGCCAGATATGGGCCAAAACTAGTGGTGGTCCCACAGCGCCACGCCAGGCCAGTGTAAGCAGCGGTGGGGCCGCAGTGCCACGCCAGGCCAGTGTAAGCAGCGGTGGGGCCGCAGCACCACGTCAGGCCAGTGTAAGCAGCAGTGGAGCCGCAGCGCCACGCCAGGCCAGTGTAAGCAGCGGTGGCGCGACATCGCCACGCAAGGCCAGTGTAAGCAGCGGTGGGGCCACAGCGCCACGCCAGGCCAGTGTAAGCAGCGGTGGGGCCGCAGTGCCACGCCAGGCCAGTGTAAGCAGCGGTGGGGCCGCAGCGCCACGTCAGGCGTGTCTAAGCAGCGGTGGGGCCACAGCGCCACGCCAGGCCAGTGTAAGCAGTGGTGGCGCCACATCGCCACGCCAGGCCAGTGTAAGCAGCGGTGGGGCCACAGCGCCACGCCAGGCCAGTGTAAGCAGCAGTGGGGCCGCAGCACCACGCCAGGCCAGTGTAAGCAGCGGTGGGGCCGCAGCGCCACGTCAGGCGTGTCTAAGCAGCGGTGGGGCCACAGCGCCACGCCAGGCCAGTGTAAGCAGCGATGGGGCTGCAGCGCCACATCAGGCCAGTGTAAGCAGCAGTTGGGCCGCAGCGCCACGCCAGGCCAGTGTAAGCAGCGGTGGGGCCACAGCGCCACGCCAGACCAGTGTAAGCAGCGGTGGGGCTGCAGTGCCACATCAGGCCAGTGTAAGCAACGTAATGGCACCCGCAGACACTATCTGCCACCACAGTGCTGTCTTTTTTGCCACGCATTCTGTACTCCTGATTTTTCCTTACTGGTCATGTGCGAGGCAGATACATAAGTTCCCATTGCTTTGGCAGGGCTAGAATAAAAGGCACTGAAGACACAAACTGAGAAGTCCAGTCGTTTTGGCTGGGGGAGGATTTTCTTCAACTCAAATACCTCGGCGGTGTGTGTACGGTAGGGACTTGCAAAGGGCAGCACTGCGCACGATGTGATGTGCAACATGGAGGGGACATGCAGATACCTCTTACTAAAGGTTTTGACAAGAAAGAAGCATGTTCTCAATTCTAATGATGGCAGTAGCCCTCAAATATAATGACTTGTGTTTTTTTAAATGTAGATCGTGTCTACTATTGCGGATATGTGCAATGGAACTGCAAACAGTAGGTGCAGCTACTTCCCAGCTCTACCGAGTAAGCCATGCCAGAATCCACCCCGGTTACCAGATCACGGCACAGAGCACTTACACCCGTTTGAGTCATGTCTAGTACCAGGGGTTGTAGCCAGGAGTGGACGTGCACAGAGGTGCCTCCCAGAGTTCCCCGTCTGCTGCTAGTGTCCAGCGAGCTAGGCTTTGACATATATGTTAACCTCCTTGACAGCAACCTTTCCAAAGACTTTGCTTTTTGCAGGCTACGTCAGTTAGTGCTGTCTGTACATGTTTCTATTACGGATGATTTCCTGGTTCGGTGCTAGCATGCAAAACCGGGCACGTGTCCCCGATAATGCACCCTGCTCTCTGCATGTTTACGATTGGCATTCCTCTATCAAAGCTCACATGCTCAGAACCAGAAACGCACTAGGAGTGCAGAGACCAGTCTCTGAATAACTGGAACTGGTCCCCTCCCCATTCCAACCGGTTCACTAGGAAGCTGAGCGAAGCTTCGCATCCTGGCTCCTCAGAAGTCTGCGTGATCAGGGATTCCCTTAAGTAAATTTTCTGTTAGCAATTCAGGTGGGCATTTGGCTGGTTAATAGGGCATCTTTTCATTTGTGGGAAAGGTTTGAAGGCTCAATTTTTTGGTTGCACGTCAAGAACCCAAAGAAAACATCTTCATGGCGTGGAAGTTCCTAGTGCCTTGAAGAACTGTCTGAGATAGTCCTTTGTGAGTGCTTGATACCTCGCTAATGCAGCCTGCCTTTGGCCATGCATCGCCAAAGAGCTGTAGTCATAGGTGCTCTGCCCGTGGAATACATTCACTCCCGGCTTGGGCATCACGGCCAGTCCGTAGCACATCTCAAGATCAGCATTGTCAAGTTATTCCTGCCATGCACTTCATGTATGCATATGTTCATGTATTTATCTATTCATAAGGATTTGTATACATTTTGGCATGCAACAATGACCACTTCCAAGCCAGGATTACTGAGGGGTAGGAGGGGAAGCAGGGATAAGGAGAAATGGGACGCGCGGCACAAGAAACCGTCACAGCTAGACACATTGTCCCATTTGTAGCAATTTATTGATAAGTCACCCTCAACACTGGGAGTTCCTTCCCTCCCCACTCAAGTGGTTGTGCAACAAACAATTTAACCAATTCTTTATGTTTAGCCCTATCTAAGACACACATAATGCCCCTTGGATCTCTCTTCCTTGAGTTAACAATGAGCCAAGAACCAGGCCGGTGTATGGGAAATATATTTGTATTAATGAACAGTAATAGAAATTAGAACAAAATTGTCAAAACACCACTTTATCCATGGCACAACACACACAGGTGAGTTAAAAGAACACAATCACAATTCTTTCTGCAAATTTCACTTAACAAAATAATTACACTGATCAATAATAAAGGCACTTAAGTAATGTTGTGCCATTTTGATTTTCCTGCAGGCTTAAAAATGTAGCAGTATGATTTCAAGATTGGTAAAAATACATATGGCACTTATAATTTCGCCCACACGTTTCGTTTAAAATAAACACAGGGTTATTCAGGGTTTGCTTTTTCAGACACCACCCTCATTGCTTTGGTCTATGTTGAGAAGTCAGACAGAACAATTGGAATGATTCGGGGAATTTTGGATTTCAGACCCCCCCATCCTGAAAGGACTGTGTTGGGGAAGTTGGATAAAAAGGTTGGACTGATTTAAGAACAAAGACACCCCTCTTCCTTAAAGACGTCAGGGTCAGCTGGACAACAAGGATTACCCAATTAATTTATATGCCATAGTTATCAGCACACATAGGGAAATGAGCTTTGTTAATTTCAAATTTTAATAAAATTCACTCTGCAGTGTTCTGCCAAATGGGGAATTAATTAAATTAATAGTTTTAGTTAAATAGGCTAAGGATCTGCACAGTTTTGCCACCCCTGCCTATTATATAGGGGAAGGGATTCAAGGCAAGCAGACTCCCGCACCTTTTGGTTTCCCAGGGCTCCATTCTATGTACACAGCAACCCTCTGTTTAAGGTTCAGGAAAGCCAGCTGCATCGCAGGACATTCTGGAAAGATAGGGCAGGGGTTTGGTCAATACACTCTCAAAGATGGCCTCCCGCTCTCCACCATAGGACCCAGTCAGCTTTGAGGCCTTTCTAGAAATAGTCAGCGCAACCCAGATGCACTCTCAGCAATCTCCTCTGGTGTCTCCTTTTTCTGTTCATAATTTTACTAGCAACTGCCATACTAAACATATTCTCTGTTTCATCGAATCCTGGGGAATTTGATAAGCCGACCACCAAATCCATATCATGTAGCACAGCCATGTGGCATCTTTCTGCCTTTTCCATAAAAAGCACAACCGTTGTGAATATGTAAGTTATTAAGCATATCCCTAATTTAATTTTCCACCCACTCACCAACTCTCACATTGGAACATGTTCAGATCAGCCAGAAACACATCTTAGATAGCCATTACAGTTGGATGAATTTTATATCCCCAAAATCGCCTGGAAATTATATAGCATATTGAACATAGATGAAATCCATCCACCTTCTGATTGCTGCGAAAAAGGGCTAAATGATAATAGTCCCTTTTAAATTAATTGTGAATCTTTATGTGGGACAAGTGGCCCTGACTCCTGCCTTCCGGCCATTTGTTTACACTGGGTCAGCCTGTGCCCAGAGATTTTATTTAAATCAGTCTCCTTTGTGCTGGAAGCTTGGTCTTTGAAGTGAGTGCCCCCATTTTCACACATATTAGTTGTGCTCCAGCCAAGGGTGACTTTTTCTTGAAGTCAATGCTTTCAGAGCCAGCAGGTCTGGAGAACACTGAATTTCGACACCATTAGCAGGAAATGTTATTGTGGTTGGTCATTAGATGGGAGATGTGACATCCAGGCCGAAAGTGGGAGTTTTCCTTGTGAAGTTTTGCCCACAGACAGCAAAAGGGTCTGCCTTGGGCTGACATTTTCCATGAAGACAAAGTGGCTTCTCAAATGTCAATGGAGTTTCGGTCGGTGAAACATAATATACATTGCTTTTAGTCAACCTGCACATCATGTTTTGTTTTTCCTGACATTTTTCTGTGAGCAGTGATATTGTTTTAACTTTTACTTTTTAAAACAGTTTTTATTTGAAAACACATGTGCAAGCCATTTTTGTTTTTATTGTTTAAAAATTCTGTTTTCCATGTGAAAGGGACTTCTGTTTGGGGTCTTTAAATGCACCCCACACATTTCACTTACTTGTTTATTCCATTTTGAGTGGCTCTGTTCTTTAAGCAGAGGATTACAGGCATCACATAATGAAGGTCTGCTGGAAAGGAATTGACTCACAGGGGTAGACTAGGAACCAAAAGAAACCCTGAAAATAATTTTAGAAGTGCCCCATATTACACATTTTCAGCAAGCCCAACCCTTTTCCTTTGGGAACATGTGAATATAACACACACAAGATGCCCAGGGTCCTGATGCCTACCAGGAAATCTCCACAGTTATCTATAGTCCAGTTCCTGTTGACTATATAAAATGTGTAGAGACTTTTCTCCAGTCATAAGTTTGTAGGAAAAGTGCCCCAAGGTTTAAGGCCTATCCTTAAAATCTGTCTGCCACCATGCCATATCTTTTGCCTCCGACCACTGTCAAGGTTTGCTGGTCCTGTGCTTCATGATTGTAGGCTTCTCACTGGGCTGTAATGTTTCATGGGTTGGGTTACATACTCTGGCACCATTCCTCCGTAATGCCTATGCATGTTGCTCAATCCTTTGTTTGTCTTTTGGATATACAGTCAATGGAGAGATTCCAATGCTCAGATGATGTGTTTCTGTTCCAGGGTTGCCCAACTTCAGTCTTGAGGGCCGGAATCCTGACAGGTTTTCAGGATATCCCTCATTAATATCCATGAGGTAAAATGTGCATGCATTTAGAATCATTGTATGCAAATTTATCTAATGAATATTAATGAGGGGTATCCTGAAAACCCAGCATGTATCGCATGTATCCGGCACTCGAGGCCTGGAGTTGGACAACCCTGCGTGAGTTACTTTCTTTCAGACTGCCCTCTTCTGTATACGCTTTGACCATGCATTGGTTTCTTTGGTAGCCACCAGCACACGTCATTACCATAGCCAAACGTAGACAGTGCTCCCACTCAGACTGCATCTGCAAGCATCCAACTGCAATCTACAAGCACGGACCCTTGCGCAAGGCACCTGCCGCAAACCTTCATGCCCACCATAATTAAATCTGGGCAGATCAATCTATAACAGGTGGTATACCACTCACAGCATTTGGTTTTGAAATGTACTCTGTTGCCATGTCATTGTATGCCCACGTTGCCAGACTGCTGTCGGGCCCTCCGTAAACGCCTTTTCCTTCTTCTTTTACAAGCCCAGCTTCTAGTGGAAACAGACACGTTTGGCAGTCAGGTTCGGATCAAAGGCAAGGAGACCGACTTCTACCTTTGCATGAACAGGAAAGGCAAGCTCGTGGGCAAGGTAAGTGTTTTTCAGTACTACGCGCGTAATACGAGCTCCACCTTGCGCGGCGGCCGCCTGGCTATAACGATGTGTTCTGCATTCCCCTGTCATAGCCAAATGAAAAGCAGCTCGCGCAGGCTGTGGAATTGCTCAGGCAGTAGATCCCATTCAGAGAGAGGCCTTGCACCCAAACCACAGTCAGGGCCTGACGGATGCTCGGTCCACATTGGCAAGCAGCGTGAAGTCATGCAGATTGGGAAAAGATGTACGGGTCTAAAAACAATTGAACACTTAAACTGCGCCATATAAATCTGTTTTACTGCGGGAGGATAAAAAAGGCGAAACATGCTACGTAGGGTAACATAATGTGTCGGTTTCAATAACATCGCTGGAACATGCTGCAGCTGAGGTGCAGTATATTGGAATCTGAAAAGCTTATTAGCAGCGGGCCCCACAGTTCTAGTGTTACAGAAAAAGTTTATGACTCGGGTTTCTTTCCTAATACAAGTTTATCACAAATCACAATACGTTCATCCACTGGGCTTAACTTTTCTTTGCTTGGAAAATATGTTTTATGGACTAACTTGCTTTCATAACTTATACTGTTTCTACTTACATTATTCTTCATCAGCCTGGGGTTTCATCAGGCTGAAAACTGCTTGCGCCAGCCTTAGCGGAAACACAAGGACCTGCCTGTCAAACCGAACACAGCGCCCTGCTCATCGTATAAAAATGTATTTTATAACGAGGGAATATCGCATTCCAGATGGAAAATATGAGTTTTCTGTTTTTTACAGCGCTGTTCTGTCGTTTGCGGCATGACGCACAGCTGCGCTACGAGTGTCGTGAAGGCCACAACTGACAACCTAAGAAAAAAAATCAATGATTTTATTTACTTGTACAGAAGGAGGCTTACTTTGTATACCCTAACCTGCATGCTTTGGAATATTTTGGGAAGAATGTTGGTCAGGTGTTTCAGTGTGTGGTGATTTAAGTGCTTCACTACTGTATGGAGAGGCTGGTGATGTCAAAAAGTTTTTTTCGGACAAACCATCCCATAATCCACTGTTTCTTTATTTAATTGATTAGACCAGCTCTTCCTAATGTGTTTGCTTCACATTAGTTTATCAAGTAAATGCTTAGAATTGGTAATGGTTGGCCAAATAATTCTGGAGCCGTTTCATAAAGCTTTTTTTCAGGCAGGAATATGATTTATTTCTGGAAAAAATGGAAATGGCCACAAGTCCTGATTCTCACCAAATGACAAAGGGTGGCATTCACGTGTTGAGTTTAAAGTATGTGTGCACAATGCATGCATGGGTGGATATACTGATTGCATGCAATTTGCCAGCAAAGCTACATAAGTAGGTGTTGCCAGGGGAATGTCGGAGAGGGCAGTGCAAAGGATGGAGAGTACCCACGCAGTCGTAAGTCGTGTGGGTATTCACAAGCGTTCGGGTCTGCATTTGGAATTATAACCAAAAAAGTGATGGGTGGAAAGGTTTGAATTACCTGAACCACTGGCACTGCTCTGGGCAACCTTGCACATCACCGTTTCAGCCGTCTGTGCCATTGCAAATGGGGTGCAGCCTTATGCAAATAAGTCAGGTACTACCACCAATGGGAGCAGCCCTTCCCAAACTGCTAGGCCAGGTCCCCTCTGCATGGAAACACAAGCAACCCCAGAAAAGCTGCCTGAAATGTTTGGCCTTCTAGTATAGATTATGATACAGTGGTTCCTACTGGATCTATATTAGAAGATGAAGGATTCTACACTTTACTTATGCATGACCTGTGGCTTTTGGTGCAGGGGAAATGGGAAGTGCATGTGCAGTACACTATCTCTCCTCACTGTCTCTCACTCTCAGCCCTCACACACCACCTGTCGATCTGCCCTGTTCATGCGGATTGGGGCAGCAGCAGGTCCCACTCCACCAGCCAGATCGCCAGCACTGCCCACTTCTTGGGGCATTGGCTCAAAGTGCTATTCGTAGGAGTTGCGAATGAAATCCGTCCTAGAAAAGCATGGTCGTGATGCAGTGGCCTATGCTGTTGTGACTTGAGACCTTGGATCGCCTTGCATGCATGGTGGCATCCATGGCCCCCAATACGAAAGGGTATATATAAACTGGGCTATCACTGATACGCCATGCCCCCACCTATCTCTAAGAGTCCACGGGCAGACATGGGAAATTCAATGTAATACCAAAAAAGGTTAAGCATTGAAAAACTCTACACTCAGAGAAGCCAACTTTCTAAACAATAAAAATATGAAACAATCACTGCTCTGATTTTCCACTGATTCATTGCATTATAAGTGGTTCAGTATTGCTGCTGTTAAGTGGAGTGGAGCATGGACATTGCATTTAAGATGTACAAATGTCTTTCTTTTTTGGTGGGATAAATGTGCTTTCTTTATTTTCTACACTTTGGGACAGAATGCCCATCTGGTGAGGGCAAGACAGCCCAAGCTTTGTTTGATTTTTAGTAAATAAAATGATGCAGATAATTCTGTTTCTGAAAGGGAGGTCTGCTAGTGAAACTATCTTTCATAAATACTCCATGCCAAAATTATAGTGCATGCTGAGAATGGCTACTGACACCCTCAGCACCAGCCTTCCAGTGGCAAAGGGTGGGTTCAAAGGTCACATCTGCATTCCTGACAGGTGCTGGAACATAAAGTGCCAACAGGGAGAGGTGGCATTTTTAATCTTCTGCACCTCTGATACAAACCTAATAATTGTGTGCCTTAGTCAGCCTAGTGGCATCTTAATCTTTACATATAAATCAGCCTGATTGTGGCAAAGTGGCTACTAAGGCCACACAAATATATAGCCGCATACATTTGACATCATACAGGGTCAGCTCTTTGAGCAGGACTTTAGATCTGACAAGGCTAATGTGTATTAGCTGTCTGGCCTGGCTGTATCCACTACAGTGAAGTGATACAATGGCCAACAAAGTTGTGTGTTCATCCTCCTTCCTCCCAGGCACAGGAACCCACACCAGGAGATCTCATGGGAATAGGTGTTTCAAGGGCGGCACTGACATAACAAAGCCACACTTTGACCACTAGGCTCCTTTTGAAGTCAGAAGATTTGGGAAGGGAGCAGAGTTAGCCAGAGGTGAGTGGTAGGCAGAAAGAGAGGTTACACTATCTTGGTTTCTGGTATGTCTCTCTACAACCACCTGTTGCCTCTATTTTCTGCAGGATGAGACACTCTGAGTATGATGTAAGATTGTAAAAGACACTTGTTGGAACAGCCAAGATTGGATCCTTATAGCAGGCCTGCTTTAAATTAATCTCCTGTGACATTTTGCCTTTATAAGGAGAAACACCATTCCTTCATTGATTGATCTTTAAACTCTCATGACAAGAAAGATTCACTGGACCTCTGTTGAGGATACAGACAATCCAAAGGTCCTCTGCCAGAAAGGTGACATCCAAGACCGACTCAAGTTCCATCCCCTAACCATCCACAGGGAACAGTAGGGGAACTGCTGTGGACCATGACCTCTCTGTTGGCTACTCTACTTGGACCACCATACAACACTGAAGGTGAAGGACCTCCTCTAGGTGCCAGCCAACGTCCTGGAGTGGAAGCACAGAACTGAACGACTGAACTTTTTCTACTTAACATTTATGGAGACCCTGGGTCGTGTTTTCCAGCAACCCAGAAGGCAAGAAGTTTGGACCCTGTTTTATCACCTCAAGACGTCTTCAAGCATGCTCATTTGTGCTTGCGCTCTTCGAGCCATCACAGGACCCTTTATGTAACTTTGAACTGCTTGCTTGAACTGCTTGCTTTGCACTTTGAGCCATCCAGACTCCACCTTGACCTGCTTGTAGGCTCGACATCATGGGAGCAGCAGACTCAAGTGCTGAATCGACCTGCTGGAAGCCATCAAACTTGCCGGTCTCATAGGCTGAGTCGATCAGCAGAGCCATTATCTCGCTGCCGACTCAATTGCCACCCCAAGCTATCGTCTTGACTGTCCCAAAAGCTGATTCTACCCAACCGGAGCCAGAACCTTCTAACTGACTTAAGCACAAATGAGATTGCATCGACGCAAATGTCTCAACATCGGCTCAACCAGAGAGATCTATAAAGCCCGCTCAAAGCTGTTGACCACCAAAGACAAGACGTAAAGTTGCTGTAAAGAGGCCCTATCCCCCTGGTCCACTTTTTGGGACCATTGAGATGTTCAAGCCAGAAGTTGCAGAAATCTGTTCCTGAATACCTTTGCTTCTCAACCCAAAATTCCCTTTCACTTCAAATTCTGCCTTCTCTCTGTTTATTTTTTACAAGGGTGGTTTCTTAAGTAGTTTGCTTGCATTTCATTGTTTGATTAAAATTCTTTTATTTTTATAAATCCTTTATTAGACATGGTTTTATTTTGGACTTATTGATTTTACTAGAGCTGTCTTGAGTTTTAGCATGCACTTGGTCTGCAGTACCAAAAGAGGAGACGGAGGGTCATGTTGGACTGTGCCTGTTTCACCTTTATGATTGTTATCACTCCTGGCTTAGTAGTAGTGTGGGGCTGAGTAGGAGGTTTAGCAACTACTCTTCCCTGTATCTCTGAAAATCAGTAGTCATTTAATCATACACTTACAAATTATAGATGTCCTATTTTAAGGTATTACCCAAATTGATTGCAAAAATTTGAACGAATCGTAGATTTGACCGAATTCGGTTACTACCATTAGTTCGAATTTCTGCGACCAATTTGAATCCGGAAATACCGAACATGAAGAGTGGGGATTCTGGGGGTGTACCACACACCACATTTTCATTATCTTTGGCCTCTGGGATTGCGGGGTGTTCCCTGCATCCCTAACATTGGCAGCAGGGGACAAAAATTGCGTGGGCCCCATTTTTAATGTACGGTAAAAACGGGGGGCCGAGCAAATCGTTCACGGGCAGACAGCCCAGATCCTATCCATAACTCATTTTCTTCTCTAAACAAATACCTGCTTAAACTATCAAAGTGGTAGTCTCCTACTTCTTACCCTAATACCAGAGTTAAGCTACCTCAAAGGTTGTGTCCCTTTGATAGAACTACTGTGATGCTGTGTTGCATCAGTGTGAAAAACAAATCATCACCCTTTACGGAAGATTCAAGTTGGCCAATCGGGATCAAGGTAAATTGGGTAATTCCAGGGACTATTACCTGGAAGTTGACTAGAATGTTTTATTCCTGCATGGCTGGGCCTGCTCTCCTCCTCCCAAGCTCAATATGTGTCCCTCTGCTCCCCCTAGGATCTCGACCGGCATTATGCTCCTTCCTTCTGCTTCCATTTCCGGATGGTAATCCTCCTCGTGAACACACAACCCCAACGTCTATCTCTCTTCACTCCTGCACAGCTCCTCTGCTCCCATAGCAACACGGCTCACCACCCATTACAGCTCCCTCCAAAGTTGCTCCCTCCCCTTTCTGCCCTGCAGCTCCTAACCCCTAGCAGGCACTAAAAGCCTTCGCACCCTCTGGATTCGGCAATGGTAGCCATTAGGTACTATCAGTCCTCTTTAACAGCTTGTTGTCTGAGCACCTTATGACATCCATTGCCTGCCCAATTGAGCGCTAAAGCTAAATTACAGACACGTGCCAAGAACCTCCATAATATCTAATCCAAGGAGAGTGAGTCAGTGTACAGAGATTCAGCTTTAGTACGTTTCAAGCCATATGGTCAAGGCTTTGCTATGCAGGTCCTTTAGCCCTGTATACTAGATAAGTACCCACCAATCCATGTCATCAATCCCCAAATCCCCTGGGTTCCATCTACCCCAAGAGGTTCGGTGCAAGGGAACTGCCACTATCACTCTGTTTGTTAGGTTTGGTTGGATCACAGAACACATGTTTAACTAGGGCAATGCATTAGGTTTGTCAGTGTGTCGAGCAACTGAGTAGTTATACAGGCACTTTTCAACCCATCACTCTGTTCTATACAGGCTTTGGATATCCTACCCAGTTTACAACCCATCATCTGTCTTTTCTGCATGGTCCATACTCTTAAAGCGTTCTTGTCGTTCAGCATGACTGGGCTGATACCAAGCACTCCCTATTCAGTGTGCTTCTACGTTTGTTTTTCTCACAGGTGTCTGCTTCAGTATTTCAATGTCCCTTGCAGGACTAAGAAGCAAAATCTTAACCTGAAACTAAACATCTATCTTCACGTTCCAACACACCAATTCTTACATAATGTCTTGCTCACTTGCCTATCACTCTGCAAATGCCTCCCCCAAGGCTCGCATTCTGGTCATGGATCTGGATTTGGTTAAAAATGCATTTTTGGGCAAGGAGCAGTAGGGATGAATACTCATTGGACTCTGGAGGGTAATGTTAGTTGTCGGGGGGGGGGGGGGGTCAAGTTGGCTCAAGTGTGGAAATCCACATGAGGTGTGGGATGGGGACTTCAAAGTAAATCCTGAGCTTGAGCCAAAATCTATGGGAAATGTTGGTACGGAACTCCACTATGGTTTAAGTATCCTCTATAAACATTGAATTATTACCACAATGTCTTCTGAGTTATAACATCTGCCCAAAAGGTACATTCTTTTTTAACCTAAAAGGTGCCTACTATTAGCATGTTTTACTAGATTTGCAGTTGTAGTTTTGTGAAATGCCTACTTTGAAAGACTGCACATGACACTCTTGCAATAAATGAATGTCTGAATGCTGTGTGCTTGCGCTACTTCTTGGATAGTTTGTTCATTTACTGTGAGTAGAATGGCATTGGCATCAACTTTTTTATCGCCGAATACGAGTGGAAGAATACCTAGTGAAAATAAACATTTTTGGGGATGCCTCTCTGGGCGGCATAATTATCATTTGGGGTGATGATTAGCATGTGACAGTTGAAGTAACATAGCTGCCAAGTTCACTTTGTCATGCGTGGCACCTAGAGCCCGTCCTGGTTTTACCTATTGCAAATTTTATATAATAGCCTACTCAACGCACTGCCAAATACAGAATGTCACTGTTTATTATCTAATTTAAGTTTGTGTTTTAAAACACCTTTTGTTGTATATGCGCCTTACAAATATCCAAGAAAAAATAAAAATAAGATAAGACGTTTTTATTTTAGGTTTACTTCCATTTTATTAACTTTTGGATGCTATCTTCTATTTCAGATTTCCATTCAGTCAGTTAATTATTTTTTCAAAAAAGAGGAAAAAAAGACTATTAATGGATTTAAATGTTTTGGGAATTCTTCTTTCATTGGTTTCATGCATATCCAATATTGCTCTATCCTTATCCTTAGAGCAAAGTATCACTTAATTCTTAAAAATACCAAATAAACATGAATTCCATACATTTCAATTCTTAAGTCCACTTATTTCTCAAAAATGGGATATACACATGTATTGCATCACATAAGCCTGCAGGAATTCCATACATAACAAGCCCTACAGCCAACACATGGTTCGACCTTTGGATCTTTTTCAAGGCTGAACTAGGTTAATACAACATCCTCTTCTGAATACCCAAGTCCCATTACATTTTGTTCCATGTACAACTACTCAATAATGTTTATACATCTAATGATGAGGTATAATTATTTCACACGTCTGGCAAATTTGCATTTCTATGTATTTGGATTCGATTTGGCTTCTTCCTTTGATCAGTTTTGATGTCATTGTTACTTGTTCCCTTATCCTTTACCGTCCTCTCAAAGCCCAACACAACACTTAACTTGTTCCCATTGAATGCTGGGGTTTGCAGTCCCATACCTTCAGCTGTGACCTATCAGCGCTGCGTGGCCTTTTACAGATTTTAATGTCACCACGGTGGGCACAACTAAATTGGCTTCAGGACCAAATTGTTAAACAATCCTGGCTACGAATCTGTGTCAAGCATGACACAGGACAACTTGGCAGCTATGCAGTTATCATAAAGCCTTACTTCAGAAAATCAAGTTTCATGATACCACATCACGTAAAAAATGTAAACAAGGAAAGCTAGGCTTTGTAAAAATAAAGCAGCTACTGTTTCACATTAAAAATGTTAGGACAAAAATATTTTTAGACCTAAAAAGTAAATCTCGTATCGTTGTGTCCTTTAATTTGGCCATGTCTGCTGCGTCCACCAGTTGTCTATTCTATCCACATGCAGCTACAGCTTCCCAACAGAACGCCCAACACCCCATAACTTTGCACCCATGATACCTGCAGTGGCATTGCAGCTAATCACCTCGTAGTGTGACTTGGCCTGCATCTTGCAGGCAGCGATCACAGAGTCCCAGTGCACACTGCGTGCAGGCAGCGTTCCCGCGAATCACAAGCTGTTCTTTTATTGGTCTTCCACTCCCGCTCTGGCTGTCCTCGAGCTCTATGGCCTCTTCAATGTAATGCGTCTGTAGTGTTCACGAGCATTTTATTTTTCCTGGCACAGTTGTTTAATAATTAAGTGAGCGCAATGCATTAAGAAACATTCCAGTAAACCTTGGAACACCAATGCCTGTAAATGTTTGGAACATTTGCAGTGTGTCCTTTTGTGCTTTAAGGATGGCAGCCGGTAAAACACTAATGCCTTACAACATTGGTTTCTCAACTGCGATGAACACCTGGAGTTTAGGGGCACTCTGGAAGGGCAGAGCAGAAAGTAGCTCTTGTCTACGCACACTATTAGAGTTTCACTTACTACTGTAGGAGCAGGACTCGGAACATTTAGGAAAGATACTCAGAGATGAGTGCCCCCCGACCCCCCCCCCCCCGCATCCCCTCGTCTGTGTGCTGTATCTCAACAACCAAGCAGTTTTCATTAAGGGCCGAATGGCGCTCATTTCTGTCTTGTTTACCTGCGTGTGAGATGTCCACTAGCAGAGCGGGATTGCGAATTCCGCTTATAGGTCCCCTCGGCCAAGCAAAATGTCTGTCTATTTCACTGGTGTGTGCTTTCTGGGTCATTTTCGCCAGATTAGAGGTTCGCCTTTGTGTGTGCTTAGACTGGATGAAACACCAGCCATTTCAGCCAGTCAGCCATAGTCCACTGACCATCCAGTGTTCACTATTGGCTGAAAACGTCTCTGGCCCTGAAGAAAAATCACCAAAAAGCTCCTTTTTCACCCTATCTTCATCCCTTCCCATGGTACGGACTCCAGTTTCAGCCATCCCTATTCCTTGCGCAGCTGAGGGTTGAGAGAGAGCATGCATTGAAACTGGAGCTTCTCAGACTTCAGGTTGGGCTCTTCGGGCCACGTGGACCGCAGGTACCATTTTAAGGACGTGGTTGGGAGAGGAGGTGGACCATAACATAGCAACAATGGCACACTGCACAGTGTGCCGTAATGTTTTTACAGTTACATAACACATATTTACAGTTTCGGCACAGGGAGATAAACAAGTTTGTATGTTCAAGAGCTGAAGTCAAGAAAGGAGCTGTGATCAATGCGCTGATCAACCAGCAACTTTACCACAAGGGGACTGCTCCAACACGTTTTGCTTCACTGACTGGCTTTGAGATTTGTCTCCCGAGCTTTTAATGACTTTCCGGCACATCAGGGGTTTGGCCTCAATCTGTGCTCTTTTTTTGCTGGCATCCTTGAGTTCTGGGACCCTCTGAGTAGGTCTGGTCTGCTGGTTTGGCCCATAAACTATCAGTACTCCTGGCATGTATTTGCCCCGGTTTACCAGTATCTCCTATCCCTATTGGCTACAAGGATCTTTGTACTGGGTGTTCCTTTCGTTTGCATACATCTAGACAGTCAAAGTCTTTTTCTGTTAAGAAACGTGTGTGAGTTTTATAGAATTTATTTAGCAAAATTAATAAATCGTGTTAGTTCCACTAAACAGAGATGTGCACTATACTTCAAACAATGCGACACAGTTGCTTTAAATTAAACCACTGGCATAATTGTAGGGGGTGGGGACAAGGCTGTTTGTTCCCCCCAACTTTGCTGGCATACCATTTTGTCCTCCTCATTTGGCAGGGGCACATTTCCTTTAGATGCCATATCCCCCTCCCCTCAACATTTTCAGAAAATTTACTCCCCTGAATTGAACTAGCGTGAGCATCACTGATGGTTGGCGCGTGCAGGGTTCAGTGGTTTCGGAGCAGGGAGGAGGGTGGCAATAACTTCTGTCGGTGGTCTCTCTGAACGTGTAGGTGTAGCCCCTTCACCCAGTGCAGAGATCCTACTTGCCTCTCTGAAGGTCAGAGTCTAGCAGCGAGCAAGATGCAAGATATAAGGCAATTGCATAATGTCTATAGTTACCAGGGCTGTCCCTTGACAATAAGTAGCAGCAGCAGCTGTCCTGTGGGCCTGGCTATTTGCTGTCACCCCCTCACACACATGGTGCAGTGGCTGGAGCAATTGGGAAAGCAGTATTGGCAAAGTTGTAACAGACACGTGATTGGCTTGTAAAAAGTGTGAAAACGGGCTAAAATAGTAGTCTCTTGTAGAGAGATGATGATGTTAAACATACACATAGCAAAACATTCTGAAAATTTAGAAATGATTTACAGAACATATTGTGAAAAAAGAGTGTCTCTAGCTTTATTTTACCCTACATAAATGGAAGACTACAGTTGCCAGCATGCAAAATAATGTGAACATAACCAATTTCCCCCATCAAGATTGAAGAAAACGAGCCTCATTACGATTTTGGTGGTAGCTGCACTGTAAACCTGCCCAGATACCACCAAACTGAATGACAGTTACTGCCACTTGGTCTGGCGGTATTACTGGCCAATTACAAGTGACAGTGGTGGTGTAAATACCCATTTATTTTTTCGTCCATACTACTCAGTGGGGATTTTTTGGCAGAATGAATGCTGGAGTAATTCTGTCACAGTAATTGCACTGATTTTGATGATTCTTTGGCGGGGAGTTGGAGGATTTACCTCCAGCATGTTGCTGGCAGTAAGTCCTCCACTCCAAGGCCATAATCGTAGTATGGTGGAGCGGGAACATTGGCAGTAATTCCATTACCAACAATTTTTTTCCCTCTGCCCCATACTTGTAATGAGGACCAAATGCATGGTTTGAGCGGCTACTTGTAATCATTGTTTCACACAGCATGCCAGTTAATTTAACTTCCAACCTCTAATCACCCACATTTTGCACCTCCAAAGGGACATGCCACAAACAATAGCCATCCCTCATTGCACACACACTGCTGTGTCAGAACCCATCTTACATTGTTGACACTTTAAGTTGCCTAAATGCAGAACGAAGAAAGACAAACCAGAACACCGCCCTTCTGAGCTCGGAAGTTAGTATCTGTGCCTTGTGAACAGCTGATCTCTGCAGGCGGCACAGGCATGGGATTTGGGAGACAATGATTGCTGAATTCCGGGGGAAATCTGTGACAATTTCTCGACTTCGCACTCATAAGAAGCCCTCAGCCTTTACCACAGGCGAGGTTGCCAGATCCTGCCTCTAAAGAAGTGCCTCGGAATTACCTTAAAACTATAGCTTCCGTGGGCCCATTTATATTCCCAGCATTTAGCCCAATGCTCTGCATCTGCACCTGAACGGAAAGACAAGCACTTATGTCATTTTGTTTAAATACATTTGACAAAGAAGTTACTCAGTGCTTTAAGTGGGGTAAGAAATTGAGGGGGGGCCTCATTTGGGGGCGTGGCTTTCATTATGGGCGTGGCTTAACAGTGCACAAATCATAGTAAGGTGCGCAAACAAATATATAAATGTATGTGAGCATTTATATGTTTGTATGCGTACTACTATGGTGTGTGTACTTTTCAAGCCATCTTTTATAAACGTAGCAATATTACATATTTCTATGTTTACAAAAGGTGGCTTGAAAAGTGCACAAACCATAGTAAATTGCGCACACTTTCAAGCCACCTTTTATAAACATAGACATTTGTAGCATATTTCTATGTTTCTAAAAGACGGCTTGACACGTAAACAATTCAAGGCATCTTTTATAAAGCGTTGATGATGGACAAAACGGAAGGTGGCTTTGTCCGTCGACAAAGCTTTATGAAAGATGCCTTGAATTGTGTACATTTCAAGCCGTCGTTTATAAACATAGAAATATTTCTATGTTTATAAAAGATGGCTTGAAACGTAAACAATTCAAGACATCTTTTAAAAAGCTTTGCCAACGGAGATAGACGCCTCGGGCTCAGTGATCTCTGCTCAGAGCAGATAGATCATAGAGCCCGAGGTGCCTTTCACCCTATGCGAACCCGCGGGCTCTGTGATCTAATCTGCATATTAGATCACAGAGCCCGTGGGTTTGCGAGGGCCAGTGACCTGGGGAGGGCAAAGAAAGTGACAGTAATGGGACAGTAACTTCCTCTGATGACCCTGATGAGGGGTCATCAGAGGAAGTTACACTGACTGACAGAAGTGCCTCCAGCCTCAGCGTAGCTGTGGCTGGCTGGCACTTCTGTCAGCTTGCCCGACATAATGGCAGGCACATCTCCCATTGCGGCTGCGGCCGCAGCGGGATAGTGCGTTCCGCCAATGTTGTGTGGGACCGGGGGCCCCGGCAGGGCCCCGGCTCAGCCCCACTTTCTGGAGACTGCCAGGGCCTGGCCCCAGCAGGCCCCGGCCCACTTAACCCGAAATAGCCAATAGAAAGAAAAGCGATTCGTTTAAGAGCTACATTTATTTGTATTCCTAATCTTAAAATGGTCATTGATGCATCTGGTCCTGGACAAAATATATGCAATGAGTCATGTCACGGAGATCCGCCTTGGACCAAGAATGACCCCAAGGCCATGGCCCTCATTATGAGTCTGCCAGTAACCCGCCGGTAAAAACGGCAGGTTACCAGCAGACTCACCTTTCTGCCGTCCGATGGGCAGTGGAGAAATGGTAAATTCCCATTCCCGTTCAGTTCCATAAGACTCTGCGGAAGTGGGATCACTGAAGCACTGGAACTGTTAGTAATGGGGCCGGTGCTTTCATGAAAAAATTGCTAGATGGGGCTTGCTTAAACTACCGGCAGGTCAGGCCTGCCAGTAGTTCACAGCCCCTACTGGCAGACTTGTAGTTTACTGCCACTTTTTTTCCAGACTTGCAAAATTGTAATGAGGGCCAATGTGTTGCAGTTCAGACACTTTATTAGCAGATAATTACAAACAAAATAGAAATAGGATCTTCCCCAGTAAACAAAGGTCAGAGTGGCTGTCTTCTAAAGGTGATGGCGTCCCTTTTCTTATCCTGAATTCCTCTTCTGCTTGATTCCCGGCTCTACCATCCAGGAGGAGTTGCCTCTTCCTTTCCTGGCATTGTGGGCTTTAGTGGGCCCTCCACCCCTCTTTTCAGTCTGAACTTGATGCTGGCTAGAGACTGGTTTTCCGTGTTCCCATACCCCACAAAGATGGGGTATGTCAGAAGATGGGTCAGTGGATGTAGATGCCAGAGAGACATAGAGAACAGTTCCTGGGGTATGGTCATGTCTAGGCTCTCTTCTGTTTTCTCTTTCCATGTATCTTTAATTTAACAGTAATCTCCATGACCCCACCCCTTCGCCCTCCCACCACCTTGTCCTGCTAATGCCCAATTGGACCTGCTAGAGCTTGCCTGCTCTAGCTGACTAAAAGCTGTTTATCTTTCTTCCCTCAGATCTTTCCTTCACCTCCTGATGCTCTGATGTTACACTTACAACCTTCTCTCTACCACCTCGTGGCATATATTCCTCCATCTCCTCTATATTACTCACTTTGTGGCATATATTCCTCCATTTCCTCTGTATTACTCACCTTGTGGCATGTATTCCTCCATCTCCTCTATATTACTCACTTTGTGGCATATATTCCTCCATTTCCTCTGTATTACTCACCTCGCGGCATATATTCCTCCATCTCCTCTGTATTACCCACCTTGTGGCATATATTACTCCATCTCCTCTGTATTACTCACCACGTGGCATATATTCCTTCATCCCTTCTGTATTACCTTCTCTCCCTGATTTTATCTCTTCTATGTCATTCCTGAGATCAGATGTTATCACCTCCTCCTTCTCTTTGGGCCTGGCCACCCCCTTCTGCAATCCTTCTTGATACCACCTCCTCTGGGCTACCGCACCTGGGTCCTGATGTTATCTCCACTTCTATCACCTCCTCATATGTAACAACCTCATCCTGTCTTCTCTCACACTCTGATGTCACCACCTACCCGTTCAGTCTTTTTGTTCTCGCCACCTTGTTCCGTCCTCTCTGTCTGTTATTACTTCCTTCTTCACACTCCAGGCTCTCACCAGCCCCTCCTGCTCTCCCTTGCTGCCACATATCCAGTCTCCACTCTCTTGAGCCTCTTCTTCCTCCAGCACTTTCGATTTTCCAGTTTTCTCCAAACATGAGCCTCCTAGTCCTGCAACCCTCACTGAGCAACTGAGACTGAGTGCGTTTATGCTGTTTTGCCTTCTTCCCTTACGTGGGGCTTTCAGTGAAGTCCGACAGATGTGATTGGCAGTTGGATGAAGGATATGATTGGTTGGTCTCTCGAACTGTACCCGGGCTGCTTTGGTCTGACCCATAAGAGGACTGTCCACCATCTTAACTGGTTGTTTACCCCTATGTGACCCTTCCTGTGCTAACCGGAAGACTTTGCTGTTTCCAACCTGTGAATTAGAGGCTGAAAACGCACTGGGCAAGCCTTTCAAACACTTTGTTTCATGCATTACGCTGGGAGCGCATGGAAATAGCAACACAAATAGTTTGTTGCAGCACTATACTGAGGTAACTGGGTTTCCCATGCTGAAACTTTAGCATTTGAGAAGTCACAAACTGATTACATTATGTCCACCAAGCCTTTGAGTTAAATTTGCATTCCTCAAACCTTCTGAACTTGACTTGACATACCGGGGGCAGGGGCTTGAGGGGGGTGTCTGTTGCAACAATGGAAGACTTGCAATCCTGCTCCTTCCGGACTTATCAGCTGCTTTCGACTTGGTTGACCACAGAGTACTCTATGATCACCTCGCCTCGGCGGCGCATTTCTCTCAGTCTGCAATTACTTGGATTGAATCATTCCTAAACAGACCCATGTGAGTCTTCTCACTGTCTGCATCAGCTGATCCCATACCTATGACTTGTGGAGTGCCTCAGGGTTCCTGTGTGTCCCCCACCCTGTATAATATATTCACAAAGACGCTGTTCGATGAGCTGGACTGTCTGGGTGTCACCTACATGAGTTGTGCAGATGACACCAAGATCCTCCTCCCTCTAACTGGTGTCTATGATTCTCATGCTCAACTTGTAAACAAAATGTATCTAATCATTCAGGCATGGATGATCAAACATGGTCTCTGCTGAATGACAATAAAACGGAACTCCTGCTGGAGGTTTGTCAGCCAACCTCAAAAAGATTAGTCCAAACTATGCCTCCTTCAATATAGATAGGAATAACATCCGAGTGGCCAAAGAAGTAAAAACACTGGGTTTTTACTTGGACGCTACATCTAATTTACACAAACAAGTTGACATGACAGCCTCAACCACCGCCTATAAGGGTAAACTAATAAGGGCCTGTAGACCACTTCTGTCAACTGAAAGCTGCCTCATTTTAGCTAGAGTACTCATATTGTCCAAGTTGGACTATTGTAACAGACTTTATCTGGGTGCTAGTAAGTATATGCTCAACAAATTGCAAATAATGCAGAATAATGCACTAAGATCCACGTTAAATATACCGAGGAGAGAGCACATCTCTGCTATAAGAAGACACCATAAATGGCTGTACATTAAGGAGAAGATCGAGCTGAAAACTCTGTGTCTTACCTTCAAATCCTTGAACTACAGAGCAGCTCCACTCTACCTATCAGAAAAATTCACAATTAGATCCTCTACTCTAGATCAGCCAGCACGTCATGCCTGGTGGTCCCAAGATATAAACAAAAAAAATCAGGAGGGAGCAGCTTCCCTGTCATGGCGGCCCAACTGTGGAATACTCTCCCGCTCTCCATCAAGATGACCCAGCTGCCCAACAACTTCAGAAGAAACACCATTTCCTGGCTAATCAGTAAGAACTAACAGAGATTTAGGAGTTTACCTTACATCTCCTCAACAAGTCTAACTGTTTTTGCCGACCACATGCCCATATCTGTAACCAACTGTACTCTTGCCCAAAGGGTTGCTATAATTGTAAATGTAATTTGACCATGTTGTCTATGTCTGTAACAATTTTACATGCGTTCTAATGCACCCAGATACCTCAGGGGCAGGTGTGCTATATAAATAAATAAAATAAACAAACAGTCTCAAAACACTCCCCCTCGCCCCCCATTCCCATCGAGTGCAGAGGAAATGTATGTATTATATTGGTGGAGGTTTGGGTCTACTTACAGGGAGTTTTAGGTTTTCGTAATGGGGAGGGGGTTCAACAATAATGCGATGTGTGTCTCAGAAAGGGTTTAGGTAGGGCCCAGTCTTCCAGGCCTGGTTTTTCCCTGCTGAACTGGTGGACTAGGGATGCTCCAGAGCCATATGTCCAACCTGTGATGGCCCACTGTGATTATCCCTTGGCATGTGGCACGGATCAAAGTAGGGTGAGTAGAGGAAAGTCCCCATGCCTCTCTGGGCCCAACATCGACTGGTTTGGGTTGGCGCCTGGCCTCTTGAGTCACCCCCTTTGTGGTTCCCATAACTAGGAAAGGGATCGCAGCATAGTGGTCACTACGGGGATAAAGCTCTATTGTATCTCCGGAACAGGCCAATTTTTAATACACACTGTTGCGATTAAGCTGCTAATCAAGGATGATGCGTCCTTGAAAGAAATAACATTAAAGACCAAATTAATTGCCCATACTGGGACTCTTAGGGAAAACATTGGGGAAGTTAAGACGTGTGATATGTATGGCTCCAATATTAAGGTAGAAGTATTTCACATTTTGCTTGTAACACACCCTAACAAGGGAAAATATTTCACTTATATTTGTGATTGTTGAACATCTTTGAGAAATATCTATCCCCCAAGAGAGCAGCTGTCCGAATAAATTTGTTTTTGGCCAAAGAAGATTGCCAACTAACGTGCAATTCAGTCTGTCACAGTCCCACTCCTAGCCCCTGTTCAACATTCAGACAATGTTCCCTCTTAAACTCTTAATGATGAACTCTTGGGGGCTGTGCATATGCATGCGTTCAGGCTTCCTGTATATTTGTAAAAGTCACGTTACCTCACCTCCCACCACATACTGCTTTGCTCTGGCCTCCAGTTACACGTACACATGCCAAGAACTTTATTTGCTGCCCTTCCTTTGCCCAGTTGTGGTCTGATGCTTGTCAGAGTATTATGCGGTGTATCTTGTCTGCAATCCTATCACTCACAAGCATGAGCACAGCCCTCTGTGGACAAAGGCCTCTCAACAATGAATCCTCTACAGTAGAGTCACCCAAGCAACCTAGGAGCATGTTTCCGGAGCTGGTGTCCTGAACAACCTGGGCTAGGAGAGTGTCACAGCCTGTCTCTTAGCATTCCAGTGAGGGCACACTCCCTCAAATCCTGATTTTATTATTTATTTTAATTGTGGTATTACTCTATCACAAAACTAATGTGACGAATCAACTTGCGGGGCACCAGTGGTCCGGGGATGAATATCGGTTTCTAAAAAATCAATCAACCCCACACCTCTAGTACCCCAGAAGGGATCCAAACACATTGGAATACAAGTCAATTATTGTCCAACTTGTCCAATTCTGGTAACGTGGACGCAATGGCAGGCTTATCTCTGCAAGGTCCAGTCAAGGTTGTATCAACATATCTACTTTATTATTACAACAGACAGTTCTAGCACACTACAATTACAACCCACACTGTAAAGGAACACAGAGGACAGACAGTTTCACAAAGGAAAGGGATGCACTCTGGATACTGACAGGAGGGTCATCGGTAAAACAATCAGTCTTATTGTTCAAGATTATTTGGTTTAAACACCAAAGGGACAAAGGGTCATAACTGTCTCTAGGGGCCTTCAGAGAAGGACCAGGGGGTCAGAACCACAATGTACATGGTGCTGAAGAAGTTCTTGGTGCTCGACAGGGTTGAGGCGGTTCCAGGGCGCTTTGCAGCCCAGGAGACAGAGTTGGTGGTGGGAGACAGTTTGGCAAGCGAGACTGGAAAAACATCTGCAGGGTGTCCGGTGCGGCGACTCGGGGCCAAGAATCGTTGTCTCTGTGCTGGTTGGCAGATCTAGAATGCTGGTCGAGGCATATTGGGTGGCTCTGGTGACTGCAGCATGACAACAGTCAGCGGTGAAACCAAATGCAGTTCGAGGACTCAAATGTCTCAAAATTGTCCTTAAAAAGTAGGACGCTGAATGGTGCTTGTGTGGCACTCCTCTTAGCTTCTTCACAGGGCTTGTGTCCTTTCAAGGCGGACTGTCCAAAGCTCACGAGGGTATTAGCAGGCAACAGCCTTGTTCTTTGTCCAGAGACTCTCCGGATCTTCCCACCTAGGAAGCTTGCTGTCAGAACCTAGCAGGGCACCCTGTGTGCTGGCTGAGTAGTGGGCTTGGAGCTGCTGGACGGGTCCTCTGAGTCCAGTATATCCATCTGTTCCCTGGGAGATGTTTAAGGGAGGGATCTTGCTTCCCTCTTGGAACTCCTGTCCTTCCTTCACTCACAGAAAATGTAAGGTAGACTGAACCTTCAGCTCGGGTGCAAATGAGTCCTTCTTCTTACTCCTTGCATAGTCTTCATATGATCTCATCAATGAGGGGTTCAGCCCTCTTTTAAGGCCAAACAGGCCCCGGTGATTGGTGCAGGCTAAGCCCACCTTAATGAACCAATCTTGGGTCCCCACCAACAATCTTCAGTGATGCTTCAGGTCAGAGTCCGAGTGCTTGGCAACAGACAGGGGAAGTATAACAACAAATACGTCTAAGTCCCACCCATCTTCCTGTCTGCTGTACATCAAAGTGTCTCCCTAATTAACTGAGCCCTATGCATCGCTTGGTCACAACATCGGCCTCCTTTGAAGTAGGGGGTTGCAGGCAGACTTTTGTCTCCTACAATTCACATACTTCCACGCTCTGAAAGGAGTGGTTCCAAACCGGACATTCACTGCTCTTTCATACCAAGGAAGGGTGTTAATACCAAGTTGATACATTACATTACAAAGAGGTGTTTGTCTCTGGTCTCCATTGTCACTTCCTGCACCCAGGCCATCCCTGAGGCCTGCTAATTAACATTCTTCAGTAATCGTCACCACCAGCAAGGTGTAACAATGGAAATGTAAATCCATGGGGCCTTGAAATGCTAATTGGGTTGCTCACAGCCAGAGGCTTTTGATGTACCCACAGCTGGCAGGCATCAGCTGCACATGACTGGGGAGGGTGGTGCTGGTAAACGGTGTCCTCCCAGAGTACATAACTATTTTTCTGCTGTGCAGTGAGCGTGTACATTATGTGCAGGTATGGCCCCACATATTTTCGGAGGTTAATCTTCCATCATTCATCCTTTTTAAATAAACAAATATCAAATAGCCCAGGCAAGCGCACTCTTGCTGTGCGGACGGTCGAATTCCTCACACCTAACCCCAGGGGATAACATTCTTCTTGCTATTTATATAGACAAAAATATATGGTAGGTAACATTCATTATAATAAATTGCTGTGAGGAGTAAATATAACACAGGCATGCATTTTCTGTAAAGTTATTTCCTTTCTTTTAATTGCGGTTCCATTTACTGAAGGCCACTTCCCACCCCCTACAGCCTATCCTAAACTAGGCAGGCCTACCGCTGTTCCCTTTCCTATGTGGAGAATTTTTGTTTGATCTTAAACTGCACTGTTTTGTTCGGGACAGTTCTTCTTTTCATGAAGTTACTTTTTATGAAAAATTCATAAACTGTCTTGGAGACAGATTTGCTATGCTAAAGTTGCATTAGCCAATTTGCCATAAAACAGCATTTTACTTTCAATGCTTCTGCTAGCAGTGCCCAAACTTTATTTTAGTTTTCAGACTGAAGCCACAGAAAGGTCATTGCAGTTCTTGTGTCTCATTCGCTCTGCTACCAGCATCTGTAAGAGTCTCCTCTACGTCACTTCCTTCCAGGTTCTGACTGGCTTATAGGGCAATGCCTAAAGTGCCAGCTATGATGAATTGCAGATATTCGTCCCTTCTCCCCAAGGGGGAAACTCCCCCTGTGAGGCTGTGGAGGTGATCTTGTTCCAAAAGGCCATCTGTAGGGGTCAGGGCAAGTGGGACCTCAGCGGCAGGGACTCCCCCTTTTGGGACAAGGACTCCCGTTCTGTGAGGAACTCCCTGAACCACCTACTATAGTCGCATACATGGGACTGCCTATTATAACAATTAGGGTGATATCTTTTCATTTGGCTGAAGGCAATGCAAAGAGAAACCCATGTGTAAAAGAAAAGGAAGATGTCTCTTTAACAGGAGATGTATATTTAACTGGGACAAGTCTGATGAGAGTAGAAGGAGAGCCTTGTGCACAAGGGAATCCCCCTGACATCATCATGCCTTGTCATCATGCATCATGCGGCAAAATGAATGCACAAATTTAAACGAGGCAGAGAATGCCAGTATGAAACGCCAGAGGTTCAGTGTGTGCAGATGCGAGGAAACCATTGTGAGGATGAAAGAAGGAACGAGGGACCCGGTGGTGGCATGACCACAAGTGTAGCTTGGTGGGCAGGATGCCCGAACAATTAAGCTGACATCACCATTACAGGAAGCGTTGATAGCTTCTGATCATCCAAGCCAGTGTGCAGCAGAGACCTGAGGAGGAACCGCGAATGAGAAGCTGATGACCGTGAAGAGCGAGAAATCATACCCGAGCGAGAGACCCGAGCGAGAGACCCGAACCCTGCCATCTTGCCCGGCAATCAGAGAGGTATTGGGGGAAATGGGAGGTCGCCGGGGCACTGTTATCGATCAGAAGATACTCATCCTAGTTCTAAGAATAAAAAAGTAAACATAAGACTGTGTAATTGGAATTATAAAAAGCAGGGAAAACAAGTAACAAATAGCCTGGTTGGACAAGAGGGTTATTATCAGAATAGAGAAACTCATCCCAGTCCTGAGGACGAAATATTAAAAGGGAAACCTGTTAATAAGAGGAGTGAAAAGAATATACAAAAGGGGTTTACCCAGCCCAGGTGGGTAACAAACAGAGACTGAAAACAAATCCCCTGGGAAAAAGGATAAAAGAGGACAGTGTTTAAGACAGAGAATTCATGACAAGGAAATCCTTAAAAGGGGTTAAGATAAACGCAATGCTGGAAAATCTGAAATTAAGAATCTGCAAGGGAAGACAAAAGTGCGAGGAACCAGTGGCAGAGAAAGCATTCTAAATATAGAGCCACAGAAAGCACGAAAACCACGAGTATCTTTGAAGAACTACAATAACTGATCTCAGAGACTATCCACTCAGACTATATTAAGAAATATCTGTACTACAGAGAAGGGTTGCAAATAAAGAGACTATCTGAAGAGAAGAGAAGACTAGGCGAATATATGACACTCTCCTCTCCTAGTTAATGTTGTTATAGTTGGAGGGTCAGATAGAGTTAGTTTGGACAGTGGGCACATGTACCTTGGAATTCCTGACAACTGACTAGCATCTTTAGTTCCTTTAGATAGGTAGGGTATTCCCTCTAGCGGTAGGGGAAGTTAGGCCTTTTATTTGTAATTAAAATAAATATATTGAATAATGTCCTCAGCATGTCCGACTCCTTTCGACCCGCCACATAGCCTATGAGCATGAGCGTAGGACATGGGGTGGACAGAGGGAACAAATCCCACAACAATTTTAAGTGGGGGGATGTAATGTCATTTATCCCCTCCAGAATATGTGTTTGGTTTGTCATGCAGGGATCTGTTTTTGAAGTGGGGGGAGGGGCTGCTTACTATGTAAGCTGCCCTCTCCCCTCTGACCCCCAAAGCATGGGGGCAATACCGTGGGGGCAGATGGGTGATCATCTGCCCCCAGGGAAGGGGGCAAACAAAAAATATTTTTTTTTAAACAGATTTGGGTGGGGTGGGTGCGGGTGGGACCACTAGCCACCAGGGATGTGTGTTTTGATCCCTCCTGGGGGCAGATGGCCACACACATGTGCCCATCTGCCCCTAGGGAAGGGCAAAACAAATATATATATATTATAACTTATTTTGGGTGGGGGCAGGAGGGTGGAGGGGGGCCCGGGGCCCACTAGACCACCAGAATTTTTTGTGTTTGGAAGGGGGGGTGGCCCTCTCCCCTACCCTAAGTGGATGAGGCACCTTATGTAGCCTTCCCTGGGGGCAGATTTCTGCCCCTAGGAAGGTGTACATGAGAGGCCCCCATCCATTTGGGGTGGGGGGAGGCCACTGCAAATATTGGCAGACCCATCCCTCAAGCCTGGGGCAGTATATTTTGCCCCCCGGGGGCAGATGGCCACACACATGTGCCCATCTGCCCCTAGGAAAGGGGCAAAGCAAAAATAAAACAAATTATAACTTGTTTTGGGTGGGTGTGGGGGTCACTAAACCACCACAGATGTTTTTAGTAGAAAGGGGGGTGCTCACGAGTGTCCTCTTTTTGGAAATGCATGGGGTTCTCTGTTTTCCTTGGTGGCTTCAACACCCTATGCCCAACTCTGTAGGTTGTCCACATGAGCAAAATCTCCTTTGCCGAAAGGCTTGGGGTTATCAGTTGGTTAGCCTTTTCCCTTTGCACCGAGGTAGGTGCATCCACACATGTAAGGTCCCGTTTTTGTCAGGACACCTGTGGGAACGCAGGAAGGTAGGACAACTGTTGTTGGTGGTGTGTTTCGGTGGGTGGGCAGAGGGAAATGTCTCTGAAATTTGGTGGAAAAAAAGACAATTTTCAGATATTTCACTCTGGCCACCCTCTGAAACACACCGCCAACAACACATGCCCTATCATCCTGCGTTCCCACAGGTGTCCCGACAAAAATGGTACCTCACATGTGGGGGTGAACCTACCTGGGCGCAAAGAGAAAAGGCTAACCCACTGGTATCCCCAAGCCTTTGTGTCAGTGTTTTATGCTTTTCCCTTTGCACACATGTAAGGTACCGTTTTCATCAGGAAACCTGTGGGAACGCGGAAAGGTAGGCCATGTGTTGTTGGCTGCGTGTTTCGGTGGGTGAACAGAGTGAAATGTGCGGAAATTGTGCTTTTTTTTCCTGTCATTTTCCCGATTTCCCCCCAAACTATGGAATCTTTCCCTACATAGTTGTTGCCTGACCTGTGCAAATCACCCCTTCCTAAACATGGAATATTGTCTACTTTTCAGAAATGTATGCCTTTCTGGCTTCCCATTCAGCTTTCCTACCCTTTTTTTCCTTTCCGTCCACGCATGTCCTATTGGACAAAAAACACCAAAATCGCCTACCTCTCACAAAACGCTGATTAGAATATCACAATATGTTATTTTGGTTTCCACTCAATCTGTTCTGGAAAGCCTGGGATATGGCGAATCCAGCATAGCAAACCAATTGTTCCTAGCTCTTACAAGGAAAACACCAGAGGCTCCTTTGTACAACATTTTATTTCCATTTTCTGAAAAAAAACAAATGTTCTCCTTTTTGGTTATTTTCTCTCACCCCCCTACAGCAAACTAGAATTCCTGGGTGACGTTACGACCGCCTGCATGCGGGGAAAAAGGTGGCCAACTTTTGCCGAGATATCTCATGTAACAAAGAAGTTCCAAGGGATTGAATGGTGACATACCGAAATCACCAAAAAAGGACTTGGCACTGGGGGAAATACCCATGGCAGTTAAGGGGTTAAGACAGTAAAGCCCCATAGGAGATATCATTTGTAAGGTAGCTCAGTTAGTTAATTCTCCAAATGCAGATTGTGCACAGGAATATGTAACACCTGTGTTCAGCACCTGGCTTAATCTTCCGGTGGGATAATAGGCAGAGTAAATGCATTCAGCTTCCAATGCAACACAGCATTTTCCAGGTCAATTGGTTCAGAAAAAGTGGTGGAAAACACAATTACTGTCGCTTTTTCTAATTGCCAGATTTTCGTGCATTTTCTTGGTGGAGTTTGGGAGTTGAGTGGACACACCAGGACCCCCTGTATTTCCCGCTCCACCAGACAAATGCGCCCTTTCTGCCAGCATGAATTCTCATGCTGGAAATAAGGAAAGGGATTCCTCTGGGATCTTCTTGGAAATGAAACCTGGTAAAAGCGGGCAGAGTCCAGAGGAAGCCATTGTCAATTCCGCCAGCAAGCGCTAATTGCATGAGGTATTTACACTCTTCCAAAGTGGAAAAGCAATGTGATTTCACCTGCCTTTTACGCTAAAATCTTCCATTTTGTGGCGGAAAAATAAAAATGTGCGCCAATGGAAGTGGTCCACTCCATGCAGTTTACTTTGCGCCTTGATGCTTGGGGGTTTTGCGTGATGCTACACATGTAATAAATAAATAAATACATTTAACATGACCCCAGATAAATGCCAATTTGTGATCAGAATGAGTGTGCATGGCATGTCGCTGGTAAGAGGGTGTCCTGTGCTTCTTGAGCGTGTTGGTAAATGCCCTTAATTGCCATCTCACGTTAAGCAGGTGCTGAAACCCATCAGTGTGGATTGTGCAATAATAAGTCAACGGAGGTATTTCAAATGGCCATTTCGCTCTTTGGGTGACATTGGCAAAGTGGGAGAATGTTGCCCAGCATGTGCCACTTTCTCTGCGGAGTGAATTGTGCCCACCCCGAGGAAGAAGTGTGAAAAACCCACAAGGGCACTGTGCCCTGTTCTTTCTGTGTGTGTCTTCTCTACAGGGCGACAGATGCCGACTCACTCGACTGTACCCTAGTTGATGTGGCAACGGATTCCAGACTTCTGAGGCTGATAACATTAGTAGCATTGATTTTCATGCCATCTGACAGGTATGTGCGATAAAGTTGCAAAGCAGTGCTGTTAGTGGGCTAAAGCAGGAGGCAATGTCTGCCCACCCTCAAAGGGTACGTACGACCAAAAGTAATAGGCCCCTCCCCCATCATGGCTGTAGGGGCCAGGCTCCAAACCAGGGCAAGAATGCCCTCCAATCATCCATGCCCACGAGTAGGGTACCCTTGTGCTCCAGGAACCCTGTTGAGCAACCTCTGTGCTTTCCAGGTGATACTAACGTTATTTAAAGCCAGATGTCTAAAAGGTCATCACTTAATTGCAGCTGGAAATTAGCTCCTGGCGTGATCAAAATGTCTTAACCAAGTGTGACATCATCCCCTTCCTTTATGAACAATATGTGTGCTCTTGCGTTTCTTCATCCACTGAATTACTATTAGAAACAAAGGCAAGAGTTGTGTCTCTTGTGTAGGCATTTGGAAGGCAGTTGCCAGCCTCTGGCATAATATGCCCATGTTCTTCCAATATTGGCTAGCTGTTGCCCTCTTATGGCCAGGTAGAACCATCATGGCAGTGACTGGCAAATGCCTTTCCCATGCAGACAGAAAAACGGAAATAAGAGGCCAATTCAAGACACGGAACCAATAGAAGTTAAGACAGACTGCAGCTGCCTTTGCTGTGTGAGGGAGAATATGTTTGAGTGCTCAAGCAAGGAGGTATGTATTAAGCAAGCAACAGTGAGACAGGGGAGAGGCAATGAAAGGCCAGAGGGGCTCTTTGAATAATGTAACAGGACAGAGGACCCATGCTCTGCCGTCCTAGTAACATATGAGAGAATCAAATAGATCAGGCTTTGCAGCAAATGTTAAACGAGAAAGGAACAGAGTCCAGCTCTGCATTCAGAATAACAAAGGCAAAGAAGGGCTAAGCTGTGAAGCCAGCATGAGATGGAATAAGAGGGACCAGACTCATCGTGAGAGGCTGGCCTGGCCCTCGCAGGGGCGCTCGAGAGGCAGCCCACATAGCGGGCTGCCCCTCTGACCACCCCCTGGGTCCTCATACACTCCACCTACTAGGAATCTGCCGGGTCCAGCACATCCGGCTGCGGACCTGGGGTGTGCTTATAAGGGGGTGGGCTTGCAATCCTCCTTGTTTGCTGTAACCCCCCCACCCCTGGAGGACAGTCAAAGCAGCAACATCACACACCTGGTCCCTCTACTCCCATAACAGGCTTACTCAGAGGTACAAACAAGATTCCCTCTTTCTTTCAAACAACTATCTTTCCATTCCAAGAGACAACACACACGTCTCCTTGCTCCACACAAAAAAGTAGCAACTTGCAGTTGGTAGAAAAGGCTTCAACTCCTTTATTTGGCAGGAGTCCACTTACAGGTGATCTGCCTCTTAAGGAGCTGGTGTCCTACCTGTGGCCCACTGGAAGTAATTGTTATTTCCTCTCTCTTACCATGAGCTCATAGTCAGATGAAAAAACAGAAATGCTACATACAAAGACATGTTCTTTGCTGCTGCATCCTTTAATTTTCTTCTGTTTTCTTTTCTTCTTTTCTCTTGTTCTATACAGTGATATTTGTAATTTAATACGTACTGCTATTTTAATTTTAATTTTGTGAAAAGTCGAGTTCTTTGACTAAAACAAAATAAATAAATAAATAAATAAATAAAGCAAAGTCCCCAAGATGTCCCCTGTCGCCCCCCAGATGTTATGTGTCTCCTACGCCCTGCCTTTGAGTCTAGTATGGGCCATGCTTTCTTGCCAGAACAGCCCACTTTTCTGGCTAGCATGAGCCAGTTTTATAAATTACTACACTAGTAACCTAGTAACTAGTACACATAGTAACCAATGTTACTAAGCAAATGTGACTCCAAATGCATGATGTGCAACCTATTTGACCAAATAAAACCCTTGGGTAGATGTAGTACTCAAAAAGTCTATTCTGGATAGCAACCAATTGCAATGTGTGATTGAAGGCCACTTTTTCATTGGTGCCTGGACTGATTTTATGTCCCATTCCCACATTGTTTCCTTCCCAGACTTGCTAGACAGATTAAATGATATTAATAGAATTAACCTAGAAATTATATTTACAGCTGTCCTTCATTCACTTATACACACAGTCTTGTGCTTCTATGCGAGATCCCACTAGGACTGAAGGCAAATACTCAACGGCTATGATATTGTAAATTGAGGCTTTATAGATGACTGAGGGATGCTGATGTTAACTCTTAGATTTGCGAGAAAGGAATAGTCATTATTACTAAATGATAATCATTTTGTAATTTTGTATTTGACTGTATTTATTGTTCAATCATGTGTAACAAGTTTGAGCTGTGTTTTCCTGACTTTTGTGGTATTCAAGGAGGCGACTGGTGGCATGCAAAGGGGCAGGAATAATGGGGGTGAGGTACTGGATGGCATGCCACCTTTGAGGGTCTCCTGTGGGGATAAAAAGAGAACACGTGTTGCTTCCTCTGTCATAGCAGAATTAGGAAGGGGAAGGACTGGTGATGCAGACACAGGATCTCAACAGTGGAGTTCATAAGTTAATATAATTTGAAACTTACAGAATTATTGCACCAACATGAGCACAGCTGCACATCCACTAACAGAGCAATCAAGACTGGCTCGGCTTTTCCCTGTCTAACCCTGTCATAAGCCCCAGCTTCCACTCTTTCGACATATTCCCATGTGTCCCCTTAAGAGACTTCCTTCTACTGTTATCCGTAACATAGTACCCTATTGCTGTATCACTCACCTCATGCATACATACAAACATACACGCAATCAAGCAGATATGGTCCTTTGTAATAAACTTCCCAGCTGTAAACCACAGTTAGGATCCATGGATAAACCGCAGGTAACTGTAGTTAGTTCAGGATCATGAAAATAGCGGGATGTTTGCATATGTGGCAGGTCAAGACAAAAACACTGTGTGTATTACCTCCCTTTTTTATGACAACCGTATTTGCTTTCGTGCATGATTTTTTATTTTATCGAAATATACCTTTAGGGTGCGATCAGACCTGGGTAAGGTGAATGATTTCGGTTCATGTGTTAAACGGGATACGTATTTATGCCTCCTTTATTGTATATATTGGCCTAAACCCAGTCGCTCTGCGAAGAAATCCGCGTTGCAAGGTTCCGAACTTAGATCGACTTAGCCGCCATTTTTGGGAACATCCGCCATTTTGATTTCCACCTCAAAGTCACTCTGTGTTCTAAAATGGTGGACAGTGTTCTCCTGCTCGTAACCTTAGTCGTCCTGACCTTTACAAGTCAATGCCTAAACTGCCTTTAGGCTAAATGTTTGGGTCGTGTAATAAGACCATGTCCTATGTTTGACCTGAAGATCAAAGGATTACTCGCGCCAACAAGTCTGATCCGTGGACATACATTGAATACAATGTTGTTTAAATACTGAATGTGAGCACTTGTTGAACTACATTGTATAAAACATGTACTAAGGCTTAATGTCAAAATCTAAGATACACTGTTGCCATTGTGACTTGTTGTTTAATAAACTAGATCAAATCCACATGCATAAAGTTGGAATAACTAGAGGCGAACTCGGCACGAACCCTAGTCCAAAAATAATTAACTTGCAGACGGGCTGGTCATTGTGATTGAGAATTGTATAAAAGATGAGAATATGTAGACGTCCAGTATCTCTCACTTCTCACACCGAAAGGGCTGGTATTCGTTGTGATGTACTGAGGGCCAGATAGCTATCTGATACTTTGTTCCTTTGTAAACTGTACAGTCATTTGAACAAAGATCTGAGAATCTTTATAAGCCTGTGTTTGGTGCATTTCCTTTTGTGGTACTCAGCCTCGACATTTCTCTTTTGCTTTTACAGATGGCGCCCGAATAGGGACCCTCAAGATTGATGCCAGCTCGTTGAAGGTTGACACGGCTATCGGACCGGGATCGGACGATGTAAAAGGGGGCCCCTTTCTTGGATGAGACGCGACACCTCAGCAGCGCTGCCCGACCCGATCCCTGGACGGTGAGCCCGCGGTCCGAGTCGGCATCTTGACGAGGGTCCATATATCGAGGTGGGCAGATTTGCCGAAATCACCAACCACGAGTAACCTTAGAAAAATTTGTATTCCGATCGGACCTCCTTAGGGTTTGATCAGGTGAGTCGTGACCCGATTCTTAAGTATCCTGATAATTTGTAGTGGTGCATTACACTTGCAAGTGCAATTATTGACCAGTTAACACCAGTATTCTGATATGCCTGGGAAATTGTCTACCTGTTCCAGGACGTTATTCCGCAGTGACAGACAATCTTTGGAATTTGGCCGACCGGCACCAATGGAGGAGTCGCTGGCGTGTACTATGTAATGTAAGCACGGCATTGGTAGTATAGTATTTAACGATATGTGGCACAGACAAACTAGACATGCTTCCGAACTTCAGTGGCCAATCAATGGTAGTTTTGAAATCCCTCGTATTGAATACTTAGAATCTATATTATTGAAGAAAAAGGCTAGACCTGCAGCATTCGATGTATTACAAAATTGGAAGAAAGAAGCTATGCAGCAGCTTAAGAGTATGATATGATATGATAGTTTATTTATATAGCGCCTATACACAATGTGTTTCAAAGCGCTTCAAGGCAAGGGAGGGAACAAGGGTAAAAACAATGACATTCTTACAGGCCATGAACAGTAAGGATGTGAAATTAACTATTGTGCTCGGCCTGACGACATTTCAGATAGTGCAAGAGCTAAAACATAGATAAGGAAGGGAGGGGGGAAAGTGGGAAGGAAATGGAAACAGACAGGCGACTACCGTACTAGGCCTGACGACATTTCTGGTAGAGCTGAAAAAAAAAGAGATGAGGGAGAGGGGTGCAGAAAGGTAGGGGAGGAACAAAACAAGCGACTATCATATTAGGCCTGACGACATTTCAAATAGTGCTGGAGGGGTGACGGGGAGGAAAAAACCAGTAAGGGGAGGGAGGAGAAGACAGACGAGGTTGCTATCATACTAGGTCCAGAGACAATTCTGATAGAGTAAGTGCATAGAAGAAAGTAAGGGGACGATATAGGAAAAGGGAGAAGGGAAAGGAGGAGAGAACAGAGAGTTAGCAGTCAAAAGAGTGGCAAAGCAAGAGGGGAGAGTGAGTGCAATTGCAGAAGTCAGTAGTAACACATAATGTTGCAAGGCAGGATACACGATGAAGATGGGAACAGCATGATTCAGGGCCACTGTGAGTACAAGATGCAAAAGAAGTTCAGCATGAGAGTTGAGAAAGGGTGACGCACCATGAATGAATGAAGTCCATAAAAGTCAAATCCAGCATTGTCCACAAGACGGTGATGGTGAAACCAGAAAGCATCAGGACAGACTCCTGCAGAAGTAGGCTTGAGTGGGGTGAGGGGGGAGCAGGGTAGAACAATCAAGCAAAACAGGCAACACCTGTGTGCGAGAATGGGGGGGCACAAGGGAACATCACGGGGGGACCATAGGCTCCCCCCGTGATGTACCCCCCGTGATGTAGTAGAGAAGATGTCCCCCCCAGAGTAGAGAAAAGCATGCGTGCTGTCATATGACAAACGCCAAAAAAGCATTGTTATATGACCAGAGTAAACAGTCTGAGTCAGTCAGAAATATGGATAGGGCTTTCTCACTTGATATACAGAAAATGTATCCTTCTAAAGACTTTCATGTATCTGATGAACTTATTGATAAACTGTTAAATGAACGAAGGCCTGGTGCCACTGCGCCACCTCTGTGTGTTCCTCTTCCTGCTGTTATTCCTCCTCTCGTTGCTTCTCCTGCTTCTCCTGCTCCTCCTATTGCGCCACTTAATGTTCCTCTTCCTCCCGTTGTTCCTCCTCTTATCGCCGCTCCTCCACCTGCTCCTCCACCTTCCCTACTGTTACGGGTCCAGTGGGCTTGCCTGCCGCACCAGCAATAGTACCTCTGTATCCAGATGTTCAAAATGTGCCTACTCTCCCTCTTCCAAGTGGTTCTACACCGCTTGTAGTAGATCAGGGAGCGGGATCGAGGGTTATAACTCGTAATACTGTATCTTCAGAGAAAAAGCGTGAGTTAACTGCGTGGGCTAAGCATTGCATGGAGAAGGGTGACCAAGCTAATATTCTTGCCACACTTTATAATTTAGAAAAAACGTTTTTATTGAGGGATTAGGAATTCCTTTATGTGTAATGTGGAACAGACTAAGTGATACAGATCTCCCACAAGGGTTAAGGGATCTGAATACTTCAGCGTTTTCTAGAGATACTGCGCAGAAAGTACAAGAGCATGTTGAGAGGGTTTTTGGGCATAGAAAGGAATTGGAAGGGCTAAAGAATGAAGATGTCGATGGTGATAGCTTGGATGTTATGTTCGTACAGAAACGGTTTTCTCCTTTTCGAAAACCGATAACTGAGGAAACACGAAAGAAAGATGCGATTAGGTGGATCTCAGATACATCGATAACGCCCATTGAAGTATATGACACATATAGTCAGTATACGCCAGAAATACAGAGGAAAGTGATACAGGTAATGGTATAGTACCTACAGGATGAGTGCGTAAAAAGAAAGATTTGTTGTCCTGCAGAGTTATTGAGTATTTATAAGAGGGCTTTTTCGTTTGACACTTCTTTAGCTGCTTTAGTGCTCAATTTAGCTCTGTTGCTTAGTAAGCGTTCGGAGTTGCCTACTTCTCAAATGCCAATGAGAGAGGTCCCTCCGACATTTGTCCCAAAAGAAGAGATTCCATCTAATGCTGCAGCAGGTACTGCTGCTCAAGAAATTCCTGCACGCAGTTCGTTCACGTCCTGTTCTCGAGATAGGAAGTGAACACTATTAAACTGTCTATTCCCGTTATTAGAAAGAATCTGACAGGGTCCTACAAAGAAATAGTCTGTTTTACAAACCTCAGTATTCACTTTAAGTGATGTTGATATGTTGTTTCCCGTACTCCTACCCGTTGATTTGTGGAAACAGATTAGGACTATAGATGATGTACCAGGGTTAGGAGATTCATGGGATACTATGACTAGACTCGATAGAGAAAGACCAGCTGGTGAGAGACCCCCACAGGTAATACCAACTTTACCTGATAGAATAGTTACAAAATTGAAGACTATAATTCCTGAAAGAAGGATTATTTGGGACAAGCTTACGGCTTGTGTCCAAGTGAAATCTGAGGGGGCTACCGAGTCCTTCAACCGGTTCGAACAAGTATTTTCAGATTATAGTGGGCAAGACCTAAGAATAGAGTCTGGAAAAGGTTATTCGTGGACAAATTTGTGCGTGGATTGCTGCCTGACATCCAGTCACAGATCATGTCCTCCGAGAGCGCTTGGCAAGCGAAGTCTCAGTCAGAAGTACTGCACATGGTTCAGTACTATGAGAATCGTGTCAATAACGAAAAGGAAAGAGTTGAAAAGAGGAAAGGTGACTTAAAGACAAAAGTACTATTGCAGCAAATTGTTAGAGGCCCTAGAGGGGGTAATTCGCAATTTAGAGGTCAGTACATTCCACAAGGAAATTCACCCTTGGGTCCTGTAATCATTAACCAGTGTGCTTATTGCAGACAAGAGGGTTATTGGCGTGCACAATGCCCGATCCTCCAGCAGAGGTCAAATAACACATTTGGGAATATGGGTAGACGATCCAGAGGCCGCCCAGGAGTAGGGGATCCTGGTAGAGGTCAGTTTTCACAAGATTCACTGCAACCTTTTTTGCAGGACAATCAGGCATCGAGTGTGGATAATAGAAACATTTTTGACCATCCTTCTGCTGCTTACCTCTCTGAAGAAGTTCCCTTCAACGACATTCTGTTTCGCTAGGATTGCCCGAAGCAGGGTTTGGAACCTACGCCTATTCCCGTTAATCAGAAAGGTCCCTACGTTGAAATGTTAGTGGGTAATAGGAAACGTCTATTCTTGATAGAGACAGGGGCACAGAAGTGTTTCATTGACCATTCACGGGTTCCAAACATTACACTGTCAGGGCAAACCAATGTTTCTGTAGGGTTTTCTGGCACACCAGTCATCTGTTCGGTTTCTTTGGGTCCATTTACAGACCACTGTCCATTCCTTTTGACCACAAATTGTGGAGAGAATTTGTTTGGGGTTGAATCTGCTGAAGGACTTTAATGCGATAATTCATTGTTCTTCTGACGGAGTGCGTTTGACGATTTCACCACAGCAACTTTCTGTATCTCAATTCTTGACCAGACCATTGCCGCCAGAATTTAGAGATGTTCCGGAGTGTTTGTGGGCGATTGACGACAATGATGTCAGCGTTTTGCAAATTGAGCCTGTTAAGATTGTTTTGAAACATGGAGTGAAGTTGCCACGTATTTCCCAGTATAAGATCTCGGTTGGTGGTGAGCAAGCTTTGAAATGCATCGTCACCGATTTTGTGCATCGAGGGGTGATTGAGGAAATTGCAGGTAGTTTGTGCAATAGTCCGATTTTGCCCGTGTACAAAAAAGCTGATAATGCAATTCCCTTCCATTTTATTATTGATCTACGTGCCATTAATAAGATCGTTGCTCCACAATTTCCTATTGTGCCTGATGTGTCAACAATATTGACCATGATCCCAGCTTCAGCTACTTACTTTAGTGTTGTAGAGCTAAAGAATGCCTTATTTAGTATCCCTATACATAAGGACAGCAGATACTTGCTCGCGTTCACCTTAGGGGGACGCTCGTTTACCTTTACCCGTGCACCGCAAGGTTACATGGAAAGTCCTAGCATCTATAGTAGGGCTTTGAAAGAGCAGCTCGATACCCTTGAGTTGCCCTCTACTTGTACACTGCTTCAATATGTTGATGACCTGCTTTTAGCTGCTCACTCAGAGAATGCTTGTAGGGAGGGCACTGTGTTGTGGCTTATTCATCACGCTCAACATGGACACAAAGCTTCGCTTAAAAAATTTCAATATTGTCGACAGGAGGTTGCCTATTTAGGCTATCTCTTGTCAAAGGAGGGAAGAAAGTTGACGCCTGAAGGGATAAAAATAATTTCTAGCATGTCTGCCCCAAATACACAGAAGGAAGTTAGAGCCTTGATAGGTATGGCTTCTTACTGTAGGCAGTGGATCCCGAATTTCTCCTTAGTGATTAAATAAATGTTGGCTTTGACGAAGAAGGGCATTTCTTCGCCATTGCCGTGGAACTTGGAGCGCCAGCGAGCATTTGATCTGCTCAAGACTGCATTGTGCTTGGCACCAGTTTTGGGCACACCAAACTATGAAAAGACCTTCATGTTGTATGTGCATGAATGTGATGGATGTGATTTGGCTGTATTAACACAGGAACATGGAGGGAAGAATAGGCCGTGCGGCTAATTTTCTACCGCCCTTGAACCTGTAGCATGTGCTTTGCCAAAAGGTTTGAGAGCTGTCGCTGCTGCTGCTGTGTCCGTTAAACAGAGCGAGGGAATGGTCCTAGGCCATGCTCTAACCCTGATGGTACCTCACTCTGTAGATATTCTATTAAATAGAACACAAACGCAACACCTCACCTCTGCACGATTAACGAGATACAAATTGATCTTGTTTGCACCGCACATCCAACTTAAGAGGTGTTGTGTCCTTAATCCGGCTGAACTTCTACCTTTCCCGCAAGGTACTGCTTGTAGTGATGAAGAGTCACATGACTGCCTTTACACCACAGAACAAGAGACTAAAGGCAGAATTGACCTAAAGGACATTCCTTTGAATAATCCGCTGGGGGAGCTGTTTTGTGACGGCTCCTGTTTCAAACTCCCGGATGGTACATCCACAGCTGCTTATGCAATCACCACATTGAGCACAGTCGTGGAGACAAAAAGAATCACGCATAACTCTGCGCAGGCCGCAGAGATTATAGCATTGATCAGAGCTTGTGAACTTTTCAAAGGGCTTACAGTAAATATGGATACTGACAGTCAGTATGCCTTTGGAGTGGTTCACAACTTCGGCAGACTTTGGGCAGAAAGAGGTTTCTTGACTTCACATGGTACCAAAACTCCTTGATAATACGGTTACTCTCAGCACTCGCACTCCCTACTCAGCTAGCTATCATGAAGTGCGCAGCGCATCAGAAGGTCATAGACAATGTAGGAAAAGGTCATGCTTTCGCTAACCAGATAACCAAACAGACTGCTACTGATCCCTCTTCAGAAATGTATACTTCAAGGGAAGCCACAAATGCCTGTACTTTGGACGAGGGTATTGATTCCATAAGGAATATTCAAGCCGATGCTACCTTAGAAGAATCTAAGAAATGGGCTGAGGGCTTGGGAAAACTGGATGATGATGGGTGCTGAGTGGACAAATTTGAAGGGAAATGGCTATTGCCTGACGCATATGTTATGATGATGGTTGCTATGGCTCATGGTCACACCCATGTTTGTGCTCGTAAGGTCACTAAAATGTTGCAAAATGTGTGGGTAAATGATAAAATTCCTAAAGTAGCGGAACGATTTGTTCAGGGATGTAGGATTTGTTTGCAGCACCATCTGGGAAAGGGCACATCAACGCCTAGGGGTAGTTTTGGTCCACCTTCTGTCCCCTTTGAGGTGATTCATTTTGACTTTATCGAAATGGAGCCTTGCCATAATTTTAAGTACGTATTAGTTGCCATCTGTGCCTTTAGCAAATGGGTTGAAGCTTTTCCCATCAAAGATGCCACAGCCATGACCACGGCAAAGACCATGCTAAAGGAATATTTTCCAAGATTTGGTTTGCCAAGAGTCATCTGGTCGGACAATGGTCCACATTTTATCGCTGCTGTAATTCTGCAGATATGCATGGGATACAGATAAATGATTCCATTCAGCCAGACACGCACAGAGTGCTGGACTAGTAGAAAGACACAACGGCATCATCAAGAACAAGCTTGCTAAAACGTGTGCCGGCACCAAGCTAAAATGGCCGGACGCCTTACTGATCGTATTATTGTCCATGAGGACGACCCCTCAAACTAAGACTGGGCTCTCTCCCTTTGAGGTGGTCATGGGTAGGCCAGCTAACATTTGGAATGTCCCCAGGCCCCGCTCTTTGCGCGAGGTCGATAATGTACTTCTTTATGACTATTGTGGCCAGTTAACTAAAAATCTGTATTTGATTTATCACCAGGTGCGAGAGGCTTTACCTGTGAAATACGAGGGCCCCGGCCACAGCATACGGCCAGGTGACTGGGTTCTTTTACGAAAGCATTCGAGCGATCCTCTTGCCTTGCACCTTATTGGCAGGGCCCGCATCAGGTCCTCTTGGTCACAAAGACGGCGGTGCGGGTAGCAGGAAAGAAGAATTGGATCCACGCGTCACACATCAAGAGGATTCCACACCCTGTGCCACACACTACAGAAGATACAGAACCCCTCACCAGTACTGCAACCAACGATCACGAAGTAGTAAACAGCATAGAGAGTGCATCGGAGACTCTCCCAGAGCCCGTGAGGCCTGGGGAAACAGCCATTTTGCCTCCACACTCTCCAACAGCTTTGTCTTTTAAATTTGTTCTGGATCTTGCATCAGATCCTGCATTGGATTTGTCGCTTCCAACGGGAAGTGACAACGCTTGTTCACAGATCACTCAGTAGCAGGGATCACAAGGTACGATCTGCGTCCGGGGAAATAGACCTAATGCACGGTTCGGCTGTGCCTTCGAAGAAAAGTCATCAAGGGCTTGCCTTTTTGTCCCGATCATTTGTGTAGAAGGGGATTCTGTTGTCTAAGGTTTGTGAAAGGACTAAGAAGACGCTCGGCCTGGAGGTCGCCAGCAAAAAAACGTTGGTGAAAATCGTTTGAAGAACAATAACTGCAACCGCTCCCGCTCGTACGGAAAAGATAAGAGACTGTGTGACCAGCTACGGAAATGAACATTCGAATGCGTGGGCCCTGAAATCGTATTGTTGCTTAGTGATAATGTTGATTGGTTTTACAATAGTCATTGCCTTAGGATTTTGTTATCTGGAAGAAGTACATCCGCTCGAAAGTGTGTTACCCACTGAATGTGTACCCACTGTTCCTACTCCTTTTGTACATTTGCATACTTTATCTCTGAGAGACTCGCAGCACAGACAGAGTTATCACAACAACACTCTATTGCTCATTATGAACATAACATACATTATGCATACCATTCTTAATAGGTCTAACTGTTGGGTTTGTTCGCATTTACCGCAACACGGGGATAAGGGGCTGGGTTGGTCTATTCATCCTTTACCTCTGACAACTGCTTGCTATGCTTCTCTTAGAGCCCTATTCTTTGGCCGATGGAACAATAGCATATAAGGGAACTTTGATGGGACGAACCTGAACGATTTTGAAAGATGTGTTCTGACACCCCTGGGATGCTCCCTTTTTGCGAATAGGAGCAAGCCAAATGTTGCTTCTATTAGGCCTTCCGACAGACTGACCCGTCCTTTCAAATCTTTGTTTTCTTTTAAGATGGCTCCTATAGGCAATAGGGATGCCACGCCACCTTCTTATACTGGCTCTGCCTTAACAGTGAAAAGTCAGAACTCCTGATCATCGGGTCTCCGGACATAATCAGAAAAATGGAATCCCAATAGGACTCCGCAGAGCCAGTTTTCAGCCATCCAGGTCTGGATGGTGGTGTAAATGGAATTGAGTTTTTTTTGGGCAGCCTCGTAATCTCTCATAAGGGGGAGATGAGGACCTGCATATCGTCCGCCTAATTGGTGTGTGTGATGCCCATTGAATCTAGGTACTTGAATAGTGACCCTGTGAATAAGTTGTACAGGGTGGGTGAGATGCAAGACCCTTGCGGGACCCCACATTTAATTAGATGAGGTTGGGCGCAGGCTTGGTCTGAAAAGACTTTCATTGCTCTACCACTGAGGGCGGAGGTGATCGATGCAGTGGCATTCGGTGAGAAGTTATCAGCCGTTAACCACATCCCTGATTCAGTTTCTTTCTGCATACAGAGGAATGGTACACAGTCAATGGGTGATTTTAAAGGTTGCACCAATGTTGTGAATTTGACTAGTGAGAACAGACCTTTGTATGTAGGAGAACCTGTCTACTTTGTTTGCGGTTATGTAGCATTTCCATGGTTACCCAGGGTTTGGCAGGGAACTTGTAATTTAGGGATTCTGTTACGTGGGGTATTCATTGCCAGCACTGTAGAAATTTCAAAGGCTCGTCCATGGCAGGACGAGAATGGCGATACTTCAGCACAAGTTCTGGGCGATGTAGCTAAATCCTTTGTGCCATTTTGGGGGCGAATACTGAACTCAGAAGATATCAGGAGACTAGCGAGAGTACTGGAGAGGTCCATCAACCGGACCACTGACATACTCTATAATATGACATGAGAACAGAAAGCAATAAGGTTAGTGGCACTTCAGAACTGGATGGCATTAGATGTCATCGTGGCTGAACATGGTGGAGTATGTAAATTCGTGGGGTCCGCTTGCTGCGTTTTCGTGCCAGATTCCTCCCCAACAATCTTTAGGGCGATCCAAAATCTGCATGTCCTTAGTTCAGAAGTGCATGTTCCCGAGAGAAACTGGGAACTTAGTGCTTGGTTCTGGGACCTCCTACGATCTTGGGGATGGAAGTTACTTTTCGGTCTTGATGATTATTTTAGGTATTCTGTTTTTTCTTTGCTGCTGTATACTATGTCTTCCTGGTATATGTTCGATGTTAGGAGGATGTTGTGCACAAGCAATGGGTGCATTAGGGCACAAAGGCGAACTCGGCACGAACCCTAGTCCAAAAATAATTAACTTGCAGAGGGGCTGGACATTGCGATTGAGAATTGTATAAAAGATGAGAATATGTAGACGTCCAGTACCTCTTACTTCTCACAACGAAAGGGCTGGTATTCGTTCTGATGAACTGAGGGCCAGATAGCTATCTGCTACTTTGTTCCTTTGTACAGTTATTTGAATAAAGATCTGAGAATCTTTATAAGCCTGTGTTTCCTATTGTGGTACTCAGCCTCGATATTTCTCTTTTGCTTTTACACAGGTTCTTTTAACAGGGGACTGGTCATATGTTCGTGGTGTATTAGGTGTTGAATAAATAGCCTAGACTAGACAAGTCCTGTGTGGCATTTTTAATGGCTCACTCACATTGTCCAACAGAAAAGGGAGAAGAAATGATCGAAGACTAATCTACTAGGATTCAAATGAACTACATCCATATCAATAACACCTTCCAGGGTGGCAACGCGTCCGGGTGGTTCTTCCGTCTTCATGCACTCTTCCGATCCCACCACCAATGTGCTTATTGACTCAGATGTATATCTCATTATTGGAGCAAGAAGATGTAGCAGAAACTAGAGTTGTGCTTAAGGATCTCTTTGGGTAGCGTAGAGGTTTCTTTCAGGATGGATTTGACTTGCCCTATCCTCTCAGTAGGTCAATTCAGACCTCATATCTCTGTTTCATAGGCACAAATAAACCACCCACATTCCACATGCATGACTTGATCCACATGTGTTGATGCCATGTGTTTGTTTCCTTGTTCTTTTATTTCATGGAGTTTGCTGCCGCTTCACTTTCCTGTATAACTAATTCAATCATAGGAGAGAAATTCAGTGAAAGACTCTGGCCTTCTGCCGTCGACACAAGCCTTCTCTGCGTGGGCCTGGCCCCGGGTGTGACACATGCAATCCTTTGAGATGTACATGTACTGATCCTCAATTCATTTATGCGCAGCATCTTTCCATAGCAGGAAAGGGGGCCTCTAGATACATGAGTAACGCCAATGGGAGGCAGCCTGCTAGGTCGACACCCCTGGCAGATGCTTGCATTTCCTAACACATGCTCGTATGTAGAGACAGAAAGGGTTGGGGATTGCAACGATGCCTGCTTAGCACCTCTTCGTGTTGTGACTGACTACATGTTCCTACAGCCCCTCCTCTGACTAATGTCCTTTATATGTTTCATTTGATGTTATTTATTGTTTTCGATTTAGACCTCAGGTTTATTTTAAACATAATCAGGGATGCTGGATTAGGGTGCTGGTGAAGGGGGCAGTTAGCAAGTGGGGCAGAGTTTAAGACTATACCAAGAGGTTATTTACCTTGAGTCAAATCTTAAATCTTGCCTGGAAAATCAGTTTTTAGTATTTGACGCAATGTCACAGTGAAGTGGAAGGGAGGGCTATCCGACAGTGCTAAATGGCTGTTGTTCACTCTAAGTACAGGGTCACCACTGAAGATGATTCCTGGGACCTTTAGAAGGAGTGGAAGAAGTCTGGGTGTGTGACATTTTAACACACCACAGCAAGCGCTTGTTTCATGGGTGGACTGCCCAGTGCCTCCTTTTGTTCTTATACATTTTGCCTCCTGCCATACTTCTCACCTTTTTTTTTTTAAATACACATCACCAAAAACCAAAGAAATGTGGCTTGCACCACAATCTAGCGGTATAACTTCTGCTCTTGCTATGTCCACCACGAGATCTTCAAACACATTCTACGTTTGACACTGGCTGTTGATGGTGTGGCATCGAGCAGGTTCAGGCGCACTCCAGTGCTTCTTCCAAATGTAAAGGGCACCCTCTCGCATTCTTGCCTCTTTCTGCATCAGATCGGGGGGCTTCCAGATGTGCTGCCCTTGTCATTTTCAATGCTCAGTGGCCAATTGAGGTACCCATTCATTTTCCATGATGATATTACGCAGGTCCCTTGGATAGAATGACATCACATGGTAAGGACAGGGAAGCTGTCAGGTCCAAAAGATCACATGTGTGGGTACATCCATCATTTTCTTTTGACTTAATGCTGTTTGTATGCCACTGGAGGTGTGTGCTTTTTTGCACAGGCCTTTTCATTCTTGTGACCATTCCTGGTAATCCCAACACGTGCTGCCGGTCAGTGTTCTTTTGTTTCTTCCCCTATTTTGCCACGTGCCATAGTTTACTGATTGTTTTGCTGATGAGAGTCTTTCCTGGTGACCATTGCACTTACTGAGAGTGTGTTTTCAGATGCAGGTGCACCAGGTTTTAAACAGAGGGTGCTTACTCCATGAAGGCAGCAATAGGTATGCGGTTCATCCTTTGCTGTCAGGTACATTAGGCACATCCTGATGTGAGACAGCAACCTTGATAAAAAGGGGCTTATTTTTTCGTGACAGGGTCTGGCTTGCAGGTCGACTACCCACCCAGGAGCTACAATTCTCTCGATGCTCTTTTGGTATTTTTAGTTTTTTTAATGCACTTCATGTACTATCGTCTAACTGTTCCTCCGCGCGTCCTACTTAGCAGTCTATGTATATCTTGTTTGTGAGAATTTCCACTTAATATAGGCATCGTTTCCCATTTTAATGAAATCACAAAAGTTTGAGTTTGAGCTTTAATCAGGCTAACTGAAAATGTTATGCTGTGATGGAATAATGCATTAGCTTTTAAAGTCTCAAATACCTTAATAAGATAGTAATGGGCAAAAGTGAGGAGAGTGAAATCGTTCTGAGACTGTTAGATAGCATGTTCTTCTCAAATGTGTGAAAACACACATAAGGTGGGACTGCTTCAACTATGTAAATTAAATAATCTCTTTAAACAGTCAATATTTATAAGTGCCCTCTCTGCAATTTAATTGCCCTGTAGTGTGGATTTAGAACTATTGCATAAGATGTTGACAGCACTGCATTCCTTGCATACCAGCCTTCAATGTAAAACTCACTGGACAGTTTCACTTGCCTCTTTTCCTCTTCAGTCTCATGAAGAATGTCTTTCAGACTTCAAAGGCTGATGCATTATTCTACTGCAACCTATTATTTTCAGTTCGTGCAATGACACTTGAACCTTTGTGATCATTTGTTTGTGTTTTCTGTACCCTCCTTCGCCTGCCTCCACTCCCTTTCCCTTGCCTCCACAGACAGCACTTTGGATACCAAGAGGGCTCAGGCATAGCTTAGTCATTACTATTATGGGGCAGTGCTTCTGAGTTTTTTCCCCAACATGCTATGTGGTGTACCCAATTAATTTGTCAGTGCTCCAAATTGGAAATGCGGACGATAATCTCATCTATGAAACCTACCTCCCGTCTTGGTGACAGCTGCCCCTCCAGTATTTTTAAATGCTCCCTTGATGTACTGATCCCATGGCCACTAAATTGGATAACCTCTCGTTCAGCAAGGGCAGTGTTTCACTCTCATTAAAAGAAGCGTGAATTTCTCCCTTACTGAAAAAGAGCAACCTGGGCCGTCGATAGCCAAAAACTACTGACCAATAACTAACGTGCCCTTCTTGCTAAAGATTTTGGATGGTGCAGTATATATCCAGCTCCATGAATTTATTGAAAGCAACAATATCCTTGGCCCAAGGCAGTCGGACAGCCCTCCTCGTGCTTTTGGATCTGCAGGCGGGTTTTCATCTGATCGACCACTCCCTGTAACCAGATTGAGGGACCAGGCTACTTGTTCTAATTTGGCAACACAGTGGATGTCCGCCTTCTTGGGGCCCTGGAATGCTCGAGTAGCTACACCTGACGCTAGCTGCTCCCCAGCACCCATAACCTGTGGTGTCTGACAGGGTTCAAGTATCACCCCCTCTCTGCTCAACATTTACATCATGCCCCTCCACAGTCTCCTGGATGGCCTGACTGTGTAATATACCAACTATGCCAACGGCACACAAGATTTTCCTTGAGCTCTTTGGTACTTAGACACAAGACTCCCGTGCCATTAACATTATTTATGAGGCCATCCAGGTGTGGATGGCATCAAAGTCTCCTGCCCTTAACGTGGATAAGACAAAGCTTCTGATTGTCTTATTGGGGCCAAGACTGAAAAAACTGTCCTCCGAATACAAGAGTTTCAACATTTCTGGCAGTAGAATCTCAGTGTCCAAGAATGTTCAGACGCTGGGCTCACAATGAAACCACAGGTCGCACATATTCGGGCCACATGTGGGTATATCACTAAACTACTCAATCACATACAACCCTACATTTCTACTAGCAGCAGGTCCCTTCTGGCCACAGCCCTAGTGGACTCGCAACTGGACTACTGGGCACATCACAGGCTAACATCAAAGGGCTCCAAGTTACCCAAAACGATGCCATTTGTACGATTCATGGGCTCTCTCAACAAGGCCACATAACCAACACTAGGAGTGACCTCCATTGGCTCCCATTAAAACGCAGACTCACAAACAAGCTCCTAACCCTTGCCTACAAATACTGGAACAACAAGACTCCCAAAGACCTCACAGACCGCCTCAAGGTTAGCAAAGCAAGCCGCAATGTACAGTCTCAAGACCAGTTCAAACTGATGCCGCCCAGTTTTAAGCTTGCCACATTTGGCAGCACCAGCTTTGATGTCCAGACACCCTCAATGTGGAACAATCACCCTTTGTGTCTGAGAATAGCTAATACCCTCGCAGAGTTCAAGAGAATGACCAAGATCCACCTGTTCAAACGTAAACCAGGTTGACTACTTCTCTAGTACTAAGACTGCCGCCCCCCTGACCCTGCTGTCTCTCTCTGTTCTCCCATCTTGTCTATGTTTTCATGTGCCCTAAGGCCCATGGGCATATGATCGTGTTACCAACATTTTAATAAATCAAATAAATGTATTCAAACCTGTGTTGGAATGCGTTGTGTTGCTTCCAAGACAAACGCGTTCCCCCTGAGCAATCCTCCCAGCCCTGAAAAAGAAAGGAAACGAGTGCAGAGAGTAGGGAACCAGCACTTTATTATGTACTTTTAAAAGAAACAATTGCCATATTTGACTAAGATTGCTCAGTCTTTAGATCATTAATTCTGATATGCTGAACTTGCAGGATGCATCACAGACAGACTCACATCCTTTCATGTGTGCTTCCCAAAATTCCTTATTGCACTTTCCAAGCACCCCAGAACCGCCCACATTATACCCACATAATAAACATTGTGGTATCATGTATGTGCCTTAATCTACCAATCTCAATTGCTGTGACCTTTTAAGACATTTCGCTTGTAGCATGAACTATATAAATGATCAATATTAGTGGGGTACACATCGAAAAATTGTAATAGGTTAAACTATACTTGAGGTATTCTCTTTGGTTAGTGCACTCCGAAAATATTACTTTCTAGGGGATATCAATTTTGTTAGCTAAGCAAACTAAGGCACAGTGATGCAAGATTATTTGGCCAGGATCACATACTCTGATTAAGTGTAGAATCTGTGATTTTAGAATAGGTTTCATGTTTCTACAGTTTGCAGTTCGTGGATTAGACTCCATTTCCTCCCTTTCCATATTTAAATTTGCTTCAAAGTGCAATGATGGTTGCTTAGTTCCCTTCCAAAAGCTACACTAAAGGTGACCTGCAAAGCACCAAAGTATATGGTAAATCAACCTGACAATGTATATGATTTTTTAGAGAACCGTCTTTGGTAAAAAGGAATATATGCCTGATTTTCATTATATGTGCTAATTCAGATGCCCATGTTTCCCCCTTTGCACAAATAAGGTGGTGTTTCAGGTCATGTTAAAGTGCATACCGAATTTACAAACATTATGTATGCACTTTTAAATGTCCTGAAACAAGGGTTATCCCCTAATCTTTTTGAAACAGGCGACGAGGGAGGTTTTAGCATGAAAGTGTCATTTTTGACCCTGTCAGAATTTCTTTAAGTGTGACTGCCACGGGTTAAACCATGGCAATCATAGTGGCTTTTCCATCCGCCAAACGGGGATGTAAAGGCTTTTTTTCAGTCATTTCACCGAAGCGTGCCCTTCATCAGCCCCTCTCTGTTAAATGCGCTCCCAGCAACTTCGTTGTTTCGGGGTGCCGGATGCTCCCGACATTAATGTATGCAAGGGGGCTGGACAGTGCCTCTTTTTGCCACGGTCCAGCCCCTCCTCAGATACTCAGATCACCTTTATGTTTAAAGTGGCCTAAGCATTTCTCAAAGCAGTGCAAATTAAACGAGCACATTCTCTGCGCGTCAATTATTTGCACTGCTTTTCGAGAATCTGGCCCTATGAGTCACTCTAACATGGCAAAGGGGCACAGGCGAGAATGCATATCGGCAAAATGAATGCAAGACAATCCAGCAAAGTACAGGGATTAAACATGAATCTATGTTGTTCTCCCCAGTACAATGTCAAATGTAAAGAAGGGAAACAACTAAGTATATATTTAAATCTTCAAGCTACAGGCTTACTTACCACAAACTTTCACTTACTCGATGTAATCTCTCACCGTAATAGGGAAAGAAAGAAGGGCAGATCACAGGCTATGAATTGAGCCATAACCTCCTACCAGGTGCAGATACTTTAGCTGGGTGATTAGGTTAAGATTGATCAATTAGAAGTTGTATACATAGGATTATTTATCCACATAGTTGTCAACAAGCTAAGGAACTTCTGAGTAAGAACATCTTGAATGCCAGTAATGTTCACACAGTTTTACCCACTCTGTTCCTCTAATTTCACTTCCTCATTTACATCCGTTCATGAAAGATATGCCGGGAGGACAGCTCAGGGGCAACGCGCTCACCTTGGAAGAAAGACAACATGGAGCAACACAGGTTCGGTCCCCGGCTCCGTGCTTAGAAAGCTCTGGGTATGAAGCGCGTTATAAATAACCAATTGCAACAACAGGAACGGTATTATCCAATGTAAGATATTAGGTTTTCTGATAACCTGTCTTTTTCTGCTCCCTTACACCATAGTGAAGTTTAATTATATGTAAATGCAGATCTGCAGGCTGTTTTGTGTCTGTGGCCATGACTTGCAGGGTCTCTGGCACTTGGCATTGCACAGCCTGATAGATGTACACAGAAGAGAGCACATTCCAAAAAAGTTCAAAGTATTGCTACGTGGCCCAATGACATGTCCCAAACCTTCATCTCACCCTCAGCATTCAGACAATTGTTTACAGGCTGGGACTTGTTGTTTAGCTGTTCATATATGGTGTGTCCTCCAAATCATCTAATGTAAAGTGTTCTTGGAAGAACAATGAGGACCAGCTACTAGTCAGCTACTTTCCCACCATTACTCTGTGTAGAGGTTGAAATGCAGAGGTGTATATTCCCTTACCAGGGAACTGGACAACTGCACAACTGATTTAGGACGAGGGCCGAATGTACCTTACATGCTGCCTATAGTGGGCCGAAAAGTAAATGTGGGAGGGGTGGGAGACAGGGCAGGGCGGGGGGCCTTTTCAAGCCCCAGTTTTTATTAGACACATGGAAAAAGAATACCTTTTTGGAGATTTAGCGGTCTTTATTTGTATTTAAAACTTACATTTTGTAGTACACATTTTCCATTCCACTTTTATCATTTTGTTCTTTGCAAAGGACATATTGGCACTAGAATAAATATGCAAATCATACAGCATGAAAAGACTGCCCTCAAATATTTCACAAGTTATGTTGATTTAGATTTGGAAGACACAAGCTCTGCCATTTTGCACAGCAACTTGAACAGCTGTAAGTGAGCAATGAACTATGAGTATTTGGGAGATGAACAGTGAACCATACATATTTGATCAGTGAGAAACATTGCAGCATTTATCAGCTGTCAGTTTCTAGATCTCAGGCTCCAGTGATGTTGTTCTTACTCTCAGGATAGCATGGAGATGTTGGTCAGTGAGTCTTGGATTTATGTAGTTTCATTTGTGAAAAAACGTGCTCACGAATGTAAGTACTGCCAAACATAGATACCATCTTTAATGCTTCCCGCGAAAGCTTGGGGAATTGAGCAGTGTTCAGAGACTGATAAAAGGCTAATAAAGGCATCTCTCTGTGCTTATTGTTGAGGGCACTACAGCACTGAAGTTCAATCACGTCCAGTTGAAGTTCAGGTGGCACACTGTCAACATCAGCAGAGAAAGGGTCTTCAAAAAGTTTAAAAGAGGCTCGCTGTGATTTGAATTGTGTGAAACAATTCTCAAAAACATTTTGCAATTCATTCAGGACCTACACATGCCGATACCATGCTACATACTGCTCGTGGGGGAAAGCCTCTGTACATGCGGGGATCTGCACCAGCATCCCTTTATCCAGTTGGGCTGTCAGAGGTCTTTACTTAATTTCAAACTGCCTTAAACAGATCAGCTATTAGATTTTGGCTTCCTTGCAACTTTAAATTTAAATCATTTAAATGGCCTGTCAGATCAGTCTGGAAAGCAAAGTCAGCTACCCAGTCAATATCTTGCATGACAGAATCATCCATTCCCTTTTCGTCAAGGAATGCTTTTATTTCCTGCCGTAAAGCAAAGAATCGCTTCAGAACATTGCCACGACTAAGCCATCGAACATCAGTGTGATATAGGACATCACCATAATCTGCCTTTGCCTCTTCTGAAAATGCCTGAAACAATCATTGATTTAAAGAGCGTGCACGGATACATTTAACAGTTTTCAAAATGAAATCCATGACTTCTGTGAATTTCAAATATTTTGCACATAATGCCTCCTGATGTATGATGCAGTGCTAATTGTTTTAATGGACAGCCTTCTCGCCCAAGTGTCTTTTGAAGCAGCCAATAAAACCATTTTTCTCCCCAACCATGGCTGGTGTCCCATCAGTGGTCACGCCTACCTGAGTATCCCATGGCAAATTTAAATCATCAATGACTTTTGGAAAGGCATTACAAATGTCAGCACCAGTAGTCCTGCCATGCAAAGATACCATGGAAGCCAGTTCCTGAAATACACTGCATCCGTTATTGACCATGCACTCCCAAATGAAAATCAAGGACAGCTGAAAAGAAATGTATATCCTTACATTGCATTTTCAGTTGGCTGTAACAATTATCAGCCATGTCTACAATACCCTGCTGGATACTGATCCGTGAAAGGGGAACATTGGTGAAAGCATCTTTTCTTTCTTTATACACTGCCTCGCAAATCTCCATCAGGCAGTCTTATACGAAATCCCCATCTGTGAAAGGACATGATGACCTTGCAATAAACTGTGCAACCTTATAACTCGCAAAGGTGGCACATTCAGATTCTTTCTTTTTCTGCGCAAAAAACACCCTGTTGCTTAGTCAGCTGTGTTTTTAGCTTGCCAGCTTTCTTAATTTTCGCTTCCCTTGGTAAATCCTTATATTGTGAATGTTTTGTTTTACAATGGCAGCGGATATTATGTTCCTTGAGGACTGCTATGTGCTCAAGACAAATGAGATACAAGTACACATTAGGTTTGGGCTCTATGAAGAAAAATTTCTCAGTCCTCTCCTCCTTAAATTGACGGTGCTCCTGGTCAATCTTTTAACTGCACTGGACATTGTCAGGGGCATCACTGGAGCACAGAAAGTGATGCAATGCACCCTGGGGCCTGTGTACTGAGATGGAGTACCAACGGTAAAGGGCAGGTTCAATGGTACAGGTTCAATGGTAACTCTGGGAAGATACAAACTGCACTGTTATGCTCCCACTACGACGGTCTAAGTCTAGAGTATATACAAATTATATACTTTTTAGAGAAGCAAAGAAGCGACAAAAGAACAAGATCAGATAAAGAACATAGCCTTGCCAGCATACCTTTTCATGCACTTATTGATGGATACTTCTTTCAGGAATAGCAGGCTGCATAGCATATCAAACTGCCGGGATTGGCTGGCCCTACTACAGCAGCCATTTGAAATTGTGGCAGAGCTGTGCCGTACAAATCCCACCTTTGAAACAAACATTGAGGCAGAGCACAAAATGAAGACACCGGCACAACTTCACTGTCGGAAGCCTCAACTTGATAGAAAAGTCATTTTTGCAAACCTAAAACTGCCAAAAGATGTACATGCCCTGGAAAGTTAGTGCTCAATATAGAGTGGCAGTGGTGGGGACAGTGTGGAGCAGTATTACCAAACCCTTGTCTGTTAATGCTTCAAACATTCCTAGACAGTTTTCTTTCTTTAGGGGGTGGGTGTTTGTAGTTCTTTCCATTTAGTTATTGCATTTGGTCTGTTTATTAAAGTATGTATATTGTATTGACCCCTGATTGGAGCTTCCTTTATTTTGGACTGCTATACTTTATTGTTTGGTCGGCCATACTCTTGGGAGTATAGCCTTCATTGGGTCAGATTTCAACAAAAGACAAAGGAGGTACATCTCTTAACTTTTCCTGTTTTAGATTTATGTTGTTCAAAGAGCCACGCAGAGAACCCAAGCTACTGTAGAGTCACAAGAAACTATTTTAACCTGGCCGAGAGTCTAAAGTCTACATTTGTTCACAGTTTCTAGGCCCGTCTGCATGAAGATGGATCCAGGCACTTTCTTGATGGTTCCCCTGTCTGCTGCCTTGTCTGTCTGGAATTGGGAGATGAGATCGCAACATTACAAAACATCACCCAACACCACATGACGGCTACCAATGGAAAACGCACCTACACTAAGTGACCGGTTTCTCTGAACTGATGCGGCCAACAGCAATTCACACCTCTCTTGCTCTTCTTCCGCTCAGTCCTACTAACAAACCCTGCCACCCTACTTGCATTACAGATCCACCAGAGTGCCAAGAGGCCACGCAGGTGCCAACCGTGTGCGGTACAAGAACCTTTAACATAGCATAACATACCATAACAATGCCATCTCACTGCCTCTTCACACTGAAGTGCAAGCAATCCTTGGAAGAGCTGCAATACATTTAATGAGGCAGTATGAGCACTTCTCAACAAGGCTGCAAAACCTCAGTGTTACAATACACACACTTCTCAAGGTTGGCCTGCCTTCATTGGGTCTTGTGCTATATGTTATAGGCATTTAACATATTTCCACACCATTAGCTATTACACAGGCGTATGTCAGTTTTGGGTGACATCAGAGTTTTACAAACAGACCACCTATGAACTCATGGGGTTATAAAGGTGATCATTGGTAAACTTGTTTGTGTATTGAGTGAAGCAGCGGGTGTGGAGTGGGTGGGTATGGTGCATGTAGTGGTGTGGAGGGGTGGGCTCACCTTAGTGACATGCACGACACAGACCGGACAAGGGGTGACACTGAACATTGTTGTGTAAATGAGGTAAGTGATGGTTGGAGAGTAAGGGGAGGGTAAATAAGGGGTACACCCCCATTCATAGGAGTTTGCAGCATGTAGTGGTGAGTTATGTGTTGACCCACCTTTGAAGGTGGGCGCTGGCAGTGAGGGTAGTGGTCTGATGCATTTACTGTTGGTTGTTGTCTTTTATTGGTGGTGCACTGATAGATACATATTCATGCATTATGCACTGCAAACTGAAAGGCATGAAAGTATACTCAGGATTATGAGATTAATAAACCTAGCATTCCATGGTAACTTTGCTTATATGTCCTGCTTTCCTTCACCTGCCTGGAGACACTCTGTGAAAGGAAAATGTATTTTAATCTCTCTGTAGAGGAGTTCATAGGGGGTGCTAGTGTGGGGTTATTTACTAGTTTATGACAGAAAGGAATGAGGACCCAAACCCCCACCCCCATCTCAGCATACAGACTAATAAGCAAACATCATGCATACATACACCCATACAGACCCGAACCCCCACACCCCTTCTCAGCATACAGACTAACAAGCATACAACTTGCACACATACACCCATACGGAACCGAACCCCCACACCCCTTCTCAGCATACAGACTAACAAGCATACAACATGCACACATACACCTATACAGACCCGAACCCCCACACCCCTTCTCAGCATACAGACTAACAAGCATACAACATGCACACATACACCCATACGGAACCGAACCCCCACACCCCTTCTCAGCATACAGACTAACAAGCATACAACATGCACACATACACCCATACGGAACCGAACCCCCACACCCCTTCTCAGCATACAGACTAACAAGCATACAACATGCACACATACACCCATACGGAACCGAACCCCCACACCCCTTCTCAGCATACAGACTAACAAGCATACAACATGCACACATACACCCATACGGAACCGAACCCCCACACCCCTTCTCAGCATACAGACTAACAAGCATACACCATGCATACATACACACATACAGACCCGATCACTCCCACCTCAGAATACAGGCTAACAAGCATACACCATGCATACATACACCCATACAGACCCGAACCCGCACCCCCATCTCAGCATACAGACTAACAAGCATACACCATGCATACATACACACATATAGACCCGATCACTCCCACCTCAGAATACAGGCTAACAAGCATACACCATGCATACATACACCCATACAGACCCGAACCCCCTGACCCCATCTCAGCATACAGACTAACAAAGATACACCATGCATACATACACCCATACAGACCCAAACCCCCCGCCCCATCTCAGCATACTGATTTACAAGCATACACCCTGCATTCACACACACATACAGACCCGAATACCCACCCCATCTCAGCATACAGACTAACAAAGATACACCATGCATACATACACCCATACAGAACCGAACCCCCCACCCCATCTCAGCATACAGACAAGCAAGCATACACACACACACATACAGACCCGAATCCCCACCCCATCTCATCATACAGATTAACAAGCATACACCATGCATACATACAGCCATACAGACCCGAACCCCCACACCCCTTCTCAGCATACAGACTAACAAGCATACACCATGCATACATACACCCATACAGACCCGAACCCCCTGAGCCCATCTCAGCATACAAACTAACAAAGATACACCATGCATACATACACCCATACAGACCCAAACCTCCCACTCCCATCTCAGCATACTGATTTAAAAGCATACACCATGCATACACACACACATACAGACCCGAATACCCACCCCCATCTCAGCATACAGATTAACAAGCATACACCATGCATACATACACCCATACAGACCCGAACCCCCCACCCCATCTCAGCATAGTGATTTACAAGCATACACCATGCATACACACACACATACAGACCCAAATCCCCACCCACATCCCAGCATACAGATTAACAAGCATACACCATGCATACATACACCCATATAGACCCGAACCCCCACCCCCATCTCAGCATACAGACAAGCAAGCATGCACACACACACACATACAGACCTGAATCCCCATTCCATCTCATCATACAGATTAACAAGCATACACCATGCATACATACACCCATACAGACCCGACCCCCCACCCCCATCTCTACATACAGACTAGCAAACATACACCATGCATATACACACCCATACAGACCCAAAACCCACTACTCCATCTCAGTTTACAGAACAACAAGCATACACACACCCATATAGACCCGAAACCCTCCACCCCCAATCGCAACATACACTGTCCATACAAACAAAAACAAACATACAGACAGACCAGACACCCCCCACCCCTCCATCTCAACATACACTGTCCATACACACAAAAACAAACACACAGACACACCCGACACCCCCACCCCTCCATCTCAACATACACTGTCCATACACACAAAAACAAACATACAGACAGATCCGGCACTCCCCAGCCCCACATCTCAACATACACTTCCCATACACACAAAAATAAACATACATACAGACAGACCCGACACCCTCCCACCACTGCATCTCAACATACACACAAAAAAAATCATACAGGCAGACAGGGCACACAGGACACCCCCCCTCCCCCAAAATATGTACTTACTGGACTTACTGGAAGGCAGGTTTTCTGGAACACTGGCGAGGTTTCTGGTACTAAGCTGGTGTGGCAAGGCTGAAATGCCTTCCGGCATCAAGCCTTATTGACCACGCCAGCCGTAGTGCTGACCCTCCATTGGTGCAGCACACGCACTATGGGACTCATACGAGCTATGTGGTGCGTGTGCACTGAGCCAATGAGGGTCAGTGTTTCGTCCGACCGGAAGTCTAACAAATACTTTTCCTAATAGAGGGCGGCCCATGATGCTTGCACTTAAATAGAAATGGGAATACACCCTCACCTCGACCAAGGCTAATCCTTGACTTCACTATAAAAGAATGCACACAAATAAACATTTAATTTGGCATAAGATAAATTATATCAGACAATCTAAAGTGGAAATGATGTCTAATTTAATACACATCCACCCTGAAATCAAAATGTGAAGCTTTTCTTATACTAACGTTTAAAACAAAAGAATGTACTGCAATTACAATTCCAGAAAAATGTTTCTCTAATTCTTGGGCTGACTTAAATCCAATATTTTGGACACAAACAATATGACAAACTATTGCTTTCTAGTATAGACATAGATACTACTTGACATTTGTTGCGATGTTGGATGTTTTGCAAATAATTCTAAAGGCTTCAGTTTGTCAGGAATGTTTGTTTCTTTTGGAATGCGGAGACAGTGGGGTCTTGATCAATCGCTATTTTCAAGGACCGAGGCATTCACTTACAAAACCACAGTTCAATGTGTTCATTAAGGAATAGATTATAATTACTTGATTGTGGCTGACACCAATCAAAAGACTTGCCACTCCACCTTTCAATTTTAGATGTCTAAGGTCTTCATAGATTCCAAATTGCAGGAGAAGAGCCCTATTATAGGGATGCTACCTAGGGTTTCAATTTCAATTATAAACCACAAAGCACATACACCTTGCAGTACAGTACCCTTTCAGTAATGTAGCATTTGAACAGGGTTCCCATGATACCTTTAAATGCTATCTGGGAGTTAGGTAATTCTTGGGACATGTGTGTGGATAATCTGGAGTCATGCTACTCACTTTGATGTTTGCCTTTAAAAGGTCCAGGACAGGAAGAGACACTGGCTGTCCTCGGGTTTCTCCACCAGATACGCTCTTCCTTTCGGTTTGTGTACTTGCTCCCAAAATACCTCCCTAATAATCTGTCCTTCTTTAGGACTGGCCTCTGCATTCAGTCCATTGTGGGAAAAGGCTATTTCTCCATCACTTCCATCCAGTTGGATTCCAAATCAGCTACTCTTCTTTGGATGGGCTCCCTTGCTCCTCCTTTTCATCAAAAACGACCTTCTTTCTATAGGTTTGAGCTTAAATACTAAGTAAACTCCATAGGTAAGGGAAATCTGAGTAAGCCGATCAGCGTATTTGATTGGTCGGTCTCCAGATCAATGGAAAGATTCCACATCTCACTTCCCCTCGTCCTTTCTTACTGTTTCTCTCACGTGAGAAGGCTGAATATAGGAGTTTCAGTCTAAGATGCGTGTTTCCTTTCCCCATAAGCCCTTCTCCTAGCATTATCTTAGTCCCACAATTTTATAAATATAGGTTCTTGTATGCCACAATTTATACAGTCATATTTTCCTGGGTCTCACGCTTGGTAAAATGTGTGCCAATTCATCCGATCTCTCAAGAATGTACAGTTGTAAAATTGTACTTTTAGGCCCTGATTCACAGAACGGTTTCCTATGGCATTGTGCCAACATAAAACACTCCCATGAATCAGGCCCTAAATATTTTAATTTCAAAACATAGTAATGCTAATAATTTTCATGTAGATGGATGCAGCATAATATCAAAATAATGTAGGGGTGTGTGTTTGCAACAGGACATTGTGAGGATGAGCTATAACATGTTATGTAGTCCTGCATATGAAGCAGAGATCACTTGGCCTTAACAATTACATTACTGTCAACACAACAGGCTGAGATTCAGTTCTCCTGAAGCCATTCCCTATTTTTTTACTTTCACGTGACCTCTAATAAAGGAATGTCTGTTCCATTATGGCTTGCTTTGTGAAGCCATATACAATTATGGAATGCTTTTAAACGTCAGGGCCTTTTACACTTAGCTCAGTGACCTGGGGTTCAACCAAGGGCAGAAGATTCTGCGTGCTCAGGTCTAGTAAGTACTAAATGTTATAGAGTTAAACAAGAAGATCATAATTTGAGAACAGCTCAGTGAAGGGAAGATAGAACAGGAGCAACCGTGCTGGTCTTGGAAGCAAGACCATGCAGAGCAACAGAGGTTCGAACCCCGGATCTGACCTTAGAAATCAAACTCAGGTATGGTATTAGGCGTGTCATAAAAAAAACAATTAAATAATTAAATACATGTTTTTTTCATTCAATTTGTGTATTTGTACACCATGGGACCTGAGCTCAAGCTATTGTTAAGGGCACTGCTTTTTTCTTCAACAAGCTGATCAATTCATATTGACCTTTATGACATGCAGATGTCTCTGCAGCAATGTAACTTTACCAGATCGGTTTCTTTGAGCAAAACCCTCTTTGTCAGGATTTTCTGAACCCGTGGGACCTTTCTCTGAGATGAAAAGGTCATTTACAGAATACTGTTTTTGTTGTTGTTAATGAAATGCGTTAATTCTTGGTTGTGATTATGGCAATACTTCAGTTGAAGTTCTAGTAGACAGGGTCAGATTGGCCCCTCAGCCTTTCGGTCCGTGGCTGTGCCCAAATCGGCCGTGGGGAGTGGGGTCCGGTTTCTGGCCATGCCTCGGCCAGATTGAGAAAAATAAATATTTGAAAAAAAAATATTTGGAAAAAAAATATTTTTTTCCACATTTATTTTCTTTGAAAAAGCTTTCTTACGTCGATAAATGAGTATCAACACAGGTTGGTTGATATTGTATGCATATTTGCTCTATGAAAAAGAGCTTAAGCATAAGTGCTATACAATAACATATCATTTGGCCTTGGACGTCTGCTTGGATTCACAGTAATTTAGTATACTGAGGAACAATGCTATTTGATGACACTTACTCATTTGTCAAGGGGTGAAAGGTTGTGTTTCATCGCTTCCTGGGAGGACAGTTTGGGGTGGGGTCAAATTACATCACTTCTGGTGATGTCATCAGAGGTCAGGGGTCGTGAGGCGAGGGCTGGGCAGTTTTTTTGAGGCGAGGCGTGGGCCACTTTTTTTTGGGTGACCGGGCCTATTTCTTGTCCCAGTCCGCCCCTGCTAGTATGCACTGTCAACATACCATGTCCAGAATAAACAATAATGTCAAACATTGCGTTCCTTGCATGCATGAAAGACGAATATTGGATTAATTATCTTACATCAAGCCTTGCTTCTCTTCAGCTGTGGTCACTTTAAATACAGAAAGATGACAGTTGAATTTCGGTTTTACATTGTTTTGTCCTTTTAGCATTGAATGGCATACTTTTTCTTTGTAAGGTACCATTCTGACATTGTACATCTTGATATGTAATTGGCAACTATAATGCTAGATTAAGCAAATACACAATAGCAACAGATGTGCTAACTATTATTGGCATTCCCCATGGGCGTAATTTGGGGGTGGGACAATGGTGCTTCTACCCACCCGCCCCAACTTTTGTGCCACACAATTTTGTACCACTCATTTGGCAGGGGCCTTATTCATTTGGATGTCATGTCTCCCCAACATTTTCAGCAAAGTTACTCCACTGGCATTCCCCTAATAAATTGATTTATTGTAATGTTAGAATACGTTTGATACAGAGGCAGCACCATTATATTTATAGGGGCATTTCATAAGGGACGGAGCAGTAAACCGCGGCATAAATGGGACGGAGCAGTTAACCGCAGCATAAGTATCTTGATTTTCGACTCCAGGACATTGCCATTCCCTTTAAAGGCGGAATAGTGGCACGAAGTGCATTTAACATTGATGTCGTGCTTGTCTCTTCTGTCTTCAGAGTGGACTTCATTTTACACCCCTGTATGAGATATTCATGCAGGTGCAAAACAATCGGATTCGGATGGAATCCGCCTGCATTTAGCGCCTGGTCAAAACATGCAGATTCCATAGGAATCTATTGTCAATGTCATCTGCAAAGCATAATTTGTTGCTGGCATTTGCATGTTTTACAAAAGGCACATAAAATCGAAGAGTAAAAAAAGGTTTTTACTCTTTGCTTTTGAACACAGTTTTGTAAAGGTTGAAATGGGCATGCAGGGGACCCAGCAGCAGTCAAGCACTAACGTTTTTAGTTCCCTGCATGCAATTAACGTTTGAATAAAAAGTACACACCTTGTGTTTCTGTGTACAAAATTGCTGTGCATTCCTTTGATGTTTGGTTTTGAATTGAATGTGAGCAAAGAAAAAATATGTCCATATCATCTGTGATTGATTCTATTTGATCACAATCATGTTATTAGAACGCCCTTGCTTTTGTATTGATATTATCTTCAAACCATTGTCCAAACATTAGGGGAAGTTGTTGGATCAAGAGTAAATATTGCAGTGTGAGTCTGAATCCAGCTGACTCTTCAGATTAAGTCTATTTAGATTCAAGGGCATATTTGTTATATTAGAAGGGCCGGAACGGCTTCAACAAAATCCTCTAAATCCAGACGTCCTGGGCTCCAGTTTGCCTTTCTCGCCTATTTCAATGTTGGACCTTGGCATGCTCATTGGGAATTTACAATGATCTCTGTACATAAAGCCCAGGTATATTAACACACTCGTTTTGGATAGGAATATCGCACACTTTTACACATCACAAGGTTGGCCCAGTTGATCTTCTTCATTAGACGCGTCTAAGCAATTTTGGTCCAGATCTTGAGCATGGCGACTCACTTCAGGAAAATGTCACAGAATTTTCAAGGGTGGTCAAACTGAATCCATGGTTGATTTGTTAAGGGTCCCCTTAGTGGTGGAGAGGGCTCTAAGCACTAAGATGTGGATGGAAACTAGATTGTGCTGTTCCTCTGTCATGTCATAACCATAATTGATAACAATAATAATATCTAGGGCCTCATTGCGGATTCTTCAACTAAAAAGTGATTTAATAATAGGTGTTGTTCTTATCCAAAAAATGTCAATGAGCTTATTAACCACAGAAGGATAAGAATGTGTCAGCACTAGTGGAATGAAACCCGTCACCCAGCTGTAGGCTGTAAGTATTTTTCTGAGGCAAACTCTTAACCCTCTTTGTTAACTGACTAGGTTTGCTAGCACCTGGGGAAGTTTTGATGTTGATGTAATTGCTATGCATCCTATTTTGTAAATGCCATTTGTATTAATGTTTCTTGGTGACTTGGTAACATGGTTAGTTATTATTATTTCTTCCTATATTATTGTTAGTCATTGTCCTTTCATGAAATCTCTGTTAGTTTCTTGTATTCCCTTCTGTATATTTCCTGTTGTTTATCTTCTGGTTATGTGTGTTCTCACTTCATATGGTGTGTCATTCAAATATATAACATGTAATAAATGTGAACGTCAAAAGAGAGCCTGGAAACAATCTCCCCTTTCGTCGTCACTACGGTGGGCGAATGTTCATAGCAGGGAGTTGGCATTTTGACCGGTAGGGAGCAAGTCCATAAGGCGATAAGGCAATACAGTAAGGGCTAAGAGAGAGCATTCCACTCAAGGGAAATCAAATGGAAGTTGTGTGCACCCACAAGAAGGGGCTTGTTGCTATGGGAGAAGAGTTGGAATCTTCTAAATAGAAGACAATACAAGCGAGAGAGAACAGCAAACAGCCACTGAGCCCACGGACTCACAAAAGAAAAAAGGAAGTTGTGATAGATGGTACTTATTGAACATTCTGATCCTTCTTTGATTGTTTCTGGATCTACTTTTCTACTTCACCATATGGACTCTTTCCCCTTCATGCATAAGTTGTATCTAATTGTCGTAAGTGATTGCGCCCTTGCAGATTGTTTTTTGTGGCATCTCTCAGTCAGTACAGATGTACTGCATAATTGAAGGGTGCGCTGTTTGTGATAAAAGGCATCTTTTTCCTAAATCCTAGTTTTATGTTTTGTATTACTAGGGCCTAGAGGACTTCATCCAGATGCTGCCATTCATAGATTACTGCTCTGCCACCATTACTGCTTCCCCACCACACTCACAGACGTGCCCTCAAGTATAAGTTCATGACACAGACTAACAAGCAAGTTATTTAGGATATGACGAGTAGTGCAGCAATACTAAGAGGGATGCGGTGAAAGCAGTCAGATGCTCCTTATGGTTTCACAGAGGCCAGCAGGTTCCTCAGGAAGCATAGCTGACACCAATACAATGCATTATATAAAGGGCAGAGGGTCCCATTGCAAACCCCATGTCACGTAACATAGCAGGGCATAACAGAGTGCAGATCCACTATTGGCAAGCAATGCCAGTGTCTGTGAAGCTGACATCCTCTGTGGCATTCTAAAAGTTCACTTAAAGACCATGCCCACAAGGACCTTGAGATGACAGCCAATCCTACGGAAACAATACAAGGCTTCCACAAAAAAGGTTGGTGAGTTCATTTCATGGCAATGCTGTACAGGGCCCTCATTAGGAATAGTGGATTGCAGGGCAAGGGGGGGATACATAGTCACTGCACACAGCGGCACCCCGAACTCAAGAAACAACAGGGAGTATTGAACGTATCAATGAGGAAATACAAAGAAAGAAAACCAGTGGCGACTTTTTACCTCCCTCCCATGTAAAGAAGGATACAAGAAAATAATTGGATCTGTAAGTCCCTCGGAAGAGGGTTTACTGGAAAGCAATAGGAATCAATGGTGAGTCAGAAAATTAAGCTGCACAGGGCAACTCTCCGAGCTTCAGAACAAGGGCAGACAGTCAACAAAAGGGTTTGCAGCGCTACCCAATAGCAGAGCAAGCAAAACATCGCTCTGAAGCAGTATGCTGCATTGTCAACGCTATCCAAAACTACCAAATCAAAAAATACTAAATAAATACAAAACTCAAAATTCAGGAATTCATGGAGCTTCATGCAGTGGGAACTAGTAGCACAGATTCAGTCAGAAGAGGAACATTGCATCAATGAGCAATAAAGGACTAAAGCGAATTGAGGGTTTCTACCCTTTCAGTGTCCTGTGGACGTATATATTATATTTCCTTAGAAAGACGTCTGATTTATCCCTTGAAATGTACAGGTTGCAATCCTGAGGAGTGAGCAGTGTGAGGGGAAGGGGAGAGTGAGTTTGGAGAAACACCGTACTTTCCCATATCAAGTCCCAGGCAACTCCAAGCAAACATTTGATTGACCCTTGGCACTGGATCTCTGAGGATCAGAGCAGTTAAAAGGTCCCTACTGCAGGTGTTCTGGTTCCTCCACCGACCTTATCCTGGCAAGGGTGGAGGTGACGCTGTGTGCAAAGGAGTCATGGAACTGCGGTGTTTGTGGTAAAAAAGCATTCTCCTACCTCAATCACGAAATGGATCCAAATCGATGGGTAATTCTTGAATGCAGTTCTGCAGCCCTCAGATCATGTCAGCCAAAGGGCGAAGTGAAGGCCAACACTGGAAAGGCTGCAAAAGACGCCCCCTAGTGGTGCAAACGAGAGCAAGCCACCACCTCCTTGTTGAAGAAAACGCTTTCCCATGCTTTCGGGTGTTATGTGACCGTGCATAACACACCCTTACATTGTGCAAGCTACAGATGTAAAAGGCCACTTGTTAGACCAACCTATTTGATCCTGCTTCCTTACAAATTACGCTCGCGAATTATATCCACAGAAAGAAAACCTGCAGAACAGATATTCTAGTCAAGCTGTATTGCATTGGCACCAAGTGAGCATCAGCAGTATTTTCCCTATTACGCTGACCATAAAATGGCCGCCCTTTTGAGATCGAGGCCCAGTGTGTTTGGAGATCATACGTAACAGATGATGTTTGGTCCCATCTCTTGACCTAAACAGAGAAGTGTTGGCAAGTATTTCTAAGTTCGGCTCTCTCTTATGCATGACTATGATTCAATTCTTCTATTTTATAAATATTTTGCTATTGTGGATGCCACTAGCGCAGCGCATGGGAAGCACCTGTAGAGCTGCATGCCAAGGATATCGAACTTTTCTGATGATGTACAATTTTTTCTGGCCAATTCCACTTACATTTACCAGAGTTCTAACATGAGATGGTGACCTTTGCAAGACATTCTTTTCTTTTGGAGAACCACGGGCTTAATTGTTCTTGCCAACTAGGTATTTGGCAGAGTTTTACTGCTTTTGTCCGCCAACAGCAAACGTTGGGGAATTGTAATGGGTATGTGTAGTTTACATTACAACATAAAAACATTGAGTTCTTAAAAGCATGAAGCCATTTGAAAAAGAATGGCTGGTAAAACAAGCATTGTCAAAGCTGCTGGGTAGGTCCTTTGTATATGTTAAATAGTGTCTGTGTTGAAAGTTCAGAGTGAGTGAAGGATTGGGAGTGAGTGCACGAGGAATAGAATTAATTAGTGCGCACTCTAGTGAGTGATGGAGTGGATGAGATAGTGAGTAGATATATGTGTGAATAAGTTGGTAGATGGATAAGCGAATGAATAGATGGGTATGTCAATTATTGAACGCATAGGTGAAAGAGTGATTTAATGGGTGAATCTATAAGAGACTAGTTTGATGGATAGATGAATGAGTGAGTAGGTTGTTATATGGGTGAGTGCATTGGTGAGCGAGTAAGTTACTTATTCAGTAGGTGAGTCATTTGATAAATGGATCGACTAGTAAGTGTGTGTGTGTGGTTGAGTGAGTGAGGGAGTGTGTGGTGTAGTGATGGATGGATGAAAGGGTGGATGGATTTGTATTGTGGTTATATAGATGGATAGTTGTGTGTGGCGTTTTGAATTGAGAGTCTGCATGTGTGCATGGATGGAGAGGCAGAATGTGAGTGGTTGTGTTGGAGGGTGAGTGATTGGATAGATGGGCGATCAGATGAATGGAGAGTTTGCATTTTAGTTGCAGTGTGTATTAAATAGAGGATAGTGAATGGTCGGCGCGAGATTTTGTGTCTGGGAGGGAGTGGTGGATGGATGGATGGATGGATGGATGTGGATGGATGGACAGTTTACATGCACATTCTGTGGATGGGTTAGTGAATGGGAGCAGCATGGGCAGAAACAAAGCACGTTTTTTGCATATCAAGCAAAAAAGGGGGGGAAAAGGAGCAACAGTGAATGTTACTCTTTAGTCCACAAAACAGGTGGTGTGAAGTTAGAATTACCAAAAAAGTCTAACGTTGACACCAAAATAACTATGTGAGGAAACAGTCAGCAATGTAGTGAAAGACACTAAGCAGAAAGAAGTAGACACGGGTAAGTGAAGCAGACATTCGATTGGCTAAACCAAAAAGGGGCGCTGAGGGAGAATGATTCCCAAGGTCCCCCATTGGTCAGAAGAAGTCATTCTCCATTCTGACTTAAAGCCGAGCAGGCAATGCACCTGCGGCAGCAAACGCCTTCCTCAGACGCCGAACAGATGGAGAGCACACTTCTCAGATAGAGAACAGGTACAGTGCAACCCCAACTCATGCACAAGGGGGTTCAACGCACATCAGTGACAGCCTCAATGAAAGCCTCATGGTCACACTCCTCACGCAACAGGGACAGCCCTCACAGCAGCAGTTTCATTGGCTTTTGGATCTCTGAACTTGAAAGCCAGTAGCCAGAAGACTGGATTCTACCAACCTCTATTGTCCTAAAATATTACACTGTTAGATGCATGTTTTGCCCTTTCCAACAATACAGCAAATTCAAGATTAAATCACAGCCGCTTGTGTATGCTGAAGGCTCAATGTCTTTGCAGTGTCTTTCAATCCGTATTCGTTGTCTGTCTGCGATTTTTCGCAGAGTGCTTTGCTTCGCGCGCTTGGGTTCAATAACGTGCAAGCGCCATGAACTTTATGGTAGACGACTGTCTCCCCAAAGCGCAGTCTTCAGAAGCAAGCGCATGACCTTCTATTTTAATCATTTGTTATTTTTATTGCATGGGCTCCACACCAGGGAAATGAGAGAGCTTTCCAGTATTGATTACCAAGGAGAACAAAATTAACAGCAAATGTCAACATATAACAATGGGACACCGTATCATAGGCCGGCACTGGTATTCGTTCTCGAGGGGCTGGACTGTCTGGTAACATGCATAGGTCTTGTTATAGGAGGGGGCGTTATTTATATTTATATACAGTATCTATGTTTGAGATTTGGAACCCCGCTCTACTGCAAACCTAACCAAGGATCGTTTTACCTGAGCTAAACCAAATCAAATCTTTGTATCCTGTGGTGGTGTATCCTGTGGTGCCTACAGTTTCTTCACAATAAAAATAGAAATGGGACGTTTCCACACAATGTATCGGTTTGTCGATAGCAGGTGGGAACACGCTTAGAGAATACATAATATTACAAGTGAAAAAGCTTCAATTCGACATTGTCTCAGTTACACTAAGAGCCTTTCTCAACAATTCTGTCGAACTGAGTTGTCATTTCAGTCAGACCATCAATGTGGCAGCATTGAAAAAATACTAAACACAATTGCGTGGCAACCACACTGGAATCCATTTTGAAATAGCGATTACAGTTCACAGCTAAAACACTTAACACAGGGTGCCGCCTTCTTGTTAGCATCTGGCACTTCAATGGCACACCTTTTCGGTGTGTCTTTAGTAATCTCTTAACATACACTAAATGCTAAACCGAGATAGAGCAGTACGCTCTTTATTAAGCTTATTTTCACATATATATAATATATATTTTTAATCTGCTCGTTTTCGCTCATTCCTGGTAGATTGTTTACAAGATGGTCATATTTTCATCGACTTGACAAGAGCCGCTGGGCCCCATCTGATGGATAGAAAATTAAATAAGCTCACTAAACAGGATCCACGCAGATACTTATATTTGTAGGAAAGAAAGAGGCTTTCGATTTGTACCGCTGACTATTTTTCAATTTTTTCTCATGACTCCATCAAGAGGGATTCCCTGGTTTTACCCGGGAAACGACTCCGGGCATTTCAGGTCATTTCTCGTTTTGAATTCTGTAAGACCAAAGAGCACTCCTTGCACTTCACACAGCACTCTGTGACATTTGTGCATCAGGGGCTCTCTAGTTTGTAATGCAGCCGATGAATGTGCTAGCGTTCTTCTTCTGGGTCATTTCTCTGTGCTCTGATATAAATATCTTCCTTTTAAATATCATCATTTTGCCTCTTTCTTTCTTCTTCTTTTGTCTGTGTTTCTTTTCTACCAATCATCCAGTCATTTTATAATTTCTTATTCTGGTCTTTATTAACTTTTTTCATATCGATCCAAGGATTGCGTTCCCAACTAAGTACTAGGTACCATTATTATGAGTTCAGATCATATGCATTGCCATTCTTCATAGCAAATCTATGGATGGTACCTTATAATGGGCCCTCTCGTCCACTTATGGCAGCCCCAGAAACATGCTGCTGCCTCATTGAGTGTCATCTCTTAGGTGACTCTACCTATGTAGAAACAGAGAGAAAGGTGTCAACATCTGGATTACCCTGCTCACTTCAAGATGTCCACTACTGTAAATGAACACAAGCTAAACTACCATGTTCTGTCTGTGGGCTTCAACCTGCTCAGGAGGTCCTCAATCACCTTTCTGTTCTCTGTGCCATAACAGAGGAGCACATCTAGTAGTGCGCCGTCGGGTCTCATCTGAAATGCCAGCCAACCTCCTCTGAGCAAAAGATGAACAACGCTGACCCCAGACACATGTATCTGCTGCTGTCATCCATGGGGAGCAGCTATTGCACCTTTTGTTTTGCTCTCAGTGTCGAACTTCTCACATTCATAATCAAATATAGTGAGTCGTGTTGAGGCCTAACAGGTCACACTCTTCCTTGTGTGAATAACATATTTTCTAACAGAAAAAACTCTATGAGAGAACTGTAAGCCCTATTAATAAAAGAGACAATAGTAAAAGGAGACAAAAATAAAGAAATAACCAACTAAAACCGATAAACAGCTCACACAATAAGAAATTGCATCAGAGTGCCAGGGGCTGACAGGATCAGGAATGGATGGGAGAGGAGGCGGGGAAAGGGTGGGGAGAAAATGTATGTGTAATGGGAAGAAGAAATTCAACTATCACCACACATACTGACACGGTTTTATTTATTAGTGAAGTAAAGAACATATATTAGGTGCATGCATGATTGATGTAAGCAACATATCGACAACATTTATATTTGGGATTCTCTAGCTAGCGGGAAAATACCAAATAAGGAGATTGGGAAATGCTGGGTGTTGGACCTCAGAGAGTTCCCTGTAGCTAAATGCACCATTCAGAAAATGGCTGCCTGGCTCCCAGAAGGATGGAATGGTCACAGGACCCGATGACATAGAGCTGACCTATTTAAATTTTCCCAGAATGGTGGATTTCTGTCTTGTGCAGGGTTCTAATGCCATCCTAGGTAGGAGTACAACTCCATTGTCATAAGGACAAGAAACAAGTTTCCTGATTTACAAGAAAGAGTGCAGGTGATATATTGCTTTTAATGGCCCATATCCCTCCTTGATTGCCACCTGACAGTCCATATCAAGTTTTTAATGGGAAGATTGTAAGACTGGGTTGCGAGTGGAAGGATCCGTCTCTGGGCACAGGCGGGCTTCAGGAAGGGGTTGGGAATGGTTTGGCACTGCTATCTCCCCTTGGACATCACCATAGCCAAGTATCTGGGGGCAAAGTACGAGGCACTCTATCTTGCATTGTCAACATCATGCAGGTGTGGCCCACCTTAGCCGATTTGGGAGTGAATGGATATGCCATCACTGCAGTTGGGTGAAGGTATGTCATCTTTCAGTTTAACATTTAAAATAATTATGTTCCCTAAATAGCATGTTCTCTTTCTCCCTGAAATAAATGTGATTTGGAATAGGTCAGTAAGTTTAGGCATTACATTAGCATACCATGCAGGCATAATCTCTAAATGGAGCCTGTGATTGGAAGTCTACTTTCATCCAAAGTTATTTACATTTACGTTTTCCCTACACCACCTATTTATGAAAAGTATATATATATATATATATATATATATATATATATCTTCCCCTTATGTGCTAATCTATGAATTCCATAAATCCCTGCAGAATTGTACAAACTCTTCTAGAGAATCAATGATCTTAAACATATTCCCCCACTACCAGAACCACAATCCTTTCTAATTATTTCCTTTTCATAAGTGAGAATTCCAGCATCTTTACTGGTTCCGGTATTGCATTCATTCAGGCAAAACAACCAAACTGCTTCTCACCCTCCTTTCTTAAAATCAAATTTTTATGTGATTGAGTGAATATGATTAATTGAAGCGATTTTGCATTTCAATATTTATTTTCGTTTTTAGGAGATTCTTTGTTACAAATGCTTCCTATATGCTCATACTAATGCTTAAATGCATCCTCAATGGACCTGTACATACATTGACTCAGACATATTCTTGCTATGAAACATTGCCGATTAGTGTGAGCCTCCAGTTTGATAAACTCTGCATATATTTTGGATCTAGATGCATCACTGATAAAACTACCAATTTTCTCAGTGTTTCGGAGATCGCAAACATTTTTGCCAGCTACTAGTTGGAGTTATACACGAGAACAGACAGTACATAGCTCTCCTGGAAAGGTTCATGGCATATAGAAAGATTCCAAAGATAGCTGAAGACCGACAGATGATGCTAACTGCACTGATCATCCACAAAGCAATTCATTTGCCTATCAAAACAATGCAAGAAGGCAAGCCCCCGGTCCCTGGTGGCTTTCCATCAGAATATTATGCAAGCTTCATTCACGGCTGAACTGCCACCACCACTAGGCTCCACAACTACTATGCTGAACATTGAAAGAATCTCTTTCCCTCCTATCTTGATTGTGTTATACCAAGGCAATATTCATTGCTATGCTCCAAGTTAATTTTATTAAAAACATTTGAAGTAAAAACAAATTGAAATGAATGCGTTGGATCTTGAAAAACCTGAAAGCTGCAGACCAATCACACTTATAAACGTGATCACTAAAATTCGGCCAGATTTTGTGCTCTTCCCGATGGGTAACATACTCCTAGGTTTTTCTGCCAAACCGATAGAAAGCAAATTGACACTCAGCAACTGGGTACGTCTGACCTGAACCCATTGATGGCAAGTGTGCAGGTTGATTTTGTGTTGTCATTGTGCTTGTGGTTTAGCATTTAGGCTGGTGGAGGTCCAAGGGGTATTGCAGGGTTTTAACAGGCCCATAATACTTCAGTTGAATTCCCACTAGCCTAAGGTCAGGTGCACAGGACTTCTCTGAGTGGGGGAAATGGATATTAAGAGATGTAAGGGCGGGGGAGGTTTTTCTCTAGAGCACTGGGAATCTTGGAGATTGGTGATGGCATGGAATACGAGGCAGTATTCTTTTCTATAGATAGATATGTGTTACAGCCATCAAGTTTGTATATATATATAACCACTTGTACTGCAATAACCCGATGGTACAGAATAGAGGCCTGCGTTGAATGTATCTTTAACATATCTGGCAATTGTGTATGTAATTTACATGTGACAGTGAGCATGTGTTCTGCAAGTAATGCATAGCAGAGCCCTCATCTGTAGACAGTTGTCCTGGGGGTTGATAGACTATTGTACCTATTCAACCATGCAGATGAGTCCCACGAAAAATTTGGAACCTGCTTTCACATAGTCTTTGACATAGCAGTCTTCTCTGAGCCTGAACACAATGCTCCGCATGATTTGTATAATGTTTTAAACTACTCATCGCTGCTAGTAACTGAATAGTAACCTAGTTCTAATTACTATTTACAGGCAATGTAATGCTCTTTTTATTTTCATGTTTGCACAGACTACAGTCTTCCGAAGGGCCTTCCACCCCACAGCATTTCAAAGCCATAAGAATGGGAGTAGGTGGTATACAAATTTCAAATAACATAATATAATATATCTGTTAACACTCAATAAAACATTTCAAAACGTCAAAAAGAAACTTTGTATGCAGCTCATCTCTCCCTTACAGTAAGATAGATTCCTAATGTCTACCCAAGCAGGTGTGGGTATTTGTGGAGACAGATGAAGGACCACTACCCCCAGATTATAACGCTAGAACGTTATGTTCTCTTCTTGGGAGTATAGCTCAGGGGAAACGTGCTCGCCTTGGAAGCAAGATGACACGGAGCAACACAGGTTCCATCCCTGAGTCCGCACTTAGAAACCTGGGTATTAGGTGTGTTATAAATGACATATCATATTCTTCACTAGACGGTGCAGGCCGTGTCCGAAATGCATTCTTTTGTTTCTATTGCTTTTGATATATTTGTGCTGAGGGATGTCAGGAGATAGGTGGAAAATAAATGTTTTGATCAGCTTCATTATTATGTACTAGAAATAAACCAGGAAGGATGAGTAGTTGGTATATGAGAACCAATTAACTGAAGACCAAAATGAAACTTCACCCAACAAACCAAGCAATGGCGAAACCTCTCCTGGGGGGACCTCGCCTTGCTCAATATTCTGCTCCTTGAATCTGAGTCTTAATGTGGGCATCTTAACATTTCAGTCTGTACAACACATTCTTGGTCAGATCAGTTTTGACCTCCTCTATACTTCTTGTCTCATTTAAAGGTTAGTAGTCTGCAAGCTTCCACCCTTTCTCCATGGGCTGGCTTCAAATGAAAATGTTACTTTCGACATCCACAAATCTTCGACAACTTAGAGGTTAAATAGAGCAATTTAAAATGTTTGATTTCCCAGCATAATATTGTTCTTATTCCATAGTCTCTATAGTTATCTTACTTGAATCACTTGACGTCTCCTGTCAAAGGTTCCTTGTAAATGGAAATGTCTTAGCAGGCTTTTTCTCTATTGGTCAATGGAGGTCCACAGCTTCTTGCAGGTGGGGGCTCGCTGGGAGGTGCTAGGGAGAATAGGGTGCTCATAATGCACTGCGGGAGATTCTAGGGTCATTCGCGGTCTCATGATCTATCTCCTGAACGCTCTTTTCCCTTTCTCCTCCGATGATGTAACTCCTTCTCTCAATTCTAGTACTCACTATCACCTCCTCTCTCTCACCTCCTTCCCTCCAACTTTGCTTAACTCTCTGTGCTAATATATTACTTATTTTCCTCTCCCCTCTCTTGTATGTACCTTCTAAATTCCCCCTTCCAATGTGGGTTCTGTCCTGAAAGTACATCACTGCTCCCTCCAATCTTCTTCTTTTCCACCACCTTCTTCCAAGTTGGTTTCACTGCTCCTCTTCTACCCTCTAATCTTTCTAAATTCCATCTCTTACTTCCACCTTTCCACTAGTACGCACCTTCCTTTTTTTAACTTTTCTCCTTCTCCAACTCCAACATCTCTTGCACTTCCCCACCTCCTCCTGTACTTCCAATCTGTGCTCCTGTTTCTAACTCTTTCCCACCTCCAACCTCTTTTGTACTGCCCTCCTCTTTTGCACCCTCAACGATCCCTCCTTTATTCAACCTCTTTGCGATCCTTCTCGCAGCTCTGCTACTTCAAACTCCTGCACTAGTCAAAGGTGCATCCCACATTATCGTGGGCTCTAACTCCACCCCTGGGTCCTTGCTACTACCAACAGTTTGCATGTGTGTAGTATCATTACTGGGAGCATCGAATTGGCTAAATCCCTAATTCTGAGTGTAATCAGCTGGAAATTCGTTTGGGCTTCATTAGGCGGCGGCCAAGCCTAAAAAGAGCAGGTTTGCAATCTTGCTTCTCTCATTGGCAGTAATGCATTGCTGTGGGCACACCCTGAAGTTCATGAGCGGGATGAGCGCTCCTCACGCACAGACCAGCTCACTGCTGGCTGCCTGTTATTTCCTTGCCTGACATTTCCTATGCTCTGTGGACCCCCAAGTGAATAACTGTACATGAGGGCATTCAGACATAACATAATGATTTAGGATCCACGTGGTCTGGTCTTTGACTCTGTGGCATGACAGTAAGCCTATGCCTCTTGTCCAGAGTCCGAGGGACCTTCCCGCTTAAGCCCCTGTGCCCCACACCAAATAGCCAGAGGTGATGTCTGGCCCTTTGAGTCACCCCCACACAGACTCACAAGTTCAGGCAGGCGACATTGTCACAGGTAGTTGCTCTTTGCCACGATCCAACTGTCGCCTTCAATTTATTCATCAATCAATAATTATTTTATTTTGGCTTCAGTGCAGTGTCCTACGATCTAATCAAATAATGATAACACATTATTATAGTAGCAGCTGTTCTGAAGCCGGATACCAAAACAAATGACGAATTATAAACCCGCCATTTAGGAAAAGTAACAGCTGAAAACGCAGCTAATGGCAACTGGAATGTCGCACAGACAAACAAAATACAAATGAACCTTCTTGTTTGCGACCAGGCCCTTCTAAGATGTGAAGGTACAGTGAAGATGCTATGTTCAATATTTGGTGATTTGCACTCACTAGCGCCATTCTCCACAGTATTATCATAGATTTTTGTTCCAGTGGGATTAACCATATATGCCCTATCATGGGTTCTAGGCAAATGAATGTCATCCTCAATCAATTGTTAGCACCTTGGGCAACTAGCAGAGTTACAGGCATAATCCATAAATGCTAAAATACCCAGCCTGGCCAAGAAAAAATATGATTCAGCATAAAAAGAATCACTCTTCATTAAATACATTTCATAGCCAACAGACTCTTTATATTTTAAATAAGTTGATACCATAGGTTTGCTGCTAGCTGGAGTCAACGGGTAATTTATGATCCTATTGTTATAGATTGCACATGATTGATTGTGGATTTATCTATTTAATTTATGAATCGCGTTCCCTTTTCTTGGTCTACTCCACCTTTCATGTTACCCTCTAGGATGGCAGCAGGCCCCATGGAAGAGTTTACTTTTCTGAGCTGACCATTGGGGTGAGCATGCTGACCTTGCACTGGCAGCCTGTAAACTTGCAGGGCCGTACACCTCATGAAGGGCGGTGGAGGAGGCGGTGGCGGGTGGGTGCGGGGGGGCGTGACATATTTTGGAAGCCCCGAGAATGGCAATGCACATAGGGACTGAAAAGGGACTTGAGAGGGGGGTAATGTGTGGGGCAAGTGTGCTGATGAGGGCGAGGAATAGTCATGCGGGGAGAAGGTGCAGATGCTGTTTACATGGACCTGTGTCACCATTATGAGAATAGAATCTCAATGTATCTGTTGCTATGGATATGGAAGGCTTTTCCTGCCCTTATCAGTTTTAGTCTGTTGAATATAGTGAGGTGTGAAATCTGTTGCATACTCCCTATGGTCGACCTGTCTATTATTGACCATTAGTGTCCTTAGAGCTGGCCATATTGCTCAACTGCCTCTACTAAGGCGGGCCTGTCCCAATGCATAATTACATGGGCACTGTAGACACACCCTGCCCTGTTACACCTTGTGCCACTTTCTCCTTGTCAGTATGTGTTTCGCACAAGAACATTTGTCTCCTTCGTTGTAGAGGTTACACTCATCTGGTGGCTTGCTTGGGCCCTTACTGCGCTTCATTTATGGGAGGTGCAAGTAAGATCACTGCAGTCTGGGGTGTTGAAGGAGGTCCACGTGGCTGTATGTGACACCCCATGTGCTCATCATTGTATATGTGCTTAGTTGTTTTATATTTGCAGTCAGTAGCTACAGGGGCCTCTTTCTGACATGCCCCTGAACCCTTCCTGGCTAACCATCATTTTAAAGACTTTACTGCAGCACTATCATTCCCTAAGAAAGCCTTTGCCTTGTTTCTTTGGACAATAAGCAATCTGGATGCACGCTGCACGAGTGCACATGACGATGCTTCCTGGTTTGCCAACTGTGGCGCTGGAGGGTGTGCAGACTGCAAGCCAGACGGACTCGTGTTTGCAGTCTCTGCTTCATATGAAGCCCAGGAATCCCCAATGCCTGAGTCACGGGTGTTGGGTGGCGGGCAGGAGGGTGTGTCACATTGCTGACCTAGACCACATATCCCTGAATGTTCTCATGCACAGACACGTGTTGGTCACTGTGCCCTAAATCCTGAACCACTGGTAATCATGTGTGTCACCTTGGCCCTAGGTTGCATTTGGCTGTTGAAGCCCCCTTCATGGAGCATGATCTTCATTCTGCACTTGGAAATTGGGTTTATGTGGGCGGCAAACCAGGCATCCTGGATTGTAGGCACAGCTTCCCTCACATTCTTGTCTTGAATTGGGAATCTCAAGAAATGGGTAGGAGGTAGTGAGTGTGGCAGGAGGTAGGGGGTAGGGATGAGGCACCATTGATAGGTCAGATGATTGTTGTTGAATGTAGATATTTGAGCATGATCATTGCTGGGTTATGTTCAGCCCGGCTTATTTCCCTTCCATCCTTTTGTTGTCTTTCTCCTCTTTTCCCCTGGTGTGTCTTCCCGTTTGTCCTTTCCTTGTCATGGCCCTTGTTGGAGGGGAGGATCCTAGCTTTCCATGTCTGCGTTTTTGTTCATTGAACCTTGGCATCCCCTTATCTGTGGAATGTATTTGTGTCTGTGTGGTTGTGTTCGGCGAGGGTGGGACAGAAGGGTTCTCTCTCTCTCCTTGCCTTCCCCTTTTCAATGGTGAAACTTCATGAACGGGCAGTAATGAAATGAAGGTCCTGGCCTAGAATGTGAGGGGTATGAACGGGTCAGTAATGAGCCGTTCTGACCCACAAAACTCTGCGCTGATTTTCCTCTCAACCAAGAGGCCCATCTGCTAAAAGCTGGTTCTGGTTATCTGTTGAATTAGACTATATGGTTGAGTTTTCAAGCTGTTTTAATTTAAAATTCAGGGCTGGTGAGGGTAGATTTTTCCTTGCCTATTTGTTTATGTGTAGTGCCAGATATGTTTTGGGTAGCATTTATGCACCAAACAGTATTCCTGGGAGATGTTTCTCTACGCTGCGAAAAGTGCAGGAAAATATAAGGGGGTTCGAACTGGATTATTGGATGGGAATTTAGATATCGATGGGAGGTTGTACCGTGCTGGTTAGGCCTGCGTCTAACTTGGGTAGACTGACACCCCATGGATAGAGAGTATTCCTTGTACTCCATGGTACACTGTTCCTAATTGTGTGTTGACATGATCCTACTCTAATGAACGGAGTATCTTGTGTTGAGATGGGTGGGACTGTAATGTCACCCATTCCAAGGTCTGTTTGATGTTGTCTTTAAGAGGTGGATTTTCCCTGATAGGTTATGTTATGTTATTTTGCATTTATATAGCGCCTTATATACCATTGGTATGGTCTGAAGGCGCTGGTAGGTTGAACGCCCTTGGAAACCAAAGTTCAGATCAGTAGAGAGAGTAGAGAGGGTCAACGGTGCATGTGAGCACCGGGTATGTGTGCAGCCGGTGCGGTATTCGTGTAGTAGCTGCTTCTTAGCGGTAGGTGTGGTGGTTGAGAGATCAGGAGTATGTGATCGTTCTGGCAGGATTTATCCAGACCGAGTGTGGCTGCGTTAGGCCTGAGGAGAACGTCTGGCTGGGGGGTGCGTGACCAGCAGTGTTTACTTAGAATGATGTGTAGTATGCGGCTGACGATTGGGATGATAACAGTTATACCGAATGGTGTCATAGTATCTCTGTGTTCTAGTTGAGTGGTGGTGTAAAGAAGAGAGTATGCGTGGTGGTGAGATATGATGCGCATTCGTTCAACTTTCACAGAGAGGCTATTGGGCACACTTCTAAATTCAGTTTTCACAGAGAGGCTATTGGGCACACTTCTAGATTCAACTTTCGCAGAGATGATCTTGGGTACACTTCTGAATTGAGTTTTCATAGAGAGGCTATTGGGCACACTTCTAGATTGAACTTTCACAGAGATGCTCTTGGGTACACTTCTAAATTCATCCTCTAGATGTACTTCTTAATTCAACTTTCAATGAGCGGCTATTGGGTAGACTTCAAGTTCAGCTTTCAGAGAGAGGCTATTAGACACACTTCTAAATACAGGTTTCCATGAGCGGCTATGGGCACACTTCAGGATCCAACATTCACATGGGGGCTGTTAGGCATGTTTCTAAATACAACATCTGAATGTACTTCTAAATTCAGCTTTTCACAACGTGGCTATTGGGCACACTTCTGGATGCAACTTTCACTGAGAGGCTATTGGGGACACTTCTAAATTCACAGAGAGGCTATTGGGTACACTTCTAAATGCAACTTTCACATATAGGCTATTGGGTACACTTCTAAATGCAACTTTCACAGAGAGGCTATTGGGTACACTTCTAAATGCAACTTTCACAGAGAGGCTATTGGGCACACTTCTAAATTCAGCGAGAGGCTATTGGGGACACTTCTAAATGCAACATTCACAGAGAGGCTATTGGGCACACTTCTAAATTCAGCGAGAGGCTATTGGGGACACTTCTAAATGCAACTTTCACAGAGAGGCTATTGGGCACACTTCTAAATTCAGAGAGAGGCTACTGGGAACACTTCTAAATGCAACATTCACAGAGAGGCTATTGGGCACACTTCTAAATGCAACTTTCACAGAGAGGCTATTGGGCACACTTCTAAATGCAACTTTCACAGAGAGGCTATTGGGCACACTTCTAAATGCAACTTTCACAGAGAGGCTATTGGGCACACTTCTAAATGCAACTTTCACAGATAGGCTATTGGGCACACTTTTAAATTCAGCGAGAGGCTATTGGGGACACTTCTAAATGCAACATTCACAGAGAGGCTATTGGGCACATTTCTAAATGCAACTTTCATATGTATAAAACAAAGTTTTCAAATGCAAATATTTTACAGATATAATGAGTTTACAGTGGTGATGAGTGGTTGGGTAGTATGGCGTGAAGTAATTGCTTCTGGCCCCACCTTTACCACACTTACTTATTGTTGGTTTCTTGCTTCTCCTGTGGATACCTGCAGATACGAAGTGGAGCCGTCACTGTAGGAGCCGTCCTTTGCCTTGCGTCCTTAGCCACACGGGCTGCCAGGCAGAGGGCTGCCTTGGGAGGACCAGCAAAGAAACGGGAAGCTTCTCGTCTGCACCAATCAGGGCCAGGAGGAAGCGGTCTGGCCAATCAGGGGAGGAGGGAGGCGGAGGAGAGACAAACACGGAAGGGAGATGGTCGGGGGAGGGAGGGAGGGAGGGCGGGCTGAACGAGGTGGAAGCGGGCTGGGGATACAACCAGAGGTGTCTGCAGGCACCAGGAATTAGGCCCAAGAGGGTCTTAGAAGGGCCCAAACACTCACCGTAGTGCAGGAACAAAGTGGGCAGCAAGATTGCAGCGCGGGCCGGTAGGCTTAGCTGCTCCGTGTGCTAGAGCCAATTAGGGCCAGGAGTAAGCAGTCCGGCCAATCAGGGGAGGAGGGAGGCAGGAGGAGAGACAAACACGGAAGGGAGATGGTCGGGGGAGGGAGTGAGGGTGGGCTGAACGGGGTGGAAGCGGGCTGGGGATACAACCAAAGGGGTCTGCGGGCACCAGGAATTAGGCCCAAGAGGGTCTTAGCAGGGCCCAAACACTCACCGTAGTGCAGGAACAAAGGTAGTGAAGATTATGAGTTTTGGGATCAAATTAATGTGAGGAATCACTTGTTTATCATGGAAAATTAGGGGTCAGCAAATAGCTTGAAAGCTGCCCATAGGGTGGAAGATTATTAGCTATTAGCTATTCTTAGCAAAGTTAGACGCCAGAGACAGGTAACGCTGACAGGTTGAGGCTAGCTTGGCAGAAAGGAATTTAACAATTTGTATAATGTTAAGATAGAGAAGGCAGTCTTTCAGGGCAAACAAAACTACTTGGATGAGGGTTGGAAGTGAGGGAAAGTTGCACATATATCAATACATTCACTCAAAACAGTGTTTGGTTTAACACTAATGATCTGAATGATTCCTGCCTTCGATACTTTTAGGAGTGCCTTCATGAAAGGACTGACTACCCAGCATGTGGAAGGGTAGAGAGCTTCTTTGATGGGCCATCAATCCCATCACTTATGAAGGCAAATATAGCAGCATAAAATGAGATGATTATTGTAAAAGAGATGCAGAAGGCAATCAAGGCTATGCATGCTAGCAAATATGTAGGGCCAGATGGCTTCCTTAAGGAGCATGCTGCATGTTGCCCCAGATCTTGAAGGACGTGTTGAATCAATGCATGGGGATGTGCTCTCTTCCTGGTTCAGTGACAAAGGGGGTCATTATTTTGATTCTCAAACCCAAAGGGAAACTATATTATTTGGAACTTACAGACAATCTTGTTGTTGGATGTGGATGTCAAGATCCTCATGAAAGTAAGAGTGAGAAGGATTATTCAATCTTAATAGATATTTTGCAATATGGGCTGATGTGTGGTAGGCGTGTCCATAGCAATAGGTCCCTAATCTACCTGATCATAGTTGTCAAGGATCCTTACACTCCTGCAGTGGTGATTTGTTAAAATGCTAAGAAGTCTTTTGATCCTGTTGGATGGACATACTTTCACTTTAAATGGGGAAAGTTCAGGTTTATTGAAATTTTCATTAATAACTTGAACACATTCTGTTTTAGCACCCAGTGTGGATGGTTAATGTATAGAGATCTTTCGAGTAGGTCCAGTCTAGGGAAAGGTACACGGCAGACTGTCAAATGTCATTCCTTTTACTTAATCATACAATAGAGCTAAGGCAGCATTACTCGGGCCAGATGACTTCATTATGTGCCTTGCATTGTGCAATGCAGTGCATAAGATTTTGTTGTACGGTGACCATATACCGGTTCTTCTTGAAAATCAAGCGGGGGCTAGGGAGCCTCTCATGTTGTTTGAGGAGTTCTGACAAATCTCTAGATATAACATCTATTGGGGGAGATCTGGGGCCTTTCCTCTCATATTATCATGCTTTTGGCACCTCCTGGTAGATTAGGACTTTAAATGGTCTGGCAATGCCTTGAAATACATAGGAATTATAATTGTCAGTGACATCAAGTCCATCCTCTTGGTCAGTATTGGGGCAGCATTGTCCAAGATTAGATTAGACTTTGTGTGGCAGGGGGAAGCTTAATCTGACCCTTTGGGGCAGGGGCAGTGCTATGAAGATGTGTATCCTGCCCAAAATTCTTTGTGTCAGGCCCTTCCACTGCTGAGGAAAATCAAAAAGTTGAGATTGGAGAAGGGGAGTATTGCTGAAAAAGACATGTGTGCATGGGGGAATTAGAACAGACTCACACAAAGAGCTTTGAGTTTGGAGAAGGGAAAATCAGACAGGGATTGTCCTAGAGAGAGAAAGTGAAGTATGGTGTGGATTGGAGAGGAATGCGGAATGCTGACGCTTGCATTAGACTGCATTAGAATCACAGGCTTGCACGAGAAGCCTGTAAGACTTATAGTTATTGAACTACACGGTAGATTTGCACCAGAAACATAAAAGGTGCAAATTCGAGATTTGCATAGTTTTAGTAGTGTTTGCATCATGCATTGTTATGTATGAATAAATGTATTCTATTGTTATTATTTGAATCGATTCATGTGTTTTCTTTGTGTCTTTTGTTATTGTGTCCATAGGATTAAGATAGGACTATGTTGTTAGGCGTAATCTAGAAGTAACACAGTGCACAAAGGCCCTGAGATACAAAAGCAAGGGGCGGGGCGCTGGCATAGTGAGGCACACCCCCAAGAGGAGATTGTCTAAGATTGTCTAAGACTGATATAGACATGGTAGGATTGTTTTAGGAATAACAAGGGACTGTTTTGTGGCACGGGTGCAAGAATTCTATCCTAGAGAGCTATTGCACAGGTAAGTGGAAAATCTGGGTTTTGGATCAGTACCGTGATGAGGGAGAAGTGCAGAAGAATGAGGCTTACCTATGGGAACCACATTGAACAGTCTAGGGGTTACCGACTTCCCATTGGTCCAGCAGTAATAAACATAGAGGAGGGAAACCAGGAAGTGTTGTCAAGCCCTTCCTCGAAGAGCCAGGAGGAGGGAAGTTCTGATCCAGTGAGAAAGGGCTGTGGGCCACTTCGCCCACTAGACAAACTGGCAACCTTTGCCAGCTTATTAGGCAAGGAGACATGGAGAGAAGCCAGCAGAGAAGATGGGAACAGGCGAGTCTTAGGAGCAGGCGAGTCCACGGACAGCGTGCCAGCACTGAGGGCCATCCTCCAATGAGAAAACCCCAGAGATGCCGACCCGGCGCACAGGGGACTGCAGAAAGAGACGCTGTGTACAGAAGTGAATGGGAGCATGAAGGTAGTCCATGGAGAAGCAGCTGCTTTCCACACTGCCAGAGCACGCCTCCAGGCACCCCAAAGTCCAGCAAACTGCCTGAAAGCAAAGCCCCATACCGAGAAGGGAGAAAAAACTGGTGGAGCGACCACCACTAACAAAAGGTGCTCGAGTTCCGTGCAGATTCAGGGAACAACTACCGAACATGAGATAAATGTTTCTGGGACCCACACCTATGTGAGAGCAAGCGAATTATAGGGTCTGGGACCCTGCAAGAAGCAGAGACAATACAGAAGGAAACATTTGTTTGGCAGGGAAGTAAACCAGGCAATTGCAGGAGCACATTGTGAGTCTGGGATCCACCCCCATATGGGAGCCAAAGAATGAGAGTTTCTGGGACCCTGAGAGAAACAGAGACAGTCCACAAGAAAGCATATGCTTGATAGGAGGGTAGACCAAGCAATTGCGACCATATATTGCAAGTCTGGGACCTGCGCCCACATTAGAATTTGGGGATAAGAGGGTCTGGGACCCTGAGAGCAAAAGTGACAGGTCAGATGACAACCTATGCTTGGCAGGAGTAGATTAAGCTGGTTTAATAAAGAACTGCAAGTCTGGGACTGGCACCCCTATGAAAACATAAAAGTACAGTGAAGTTCATCCAAGAGGATACAGGGTCTGGGAACCAAGGAGATAAAGGAAGGACACGTAGAACCAAAAGGAATCCAGCGGAAACGAGCTAACCACTAATACTTGGAGTTATAGATTGTGGAACATTTCTTTTGCCGTTTAGGATCACCCAAGACATTAACTATCATTACCACTTTACTCTGGAAGGGTCAGAAGTAGGTCTTTGGGAGACAACAGTGACAGGCTCTTTATTTTTTTGATATCCTGACATTTTCACTAGTTTTCTTTGCGGCAGGCAAACCCCTCTTAGTTTTAGGGACAGAGAGGCAATTGTCCCAACCCTTGTCATTAAATAAAAGTCTATAACCAGAACTATGGCACCTTTGTGTCCGAGCCTTACTTCTGCACCCATACAGGTTGGATTGCCTGGTGGGTTACTGGTCACTGGGCTTTTGTGCTCAGAGACTCTGCACATTGGCTTACAAATAATGATGCAACCGTTCCATATAATTGTGAGGCTCAGGGCTGAACCCTACCCTTTGGATGCATTGCAGTCACTGAGCAAGCTACCCAGACAGCCTGTTCCCTATTAGATGTAGTATGCAAAATGAAAGTGTGGAGATCCTGCTTTGTGCGTACAAACTCAAATATTTCTAATATGTTTCTTCAAATCGGTCAGGTTATTCTTTACTGGCACAGCTGATGCATGGCATGAGTCCTTAGAATTAGGGACATATGGGCCTATCACATGATGGTTGATTTTGCTGTCCTGAGATTTAAGTAGAAGCTGGTTAACCATGAGTAGGGTAGGTATCAGAAACCATGTGTGCTACTGGAAAATACTGTCTTGAGGACAACTAAAGAAATATTAGACTCGCCCTAACTGCATTTACTGTTTTCGTCAACAAGACCCTCAGCTTCCATCATAGTTTGACTCATAAGTGCAGCCCAGGCCGGGAATAGGGAGCGAAAAGGGAGGAACTTTCAAGAAATGAGTACGCCAGATCATTAATGCTCAGTGGGATATGATATGTGGGATAGCATGGGGTGGACGGTGGACTTGCAGTTGCACCACCTTAGGAACTATTGGACCCCCACCATGAAACTTAGTTCTGAGCTACTGGGGTCTGACCTCTGCCACACTGTGGGAGAGCTAGTGGTATATTGTCACAGATGTTCTGGAAATGTACAGAATTAGCTCTGATTCGTGATGATGTGTTGGAGAGCATTACATTTGTTTTGGGTTTTGATTTCGATGGAGTAACTAGGATATAATTTTACACCACCTGCGAGGGGGTGGATCACCGACCTGAACCTTAGATACTCTGGTTTTAGAGAGCCGTGTTCATTGCTAAAAACGCATGTCCAGAAGCTTGCTTACAGGCCGATGGAAGAGACGTGGCTATATTCTATGTCCCTACAAGTAAACATTTCAGAATATGCAGCAGAAGGTTGACTTACCCAGATATGGCAATACTGGGCATGCTGGTGAGGAACTTTGAGAATGAATATACTTACTGGGTCAACCTTTGCTTGCATGGGCCCTGTCTTGGTTGTTCCCTCTTCTTGCCCCTCCTTCTCCTTCTCTACTCATTCCTCAAGAGCTGTTCCTTTACAGGCATAACCAGAAAGAAGTGGGATGCTTTTTTCACTTGCTGGTTGACTGGATGACATACAACATGTAGGGGCCACAGTTTTGATGGCTGATGTCTTGTAATTTACTATCAGATAGCCCTTCCGAAAATACATTATGCTATCGCCAATGTCCAGTGGAGTAAAATGATTTGGGGGGAAGTCGAGAAATTATTGATTTCTCTGGGAAAACAAAAACATATTTGCATCCCTTAGACAGCTAAAGACCCTGATCTACAGAAGAGCTTTAGGTCTTCGAAACATACATACATATGATCGTAGTGTAATACCATAGCAAACAGCGTCATTCCTATAATCGAGCATACATAAAAGCCTGCAATTGGTAAGCAGGCAGAAACATAAAATCATTGCTGATCAGTGCTCAGCCAACACATCTACAAATAGTGCATTTAACGCTGCGTAAATATAAGAGATGGCTGGGCAGTGGCTTACTGAGTATAGATAAGTCTATTATTTGGGGGTAACCCCAACATCTTGATCAATGACAAGAACTTTATTGTGGCATCAATGGTCACAAAAAGTCGTATACACATGCTTACAGATCTTGAGAGCTCCTTTGGGTACAGTAAAGTCCTCCCGTGCGCTGAACAGGAAATACAGCCAGCAAGCAGCGCACATGAAATAAAGAACTACACACATCTTACCTTGCCAATAGAGACAAACATGTCTCGGCATGAGTGTGTGTAATCAGTTATAGATACACTCTCCACTAGAAAACATGAGCCCCCCTCTCAGCAGCTTTCATCTGCAAATGTATTGCCCAAAATAACATGTTTCACCTCAACAAATGTAAAAGGGAATGGGCTAGAAAACTGTGCATTGACTTGAGTGATGGGAAATGGTCCATACTACTTGTTGACACCCCAAGAATCAGTATTCATTTACAGGATCGCCGAAGGCAGCAAATAATCTCCTTCAGCATATATTGAATATCGAAGAATATGTTCAAAAAGTAATTGCTACCGCCTGGACTGTGCTCTAGAAGCCGTGGGGACAGAGGCTCCTACATTGATGTGCTGTACAAGTGCTCTAAAATCACTCAGCTTTAGACAGACATTCTGGAATATATCAACCTGGTGCTACCAAGAGATCCGGAAATGTGCAAGACACAGGGCTAACATCAGCGACATTCCTAGCGCCCTGTCTGAGCTACGGGAGACTCTATGGGTGAAGAACGCCATCCCAGTTGGAAAGCAGACTGCTGTGAGGAGCTATAAAATGCAAACTTTCCTCAGAAAGGAAGACTGTGGAGGTAATGGGCAAAGAAGCCAGGATGGAATGAGCTGCCTATGAACTGAGGAACATGGGCGAGATAGTCCCCAGGATCTGGACAAAACATCTGAACCTCTGTTATGTATGCCTAGCTAGTTAGGGGCTCATTTGATATTACAGTTGAATGCCATCTGAGCTGCTTTCTATGTAACTCCATAAGGTTATTTCCCCGTATTAGCATAAATCATGATATTATTGAGTTGTGGTGATCCTGTAATGATTACAAAAGCTATGGGCCTCAAAACGAGATTGGTGTTAGTCATGGCGCTATTTGCGCATGACTGCCACCAATAACGTGTCCGGCACCGGTCTCGTTCAATGGAGACGTACCGGTGTAGTCCGACCTTTGCGGGACCAGTAAGTCCCCATTGAAAAAGCCATTCCCCATTCCCATTTGAGCCCCCATAGGGCTCAATGGAAATGGGGGAGGCGCTAATAACGGTACCGCAAATTGTGGTAACGTTATTGCCTCTGATTTCCAGTAACGGGTCCCGTCCATAACGCCTGGTCAGACCAGGCATTAAAGGAGGGACCCGTTAAGGGAACTCGTAGCAGGGCAGTAAGGGATTACCGGCACCTGTCTCCTTACCGGTGCCCGGTATCCCTTACCGCCCCACTCGGAATGAGGCCCTATATGTGGATTTCATAGATAATGTGGGAGAAGTTGATGCAAAACATGTGCAAGATTGTTTTGCAATTAAAAAGACTGATCAAACTGCCGGTCTTCGTTTCATTAGAAAATAACCAGTCCTTGGATAGTAGTCATGGGGATGGTGCCCCACACCAGCCAGATGACCAAAGCCTAAAGGTGTGTTTAATCGCACATGCAAGTTTTCTAAAATAGCCAGTCCCATAGCACAGCGAGTAGAACGCTCCCTTTGACATTTGTGCAGAGCCTGCTGACACAAGCCTTTCATCCTTTCGAGGTTGATAAATGAATACCACACACCGTGGGTAATAATAACCAGCGCTCAGATACCTCAGGGTTCATAACGCTATTTAAATGCTAAATTCTTATTATTATTAGGCCAAAATGACCAAATCCAGATGACCTACCCAACCAAAAGTCAGAAAGAAGGTACCACCAAATGTTCAACCTTCTTTTGGACTTTTGGTTGGGTAGGTCATCTGGATTCGGTTTAGGGCTGCGGGGGTGTACCCCCAACCTCTGCTTACTATACTGTGAGGAGGGATTGCAGGGTTGCGGTGCTGTGCCCCGCAGCTGTCCCATGCTCCAAAAAAAACCATTACTATGCAGTATAGTGAGCAGGGGTTGCAGGGGACACCCCCGCAGCTGACCCTACAAAGAAAGGCTGCAGGGGTGTCCCACGCAAACCCCGATCACTATACTGCACAGTATAGTGAACAGCGGTTGCAGGGGACACCCCTGCAGCTTATCCGAAGAAAAAACAAAAAACAAAAAAGGAATGGACCCTGCAGCACCGGTTCCCGATCACGGAGTGAAAGGGAACAGGCGTTGCAGGGACCAGCGAGACGAAATTGAAGATAAGTAAGGGGGTACGGGGTGGTGGGGGTGTTGGCGGGGTGGGTAGGGGTGTTTGGATGGGTGGGTAGAGGTTTGGACACTAAGGGAATGTTTAGGGGAGAAACGACCGAATGTTATTTTGAACAAATAATCTTCGGTCGTTTCTCCCTGAAACATTTTATCTGCGGTAAAACAACCCCAAATCATTGTGCCTCAACTGTACCTTCGTTTTCCAATCAAATATCTGATCAATAAATACTGATCTTGTAAGCAATGAGAGATGTCATGATATTTTACAATAATGTGGGACCCGAGCAGGACTTGCATAAATATTGAGACTATTAAGGCATGTTGTAATAATTAGTAATTTTACCAGTACTCATCTTGCCATGTCATCTGCCCCTTTCTCTCACCCACAGGGCGTTGTTAGACTTTGCGATCGATACGGCCCCCTACGGATCTTTTCTTTGACCAGTGATGAGATCACTTCTGCTAATAATTACAAAATTCTGTTTTTTTTGTGAATGTAATGCCCTGCTTTTATTACCTTTGCTTATATATATGTCTGAGCAACAAGTAGGCCAGATTCAGTGCTAGACAAATCTTTATGAAGACTCTATTTTGTGCACTCTGTTCAGAATGCCTGGGCATATGCTAGTATGCAACTGTGTCTAGGCTAGAAGAGATGCAAGGTTGTGAAAATAGCTCAACAGTGTAATGCAACGTCTGGAAACATCTGTGTACACATTGGAGATAACAGTTTTGAAATCTATACTGTTGACTCAGCATCCTATCAGCCTGCCATACATCCAATTCAATTGCACTGAGTTGGGTTGATAGTAGCAACTATTGTCTGCACTCTGAAACCTGTACTATGTAGTCCTGCTAAAGAGCACAGTTAATGTGAATGTGGATAATCTAAACACAATGAATTGGGATCCAGGACCTGAGAAATCAGGTAAATCTTGTACCTGAACTATTCCCTCAGTTTTGCATTTAATTGATTATTGAAACAAACAACCCCAACCTCTTTATTGTCTCTGAGTCTCACACAGCTCAAGCATGGTTTCTCATTAGTAGTAGTTCGTCATTTATATAGCGCCTTTATCCCATTAGTATGACCTCAACGCACATGTACTGCACTGTCCCTCCCTCCATCCCATGCAATTGCGCAATCTGAATGACACCTGGCCTAGTAGGATAGTTGTCTGTCCTCCCTTTGTTTCCCCTCCCTTGCCTCGTCACGCCTTGAAACACTTGTGTATAGGCGCGTCATAAATGCCATATCCTATCATATCATATCATATCATGTGTGCGAACACCCTTGCAGACCAGAATCCAAGTATGTAGATTTTTGGACTGAGTAGAATACGGGTGCGCCTTAGGCTGAGATAGGGGTTAGGTGGGCTGGCCGTGCTCCACTAAGCAACCCAAGATGGTCAGGCATATGGATGGGTACTTGGGGAGGTCAGAAAACTTAAAGGGGGCAAGAGAGTTTCGCTATGGGACCAATTTGACTGAAATGTGTGATAGATCGAAGCTGCATTCTAGTGCTGAAGATTTGCTATGTGTTCAGCTAGGCTGAATTTTGTTGTAGGTCTTAGCTGCAGTCTGGTGGCCGTTGAGCTTGTGTATTAGAGTGGGGTATGGATGCGAGTGTGTGGGGGTTGGTTGCCAGCGGTGTTTGACTATGTACCTTGGTACCTCGCTCAGCACTTTGTTTTTGGTGTTGCTGAACGAATTTGAGTCGTCCCCGATGTTCTGAGAGTTGTACTTTACCTTGCAGTGGGAAATATTCTGGATGTAAAATGAAAATGTGACAGTGGCATATATTGCCCTGAAGAGAGAGGGAGAGAGTGAGGGAAAGAGAGGGGGTAGCGGGAAAAACCTCATGTTGCCCTAGGGAATAACCACATTTTGAGGTGTCTTTATGAAGTAGAGATAGTCTTCATTGGAGCGGATGTGTAATGAAAGGGAGTTCCAGATGGAGGGGGATTGGACAGTAAAGGCGGATCCTCCTATTGTGGTGGAGTTGTAAGAGGAGATCATGAGGAGGCCTGCAGAACCAGATCTACGTTTGCTGGTGGGTTGGTAGCGTGAGAGCTGAGCCAGGAGTAATTAAGGGCCAGTATTATGGATGGTAGTGTGTGTGATGCCTTAAAGGATGTTCGTCAACTGGTAGGAATCCAGTGTACTACGCTAAGGGATGGGGTGATGTGTTCTCTGGGTGAGAGGGGAAGGAGGAGTCTGGCTGCAAAAGTTTGGATTTGTTGGAGTTTCCTGATCTGAGACGCTGTGGCACCTAGATAGAAAGAGTTGGCACAGTATAAGCAGGAGAGGATGATGGCAAGGATTGCAAAGACTTGTGTGGGTAGGAGAGGTAAGAAAAGATTCACCTGAGGATGTGTAGGTGGAACTGGTAGGTTTTGGACACAGTGTTGATTTGGTGAGGGCGTGGTACGTCTGAGTCCAGTGTGCATGGAAAATTCTTTACAGAGGAGGATGCCGCTTGAGGGGCTCCTTGGGAGTGTGGCTAAGGAGTCGGTTGCCAAAGGAGAGATGTTTGACTGCATATTAGAATATCAGTTTTGCCAGGATAAAGGAGTAGATGGTTAACCGTCATCCAGTTATACATTTCTGAGAGGCAAGAGGCATGGACGGGCAGGGGCAGGCCGGCGACTTGAGGATTTTGAAAATGATCTTAGTGTCATCCGCGTAGTTATAGCAGATAAGGTTATGAGATTAGATGAGTGCCGGGAGAGGACTAAGGTAGTGATTGAAGAGGAGAGTGGACAGGGAGGGGCCCTGTGGGACTCCTTTGGGAACAGTGCAAGAGGGGGCACAGGAAGGGAGAAAGGAGCATGATTTGCAAGTTGTTGGAAAGGAAGGAGGAGATCCATCTTAGAGCGGAGTCTCTAATGCCTAGAGAGTGGAGTCTGTCTGTGAGTATGGCGTGTTCAATGGTATCAAAGGCAGCAGATAGTTCAAGGTGGATGAGTGCAGTGCAGTCTTTCAAGTCTGCTGCTCTTTTTAAGTCATCCCAAATGGACACAAGCGAGGATTCTGTTCCTCAAAGGGTCTGAAACCAGATTGTGCGGGGTCAAAAAGGCAGTTGGATTCTGTGAAGAGGCAGAGTTGCTTGTAAGCTGTACGGTCTAGCAGTTTGGCAATGAGGAGGTAGTTGTGAGAAAGGAGGTGGTCAAGAGAGGGTTTTATAAGAAGGGGTTTGATGTTGGATGTTTTGAAGTCCTCTGGGAAAATGCCAGAAGAAAGAGAATGATTAATTATTGACCGTGCAATGTTGCCTGCACATGTAGTAGGTGGGATGTTCTTAAGCAGTGAGGGGGGACAGGGATCTCCAGGGTAGGTGGAGGGGCGGCTTTATTCTAGGAGTTTCTGGAACTCAGGGTGGAAAATGGGAGTGAAAGAGGAGAGGACCGGCAGAGTGGGCAGAGGTGGGTTGGGGCAAGGTGGAGCAGGTGAAGACGGGGAATGGCCGAAGTTAGTTTGAGATAACGGAACAGTGTCTATAGCGATGTTGTGAAAGTGGTCAGACAGTGAATTTGAGAGTGAATGGGAATGAGGGGAGGGATGAGTTCAACAGCGTGGCATCTTGAATTCCGCTATGATCATGTGGTGTTCCCTGCTAGGGTTACGGGAGTTGGAGGCTTGGTTTCCATAGACGTTTTTTGGGGCTTTTCTAATTTTGGTCTGGTAGGCCCTGGTCAGTCTTCCATAGGAGGCTTTGTTTTGAAGCATGAGGATGGTCCACCAAGTCCACTCCACGAGATGCTTGAGGGTTTTAAGGGATTTGAGGGGGGGGAGTGTACCATTTGGAATTAGGGCCTGGTCTCTGAGCGGTGCATCTCATCGGTGTGAGAGGGATGAGGGTGCTGGGGACCCAATGATCGAAAAAAGGTCAATGGATCACCACATATTTTGCACTACAACTCCATGATCCTTCACCTCTTATTGTGCTAATGGAGGTTGAAGTTCAAAATTTCTTGAGGTCCACATAATGGGTACCCATGCATGTTGACAAGGCATGTTAGTAACTTAATGCTGGCATTGAACATTTTACGGGTACAGGGATTTAAAGAAATGTATATGAATTGACTAGGGACTGTTGAAGAATTGTACGGTATTCAGTGGCTTAAGTCATTGCACTTTAAGTGTTTCACATTTCCTTAGCGCTGGGGTTCATATTACTAAAAGTGCTAATTACATGCAAGAGACAACCAATCTCAGCAGTTTCATGTTCTTGGGTCCCCTGGATGCTGTTATCCACTTTCAGAAATGGAGTGCAAAGGTAAAGCATAATTACAGGTGCAATTGCCTTCACTCTTACGTTTTACTCTCCGTATTGTGAAAAATGGAAATGCAGCGTGCACTTACCAGGTGGCATTTATAATGGATTAATATCGTATCCACCAACTTTTATAGGAACGTATTATGCCTGCATGAAAATCTCATGCAAGTGAAAAAGTAGGTGGTTTTTCAGGAAGAGCAGGAATGAGGTGGAGGAAATGTATTCCTCCACCCGCCCCCCAACTGCACATGGAAAACACCCTTGACATCCCTAAGAGCTTAAAAGCTGTATTCAGAAAGAGCACCTCCATGTGCGTAACTTACAATGCACCAGAATTGGGACAGCCAGGGTTGTGCACAGGAGCTGCCCCCTGATTGACTGTGAATGACACTGAATTGTGCCCCCTTGATGTCTTCCCCCCAAAGCCTTCCCTTCCGCTAGATGGTTCCCTCCCTGTTTCACTCGGTACCAGGCTTCTACACGACCAGTCTTCCTTGCACTGCCTCCTGGCCTACCGCACACTTAGGCACTGTAACTGTAACCCCTAGAGCCCCCTGCTTCCTGCACTTACCTAGAGCCACCCTGCCCGGATCGCAGTTCCCCCTCTCCTTCCCGTAGCACTTCTATTGTCACACTTGCATGATCCGAATGTCACAAGCACTAGTAGGATTGTTTGCTTGTCCTCCCTATATCTTCCCTCCCATTTCTTGTGGCACCTAGAAACACTTGTGTACAGGCACGTTTTAAATGCCATATCCTATCATGTCAGATTGGACCATTTCTTCTCCCAGTCTGTCATGCATTTCTTGAAAAAGTGTGAACAGAATCAATCAGGCAAATTTCTAATTGGACCGTTTTGTGTTAATTGAACAGCAGTAAATCTCTGACATATGCTTACTGCTCACATTTACAGTCCACAAAGTAACCCTTGCCAACCAGCCCGTAATGTAGCAATTAATCAGCTCCGCATTGGGGGGGGGAGTAGCTGGCTGGTAACGGCCTGCAGCCTGGTCCTAAAGGAGGCTTCAGGGCTCCATGTATTGCTTGAGCCCAATCTCCAGTTAAAAAAAAAAAGAAAAAGATGGCCGTTGCCATAATAAAGGGAAGGAGGGTTGAGGCCCTTTTCTATTTCTTTGGTCGACAGCGAGGACCGGACGGAACACCAAATCTCTGGTCCTGCAGGTAAGTGGGTAAGGAGGGATAAGGAGGGAGAGTGGTGTGGGAAGGGTCCGGGGTGTCTTCAAGGCTGGTGTGGAGAGGATGGGGACATGGGGGAGCAAAAGAGAGGGGCAAGGGGGACATCGAGACAATCAAGATTGTGGCCCCCGCAGAAAGGCTTTGGTGGCTGGAAAAGCATGGGCAGCACAGTGTCAGTTCTCACTTGTGTATAGGCGAGTTATAAACGCCATATCATATCATATCATATCACCAGTGCTTCCAGCCACCTCTGGTCTTCCTTGCTACCCCTAAAAGAATCTTTTTTTTAAACTTTTTTTTTTTTTAAAGAAGTTTAAATGTAAGATCTTGGGCTGTGGCCAGCACGATGTGGCTCTATATTTTTTGAGTGGCTGGCTTAAAAAAACAGGGGGTTACACAAGTGTAACACTTTGAGCAGTGACCCTAAATAAGAAAGAATAGGAATAACAAATCATTTGTCTTATACAATAATTGCTCGACTCATTAAAAGTTTATTTCAGGCACGCTTCAGGGGGTGAGTCACTGATTTAGTCTGTTCTTAAACTCAGCCTTTCATCCTTCTGAGGTCGATAAATGAGTACCAACACAGTTTGGGTGAGATTGTATGTATATTTGTTCTATGTAAAGCTCTTAACCGTAAGTGCTATATAATAACACATCATTATCATTTGGCCTTGGACATCTGCTTACATTCAGAGTAATTTGGTAATATGGGCCTATACACACTGATATTCATGATACATATGGTGATCCATTCTTGTATGAAATGTATATCACATTATAATGATATTGTAACCATATTTTTCATACTGTAATTAGGGACAATGCTATGTGATGCCACTTCCTATTTTGTCAAGGGGTGAAAGGTCATGTTCCATCGCTTCTCGTGATGTCACTTCGGGGTGGGTGTCAGAATTACATCACTTCCTGTGATGTTGTCAGAGGTCAAAGGTCATGTGATGTCACTTCCACTACCCCTGGCATTTTGGTGAAATGACGTTGCTGCTGGCTGAGCACCCTGTCCCAGGAGCTAATGGTTGAAACCCCTGTGTGTTTCCTAGTTAAATATATTGAGTATTGACCAAATGATTTAGCCTTACCAAACCTTGTCTTAAAAGACCAGCTGAACATTACATTAAGATGTTCATCCTCCATACAGTCAGAGTAATATTTGTTTTCATTTTTCACAAACACATTCGGCTGAAACTTCATGGCATCATCCGTTTTTTGTCTTGCCTGAACTCATTATCCCAAAGTTGAATACCACGTACATACCTAGCCCGCCTTAAATGTGAACTATTGCTGCCCACTCCCTGCCGTAGAGAGCGATTGTCAATGGTCTGATCACACACTGGCCCCAAGGCCTGGCTGGCATTACCATTCAAATATATATTTTAAAAACAGAGGTCTCAGATTGTGGGATATCTCGTCCAGCCGCTCATTCGTTCAAATGCGGATAAAGCAAATTGTGAATATATCTATTCTTAAATCAATGATATTTTTTGGGGTAATCCTTCAATTATTTGATCGTTAAACAAATTTGTTTAAGACATATGTGACTGTACTCTTCTGATGCAGTAGTTAGTTGAGGTAGTGGCAACGTCTGGACTCTGGCAGTTCAGACGGCGCTGCTAGACAATTCTTTGGCAAGTCGCCCCTCTTGGCAGCGTGCATTGGGGTTTTTCCGCTTTGAAGACCATTCATGTATACATTCTTGCAGTGATATCAATCGGAGTCGTGCATTCGTCGCCTCCAGTGATATTCTCTGCTTTGAAATGGATACTTCGCACGGAGCACTGCGCCGCTCTTTTCCTGTACCTTGTGGGAGATGGGTGCTCTCTGGAAAGGCCTAAAATGTCTGGCATTGAGGGTCCGTGACAGCAAGTTGGCAGAATCTGAAACCATTTTCTCAAGAGGTCTATTGTCTCGTATGCTGAACCTTCAAAGGTTTTTGGAACCTTGCAAGGTCTCATAATTTTTGGCTGCATGGAATACATCATGGCATCTATCGGTGTCTGGAGGCATGTGTAATTAAGCCTGATCAGAGCGTGTACCACCAAACGTCCCCTGAAAATTGGCCGCATGAATTGAACCTGCTGAGATGGAACACTCGCCCTGCAAAGATTTATGTATTTAGCAGGTTATATAGTTCGCTCAGAAATCCATATTTTTCTGGTCTGGTGAACGAGTTAAATGTAGCTATGGAAAGTATTGTACTGCTTCAACATAACATTTTTCGCCGAACTAACCACAGAGAAATTCAGAAATCTAATCTCCTGTCTGATGGGAGCTCAGCGAGATCTGGAACGTGCAGGCCAGATGCAAGCGGGAAATGCCTGCAAAAGGCTTTAGCATGTGAAGTGCAAGGGAAGAAATCGGCATCACCAGCAGCATAAGTCGCAACACTGGCGTCCACCCCACGCACTTCACTCCTTCACCGTCCCTCAAATTCTAAGTGTCCACACTTTGCACAAGCATCCCACAATGGTTTGGAAAGTTAGCTGCTCCGGTGTCACGGTCAAACTAGAACTGCAATGTCAGCCACGAGAGCTACTGCCGAACAAAGTTTGAAAAGGAACGTGTCTTGTGTGGATTGCAACGTCTCTAAATGACCTTCTACTTATATTCACTGGAATGCAGAGTAGAGACGCGCCACCCCAGAACGCACGAAGCCCCCAGTATCTTTGCAACTGTCTAATTGTGACATTAAATTGAGCAGGATATATTATGATGTTAAACTATGGCATTAAAACCGTTGGATTTTCTAAGCCTCTGTCTGTGATGTCAGTGAACAGTTCCTGACAGGAAGTGAAGTCATCCATAATCTACTGATAGTGTTGGCCCATTTCTTTTTGGAGCTCATTTTGTTTCGGGTGGTAAATGGCCAAGAGTCAGTAGAACACGTAGAGATAAACTTCTGTGGTGCTTCTGGGCCATTTTGATTGAACGTCCCTAGCAAAAAAGGGGGGCACGGAGCAAGAAATCCAATTCATGCATTAATCCGTGCAGGGACTCCCCAATCAGCTTCCCTGCCCACATCATATTTTAATGTAGCCCGAGAGGCTGAGATTCCTACGAATTCCACCTGCTCTTTTGTGTGTGTGAAGGGCAAGCTGCATCCATAGTGATATTGGGTAATGGCGCCCCCTATGTTTTAAAATGCTGGCCTGCCATACTGAACATTGCTGTACATGTTGTCATGCACAGTGGTGATCAAAGTATATTTTCTGGTTGGGGCAAATAATGACACAGAAACTCATAGACCGCCCAGATTGCTGTGCAATTGTCTGCCCCCCATTGAAACACCTCAGAACAAGTGGGGGCTTTCATAGAAGTCACAGGCCCGCTCCTTCAGATGAATGTTTCTGCCACAAGGAGAATGAGGGTGTTGAACTGTATTTATAAATAATATAATTAATCTGCCATGCCCCAAGCACTTAGCATTAACCTCAAAGCACATATTTCATTACTTAGACAAATGCAAATTCTATTGAAGAACATGAGGTGAAGGCATAGCAAATACATGGATGGCTTGTTTATGTGTTGCTGGTCTCAGTCATCAGGATTCCTATTTGGAACACGCTGAGCTGTGGACCATATGGGCATGCACCACCACCACAGAGTAGCAACATAATGGCAATTCTATTTCTGTTCTTGAACAGTGATTAGTGTCTGTCTCTGCACTTAATCCTGGCCCTTGCTGGACTGGGCGCACTTGCCCCCCCCCCTCACTCGTACTTCTGTCTGCGCACCTGCACAATCTTGAATGTACTATGCTTAGCATGTTTGTCATGTCCTCCTCTATCTCCCCTTCCTAGCTGGCTGTGCATGCATGCATAGGCGCATTGTTGACCAACCTTTTGTCGTGTATGTTCCTTTCCCCACATGCTAGTTATTGCTGCTAGATCATTCAGAATCTTAAAGGCTTAAGAATGAAGACAATATCCCCTTGTTCCATTCCCACCTTAAAGCGCTTTGCAGCACTTCACTTGTGTATAAGCGCCTTACAAATAAACAATTACCCCTTCTACAAAATGAAAACTTCAATATTGCGAATGCAGGTTATTTTGCATTGAGTGCACTCAGACAATATATTTTTGCTTAATGACATATTACACATTTGGCAAATAAAACTGCAAATTATCTGGTATTAAATATGATTGTCAAACATGATAACTGTTATTATGTTGCTATAATGGCTCACACTGGGGCAGCCAGTTTGGTTACATTTTCTGACACAGGCATGGCATTATTTACTGTACAAGTGTTGTTACGTGGCTGGATTGTACTGTTTTTCTGCAGCCAACCTGCTTAGGTGTTATGCCTCTGGCATGACATTTTTACTGTATAATTGCAAATAAAAAAGGGTGCACTCACTCTGTTTCATGACAATTTAATGTAATTTGTAATCTCCTGAATACCTCAGGTGCGCCCATATAGAATCTGTTGGCTAACCAAGTTAAAAGACAATTAAATATATCAAAGCCCCATTAACACTTATGAGGATTGCACAATACACTCCTTTAGGGAACCATTCTGATATTATGGACACTCAACTATGATAGAAATCAAACATACATTATTCACAATCCACATGTTTTAATATGAAATGTGTAAATCACAAACTGACCAAAATTACAAATATGTAACACAAAATTCTTCTTATTCTATTAATTTCACATATAATCCCCCATTATTATTCAAAGAAAATGAAAATTCAATTAATTGGATCCATTTCCTTCAAAAATGATATTCCAAAACACAATTCTCTCCTTGATAGATAAAAAAAATGTTTTAATAGCAATCCTCTTTTCCCTTTGCTACACATTTTTTACAGTTTTGGAGTATTTCGTCGCTTCATCAGGAAATTTAGATCTGTCTTCCTGTGGATGATCAATAACACCAACCTTTAGTCAAATATCTTCCTAATGGCCTTAGCAGTATGTATTCATCAGGTCACAATTTGATGTGTATTACCCAACCTCCCCCCCTTCTACAATAGTTACCAAAAAAGGTGTCTCTTTTTTTATCTTACCTTGAAAGTCTATAGACCAAAATCTCTAGTATGTAATCCCACCCTCAACTGGTCAAAACATGTCTCTCCATGCTAACAATACATTTAAATTATCCCCTCTTTTCACCTGCTCAAAGATGATGAATTTTAATTACAATTTACATATTCATAACAACAGAAAGACATTTTTTGGATTTAAAAAGATGGAAGCTTTAGAACTGAGGGATATGAATGTGGAGTGGAATTTATCCCCAAATGTATGAAAATATTTCATTGACATATCAAAAAAAACGAAGGTGTTCATTTTACATTTTAGAAAGTAAAACATGATTGATTGGGGATTCATTATTTATTGTAACAGAAGGACGGTTTACTAGAGTGGAGGTGGATTTGTTTAGAATGGCGACGGTACACAGTAGACGTTGCATGATTACGTCATTGCATAAAGTCACAATGCATGACTCCTTTTTGGGTTTCTTAATCAGCGGTCAGAGAAAGGTGTGGTTAGCACCAGATGCCAGATGCAGCATTATGCTAGGAAAATGCCAGAAGATTTTATAAAAACAGGTGAGGGGATATATGATTGATGATTCTACGGATAGATCATAAGGATGAAGGGAACAATGGAGCAGTGTTCCTCTACAATTACTTTCTTACCAAACAGGAAAAAAAACTTGGAGGTACAAGAGCATGAACAGGATGAGATTAGATACTGTCAATTTTGGTCTATAGACTTTCTAGGTAAGATTAAAAAAAAGAAATAACATTTTTTGGTAAAAACTATTGTTGAAGGGGTTTGAGTAATATAGATCAAATTGTGACCTTTATGTGGCACTTTTGTTTAATTTCAGCCCCCTGATCAGCTACGCAAGGGACTGCACCCTGCAACTCGGCAGATGTTTTGAACTACAACACCTACAAACCATTGTTATTGACTATGCTCGGTAGACCTGATTGGAATTGTTGTCCAAAACATTTAGAAAGACAAAGGTGCTGACTCCTGAGCTATAGAAAGAAAACAGACACAGACATACAGCATACAGCAGATAAGGTCAGTGAATAATTATCATGGTAAATACATACACATAAAGCCATTAGTAAGATATTTGACTCCAGCTTAATGTTATTGATCATCCACAGGAAGACAGAGCTCAACTCCCTTATGAAGGGCTGAAATAACCCAAAACGCTTATATAATGCGTAGCAAAGGGAGTAGAGGATAACCACTAAAACATTTCAGAACACCATTTTTGAAGGATACTTATCCAACTTATTGAATTTGAATTTTTTGTGAATAACAATGGAGGATTAGTTGTGAAATTAATAGCAAGAAGAATTTTGTACTAGGTATGCATGTAGTTTGTTCAGCTTTTGATTTACAAATGTATTTATTAAATAAAAATTGAGAATGGATTATTGAAACATGTACTTGTGAATGATCTATGCTTGACCTTTTACAAAGTTGAGTGTGCATAATATCATGAATGGATAATTACCTAGAGGTGTGTATTTTGGATCCCCATAAGTGTTATTGGGTTTTGATACATTGTATGGCATTTTTACTGGCAATCGAAGATAAAACAAACATGATAAGTGCTGTTACATTGCTAGACTGGACAGCATTGCTGCAGCCAGCCTGGTTAAGATTTCTTACTGTGGTATGGAATGTTTTACTGAACATCAAGGTTAAAGCAAACATGATAAGTGTTGTTATGTGGCTAGACTTGCCCCAGCCAGTCTGATAACGTGTTCTGGCATGGCATTTTTTTTACTGGGCATCATGGTTTATACAAACATGATAAGAGTTGTTATTTGGCTAGACTGGCCTATGTTTCTCCAGTCACTAAGCATACATACACTTCAAGTGAGGAAAATTCTGTTTTGTTGAAAGGTTCATCAAGAACTTGAATATATTCTCGTTTGGCACACAGGGGAAAGTGCTGACATATGGAGATATTTTGGTTAGGTTTGGTGTAGGGAAAGCTACATGGCAGGCTGTCTACTTTCCTTTATTTTACATAATGGTGCATTATAGCTATTGACACATCAATGAGGCAAGGTGACTGCATTAGGGGTTCAGCTACAAACACATGTTTGCAGCAGGACCGTACCTGGCTGCAGAGCAGGTGTTTTTGATTTTCAAGCATATATTGAACAGGCACGAATGTCAAATTAAATGTTCATGTGTCAATATAGAAAAAGATGATATGCAAATGCCCTCAAAAGTGTTCCACGAATATATTGCATTTGAAAAAATGATGCATCTGTGGTATCTAGTAAGGATTAGAATGCATGTTAGAAAAACAGAGTCCCCCCATGCATCCAAGAAAGCAAACATATGCCATGGGAAATTCTTAATGGTCATTTTATAGCCTCCCAGCAGGAGACACTGCATACACCCTGAAGCCATGTGTATTCAATACACTGCTTGAATTGTGCTCCACTGCTGAGTACTGATATAACACAGCTAGCATTCACAAGAGGAGCACCATTGAGCGGATAGTTGGATTACTGTAAAGTAGACTCAGGTGCTTTTGTGTCACCAATCGGGATCTTATGTATGTCCCACAAAGGTTGTGCTGAGTTGTTCTTATGTACTGCATGTTTCCTTTAATTGCTGTTTCCCGCAAATTTCACCTACTGGACAACTTAAACAACCAAGAACCTTGACGACATTCAGCCACCTCATGGAGACATCCGAGCTGAAGCAAAAGCCTGTTAGAATCAATAAAGGGTGAAGTGAAATCTGCACAGAGTCCATTTATTGAGCAAGTAGTTAAATGTCCAATGTTAAATGTTGAACATTTCCTAGTGGCTATTTTATAGTGGACATTTTACAAATGTAACTTCTGGCCACAGAGAGAGTTAAAGCATAAGGCGTGTGCATATTTATAGACTATGGGCCTCATTACACAGTAGGCGGTAAGGGATTACCGGCACCGGTAAGGGCACCGGTGCCGGTAATCCCTTAGCGCCCTACTAAGAGGTCCCTCAGCAGGTCCCGTAAGGATGGGACCCGCTAAGGGACTTCAGAGCTAATAACATAACGGTACCGCAAATTGCGGTACCGTTATTAGCTCTTTCCCCATTCCCATTGAGCCCTATGGGCGCTCGAATGGGAATGGGGAATGGTATTTGGCATGGTGACTTACCGGGTCCTCCAGGGATCGGAATGACCTGGTAAATCCCCATACCGCCTACCCGGACACAGTATGTGGTAAGGGAGTAGCCATGCCACTAATAGCGGCATGGTTACCTCCTACCGTCTAATGAGGCCCATCCTTCTCCCAACTCCTTCTCGATACAAGCATCATTGTGTAACATATAACCTTATTACTACCAACATAAATTATATGATCAATAATGGAAATAATTCCCAATCAGCGACCGACTTCTATATGTTGCCATCCCAACAATTATAGCTACATAGGCCATATCTAAGCTGTTGATACTGATAAAGAATGAGAACAATTCTATTCAAAACAATGCAATGACTCAATTTATAATTTCCTTACAATATCTTTAAGAGCTTATAAACTGTTATAGGGATGAGTACCTACCTAACATTAGAGAACACATACTCTCTAAAGATGAAAAAGAATGATCCCAACCCAAAAACGCATTGTGCACCGCCCTATTGACAGAAATAACAATTCACATTACATTACATTCTTAATCTGGATCAAAAGGATATAACATCACCAATGCGACCTTTATAACATAACGGATACATATTTTGTCACAATAAAAAACATTCACTAGAAAAACATCACAAAGACAAAAAGGAAAAAACGGGACTGAATATACAGTATATCTAAAAGAAGTGCAGTACAAAAAATATCACCTGACCTACGATATTTAAACAGAGTGGACTATAGTTCCTAATATTCCCATTACACCCACCAATAAATATAAGGGTGTTGATCCAGTAAATGAGAATAGGACCACCATCCAAATTCCTAGAGAGAGAAATGTAACCCTTTGCAGATATTATGACCAGAAGGCTTTACAATATGGAAGCAAATCATCATCCTTGCTTTCCTCCGAGGAACTCCTTTCCACAATATAAGACCGTCGTCATTACAATAGGGCCCCAGAAGAGCATGCTTGATATATTAAATCATGCCACCCCTTACGGCCTACGTTTGTTCCCATTTTATATCTGTAAATAGAGCCATCAAGCATGATGTGAATCATCTAAACTAGCAGTTAATTTGGGGAACATAACTTGTCCAGGAAGTTTTTCTAAAAGCTTGTATATCATCAGTATGTTTTATAGAGGGATATAGAAACTTATTATCCAAGGTTAGGAAGCCATCCTCCTTTAGTATCTCATGTATTCTGGGGCAGACACCCTTAGGATCATTGACATCATCTGTTAAATCTACAGCACATGGTGTCATATATTGGTTTTCTGTACGTAAATAACTTCTCACATATGGAACTGATACAAGCAATGATAGGTCTACCTGTGTGTTTGGGGAGGAGGGGATGGAGAGTGACCAACAACCTATGGCTCTTGGGCAGTAAATAAAAACAGGAACTAACAGAATTCTTGACAGTGAGTAATGATTGTTCCTCATAGGTAAGCAGACCTTCTTCATACTCGCATGTTGGTAAATTTATAGTACTATTTATCATTTAGCTGAGAGTAGACTTCCTTCTTGTATCCATCAGTTCTCTCTTTAAGACCACTCCCCCTTATCTGAGGGCTTAAGACCCAGTTGATTTTTCCAGCTTAGGGATTCAAAGGTTGATTCTGACCCTTAGTAACATTAGATATGCCCCCATTCTCAGATTTAATATCAGTTCAATTTAAACAAAGAATTAAAGCCATGCCTTTAGAATGCATCAATGATATTATCCTTCGTCAAAACTAGGAATGATTGTGGTCCCATGGGGTTGTCAATATCTGTACTGTCACTAACTATTGTCATGTGCAATAAAGTTCAAAATGTATGTATTGATACTGTAATTGCTTACTTATTCATCATTACTTAACACATTTCCTGCCTCCTTCAATATGCACACCTTATAATGTATCACCTTAAGAAGCTGTACTGTTAGTGTGGTGCAAATTCATTATTTATAGAATCTATGGTCACTGATCAACTGAACAAGGGGTGTCCTTATAACTATAATTGTCATAGTATAGCAAACTAAACATTTTGAACACTCCAATTGAATGGTTTAAAGAATGACTGAAATATATATTTTATGATCTTAAACTATTATTATCCATATCCATGTATTAACATTATTTATTTTAGACATAGTATGTTGTATGTACTCCTTATCGATAACAGTTAATAACATGTGCATGGAGATAGTGTTATTTCATTCTCTTTTACCAATGCATGATCTTGCCATCACTGGCGTATCCTCGTTCGATCCTCTCACAGTACCTGTGTTGAGTTCATCACTTGGCACAGTTTGCATTGGACATGGTACATATGATGTCGGTGTAGAGGAGTGCTCACAAGTACCATCAGTGGATTTGCCATCAATACTGAGCTTATACTCCATGCCTTCTACCCCGGCATCATAGGTCGTGGATTCATCCTCTGCCACATCAGACACAAGTGGTAAATGGGGACTAAAAATCATACCATAATGTAGAGCAAGTAACTACCACAAAACACACTACAAAACAAAATTAAATTGTGTATTGTGTTCAGGGCGAACAAATAGCAGTGACCGAAAATAAAAATCGCAAGTCGTGCAAACACAAACACCATAAACATACACAATACCACAACACAGGCAAAACGCAGATAACACCTGGCCCTCTCTAGACAAACATGATTGTATTGCTCATCACAACAATGACCACACAGACAGCCCATTACCTCATCACAACATAAACCACTTGTAACTATAGCAACCCACAGAAACACCTTATCACATCCTAACACAAAACACTGTTGATCAATCCAATCCCTAGCACACTGACACCTCAAACTACCAGCAGGCTGAGCCTTAGAAACAGGCTGTCTCTCACAGAAGTACCCCATAAAACACAAACAGCCACAACCACAACAATATCACTGGACAGAACACCTACAGCAATGACAGGTGATCACAAAATACCAAAGGCGACAGGAAACCAGTGCATGATAAACCTTGGCACAGTGATACAAACAGTGATACAAAACAAAGCCAACAACAAGTCAAGGGGAACAATTCCAGAAGACCTGATTGGCCACCATTAAATAGGGACATCTTCCATTAAGCAACTGGAGGACCACCACCGTGTCAGCACACTCAATTGCATAAAATATCACAGGACATACTAGACACTCCTTGACAAGATATGAAAACTACAACTAGTACCCACCAGACTAAATACTTACACTGACCCAATCCAGCAACACAACCTACCCAGACTTAAAGTAACATCACCCAAATAACACAGACCAATGCCATCATCTAAAATAAAGCATAGATACAAAATACAGCTCATTGAACCAGGCTACTCAAAAGGTAGAGAGAATAGAGAGTAGAGAACAGGGAAACCTGCAAGTGGGGGGATGTTTGTTCCACAGGATTCCTCTATTCCAGTTTGACCCGGACTAAAGTTTGCAGGATTGTATGTATCAGATGCAAAAACATAATTATTAGTAATGAGTGGAATGACGAACAAGTAAACAGATTTTACAGAAACACCACGTGCAACACTTGGAAAAATAATTATAGATGAAAATATACAGCTGTTAAAGTATATAAAACATTTTATTTGCTATACGCACTGACATTTTCAGTTTCCATTTTTCAAAAACAATAACGATAAACATTGTTTCTGCCAAACAGTCATAAACACTATCAATTGAAAGTATATTCAAAGATTAAAAAAAAGGTCAAAAAGGATTCAGATTTGTTAGAGGGGCAGTCCATAGCAAGAGTTGAAGTCCATATAAATGTTGTTAAGAAGTACAGAAATGTTTCTTAAACTACCACTCCCCATGATCTCCAACCACTGTCACAAAGGGTTTGTATGAATGTAAATACTATAATTACTTAAGATTATTTTAAAGTCTTTCTTGCACTCTCCTCATTTGCTGTTACAAGCTCCTTCCCCTACACCAGCTCGTTCAACGTACTGACTACCAAATCATAACCTTGCAATGGTTTCTAAAGCACCCAGCACTGGAACGGTTCAAGTCATCGATTTACCTTCTGTACAAAAGTACTTTTTTTATTTTCAATAAGTAAATACGAAATATAAATTGAAATCTCTGGATTTCAAGTTATGTCCTTCAGATCCAAAATTCGTGCCTTCACAGGTTTCTGCTTCCCACACATCAGCTGGATTTCGTCTTGCCACTCATTTTCCCAACCTACAGCAAATAAACATAAAACATTTTGATATACCACAGCACAAACACATTTTCATAGTAATTATCCCCAAGTTAGGAGACTTTATATTAAAAAGTTATAAAATACTACGTTGCCAGTCTAAGTGACTTTTTTGAAAAAAGGATCTTTTTTTATAGAATGAAGGATCTAATTTTTAAAAAAAAGTAAAGTCTACAAATGTTGGAAAGCTCAATGTTATGGTTAGTTCAACAAGTCCAGTATTTCCTTAATTTAAATAAGGTTCATCCTTCTACAAATCCAACCTTAATGAACACTACACCACAATTTCGCCAGACATGGAAATGGAAGACACGTTGCATAAATGCACCTGTCTGCAATTTCCTTGGTGGCTGCCTTTTTTATATTTCTGTAGTTGTATGTGTAACAACAAGTGTTATACACAGCCGTTTTCTTTGCTAAAACGTTGCCTTCACGGCACTGGAAACCACCTGTTAGCCGGGCTAAGGTAAGGTAAAGGGATCTTGTGTAGCGCCTTTCTGCCAATAATGTTGTCCTTACTGTGCATAGGTCTGTAAAAGAAAGGGGATTTATTTATTTGCATTTTTAAAGCGCTCATACAGCCCGTGGGCAACGAGGCCCTGTTAGAGGAATTGTTTGTTTTTTAGATGTGTAATTGTTTTTTTTTGTCTTAGTTGCGTATTTGTAACACGCTTAAATAACCAGAGGTTTCTAAGCGCAGACCCGGGGAACGAACCTGTGTAGTTTTGTGTTGTCTCGCTTCCAAGGCGAACACGTTGCCGCTGAGCTATCCTCCCAGGACTGGATTGGGATAGTTTTAGTGGGACAGTGGTCTAGGCAAGTTGTGGAAAGGCTCTGGTGTTGTTGAGTGCAAGTTGGAAGCACCCATTAGTTGCATGCAGAAAATGGGCTCTGCTGAGTTAGGGCAGGGAAACGTAACATGGGCGTGTTGGCCGGAAGGGCGGTCCCAGGTTTCAAAAGATATTTGTGGATGCATTGGTGTAGAGTGATGTGTTGATTGAGAAATGGTCGAGTTTGAATCTGCATTTACTTGGTTAGACCTAGCGAGTCGCCTGATGGGGGTGTGGGTGTTGGTGTGGCGTAAAAGTTGAAAGATTTAGCAGTGAGTAATTAGTGAGGGAAGAGTAGGTGGGAAGTAGCAATGGAGTTTAGTAACTTCTTTGGGTGTGTTTGTGGCATATTTGCTTTGTTTCTGCAGACTAGACTCCTTTCTTGAATAGTTTGGTTGAATTAGCCGTGTTAGCACTTTAGAAATTGAGATGTATGGAAGACAATTCGTTTTTGGTTCATCTGGGTTCTCGATTGTACATCTGGTGCACTAAGCTGACAAGCCACGTTTTGAGTTGTTGCCTGGATGCCTTATGGTTCGCTTCCATCTGAAGATATTTGTAAAGGGAGTTCCAAAGGATGGTAGCCACTATGGAGAAAGAGGATCCTTCTGGTCTTTCTTTTGAATTCAGGAACAATGACCAGATCAGCGTTACTTGATTTCAGAATCCTGAAGGGGGTGTAATGCTGTGGGTGGAGGGCAGTGCAAAGGGTTTTGGAGCATAGTCTTTTTTTGCTGCTACTACCCGGTATAGCCTGAAAAATTTGACATTATGATGCCATGGGCCTCATTCCGAGTTTGGAGGTAGCCATGGCGCTATTAGAGCCATTGCTGCCTCCAAAACGAGGTCCGGGTCCGGTCTGGTTCAATGGGGACTTACGGGACATTCTGACCTGTGCGGACCCGGTAAATCCCCATTCAACCAACCATTCCCCATTCCCATTTGAGCCCCCATAGGGCTCAATGAGAATGGGGAAGGCGCTAATTACGGGCCCGCGAAGAGCAGGCCCGTAATTAGCACCATGGTCCCTTAGCGGGACCCGTAAAGGACGTGTGGTCAGACCACACGTTCTTTGTGGTTCCCGCTAAGGGACCTCGGAATTGGGCGGTAAGGGTTTAACGGCACCGGTCTCCTTACCGGTGACCGTTATCCCTTACCGCCCAAATCGGAATGAGGCCCCATGTCTCCTTTGATGATCTTTTTCCTGCCTTACTCCCCATGTCCAGAGTTGGTGAGAAAGAGAAACAGCAGCTCAAAACATTGTCAGTGGAAATGCGGGCTAAGCAACTGAATTCTGACACACACGAGCGCACACACACACACTCTTTTTTTGCACAAACTCGTTGCCAAGGAAAAATGCTTAGGAGTGAGGTAGTGCTGCTTCCCTGGCAAACTAACGTTATGGGTACAATACACAACTAAGAAGAAAAAAAAAAGAATTCTGAATGCATGGTCGCTTTCCCACAATGTGCTATTACGCCATATCAGAGATAACATTGATAATATTACGGCTAACATCTGTTATGACAAACACCAAAGACATCATTGATTGTCACTGACAGCGGGACCCAATAAGCACTTGCTAGCATCATGCTTCCAATGCCCACCTCTCACACTCACTCATCCATTCATCACTTCAACCACTTACTCAACCAACAACTCACAAACTCCACCTATTCCCTTATTGGCCCCCTTATAAACTCACTCCCTCTGACAGCAATCCACCCACCGAGTAATTAGCCACTCATTCACTCACCCACACCTTTAGTCACCAAATGAACCATTGACTCTCCCACACACTAGCTTAACTGTTCAATCAATCCAAAACGTACGCATCCCACTCATGCCACTAATTTCAACTGTCAACAGCCCTCTCACTCACTCTAGCACTGTCCCACTAACTTGCCAATGCACGCAGGCACTCACTAATAATCCCCCTATCCACTCACTAACACGTCACTCCCCGACGCACGATTCCTCTCACCCACTTATACAGCCGCACACCTACCTACCCACTCACCCACCCACCCACCCACTCACCCACACCCACCCACCCACCCACCCACTCGCCCACCCACCCACCCACCCACTCGCCCACCCACCCACCCACCCACTCACTCACCCACTCACCCACCCACCCACTCACCCACTCACAACACTGCCCGCCTTCAGGGTCATCTCAGAGACATGCTTTTTCACACATTTCTACAACCTGACACTATCTGGAAACGAGGGCCACAGATGTCAACCTGGACATCTGGAAACATGTTGAACTGTCAAGTGCCGCATTATCATAAGTAGTGATGTGTAATATCGTAAGTGAAATCATTGGTGATGTCTACGAGAGTGGACTGAACATTTTTTCTATCATGTTTATGGAAATGGTAAAAGAAGGTTAAGTGAACACAGATTTAAAACTATGTCACCATTATAATTTAAAGGAAGTGAAATGTAAGAGAAAGAGGGAAAGGAAGTGTATGTGTGTGAAAACAGGTGACGAAAAATGTTTGAGTGTTCCGTTCTATTATTCTGCAAACGTCCTTGTTTCTGGATAGTGCCTGAATCATACCAAACTCCAAGTAAACGCGTAGTCTTTCTATGTTGTGTACATGTACACTGTCAAGGAGAGGTACCCAATGTGGAGGAACGATTTCAGCTGTGTTTAAGGCATGTCCATCTTGAGGGCGAGTGGCCAAAAAACATCGTATTACATTTGTGTGATTGTCAGTGCACAATCTGCACGCTTTGAGGTTGGGCTGAAAATAATAAAAAACAAACATACAATGCATTAAATGGTCTTTAATATATTTGCCTTCTCTCATTTGTTTTGTGGTAAATAACGTTTGAATGTGAAGGAAACCTAAACATGTGTGAGTACATGTGAACGCATAAACCCAGACTTTGTATATAACTGATTAGGAGGCTAGATCCACAGACTTAGGAGTGTTCCTGGTCAGTGCTATAACAGTACATTGCGTGCAGTTGTGTAGCATACCTAAAGAAAATATTCATTTTCAAGTGAGGTAAATATAGACATTTTTGCTCTTGGATTTCAAAGGTTGAGAGACAAATAATGTTAAAGCACTTGTTTTGTTGCTCTATGATGGTGGCCTTTTTTGACCAATCAGTACATATTATTTTTTTTTTTTAAAGGTGCTCTGTGTACTCGTTTTATGTTTAATATATAGTTCCAAATAAAGGCCAGCACTTTTTTTGCTTTGGCGTTTAAGCACCGCCTATAAGATAAAACAATTGCATTGGAGTACAGTTAGGAGTGAGATGGCATATGTGGAGGGACATACAACTTGTGGGCGTCGTTCGGTTATTTTCCCAACCATTGACAGCCCGTGTCCATGTTAATCCCTATGGCCATGCCCACCCACTCCCTGCCCAAACAGATCCTCCTTGTATCTCTTTGAGCTAGCTCTATTAAACAGTAAGATCAAACTTTGGCCTGCTAGTGTTATTTCTAAGCTGTCTGCTAAGATTTAATTTCGTAATTGCAGCTGTAATTATGCTACTGGTGTAATAAACATGTCTTAACCGAGTGTGCCTTCAGCTAATTCATTTATATTTATTCCTTGCACTAAAGTTCTGTTAAAACAAGCATTTACAAAGCCAGCCATTTTCACTCATAGTATAGGTATTAGGCATTTGCCAAGCACTGTTATCATATGCCCAGGTAATCGCAACATGTTGCACCTGCTGCCGTTTTAGGGCCAGGTTGTACTATTATGGCAATGCTTGGCAAATGACTAAACAAAAGCCAAGATTGTTAACTTTGACAATGCTTGTTTACTACATTGATCGAGCACACAATCGCAGTGCAAGCCGCGTTTGCTGGATATGTGTAATGACTGTTTGTTATGGTATATCAGTAACAAAACACGAATCCCTGACTACCAAAAAAGACTTGCAATGTTAGTGCATGACCTTTAGGAATTTCACGAATCCACATCAGTTGATGTGTTACATCTCAAATCATGTATATATTTCAAATGTAAGTAGGCATAACGCTATATGATGTAGGGGCCGTTCTGGATGATAATGACCCATTAACTCATTAATAGCCACTAGCATAGCAAGAATCTTTAACCAGGGCTGTGGGCCTTTACAAGCCTTGTTTGGCCTACCACACAAAGCATTAAACTAAATGGGCCATGCAGAGGGCACAACCTGATTTTTTTCATTTCAGAAAAAGTAAGTACTAGTAAGATGGCCACCGTGGAAATAATGGAGGGGCATTCTAATGGGAGCCCATCTTCCATTTCCATGATGGCCATGTGCGTTGCCATAGAATAGGAGGGCATGGCAGCTGAGGAATGAGGTAAATTAAGTAAGGGCTTTTTCTTTTGTTGAGGTGTGGCAGGGTAGAGTTGACAACGTAGGGTGAGAGGAGAGTAAGAGGGGTGGACCAATAGCTGGAGTAGTCCACAGCCTACTCGGATTGCGGGCATGCACAGTTACATAATGGCGGCGATCTGAGCAACCTCATGGACGGCTTTTCTGCTCCCAGGTGCTGCTAATTATGAAACATTTGAGGGGCTATTCACATTTTAATGTTTTTAAGTAGCATCTGAAATAATCGTCAAAGTGATTAACTCTCATGTTAGTATACCTTAGTATACACGTTAATACACTTATGAACATTTTAATTGTTGAACCTTAAGTGATCACATTTTGAAAGTAATTTAATGCAAATAAAAATGGCCCGTTACAAAACATACTAAACACGAAAATGCACCAAATGAAAGAGCAATTAGAAGTCGCCAACGAGAGGTCCTGCAAAACTAAATACCTAACAGGTGAAGAAGCACCGTATCCACCTGGAAAGTTGGGACTTGAAAGTACTAATGCCTGAAAACAGAAAAGCGAGTCCTAACCAGCAAGTGGGCAGCTGAAAGAGAACGTGCAAGCCACCTGACTCATTAAGCCCACATGGAAAGATGGAAGTGAGGCACAACATGGATTTACTTTCAAGTTCACGCAACTGTTCTCCCTGTTTCCTTGTGGTAATCCCAAAACCTTTCAGAGTATGGATTACCGTTGTTGTCCTTCTGAAAAGTAGGGAGCAAGCTGCTATTGTAAATAAGTAATCTGTATGGCTCTAATGTGATCCATAATACAGCATTTCAGTGTCTCATATAGAGGATATTAATAGTGCGAGTATATGCACAAGAAGCGAGGGGACACAGCTCAAAAGGCCCCCATAAATGGATGGGATGCCATTTCTTGTTGTTGTGCTGGTATAATCTTTCCAGGCTTCCTAGTGGAACTGCTCCCATGTAAAAATAAGGTTATTGTTATCATTGTATTGTGTAGAGCGTGGACCGTGCTCCAGAGCAGCGGGCGCTGTACAGGGTGTAGGCAGCCAGCGTTTGGGCTGCCATCTTTTAACAGTAGAGCGGTGCTGTGAGTTGCAGTCTGTGCGGCCATTAGGATAAGTTCTTAGTCAGGTGCTGTTGAAAAAGTCAGGTTTTGAGAGAATTGCAAAACTGTAGACTTGTGGGAGCATTCGGACTGGAGACCAGGATCAAGTTCCAGAGGATGGGTGTGTAACAAGAGAAGGATTGTTTGCAGGTCCTCACTTTGCCGGTGAGTTGTGATTCCAGTGGATGGTCGATTTGCTGCTGTTGGTTTTCTTGTGTGCCTTGTAAAAAGCATACCTCGTGGAGGGAGACCAACAGCTGAACTTGAAGTTGCTACAGCAGGTAGGAGTGTAAGAAGGTCAGAGTCTTCGCAGGGCCTTTCGCTCTTCCTTGACAACGGGGAAGTAGTTAGAACGAATAAAACAAAGCAATATTACTTTAGTAACATGCCTCTGATCAATGAAGGGAGAGGTGGAAAGGGTGGTGATGCAACTAGTATTTGATTACGTCACTGATTAGCTAGTAAAGCAAAATGTGGACCTTGGTTTTCTACTCGTTTCTGGAAACAAATGATGTGCTTCTTGGGGGAGACTGCTTACATGAGTTGGAAAGATTAAGAGCAGCGGGTTAAGCACTCACTGCTGAGATCTGCCAGGAGGGCCCACCCACCATTTCATTCCTTTGGCAATCGCTAAACTGGCAACAAATAAGTGTGATAATAGTCACATTTACTGTCTGCAGTGCTGCTTTCCTGTGATATCAAGAACTATACAATCAAACCTTTGCAGAGCAAAAGTCTAGGCGTTTGCAGAGGGAAAAAGTTTTCTATGCTGTCAGGCATTCCCATCATATACCCAGGCACTCACGCGCTGTAGCAACTATTGACATCATACATGAGTTGCACCCATCATAGGCCAGTCATTGTCCTGAAATGCCAAAGTAAACATATTTTAGGCCAGGTGTTCCCATCAACATCAAATGGCAGGCCCCTACATCATATGGCAGGTATTGCCATGATTTCACAGGTGCTCTCATCTAAGATAAGGGAGATGCAGGGATGCCTCGCTATCCTGTGGTTGCTTTCTGATGGACGCAGCAGGAAAGTAAAGCACTCTTGAATGCCCAGTGCCCTACTGCGCGCCCCAACCATGTTGCAGTGTCAGTGGGCAGAGGAGGCAGGTGAAATAAGGTCAGCATGCTGTCGGCTGTCCCTTTTCCTCTGCCTCGCTCATCTCCACAGCATTTCTGCCAAATGCAGGGAAGACGGGTAGTGGGGTCGGGCAGAATAGGAGCATAGGCTCTCTGCCTCCCACCTACCCACTTTCTGTGCCATGCTGCCACTGTCGCAGGCAGTGAGTCCAAAGAAGCAACTTGGGCAGAGGGACCGCAGTACTTCGGCACTCCTTCCTGCTGGTGTGGTGCCACGCAGACCTTGCGGCCCATGGGAGAGGGAGATGTAGGCAATCCAAGCCTGTGTCTCGTTGGCCTGCAGGTGCCCTCTACGCAGGGGCGTTGCTAGGGGGGGCTAAGGGGGCTATAGCCCCTGATCTTTTGGTTGTAGCCCCGGATAGAATCTCAGGAGCTACAGCCAAAAGACTAGCTAGCCCCCAGTCTCAACAGTTCCGACATCAGCTTAGCCCCGGCTCTTTTCCAGACCTAGCAACTCCCCTGCCTCTACGTGAGGTCAGTGTCTCTCTGCTACCCATGTGCTGAGTGATACCGACAGCTGTAGAAAACAATCAGCAAGAATAGCCCCCCCACTACCTATTGCTGGATAAACAAAAACACCTAAAAGGGCTCACGAGCCCCAAGAGAATTAAACAAATAGAACATGGAACTGCATCAGCTTTGCAGTCATAATAAGGTGGACGTGGACCGGACAGCTAGGTCCTGTAACCCTCTTCCAGGCTGAAACTCGCTCCAGCAGACCTGGAGAGAGTAAGATACCAATGTACCAAGCTGCGGAAAGATCACCCTGTTCAACAGCCCAAAGGGAGTTACTACGGGACACATGTCACCGACTAAACCATCTTAGAGCCTGGCATAAATCTTGCAGGCTCCCTTCACCACTGAACAAGGAGCCAAGTAGGCAATCTGCATCCCCCCGCTCGATGCAGGACGTCGCCCGCCCTTTCCAGCCGCATCAGTTTGATGCAGAGTTCCTGCCGATTCTGCCAGCTCTCTTCAACTCTAAAGATCAGATGAAGCCCATAGGAGTCCCACGTAAGGACCGCTGCAAGGTTTGTGCATGCAATCCAAGATCACCACTCTGCAAGCATCACACGGCGCCATCCTAGGGCACTGTCTGCATGATGCAGTGTAAAGAATTGGAACCCGGGAAAGACCTGGATTTCCATGCCTTACAACTCATCATACGCTCAATCATGAGATTTCCTTGGAGGGAGCAGGGACTGCAGAAGGGGTCACAGGCCCGCTTCTTGAGAAGGACTTACTGGGGCAATTAGAAGGGCAAGCCTGTATCATAGGATAGCATGTTTAGTAGGTGTTCCCCGTGGCTTTCTTAAAGCTCTTCACAATGTTACTTACAGATTACTACAGGAAACTGATTCCAAACTTTGATAATATACAATATCTCCTGGTTGACTGACCAAAGACCTCATCCAAGCTGTAAGGGAGAAATGCATCCTTGGAGATACATCACGCCTCTCTTCTCTATGGGCATGGAGATCAAGCACACAGGCTTATATGTGATCCTATCAGTAGCTGATACCCAATGAGGGCCCACGGTGCTGCCGACACAGACTCTCTTAGCTTCGGCTCATACGCGTGTTTCATCTTTTTGGCTGCATTGCAGCCTACTTTATGGCACTAGTGGGAGTCCTCCATACAGACTCCTAGGCTAGTCAAGCCAGGAATTCGTAATGCTGCTTACAACTATGCTCTGTTCTTCTTTCAGAAGAAAAGGACACGATATTACATCCGGAGAGGGGAACTGGGAAAAAACACAACCATTGATAGTCTCAACCTGAGACGCCATGGACGTCATTCTCAATTGACTGCAAGCTTCATCACCTTGGCCTTCAAGTGCACTTTCTTCCCCCCAAGACAAAAGGGAATGGCCAAAACAGCAAGGACTGACACAGGTTTTCCTTGGATCTATAAAGCATCACTTATTTATGCATTTGTTGGATTTCTATATTACAGCATCCACTGACAGAGCCAATTTGTAGTGCTCTCAAAGCAAGGACCTGATCTTCAAAGGTCATGGAAACATTCAGATCAGTAAAGGCCAAAGGGAAAGGGATTGGGAAAGTGAGAACAAGTGCAGACCAGGCCTTATAGAATGTGTGTGTGTGCGGAGCAACACAAATTGTATTCTACCAGGTCTAATGCTTTCCTGAATTCAAACTATAACCAACTACTCTTCAATGAACTGAACCCTACCCAGGCAGTCAGACATTCATTGTGGAACCTTTTTACTATGATAAAAAAAACGCTATATTTTCAGTATAATGTTGCCATCCCAGTCCCATCCTTCCTCTCTGTCGGCCCATTGCTCCACTTGCTACCCTCTCATCCTGTGCACGTGAACTGTCAGTGAGTGACAGACCGACAGGCGTATCAACATCAGCAGGTTGCATGTAAGCTATCTTTTATTGGTGGCAAACAGATAGTTTGTAGAAAGGCCTTTAGGGTCTAATAGGAAAATGGTCTAGGGAGATGCTCTAACTCTAGTCTAAAGGTTAACCAGTGTCCTGGGTCCAGGTTATTAGTTTAAAACAGTTTCTGATCAGGGTTGTGTAGCCTTGAATGAAGTCGTTCACACAAGCTTGCTCACAGTTCCTGAATTGTTCACACAAAGTCACTCACAATTCTTGTAGGGTCCCCAAGGTTTGAATCATATTCTAGTGGCTACGAGAAGATGGTTTCCCTTCTTGGAATTCTAAGGGTTTTTAAGGAAGAGGAACACCAAGGTCAAAGGAGATTTAGCCTTTGTGCAAAATGGTCAAGAGCTGCATTAATCACAGGGTGAAATTTAGGAATCAATGTTAGAGGAAGAGAATTGCTCAGCCTCCGAAAGAGGAGAAGAGATAAAAGCTGTAAGAGAAGAAATATTAAGATTATTATTATCTCGTCGGACAATGGAAGATGAGGAAAATGGGAAAGAGAGATTATGATCATCACAAGGAAAAGGAAAAGAAGAAGGAACAAGAAAATAATCAACAGAAGGCACAGCAGGGATATGAATAGATTCAATAGATGTAAGATCAGAGGAAACAAAAATGTGATTGCGAAGCCCCCCTTTTGAGTGTGTGGGAGGGGAAGGAATCAGATTAAGGCTATAGGATGAGGTAAGAAAGACTAGAGGAGAAACAGAAAAGTTGGATAAAGAATGATGAATAATAAAATCACCAAACCATAAAAGAAGAAGAGAGAGAGAAGACCAAGGACAACAGAGAAACAACATCTTTAAAAAAGAATCTCGAGAACCTGGAGGACGATAAAGAGTAAGAACAAAAAAAGGGGCAGGCAATGAAAAGGAAGGGAAATTGTACTCTAAAGTAGAGAACGATGGCAAAGAAATGGTAGGGTTGAAAAGAAGGCTCGTGTCACCGCCAGAACGCAGTAGGATAGCAGGGTGAAAAAAGGAGGAACACGTAGAAGTCAAAGCTACCCGAGTGGCAGTGTCTGTTTATAATGCCTTGCAACACGTGCCAGTTCCCTTTTCGCCTCCTAAACCCCATCTCACTGCAAAACCTTGCAGACCCCAGCTCTGCCGCTAGAGTCTTCATAAGATGGAAGAGACCTCCAGGATCTTCCAGCAGGGGCAGCCGTGGGCCTGTGGTTGGACAAGCTCTGTCCTGGCTACATACAGATATATGATCAGCAGGTCTAATAGCCAGACCAGGTTATGACAACCAGCTATGGTTTCCTTACAGAATTTAAATTGAGAAATTAAATGCTCTGGTTGATGGAAATCATTAAGTAGAAGTACTGTTTGTGAGTGTTCATATGGGATATCATTCCTGGGACATGATGAGTGCAATGCTGTGGGTGGGTCAAGGCTGGCAAGTCCTTACCATTCAGCAGTGGTAGATGAGGCGCTTCTTTTAACACTGTGTTGATTCCGAAGGGAAGCGGGGAGCCCTTGAGTGTTGGTCCATTATGATGGTTCTTAGCGTCTTGGGACCATGTGCCAGTGTCCACAGACGAATGGATGGGGAGGTGGTTATGATTGTTGGGGACTGTCATGCCCGCGCCGCTGGCACACGCATTGGCAACCATCATGGACTACTTGGTACTCATTTATCCTCCTAATACTCCTTGAACAACTCCTTTTCACGCCTTGGTCTTTTATTTCCATTTGCTCAACTTTGGTTCTTTCTTATTTTATTCAATTAACTACATTTACCATAATGCACCTGGCTACAGTTCTCAATTCCTGGCTATTCTCATTCATCGTTATTCGGACCACAATCCCCCGAAGCCCTAGCGGTCAGTGCTGCTTCCACCTGCTCAGGACCAGAGAGGGAGGAGGCAGATTGTCATCAGGTGTGTTGCCCCAGGTGCTGTCAATTAGCCTGCCTCAGAACAGGGCAGGGCTGTATATAAGCAGCTGCCTGCAGGAGCACAGTGTCTTGCATCTTGAGATCTCCCCGCTCATGTTTGCCTTGATCCGCTACTTTGTATGCTGTTGATGTTGCTGCATTATCCTGTTTTGATCCAGTGCCCTTTCCGGGCTCCCTGCCTTGCAGCCGATCACGCTCCGCTGCCTTCTACCTACAGCCCTTGTCCTCTGGGCTTCCTGCCTTGCAGCCTACAACAGTCCTCTGCAGCCCTCTACAGCCAGCAGCCCTCCTCCTCTGGGCTCACTCCTTGCTGCCCTGCTCTTCTGGGCTCCTTGCCTTGCAGCCTGCCTCACTCCGGCTGCCTACACTCCTTGTCCTCTGGGCTTCCTGCCCTACAGCCTGCCTCACTCCGGCTGCCTACAGTCCTTGTCCTCTGGGCTCCCTGCCCTACAGCCTGCAACCCTCTGCTGTCTCCAGGCCCTTGTCCTCTGGGCTTCCTGCCCTGCAGCCTGCCTCACTCCGGCTGCCTACAGTCGTTGTCCTCTGGGCTCCCTGCCCTACAGCATGCAACCCTCTGCTGTCTCCAAGCCCTTGTCCTCTGGGCTCCCTACCTTGCAGCCTGCACCTCTTCGCTGCCTACAGCCCTTGTCCTCTGTGCTCCTTCCTTGCAGCCTGCTCCCTCCGCTGCCTACAGCCCGTGTCCTCTGGACTCCCTGCTTTGCGGCTTGCTACACTCCTCTGCAGTACAGCCTGTTTTACACTTAGCTGCCTACAGCCCTGCTCCTCTGGGCTCCCTACCTCGCGGCCCTATTCTTTTGGGATCTCTGTCTGTCGCCTCTTACTAATCTCTCTCTGTCCTGTTCTTCTGGACTCCCTGTCTTGCAGCCTACTACAGTCCTCCGCAGTCCACTACAGTTTGCCTGCACCTAGTCCCACTCTTGACTGCAGACCTGCTTCCTACTTGCAGCCCTTCTGTTTTCCGGACTGCTGCTTCCTTGTTCTCTTCCTTGAGTCCTCTGTACTCCACCTTAGGTTATCTACTTCAGTCTAACTGCCTTTCCTTCATTTCCTTCTGCTAGATTGCTCATTGACTTCCTTTTCGCTGGATATTTCTGTTCTTGTCTTCTCATGTGTCTTATGTAATCCCTTTGTACAGAGCTTGCCTGTTGGTTTCCGGCAGGTAACCTCTGCCCCTTCCCTTGTCGTGTTTTCAGTGTTACAGACACCCACTGCTGTTGTTCCCAGCCATGAGCATACAGCGTGGGCCTCTGTTATAGCAATCTGTGCAGAAGGCTGGAGTTTCCTAAGGTTCGTGGAACACTCTTTCCCATTTCAGCATACACCCCAAGAGGGAATCCAGTTTGTTTGTACCTTTGTATCTTTTGCCCCTTTTGGCTCACAGCTACAGTTTCCTACTCTTCTTTCTTGTTTAACTCCCTGCTGTGTGTGCGTATCTGCTACCTTACTTCAGCACAGCCACCCAAACCCTACCTAGTTACCCTGTGCCACTCTTGACAGAGTGCCATTCCTGACAGGGACATGAGTAGCATCTCCATTTTGGACAGAGCCAGTTGGCTCCTTTCCACTTTTGGAAATGGGTGTATGGTCTTGCAGTATTTTAGTCCTTCGAGGCACTCCTGGGAAATTTGTATGGCATCGAGGAAAACGACAGCATTCGTTCAGGACATTAGGCCACAGCTTTTTAGGATCTGGCTAGTAGCTTTTTTATGGGCTGAAGAGTATGGGGCAGGGCCAACACTTAGTGCACCCGACAGGTGTCATTTTCTTTTTCTCAGTGGTCTCCCTTTTGATGGGGGCGCTACGTTTGGCTGGTTAGATACAACCATGGGCGCTGAAAAAGGAAAATTAAGCCATGGAGGAAGCATAAATGAGTTAGAAGAGGCTAGGGAAAGTAAGAAGATGGCAGAGAATCCTATACACATGGTTTATGGTAGACTCTTAAGTGGCAAATTCTCATATGAATAGGAGGGCATAGGCCAGGAAAACTCTCTCATGATGTTTTGGCTTTTCAAAATGTAGCTTTGAGTCACAGGAGCGAAGAGCCCGTGAGCAGGTCAAAAGTCCAAAAATGACAACCATGAGCCTGGGCCAGCACACCTGAGGGCACCTCAATTCTAGAGACTGAAATAAAAGAGAAGGGGAGAGGCAAAGCATCTCAGCACAGGTGTAAGCAAGGCGCTATAGTGAGCACGAGGAAAGTGGGGGAGAGCCAGAAGGAGAAAGGACACCGCAGCATGCAAAGCCCTCAGAGGGGAAAGGTAGCTGGCACGGGATTGCTGGAGTAAGCCAGCAACAGCATATGCTCTTACTCTGGAGTAGTGTCCATGGGGGGGTGAGTGAGTGAGTGAGTCCTCTTTCAGATCCAGATTGAAATCCTGGCTGTGTATTGTGTAGCAATTCGTTCCTGCCCAATGACATTAGTGTTGCAATGTCTTCATCCTGCATTTAAATGATGTGCAATATTACAAAGAGCGGCAAGTCTGACTTCGAGCGTAGGAAGAACGAGTTGAGGCGTGAAATCATGTGAGCTCTCATAGGTACGTGTACTGCAGTGGATTACTATAAGACGCGGAATCAACAGGGGGACTCCACAATGGGGCTACTGTTGGTGGTTTAAGAATGTTGATGGTATTTTCCCATTCAACACTGTGGCAACATCCCAAATGTAATGATTCACTTTTTAAACAATAACTGCGATGTGTTTGACATAGTGATGCTGCTGCTGTCAGGGGGGCGGGGGTCGGTGTGTGTGTGTGCGTGCGTGCGTGCGCGTGCACCCCCACACACACACATGCACAGCTGTTACGTTAAAACTCCATTAGGGGCACACTACTTGCCAAATGGCGAGCACTGCGGGGGGACACATTAGGGAGTCATTATCGCGCGGAGCATATGTGTGGGAAGTGAATGGCGAGCACGGGAATGGGAATGTAATAGATTGCAGGATGAAAGGGCAGTGACGTAGGTCAGCGTGGTGGGAAATGAGTTCAGCGCCGCTTGGAGCTTTATGAATTATGCAAAGCATGTGTATAAGGCACGTGTGGCATGTCGTGTCCACTGATATGCAGCTTTGCCAGTGCGGTGAATGACCGCTTCAGTGGACAGGGACACCATCGCCAGAACTTCAGCCTGGAGGCAAGTCCGGGCATAATCAGGAGTGGAGTCTGGGCGGGATCGGGAGCCCAGTGTCTTGGGCCAATGTTAAGAGTTCAGGAGTGAGGCGGTCATTTAGACCCTGTGGCGAGAGTGCAAGCCGGTAGCAGCCAGGGTAGTCTGGATCACGGTCACCCTGGCCATTATCAGGAACAGCCGAGAGAGCGTGAGGGCGGCCATGAGCGAGACAGTCCAGGGAACACTAAGAGTTCAATAATCCAAGGTTGCATGTTCCTGTGTCTTAACCAGGACTCAAAACATCCATGTTAAAGGCTCAGCTTAACTATTTCCCTTTGCAACAGTCAGGCCCGTGAGTGATCCAGTCACCATTCCTGTAATCCCACCAGTTACAGTAATTCCTTTATTTACGGTATGCATTTATTTAGCCGTTTCTGTGGGGCAATGAAGAACCGAACAACAGTACAACACTCCCCTAAAAGGCGACCACGTTACACATATATCACACTTCGTAATGTTGGTAACTGAATGCCCAAGCTCCTCTTGTGTGGCAGAATGGTGAAAAGAGGGCAACTCGGAACGCGCACAGTGACCTCAGTGCACAGCTTCACTGATGCGGTGTAATGGGATGTAACTGGGCCTGGTCGAGGAGACGTCTTCTGCCATTGCCCCCCCCCCTGGCACTGGTGCAATATTGGGCCATCTTACATCTACTTTGTCTTCTTCCTTGAACATCTTCAGCATAGGGCATAGTTAAGTGCTTCCAGATGTATACATTTGCAAATGGCATAGTTATGTGCTTCCAAATGTCCACATTACCATATTGCACGGTTAAGTGCTTCCAAATGTCCACATTACCATATGGCATAGTCAAGTGCTTCCAAATGTGCACAATTGCGTAAGGCATAGGTAAGTGCTTCCAGATGTCCACATATGATATGATATGGCATTTATATTACGCCAATACACAAGTGTTTCAAGGCGCGACGAGGCAAAGGAGGGGGCACAAGGGACGACAGACAACGATCTTACTAGGCCAGATGTCATTCAGATTGTGCAAGTGCATGGGAAGGGGGAAAGGGAAAAGTGCGAAGGGGAAGGGAGAGGGGAAAGTGCAGTACATGGGATAGTAGAATAAATAAGATAGTAAAACGGCCAGAAAGGTGGCAAGTGCAAGGTAAGTGTAGACATAAGTGCTGGTAGGGGGACTGTGAGGGATATAGAAAACAGTGCCCAGGTGCAGGGGTTGCCAGGGAGGCAGTGCAGGTGTGCAACTGGCAGGGCCTGGGCCCGAGATCAGAAGGGTGGCCAGGTAACCAGTGTAGTATCAGCCAGGAATTCAGCAGGGGAGAGGGGGAGAGAAGGCAGAAGCAAAGAGGAAGGTTTTGATGTGCTTCCGGAACTGGAGATGGTTCTCCTTGAGTTTCAGGGAGGCAGGAAGGCTGTTCCAGAGGGAGGCCCCCTGCCGAAGAGAGAGATTTACCACCAACTCGTTGCTTGGAGAAGCGACTGACCCTGAGGGAGTGTGAGACAGATGAGCGAAGAGCTCGAGAAGGAAGATATTTAGGAAGAGAGAGTTGAAGGTATTGCGGCCCCAGGCCCCAGAAGGCCTTGTGGACAATGCAGAGGGTTTTGAACTTAATCCTCACAGCCACTGGGAGCCAGTGCAGAGATTTCAGTACTGGAGAGATAGGATCCCTGGGCTTGAGGCAAAGGACAAGTCTCGTAGTCCTGTTTTGGATAAGTTACAGAGGGCAGAGAGTAGAGGCAGGCAGATTCAGATAGAGGCTGTTACAATAGTCCAGCCTAGAGAGAACCAGGGCTCTGGAGACAGTGAGCTTCTGGGGGAAGGAGAGGAAAGGAAGAATACCTCTGAGGAGGTGCAGCTGGTAGTGGGATTTCTTAGAGATGTCAGAGATGTGAGGAGAAAAGGAGAGCGTGGAGTCGAAGATGACCCCAAGGTTTTTAGCCTTGCAGGTGGGAGCAGGAAGAGGGCCATCAGAGGCCAGCCAGAGAGATGCAGGGAAGGAGAGAGTGGGTGTGCCGATAAGAAGAATCTCAGTCTTACTGGCATTAAGGCAGAGGTCATTGGCGGCACACCCCTCCGGGATAGCAGACAGACAGTCAGAGATGAGGGAGTGAGAAGAGGAGACAGAGGGTAGCCTGAAAATGAGCTGGGTATCATCCGCATGGCACTGAAAACTGGGGCAGAGAGCAGCAATGCGGTGGGCAAGGAGTGCCAGGTATTGGTTGAACAGCCAGGGAGAGAGGTTAGACCCCTTGGGGACACCACAGGTAGAGAAAAAGATATCAGAGAGGAAGGACCCAAGTTGGACCTGGGAGAGTCGGTCAGCGAGAAAAGAAGTCACCCACACCAGAGCCTGACCAGTGATGCCTAGGATATCATGGAGACGGTTGATCAGGATGGCATGGTAGACCATGTCGAAGGCAGAAGAGAGATCAAGCAAGATGAGGACGCGCGGGGTGTTAGAGTCAAGGTGGGAGAGCAGGTCTTCACGGATGTTCAGGAGAGCAGTTTCTGTCTGTGCTTCTGGCAGCTCTGAAGCCAGACTGATGATCATGAAGATAACCAACAGATTCAGTGTGGAGATTAACCTGGGAGAAGGCCAGTTTCTCCAGGAGCTTGCCCAGGAAGGGAGTGATGGAGATGGGGCGATAGTTAGCTGGGCAGGAGGGGTCGGCAGAGGGTTTCCTAAGAAAAGGGTGCACAGGGGAGTGCCTCAGGGGGGATGGGAAGACTCCGGTGGCGAAGGAGTGATTACAGAAGTCAGCCAGGGCCGGAGCCAGGGATGTAATGTGGTCCTTGATAGTTTTGGAGGAACAGGGGTGAACCTGTTTCGACAAGACCTTCATAGATCAGACTTGTCTAGAAACCTCGTCTCCAGAGAAAAGGGGAAAAGCAGGGAAGGAGGGAGGTGGGTGGCTGCAGAAGGGCCAGAGGAAGAGCAGGGAATAGAGGGAGGGAGGCAATAGGAGGAGAGTGAGGACAGGATGTCCTGAGTTTTTTAAATGAAGTGAGAGGTCAGTGCCGTGCAGAGGGCCTGGGAAGGGTCAGGAGTGGTAGACTGCGGCAGGATTGGCCAGTTCCTTGCAGATTTTAAAGAGTTCAGCCGAGTTGTTAGATGCCGCAGAGATGCGGGTTTGGATATGAGCTCCCTTCTTGGTGAGGACAGAGAGCCGGTATTGCATTTGAAGCTGGCAGCAGGCCAGTTTGTCAGAGGATGAACATAAAGCACGCCACTTCCTCTCGGCCACCCTGCACTTGCATTTTAGGTTGATGAGGTCTGAGTCATACCAGGAGTTGCACTTGGCTTTGGGCTTCAGGCGGATTCTCATGACAGGGGCCAGGATATCAAGAGTATCAGATATAGGGGAGTGGAGTGTGGAGAGGGCTGTGTCAGGGTGAGAGTCAGCCAAAGGGGGAGGAGCGGGTGAGAAGTTGGCAGCGAAAGACTCAACTGACATGCGCTTCATGGGTCGGATGGCAGAGAAGGTGGGTGGTAGTGATGGAGGTGGCTTGGCCTTAGGAGTAGGGAGGGTGAGGTGAGAGGATAGGAGAAAGTGATCACTCCAGGAGAAAGGAGTCAAGAGGGGGGCAGAGAGGGGAAGGTCTGAGGAGATCAGAACATCGAGAGTGTGCCCTGCAGAATGAGTCGGGCCAGTGGGGAGAATGGTGAGTGAGAGTCGCAGAGGTCGTGAAAGAGTCCAGAGTGGGGGACAGGAGGCATCCAGGTGGATGTTGAAGTCTCCAGAAGGAGGAGTTGAGTGGTCGAGGCCAGGAGTGAGGAGGAGAGGTCCGCCCACTCAGAGAGGAAGGAAGAAATCTGACCAGGTGGCCGATGATAGTAGCCACAGTAAGGGAATGGCTAGGGGAGAGAGAGAGCCTGCAGACGAGGCATTCAAAAGAGGAGTAGGTCTGCCTAGGAGTGACAGAGGCAGGAATCCACTCAGGGAAGATAAGGGCTACACCCCCACCAGAACGGTTCGACCTGTACGGAGAGGATCTTGTAGCCATCAGGTAGGAGCGTGTCAAAGCTGTTGACAGAGCTGGCCGTGAGCCATGTCTCAGTGAGACTGAGGACATTGAGGTCAAGTTCTTCAAGAAGGCAGCAGATATCAGAGGAATGTTTGACAGCAGAGCAAGAGTTAAGAGTGGCAATGTGGAGAAGGTTGCCATCCTTGAAGGCCTTTCGGGAAGGGGTACAGATCAGAGGTACGCCCTGCGGATATGTAGAAGGAGCCCGAGAGGGGGCAGAGAGGGAGGGGGAAGGCAAGGTAGCCAAGGAAAGGGGAGGGGGACAGCAGGAGAAGAAAGGAAATTGATGAGGTGCGGAAAGCTTCTATCAAAGAGGTGCAGATTGCCTGAGGGCCTTGGACCAAGACGGTCCCATTAGAGTAAACAATGACCTTAGAGGAATGGAAGGAGGCCAGGCGGGCATCCCAACGGGTGCCACCATTAATGGGAGAAGAGGAGAAAGGAGAGAGCACAAAGCCCATATGCATATGAAGGTTCCATAGGTCAGGTGAAGGCACGACAAAGAGGATTTTGGTGAGAGTTTCCTTGGACGAGGCAATGGTGTAGGTGTCAGCGATAGGGAGGCCTGGGTTGGAGACCAGGATGTCCTTTTTAAACTTCTTCCTACCAGATTTAGTAAGGAGAGCAGGATAGTCAAAGAGAAGCAGTTAGAGAAGATAGTAGAGACAGAGAGCACCATAGAGTAGGTGGGAGAGGAGGGGGTGGAAGGAGAGGGGGAGACACTGGCGAGAGTAGGCAGACAAGATAGCGAGCGGTAATCAATATGCATTGGGCACAGTTAAGTGCTTCCAAATGTGCACAATTGTGTAAGGCATAGTTAAGTGCTTCCAAATGTCCACATTTCCATATGGCACAGTTAAGTGCTTCCAAATATGCAAAATTACAAAAGGCATTGTTAATCGCTTCCATATATCCACATTTGCATAAGGAATAGTTATTTGCTTCCAGATGTCCGCATACGCATAGGGCAGAGTTAAGTACTTCCAAATGTCTTCAATTGTACTTTCCATAATTAAGTGCCTCCAGATTTCTGCATATGCATAGTGCATAGTTATGTGCTTCCAGTTGTCCATAGATGCAGAGGGCCTAGTTAAGTGCTTCCAAATGTCCTCATTTACATAATACATAGCTAAGTGCTTCTAGAGGTCCACTTTTGCATATGGCATAGTTAAGTGCTTCCAGATGTCTTAAGTGCTGCCAAATGTCCACATTAGCATAAGGGATAGTTAGATTCATATTTGTGCAATTGTTCTAAACACATTACTGTTACATAAGTACTGATAAAGTACTACCCTGGTACAGTGTCGACTGTTGATCAGAAGGTCCTGGTGCAGCGTGCACGAGTACAGGAGCCGGCAGAAGAAGCCGACCTGCCTTGGCAGTTGTGTGGAGATTAGGCTGTAGCTGGCCTGCACTTGGACAAGTCGGAGGCTTTGCGTGGGCTCCCAGTGTTTGCAGAAGGGATCAGGGAGGATCTCCGCAGGCCCAGGGTTACATATGTTAACACTTCCAGAGGCAACTCCTGGCACTGCTAGAGAACGCAGACCTCTTCTTGCAAGCACTTGGAATGCGTGTTTGTGTACAGAGACTTGCCCCGTAGTCTAAGCCCCTAAACTAGGAGCTCAGAGGCAGGAGCGCGCCGAGTCCTTTTGTTTTTGCGGTGACTTATGGATGTAGAGGCCCAGGTCTTGATTTTTCTCCTACTGACAATCTGCCTCCATGCGCGGTGCAATTGTGTGATTTCTTCAATTGGCATTGCTAAGGCTAAACTGGCACACGTGTATTCAAAGTTTGCCATGGCCTGATTTTTGGGGGAATGTGGGTCAGGCAAAATCAGAAAATCTCTTTCCCTTGGTCCTGATATCCACTACGAAAACCTTCGCAGGAGAAAGTGAACCCTCCAAAGAATGACTGCCCCCCTGTGGTGCAGTGGACATTGTCAGCGCCCACTTTTGTGAGGGGCAAGAAGGGGTACATGCGTCTTTGAGCACCCCTTGCCACCAAGTAGACTGCAGTGATAGAGACAGCCTACACCCCCCTCAAAAGAGGGAGGGGGCTGACTCCCTGCAAGCACATGAGGGTGCGGGGGCAAAAGGGAAGCATCTGGCTGTGTGGTAAGGTAGACAGCCAGCATTTGTGCAAGGGCAAACTACCCTTGCCACACAAGGAAGGGCTAAAGGCCCTCACCAGGATGTAACTCCCTTAAGCCTGGTGGGGCCCTCACCACTTCTTTAAAGATCATGGATCCCTGAATATCCCCTACTCTGCTAGAGTGGTGGCATATACTGATCCCCTTTGCAGTATCTTACTGCACCCATGCTCCCATACACTGACTGCCAGGGCCCAGGTGCAGGACCCCATAGGCCAGTGCCACCCAGAAGAAGCCTAAGCAGCTGCTTGGTCCTGCAATGGGAACATGGCCCACAGCCACAAAGGCGTGGCCATCACCCTCCGCAGAGGAGTCGCTGCATGGGCGAGCGCACTCCATGAGGCTGCAAAGTGCTGGATATGCCAGTATGTAGAAAAAGTCCAAGGTACGGCGGCTATCGGCAACCGCATCATGGCATCTTCCTACTGCACCATGGAGCACCGGAAGGGAGTGTTCCCTCATTTGCCTGGCAGAGGCCGCCATTGAATGAGGAAACTCCACTCAGAGGATGGTGGAAGGTCCGCTCCAGTGGATTTTAACGAGTGGCTTCGAGTGGCTTTGTGGCTTCTTTTCTCTTAGCAACGCCCAATGGAGCAGAACTCTGGTTTAACACCATTTCTCCTCAGGCATTGTGTAATCCCATCCATGCCATTTGCCCTCTTGTGGTGCATGACTTCAGAGCCTGTTTTTAAAAGGTAATTAATCCATAGTATACCTACACCATGACATAGCCACAGTGTTAACCTCGCGGCATAGGATCCCGGCTATCCCTCCTGTTTCTCCATGAGAGGAATTACTTTCTGCTCAAAGGGGACCGTATCCTGTGTGAAAGGGTAGGGAGTGCACGCCAGCCACCAATTTCAAGTCACAAGAAAAATGGGCCCATGTAGGCAGCCCCTCAGATTTGTGTCAAAGGCTTGCAGCTTTTCCATCTCTTTCCTCTGTGCGCAAGAGAGATGGACTTTTCAGTGTTGAGTCCAAAGTGAGCCTCAACAGTACTTGCAGAGAATTGGCTCTCTGAAGACCCCTCTGTGTACCCAGTGTTTGTATCTGGTGCTTTCATTCAAGTTATTTTCCACGTGACTCCATCGCTTCACCTCCAGGATAGGCCACACACGTTCTCTCATCATTCGTTAGAGTTTAATCTTCTTTCTCTTTAAAAAGAACATTAATCACTGTCATTCTCTTGCCCACCTGCTGCAATGACAGTCCAGTTTCCCTCCCATCTCCACAGTGTAGCCCATCAAATGTTCTCCACATTTTCAGAAGTTACCCTCCAGATGTGTGTTCTGCTATCATCCCCAGTCCTTATATATGCGGCCTTCTCACCAACGTATCAACATCACCATCTGAAAGATGTGAACGGTCCTTCCAGCACCCCAACCCTCAAGGCTTTACCATGAAGTACCTGGAAGGAACATTTGGTAGAGAGGAAATGTTGATGCATCCAACATATTCAAAAACTAGTTCTCTGCCAATATTTCTCCCTCTACGTCCTTCATTGAAAGCCAGAGTCTCTCGGCATCAATTTCTTAATTCTTTTTGTGCTGTTTCTGGCACAAGATCATCCGCTGCTATAAAACTCTTGAAGGATACCAATCATATTTAAATGGTTCCTCTGCTACAGCATCACAATTAGTCATGGTTTTTGATGACCCTGTTATTTGGGTTGACTTTGAAGTCTATGGCATTTTAGCACATTCTCTGCTGCCAACTACCAAATCCTTTGTCCCTTGCATTCAACATCATTCTTTCAAGGAATGTTGACCCTGAACTCTCATGCACTACTTTTTGCACGGGGACTGATTACTAATCATGACTTTTTACCATGACGACCCGCCCCCAGGCCACCCTCCCACTCTCAGATTTTCATAAAACTCCAATCACATGGCTGGATGCTTGCTCACAGCGTGCCGCGTAACATAGTTCCTTCCTGCACAGCCTGTCCATAAGGTGCCATGTGCACCACGAGGGGCACGTCTTCGTGTCATGATGCTGACGCAGAGGCACAGGGCAGGTAAGCCTACAGAGCGTGACACAGACTCAAGCAAGTTATTTTCCAAATGACAAGGAACACATCTATATAAATCTAGATGTGAAACCTGTGAAACCTTCTCCCCACGTTACTCAGTGAAGCTAGTGCTTTGGCTCAACTTCGCCCTCCAAAATCACATGGCACTAACCCCGTCTGGTGCACCGCAAGATTAACTAACATGAAAAATTGGCTGATACTTGTAATTTTGAGGAGAATCACTCAAACTAAATATGACCCTACTTTTCACTGCAATACCAGTCTACTGAAAAGCCTTCTTCTGAACCAAATAATATCTTCTGTTTGATCTTGTCTAAATGTCCTCATCTCAACAGTTTTTATGGTTGTGAAAAGTCAGGTTTGCTCAGGACCACGGTTCTCATTTCCCAGGAATGTTGAGCAAGATTTGGAATGTTCATGCAGCCATCACTGTACAACTTAATGCCTATGAACAGGTTCCTTCACTCGCTTTGATTGAACCTCTCATACAGCTCCTGCCGTCCCTTCTCACTGATTTCCCTTCAAAATCGTCTCAGAAAATTGTTATTCCTCCACTACCAAGCATGCACATTCTCCAAGTTCCCAGCGTCACTGGTCAAGGAATAGGCAGACATCTGGGACAAACCCATCAGCTTCCCTGTCAAGTCTCCCAGATGTTACAGGTATTTCTTAAAATGTTGGCTAGTCCTCAACACGCAGCTGATCATCATTGAATAGCTAAGACTCTGAAAAGAGAAGAGTTTCCCGAGCCCAAAGCCATCTGCAATTCAATGCCAGCCTTCCTGATCTGGCTCTAATCCTGGGCATTGCACTGAGCCTGGCATGTTTTGTGGGTATGATAACAGGAGTTGACCGACATGTTGAAGAAACGATGTGATAATCATATTTGAATGAGCAGAACTAATAAACACTCTGGTGGATAATGTATCAAACGTTTTATACACAATCTGGCAATCTTGCTTTCTCTTGAGGTCATGAAAATGGCAATTGATACAAATGACTAGGGGCATACAATGAGTACAATGAAGCGAAGGGAAAGAAAATGTACGGGCCTGGGGGCCTGGGAAAGTGTGTGAAATAATGGCAAATTCCTCTCTCTATTTGCTCTTAAAGGAATCCTGACCTGGAGTACACATAGATATTAGTTTTCTTGTTCTAGCCCTTCTGTTTCAGAAGTAGGCCTTTGCCAGGGCAGGGCTACATAGTGCACCAGAGTGGGAGGTGGGGGGCTGGGGGGTGCAACCCAGGAGACATAACAGTTCTTAAAGTATGCACCGAGATTGTTGGACCCACCCTTCCTTAATTTCAGATTTGTTACCCAAGGAAGAGGAGTGACTTACCAAGTGAGAGCAGTTCGGGAGGATGCTACTGCTGAGCCATGAGGAGGGGACGTCTAGGGCTCTTGAAAAGGAGCGGAAACGCTTCCACATATATTCTGAGTGCAATTGCAAGTGACAGTGGAGCGCAATATAAATTATCCTTTGATTTACCCTAATTAGGTTCGAACTGAACATACCTAACTCACAGCCTCAGCTGAAGGGCAAGTGCCCGAAACACGTGTCAGGCTACCTCAGTGTCAATTAAATCCACGATACCACTTTGGACTCAACTAGTGTTTATGCGCAGTGTGTTTGCAAAACATTTGTTTATGTGTTCTCTTGAAAAGGAAAACTGTTGAAATGATATCTAGAATAAACTCACATAAGTATGCATTTTTTGTGAACATTGTTTTTTTAAGCACTCCTTAAACTTTGGGAATGCTAGATGAGCAGTGTGTGTGGCAAGGAGGACCGGTGAATCTTATTTCAGTCAAGGTCAATCTTTTGGGGAAGAAGCACATGCCAAAAAATCAACAGATTTGTGAAATCTCTATCAATAGAGCTGTGGGTATCTGGACGCTAGTAAATGAACAATTAGTTACATGTTGCAAAGACTTTTGCAGGAACATGGGTCACTTAGTATATGTTACAATCATTAGAGATTACAAAGGTCATTTAATGTAAAATTGTACAGGAGAATACTTAGGACATAGTATACCAGGCATTAGATTCTAAACAGTCCGTTAGTGCAAGCATAGGTATGGTAAAGTCATACATAAGCAAGTGGACACATGTATAGGCAGGCTAGGTGCAAAATGCTGGGATGAAGATAAAGTTAGTTCTTATTGAGTATCCAGGTGATAGCACATCTTCTGCATTTTTCAAATACTTGTATGATTTTTATATCCTGTGGGAGTGTGTTCCATAGCTGGGCGACCAGGACAGGAAAGCTGGATCCGCCAGCTCTTTTAAGGTTATATCTTGGTACCAAGAGGCAGGAGTGTTGGGGAGAATTCTCCTTTATGGCTAATTTCCCTCACCTAGTGAGTCCCTCAGCAGCTTTGCTGGATTTCTGGGGTTTATTTTTTCCACCTGGTCAGAGTGTGAACCTTTTTTCCCACTATTACATGTGTTTTACTATGTGTCTTGCTACTTTTTGTGTGATCTGGGGCTCTGGAGCCGCACCACTCCATGAGCCCAAATCCTTGTGTGTGTTACACAGCACCTTCAGTGCAGTAACACAGGGTTGTCTCTAAGACTTCCCACTGACTCCATTTTTCTGGGGCTTACTATTGTCCCCCAGAAACAAGTAAAGTTGCCATTTACTTTATATAGTCATTTAACCTACAGACCCAGTACACCCCATCTTACATGGAGTATTGGAAAGGGATAACTCTAACCCCTTTTTGTCTGTACCTCCTGGAGCCTCGTTTCGCTCCCTCAACACTAAGACTTGGCTGGTGGCAGTGGTATCTACCCTATCTTTTCTACCGCGATTATACTATATAAAGTGGTACTGTTTTAGGCTATTATATTAGCCTCGAACATAAACCTGCTTGACCAAATACTTTTTCTTTTGGCTCCGGTCGGGTTTAGTCACCATTTATTTTTGTTAACATCCACCAGGTGTGCCTTCTTTGTTCGCTGACCTTTGGCAGGCTTCTACGAAGAAGCACTCCTTTGGCGTCTGGGTGTCTAGATGGGCTGAATGTGAGGGAGGGGTTTAGTAATCCCCTGCACAGGGTCTCCTTGGAGACCCAAGTCACACTTTGTGTCCATTGACTGGAGTGGTTGTCCGGGCTGGACAACCCCTCATGCTGTGTGATTGACAGCCAGGCTGTGTGAATGGGGGATTTTCGCATAAAAGGCAGGACTCTTGGGCTGGAAGTCAGAGTCGCCACTGGAACTACAAGAACCGAAGAGAAGGGGAGAAGAAGACCACTGCTGCAACCCCCAAGTCCCGGTATACCCCTGCTGCAGTCCTGAGCTACCTACCCTTCAACGACAGAGAACATCCAGTCTGGAGTCTTCTTCCCTGGAGCCAGGTGGGATCAACCAGCTCACCTTTCTACAGCCGGAGAATCCTCTTCTGGGTCGAAATCGCTGCACAAAGCTGTAGTGGTCTGGATAGCCATCAGAAGAGCCCTCTCCCGTTTTAAAGGAGTGCACCTTTTATTCACTGTTGCTTTTGCTGCAGCTGGCCTCATCCCTGGGTAGTGCAGATCGCTCCAGACATCCTCCTTCTTGTCTCCACGACTGAAGCTTCAGAAACTACCAAGAACAACTGCTGTAGCACCAGCTCTTCTTCATTTGAATAAGGTACTGTGCATTTGGTCGTTCTCTACGTCCGACCTTGAGGAATCGGGGTGAACCCTTTTCCTTGTCGAAGGCTTGTCCTTTCCTCCTTCCCTCTTATAACTTTTGCCTCCTTTTGACAATATCCAAGTACTCCTGGCAACGTTAATCTCGAACTGTTCTAATTGTGTGATCCTCGACAACAGAGCCCCGCTCCATTTAACACTGCCGCAGGCCTAGTGACTTTATCTGTATTTTTTGACGTGTCCCCTGATTCTAGTGCCTTGTATTGCCTATGATTTTTATCCCCTTTGCCTTGGTTTTTATTCAATGTGCTAAGTGTGTTTGACTATGGTTGCATTTCTTCCCGCGGGTACACTTTTCCTTCGTAAGACCAAACTGTCATTACTGTCAAAAAGTGAGCACTTCTTAACCCCCGGTAACGGCTTTTGTTTCACAACACCAGTCTGTCAAATCCTAATGTACTTACCTTGAATTGTCCTAAACCAAAGGAATTGGTTGTGTGTGGTATATTTAGAGTGTGGTTTTATTTAATAGAAGTGAAGTGTTTTATGAACAGATTGTTTAAAAATAAATCTACTTATATTTTTTAACCAGAAACCTTGAGTCAGTGTTTGCTTGAGTCAAAGTAATTGTAGTCCTTTGTGTAATCCATATTACTGCTCATTTGCTCTTGAGATAAGTCTGGCTGCTCCGCTACTGCTACCACTATAACTGGGTGGTACGGGCTTGTACCAACGGTGAAATTGTACTGCCACTTGTAGACTTAATCACCTGTAGTGTTCCCTAAGGGTAATTCAGAGGATTCTGCCTAACACTCAGGAGGTGTTGGAGGATCTGGTGGTACCGGTAGACGAACTCACAGTGAATTTGTCATTCAGGTAAGGTGGGGCACCATGGTTCAGTGCTTTGTGGGTGAGACAAAGAGTTTTGAGGTTATTTTTATCCTGTATGGATAGCCATTTGCAAAGCTTTCTAGTTGCGGATATGTGCTCTCTTCTAGGAATTTTTAGGGTGGCTCTGAGCGCATTGTTTTGCAGAATCTGTACTTTGTTCAAGATGGACTTATTGGCACCTAAATAGAGACCGTTGCAATAGTCCAGTTTGAATTGTGTAAATGCTCCGGCCAGAATGAGACAGCTATTAGATGATAGTAATGGTCTGCAAGCCCTGATCAGTTTACCTGTATAGGCGGTAGCTGAGGCAGTCATGTTTACATGTTTGGTGAATTTGGAGTTAGCATCAAAGTAAAAGCCTAAAGTTTTTACATCTCTGGCAATGGGTATGTTGTTCCCATCTATACAGATGATGGTGAAGTGAGGGCTGAGTTTCTGTAGGTTGGTATGTGATCCTACCAGGAGAATCTCAGTCTTCTCATCATTCAGGCAGAGGGCGTGGAGGGCCATCCATGCCTGATTGATGGTATAGATTTCATTAATCCTAGCTACATCTGTGTCATAGGTATCTGGTAAGGGTAGGAGTATCTGGGTGCGGTCTGCATAATTTGTGTAGGTGACACCCAGACATCCAGTTTATCAAATAGCGGCTTCGTAAAGATATTGTGCAAAGTGGGCGACGCACATGAATCTTGTGGCACTCCACAGGTGATGGGAATGGGATCATCTGCTGCCGAGGGTGAGAAGACCCACATGCTCCTGTTATCAAAGAATGATTGAATCCACTTGATAGCTGAACTTGAGAAATGGGCTGCCAATACGAGGTGATCACAGAGTACTTTGTGGTCGACCAAGTCAAAGGCCGCCGATAAAGTCAAGGAGGAGTAGGATGGCCACTCTACCTTTATCTTTTAGTTCGTCAATTTGGCCTTTGAGGTCAACAAGGGCAGTTTCCGTTCCATGTTGTGGTTTAAAGCCAGATTGTTATGATCCAAGTAGTTTGTTAGTCTCGAGTTAGTCTTGGATTTGCAAATATGCAACTCTATCTAATATTTTTTAAAGGAAAGGGACCCTTGTAATCAGTCTATAGTTTGTTGGTATCAATGAATCTAGCGTTTGTTTCTTGAGTAATGGGAGCACCCATGATTCCTTTAAATTACATGGTACGGAGTTGCTGGAGAATGATGAGTTAATACGTTTAGTGATAAAAGGGGCCAGATCTCTGGCTGTATCTTTTATGATCTGTGCTTGGCAACTGTCACCTTTGCAGTTAGAAGGTTTTAAGGAGGCTATATTTTTTGTACCTCTGGTACTGTTACATTGGTGAATTTAAAACCTGAATCAGTGTTTGTAGGGGTAGGTGTGGTCGGACTGAGACGATTACCTGTGGCTATTTGGTGTGGTATGGTGTCTGATTTCTATGCACAGCTGGAAAGGGGGGGCAGTGAATAGTTCTCCAGCTGATGTGGAAGAGAAAGCCGGTCAGGGAGGACGGGTGTGTTGTCACAATCAATGTTTGGGAAAATTCTACACAAGGAGAACTAAGTATGAAACACCCTACAGTTGGCTGGAGGAGAGCACAAGATTGGCTTAGATCCACATTTGCAAATCTAGCCAATGGTTTGAAAATGTAAATCTTAAAATCGCCCCATCTCGGGAGGAATATAACATCGAAGTAGTAATGGGAAACCATTGGGTTTGGTAATCTCAGAAAATGACAATTGTCCAAAACTATTTACACTTTAAGCAGATATTTTAACTTTGAGGTACTAAGCAAAAGTCTATGGCTCCTGGGGCAAGGATTTCTATTGAGTGAGCGGGCCCAGTCTCAGGCCTCAGTCCTAAAGGATGTGCAGTACTCCCCTCGGCTAGGCCTGCTGATTTGGGATGCTTAGAGAAATGTCCTGAAATGTATAAAAGAGGTCTAGAAGTGCCAGAAATGTGCTTTGTATTCTAGCTCTGTGGAATCATGCGGTGAGGCTCGGACTTGTCTATAGGGCATAGTGCCCATGGCCGAACCAAAAACGCTAAATGCTGGCGTGGGTCCGTTTATTTGGTCAAAATGGACCACTTATTTGGCCAATATGGGCCAGTTCCATGAGTTACTTCACTATGTGGCTAAAAGTTTCAACCAGTGTTGCTGAATAAATATTCTTAAAAATGCACAATTTACATCATATTCTATCAAAAAATGACTCCCCCTTGGGTACTATTCAAACAGTGCCACAAAAGGAATGAATAGCCATTTGCAAAGGTGGGCCACTTTTTCATTGGTGTCCGAGACAATTTTATGACCCAGTCTGACCCTGCATGCTGGCCTGCTTTGGTCCCGTGGTTGGGTTCTTAAACTAGTCAGCTAGATTTGTGACAGAAAAACACTTTAGTGAAAAGGGTTGGGCCTCTTCTGTATGGTGGAACCATCCTTGACCAGTGCCCCCCTGTGCATCTTTTGAAAGACTAGAGTGGGTGACCCATCTTTGGGGGGGACCTTAGAAGGAACCGTGGGTGGTGATTTGGGGAGGCGGGCAGAGGCATACAGTCTGATGAGCAGGATTTGGTGATACCCGGGAGGCTCACCCCACCAATGCCCACTGAATGTACAAGGTGCGTTTTTACCAATGACTACCGAGTGCGAAGGGCAGACTTGGGTCCATCCGTACTTCTGAAATGGTGCTCTTTGTGGTACCTTCATCCCAGCCACTCATTTCAGATGTGAAGCCATGTCATGGGCTGCTCTCACAGGAGGTTCCGGTCCATTCTCTCTGTTGGGTGCCATGTGCCAGGCTAGGGAGCTTCCCTTGTAACTCCCTGTGGATATATTTGGCATTTATGGGCCCCTCTGGAAAGCTTTCCTTGTCACACCTCTACTTTAGGCCAGTCAGATAACACAGCGAGTTGAGCGCTCATTCTGACATTTGTGCATAGCCTGCTGATGCAGGTTTGTATCCCAGGAGGGCCAACCCAGCCTTTTATTCTTACGAGGCTGATATATTGAGTACCTTGAAGTGGGATAATATCATCAACTGCTATTGCAGCGCTTTGGGGATGTCAATTCATGTGATGACCACGGTGTCAAAGGTCAATTGATGCCACTTCATGTAATGTCATCAAAAGTCAAAGGCCACCTAACATTATGACGCCCCCCCCCACCCCCCAGGCCTGGATTTCACTCAAGTGCCTGTGAAAAGGTGGGAGCTGAGGTTTGTGTGTCTTTACGTGGGAGATGATGTTTAAAAGCGACCTGAAACGGAGGTCCTGCATTCTGGACTGCTCTGGAGAGGCAAAAGGGCTTTGCCAGCTTGTTGAAACCCAACTTGATATGTGTCGCAATGAAAGTATTACCTTTTCCTACACATGAATTAAGCGCTTATGTGAACAGGTGAAACACCACTGGTTAGAAACCGACCTGTGGGTGGAGGGGAAATGAGGCTTAACATTTCGAACCTCAGCAACCAGAGCGCCTTATGTTTTATGCAGACAGAGGGGCAAGTCAAAAAGCCTCTTGAAGTACTCTTTGGCTCACCGACAATATTGCAGGCCAAGCTCAAACATTTATCTGCAATGGGGATGTTGAGCGATGAAAGCATCACCAAGTCAAATAGCGACACACTGAGGAGCTGAGGACCGCCATGATCAAACTAATTGTCCTTTCTTGACAGTCAAATAGTTATATGATTGCAAGCAAAGAGAAAAGGAGTGCCACCTTAAAATGAAGGGCAATGGGACAATGTTCCGAAAGCATTCAGGCGTGGCTCTAGACGAGGCTAAGCTGCAAGAGTGGGATGGCCTCTGATAGGGGTATGGGCTGCTGGCAAAGTTTTACATAGACACATGTCAGTTGCTCTGAACTGGAAGAGTCATGCTTAAAAGGGGACAGGCGTGAACATGCATGATGTGTTGGTGCGAGGCACGTGAAATGACTTAGTGAGCATTGATCGTGGATCACAGGAATATTCGCTGTGCATGATATGATATGGTATGTATAACGTGCATTTACACAAGTGTTTCTAGGTGCCACAAGACAAGGAAGGGAGAGACAGAGCGAAGACAGGACAAACGATCCTACTAGGCCTTGTGCCATTCGGATTGTGCAAGTGCGACAACAAATGTGCAAGGGGGAAAGGGAGAGGGGCAATTGAGGGGAGAAGGTAGGGGAAAGTGCGGTCAGGGAACCATGGCTCTGAGTAAGTGCAGCCAGGGCAGTGTGGCTCTGGGTAAGTGCAGGAAGGCAGGACTCACTTCCCTGTTGCTCGCAGGGAAAAGGTTGGCTTCCAGCTGCTTTACCATGAGGTAAAGCCTGGATTTGAACTTACTTGATTGGCTGGGTGGCCATCTGCCCTCCTCTCTCCCCACCCCTGCCCCACTGGATGCTAATGGGCGTTAAATATAGTTTCTTGTAGAACACGAACCAGAAGATTTCCCCACTCTGAACTTTTCCGCAACATGTTTGGGTGTGTGCATTTTAGGTGTTAACAGTTACAGTTCCTAAGTGTGTGGCAGATCCATGCAGGAAGACTGGCCATGGAGGGGCCTGGTACCCAGTGAGCCTGTGAGAGTAACCGGCAACCAGTCATGCCAGGCAGAGAGGAAGGTTAGCAAGGAAGAGGGAGATAGAAGACAGAGGAGAAAATGAAGGTCTTGTGCATCTTCCGGAACTGAAGGTGGTCCGGTTCAAGTTTGAGAGGGGCAGGGAGGCTGTTCCAGAGGGAGGCACCTGCAGAGGAAAGAGATCTACCCCCACTCTCTGCTTGAAGAAGCGTCTGTCCATCAGAGAGGTTGCGGTAGCTGTGCAAAGAGCTCTAGAAGGAAGGTATTTCGGCAAAGCAGGTTGGATATAGTGCAGACCCCAGCACCATAAAGCCTTGTGGACGCTGCAAAGGGTCTTGAACTTGATCCTTGCAGCCACCGGGAACCTGTACAGAGATGTCAGGGCTGGAGAGATGCAGTCCCTGGGTTTGAGGCCAGGGATAAGTCTCACAGTCCTGTTCTGGATTAGTTGAAGGGGGCGAAGGGTAGAGTTAGGGAGATTGAGAAAGATGCTGTTGCAGTAGTCCACCCGGGAGAAAAATCAGACCTCTGGAGACAGTGAGCTTCTAGGGGAAGGTGAAAAAGGTAGAATACCTCTGAGGAGGTGAAGCTGGAAGTGGGCCTTCTTGGCAAGGTCCGTGATGTGAGGAGAGAAGGAGAGGGTGGAGTCAAAGATGACCCCAAGGTTTTCAGCCTCTGAGGAGAGCGAGGTAGAGGGCCCAGGGAAGGCAAAGTGTGAGAGGGAAAGCAGGAGCTGGGGTCCCAATGGGGGAAGAATATTGGTCTTACTAGCATTGTGGCAGAGATCGAAGGAGCCGTGCCATTCCTGAATTATGGGTAGACAGTCAGGAATGAGCAAGGAAGGAGAGGAGGCTGAGGGAAGTCCAAGAGGAAGGAGGTCAGCCATGCCAGAGCCTGATCCATGAGGCCGAGGTTCTCGAGGAGTTGATTAATCAGGATGGCATGACTGCATCAGAGGCAGAGGAAAGATCAAGGAGCATGAGGACAGTGGAAAAGCTGGAGTCAAGGTTAGAGAGCAGATCTTCACGGGTGTTCAGAAGAGCAGTTTTCATGCCCCTGGCTGCTCTGAAGCCAGATTGATGGTCATGGAGACAACCAACATATTAAGAGTGGAGAGTTAGTTGGTAGATGGCCAGCTTTTCCAGGAGTTTGCCCAGGAAAGGAGTAATGGAGATGGGGTGATAGTTTGCCAGACAGGAAGGATTGGCAGAAGGCTTTTTTTAGAAGGGGGTGCACAGGGGAGTGTTTGAGGAGAGAGTGGAAGTACCAGTTGTGAAAGAGTGATTACAAAAAATAGGCCAGGGCTGGAGCGAGGGAAGCAATGTGGTCCTTCATAGTTCTGGAAGAGCAGGGGAGCAGCTATTTGGAAGACACTTTCATAGATCGGACTTGTCTAGAAACATCATCAGGTGTTATCAGAGAGAGGGAAGAAAGAAGGAGAGGAGGCGGAGAGGTGGCCAAAGGGGGCCTGACAGAAGTAAAGGGAGAGAGAGTGGAAGAGGATAGTGAAGACAGGATATCCTGGGTTTTAGTGGTGAAATTAGTAGCCGGAGCCGACCAGCGGGACTGGGGGCGAACAGGAGAGGTGGAGGATGCAGTAAGATTGTCCAGCACTTTGCAGATTTTAAAAATTTCAGCCGTGTTGTTAGAGGCTGCAGAGACACAGGCTTGAATATGGACCCTCCTCTTGGAGAAGACAGAGAGTCTGTATTGCCTTCGGAGCAGGCGGCAGGCCAGTTTGTCAGAGGATGTGCCCGATGCCCTCCACTTCCACTCAGCTACCCTGCACTTACATTTCAGTACTGCCAGATCGGAGTCATGCCAAGAGTTGCAATTGGAGGTAGGCTTCAGATGGATCCTCATGACAGGGGCAAGGGTGTCCAGAGTGTTGGAGATAGAAAGATGCAGGTTGGAGAGGGCTGTGTCAGAGTGGGAGTCAGCCGCAGGAGTAGGAGGAGCAGAGAAAGAGGTGGCAAAGGTGTCTATTGACACTCACTTCATGGGCCGAATGACCTAGAAAGAAGGTCGTCTTTGCCTGGGGGACAGGAAGCTTCAGGTGGGAGGAGAGAAGAAAGTGGTCAATCCAAGAGAAAGCAGTAGTGAGAGGGTTAGAGAGGGGGATGTCTGGGGAGATGTGAACATCCAAGGTGTGTCCGGAAGAGTGTCTAGGACGAGAGGGTAGAATGGAAAGGGAGTGAGATTTGCAAAGGTTGCAGAAGTGCCCAGAGGAGTGGTCTGAGGGGTCCAGGTTGATGTTGAGAATTCCTAAGAGGAGGAGTTCAGAGGAAGAGAAGAGGTGAGGTCCGCCCATTCTGAGAGCAAGAGTCTGACCTGGCCAGGTGGCCTGTAGTTGGTGGCCACAGTTAGAGAGTGGCCAGGAGAAATAGAGAGCCTGCAGACCAGGCATTCAAAGGAGGAATAGGCCTGCGTGGGAATGGCAGATGCAGAAACCCACCCAGGAACGATCAGGGCCACCCCAACCCCGGACCGATTGGTTCTGGGCTCAGAGAGGATCTTGTAGCCCTCACCAAGCAGAGTGTCATAACTCATGAAAAAGTTGCCCATGAACCATGTTTTGGTGAGAGCGAGAAATCAAGGCCAAGGTCTTTGAGGAGGTGGCAGATGTCAGAGGAATGTTTGACAGCAGAGCCAGAGTTCAGAGTAGCTACGTGGAGCAGGTTGACACTTTTGAAAGATTTTCGGGATGGGGTACAGGAGTGAGGTACATCCAGCGGAAGTGGCAGAGGGGCCCGAGAGTATGCAGCTGCAGTTGATGGAGGTGGCAGAATGGCCAGAGGGAAGATGGAGGGGGGTGCCAGAGAGGAGGCAGAGGAGGAAGGAGTTGGCGAGGAGCTAGAGATGAGGTAGAAGGAATAGCAGCAGAAGGGAGGAAGTTGATAAGATGCAGGAGGTGCTTATCAAGAAGGAGGAGATTGGGCTAAGAGGCCTGGACCATGGCGGTACCATTTTGATAGACATTAATGATGGCTATGGATGGAGGAGTGGAAGGAGACCAAGAGGACCTCCCATCGGGTGCCTCCATTAATGGGAGAGGAGGAGAAAGAAGAGCGAACAGAGAAGATAGGAGAGGTCCATAGGCCTGGAGAGGGAACAAAAAAGAGGATGTCAGTGAGAGTCTGTCTGGAGGAAGCAGTGATATAGGTATCAGGGACGGGAAGGCCAGGGTTGGAGACAGGATATCCTTCTTGACATTTTTCCTTCCACACTTAGTGAGAGGGATAGGATAGGAGATAGAATAGCAGTTAGAGAACATGGGAGAAATTAAGAGCACCATACAGGGTCTGAGGAGGAAAGAGGAGAGGGTGAAAAAGAGAAGAGATAGCAAAAAGCACAGCCTAGAGCTGCACAAGGCAAGATGCACAGGAGGGGAGCGTTCACACAGTAGGGTCACACCAGAAGCAAAAGCAGGTAACACATCACAAGGGGAACGCAGAAAAGATTGTGGACAGAAGACAGTAGCGGTGGGGGGCTGCAGATGACGCTGTTCTGGATAAAATATGCAAGAACCTGTGGTGGAAAGTCAGAAATGATCCAGGTTGACACCTTCAGGAAGATAAAGCAGGACAAGAGGTCACAAGACTCACAACCCAGTTGCCCAGGTCGGTCCTTTAAACGAACTCTTTGGAGCTCAGAACTCTTACACAGGCGCTGGTCACAAGCCATTGCTGGCAAGAGAGCTTGAGTTCAGATTAATCCTAGAGAAGCTTGGAATGAAGGATCTCTGCTGGCCTGAAAAAGGCTCAAGCTTGAGCGGGACAAGAAGAGCGGCTTCGCAGGATTTTTTGCATAACTGGAATTCTTCTGAGAGTCTGTTCATGATGGAATTTTCTTGGTGTATGTTGGGGAAGCACTCACATGTTGAGTTCAATGATTTTGAGTTACCAGCAAGCGCCTTGAACTTTGAGGCACATCTTTCAGCTTTCAGTAGCACTTGGTGACCCACAGACTTGTTGGCTGACGCAGTGTTCTTCCTCTGTGTTGAGTGCCCCCCCCCCACTTTACAGCTTCAGTCAGGCACATAGGCTTCCAGACAGAGACTCCAACTGCAGGAAGAACACAGCGCAGATGTGGCTCTCACTATTCCTGGGCGACAATTTATAGAAGTGGCTCATCAAACTGTTCCAAACCATGTTATGATCCCTCGAGTGAAGGACAGCTTTGCTCCCGGTCCTCACCAGCTATGGAAGTCACTCTCAAGATGCAACAGTGTTACCTTTGTGGGCAAATGGACGTACCTTGTTGGTGAACCTTCAAGCCCCGTTAACACATCACTCACAGTGGTCGGGAGGATGGCTCCGGGGTAACATGTTTGTCTGGGAAGCAAGACAACACAGAGCATCATGAGTTTGAATCATGGTCCCGTGCTTGAGGCTGGTCTCACGATATAAAATCAGAATTTTGGATTTCCCTCTTGTCCTCAACATCCTTCTCTCGAGGCTGTGTGGCATGTTCATATTCTAGGAAGGCTTCGTGGGTGTAACTGAATTAAATGCCATGCTTTCCCCATAAGGTGAAGATAGTGAACCAAGCTCCATCAAAAGGACAGCGCAACAGCCTGTACATTCACAATGCAAAGTCCAGCAGTTGTTCCTGGATGTGCCCTGGAAACATGTCCTGTGTTCTAGTATGATGCACACTTAGCGTCTGGAAACCACCAGCTTCGGCTTTCTAAGACAATGAACTTTGCATCATAAATATGCTGTCAGCCCCTGCCATACAATATTATTACTATGCACAACAGTGGCTGGAAAAGGTATCCTATTTCTCCTTTCCAAGGTCTCATGCGGTGCTTAATTTGTGGGGGTGTTTGCCACAATGAGCAGGTGCGAGCTGTAATGTAACCCCAAATATGTCGGCACTGTGGGGAGCAGCTATGGGTGGTGGCACCCCGCAGTGTCGCAGGAGTGCTAGAAAATATCTGTGCTCTAGCACTGATTTTTTTTCTTCAAATTAAGCACTGGTCTCATCAGTGAGGTACAATCTGAGTCCAAGGTATGGTGTGTCATATACCTAGGCCTCGCGCCCCCTCCCTCTCGGGAAGATTCACTGAAAAGAAATCCTAAGGTGATGCTTGGAATTACTCAGCCTAATGCTTCTTCACTACTGGCAATTCCATTCCACCAGTTATTAGCTGGTCTGTGCCTATATGGAGGTGAGACCAACTAGACACAAATCAGTCTTGCCTAAAAAAAAAAGTAACCTTTTATTACCTCATGAAATAACACGATACCAAAAGTGCCAATGCAGAATTAGAATGTTCATGAAGATATCGCTGTACCCTGGACAAATGCACGGTTTTGCCTCTGCTACGGTTGTAATCGATTTAAAAGTGCAAATGTGAAAAGGTCCATTGGAACACAAGTGCAGGGACTTTGGGTGTGTTGTAGCACGCCATTTACAAAGAGGCGCATTCTTGCTTTGGTGAAATGTGCTCGCATATTCACCAAGTCACTTCTTAACGGAGAGTATGAGGGGGGCAATAATAAGGCGCAGAACAGCGCTCATTCTTGGGGTTCAGTGCGGGCAGATGTAGTTCCATCAAACCGTGGCTGCGTTCGGTGCCAAAAAAAGAAAACATGTTCCTGCCGCCCAGGGACAAGTTGTGAGTGGCCTGGGCGTAATTTTAGGGGGGACGGGGGGCAGGGGTGTTTGTCCCCCCAACTTTCAATGCACACCAATTTGGCCCCATTAATCTGGCTGGGGCACCTTTTCTTCAGATGTCATGTCCTCCCCACCATTTTCAGCAAAGGTACTCCACTGGTGAGTGGAGCAGTGGAAGTTGGCCTTGCCTCGTGGTGTCTTCCACCCAGCTGCACATCTTGCATGCTTGAAAAACGCCTGGCCAGAGGAACTGAGCAGGCGGGTCTGGGCCTTAATGACTATGCCCCAAATTGTGATATTTGCAGTGCAGGAGGTGCATATTTGTATTACTGAGGTCCCCATTTGTAATGCTGGCTGCACAATCGCTACCTTTGTAAGTGTGCCCTCTGGTGGTAGCATTCCCTCATTTATGTGGGGGCACGGCCCCATGCACATGAGGGGATCCTGCTCCCCATATGTATGCAGAGGATGATCAAACACGCACATTGAAAATTCGTCTGCGTGCATCTAGGCCACCAAGGGAGGGGTTGTGCACCCCCGGGGTACACATGTCAAGAAGAGCAAGGGGGTGAAAGGGCCCATCCATGCCCGCCCGCTCCCTCCCAGTGGCACAGAGACTATGTTGCATGGGGCAGGAGCTGCATGAGAGGCATCTTGCTCCGCTTCTGACGAAGGGGCGCTTGGGCGCAGCAACTTTTGCTTCTCAGCAATGGCGCCCCCTAAGCTACTCCTGGCGCAGCAAGTGGGAGCTGTGCCAGGGGCAGCCAAGGGCTTGGATAATCCTGCCACATGTGCTCTAACAAATGGAACCTATAGTCTGAGATTGCCCAACTACTACTACAGGAAGGGTGGAGCTAATGATGGGGTGCAATCTGTTTGTTCCCCAATGGGAGAAAAAGTCCCCTTAAGGAAGGATGGGGTAGGGGGCGATTAAGGTGTTTTGTCCATTAGACCAATTCATGGGCATTTCTCCTCTTTTGGGGCGATTCTCCATTTGTCACTTACCTTGCAGTCACTTACCTTGCTGTCACTTACCTTGCGGTCACTTACCTTGCTGTCACTTACCTTGCGGGAATTGTTCTTGTCACGGAACGTCTTTGTGAGAACTGTTTCGCCATACTTTCAAATAAGTAGAGCAATCGGTACTTTTTGCTGGCCAGTTGGCCAAAACCTCAAAAATAATTGAAATTGGTTAGAACATTCCTTTCTACTGTGATCCGCTTGTTCAACTGAAATATGCCTACATCCTCATTACTGAAAAAGGCCTCCATTCCTATATAATGTGTGGACCAGTTAGGGTAACCTGACTACTTAAGTAATAAACCCCATAGGGCAGGGGCATTAGTGGGTCGTGTAATGCCCCGAATCTAAGTTACGGGCCCGAGAGAACCAAGGGCCTTAACGTGTGCCCTGGGGCATTACGAGACTCGGTAGTGCCCCCGAACGGAGGGGTTTATCGCTATTAGGATCCGGCAACCTTACTGATGTGCCTTTAGTTTTTATTTCTTCTTTAAGTTCACTGGTTGCCATTTCTCAACTTTAAAAAAACTACATAACAAGATGGCCTCTGTGGTCAAGGTAGGAGGGTTCTACATGTATCTCTCCCCTTTCCATGGCTGCCATTTCCGTGGCGAGGGAGCACTGGCAAACACTGAGTGTTCCAGGTACGAGCAAGGGCAAAGGCACCTGCAGGTATGGGGGCAGGGGCTTGGGTGTGTGGGGGGCACGGGAGATGGAATTCTGGGGAGGAACAGAGAAAGGACGCGCAGACTCACTTCCCTGTTTCTCGCAGGGAAAATGTTGGCTTCCAGCTGCTTTACCATGAGGTAAAGCCTGGATTTGAACTTACTTGATTGGCTGGGTGGCCATCTGCCCTCCTCTCTCCCCACCCCTGCCCCACCGGATGCTAATGGGCGTTAAATATAGTTTCTTGTAGAACACGAACCAGAAGATTTCCCCACTCTGAACTTTTCCGCAACATGTTTGGGTGTGTGCATTTTAGCATCATGAATCTGAGCCCTGTGTCCGTGTGCTTCTAACGGGAGTCCTTGCAGCGACGAAGCCAGACTAGTCCTTGAGGATGAGGTCATGTATTACTGTGAGCATCCCGTTGGCAGCCACGTTCATGAACATTTCCATGTCAACATTAAGTAATGACATTGGTCGGCGTCACCGACAAAACTTAAAGGAAAACCTTTAATGCAGCCGTGCTTGCAGGTGTGTGATCATTTTCCAGGTTTGTGAACATATGTATGTACTACAAGTGGGGATGAGCTGTGTAACTCTGTGGCCGTCTGTTGAAACCCACAGAAGCTGCCATTACTCTGTGATTTATCATCATACCTAGTGTTGGAAAAAAGGTTTATTCAGATTCATGTCATTTCAGCTTTAAGTTTTGAGTTTCTTTGTTTCTTGTTTAAACATCAGATTAATGAGTTAACTTGAAATGCTTTGCTTGGTAGGCACTAGTCTCCACAAATAGGGCTCATTACAGAAACTATGCGCTAGATTAGATCTAGTTTGCTCTGTTCTAGGACTGGGATCAAATTTGCCCTGGTGCAAAGAAACATAGTGCAAAGTACACCAGAATGCTTCGGAACAGATTGGAAACACAAGTAAATTATAAACCTCCTTGTCCAATTTTGGTAGTGTGGACGGAACTGCAGGCTTATCTCCGTGGATCGTTGGTTAGTTGCAACACAGCGAAAATACAATTATTAACCAATGATAAAAGGGACTTTTCCAGTCAAGGCTGTATACAAAAATCTACTTTATTATTATTCAACAGACAGTTCTAGCACACTACAAAATACAACCCACCCTGTAAAGGAATGCAGAGAAAAGACAGTTTCAAGAAGGAAGAGGGATGCACTCTGAATACTGACAGGAGGGTAGTCAGTAAAGTAATTAATTGCAATAGTACAAGGATACTTGGTTTCAGCACGAAGGGAGCAATGGGTCATAAAATGTCACTAGGGGCCTTCGGAGAAGGACCAGGGGTACAGAATCACAATGTACCTTGTGCTTGTAGAAGTTCTTGGTGCTCGACAGCGTCGAGTCGGTTTCAGGGCGCTTTGCAGCTTCTGCGACAGAGTTAAAGACGGGAGTCAGCTGCGGGTATCAGATGGCAGGCAGTTCGGCGAGCGAGGCTGGACGGATGGCTGCAGGCTGGCCTACAAGGTGGCTCCTGGTCAGGAATCATCTCAGTGCTGGTTGGCGGGACTGTAGCACTGGTCGAGGCATCTTGGATAATGTTAGCGACTGCAGCGTGACAACAGTCAGCGGTGCAGTCGGGTTACAGCTCGAGGGGCTTGACTGCCTCGAAAATGTCTTTTAAGGTGTACGCTGGTTGATGCTTGTCGATGCGCTCCTCCTAGCTTCATCACTGGGCTTGTGTCGTCCTTTAAGGAGGATGGCCCAAAGCTGAGGAGAGTGTTGAAGGCACCAGCCTTGTCCTTGGTTTCGATCTGAGACTCTCTGGCACGTCCCACCTAGGAAGCTTGCTTGTAGAGCCTAGCAGGGCATGCTTTGTGCTGACTGGGTACCGATTCTGGAGCTGCTGGAGGGTCCTTTCGATTCAGCATCTCCCTCTGTTCTCTGGGGGATGGTTAGGGGAGGGATATTGCTTCCCTCTTTGGAAATCCTGGCCTTCCTTCACTGGTGGAAACTGTAAGACAGACTGTACCTTCAGCCAGGTTCCAAAGGAGTTCTCCTTGTTACTCCTTGCAAAGTCTTCAGATGATCTGCACAAAAGAGGGGCCAATCCTCTTTTAAAGCCAAATGGGCCACAGTAATGGGTGTAGGCTAAGCCTACCTTAATGGACCAATCCTGGGTCCCCACCAACAATCTCCTGTATGCAGAAGGTCATAACCTGAGTGCTTTGCAACGGAAAAGGTAAAGGGGTGAAAACTTGTAGTACTACGTCCAACCCATCTTCCTGTCTGTTGTGGATCAAAGGGTCTCTCTGGTTAATTGAGCTCTCAATTTCCTGATTAAGCGGCAGGTCTCCCTTGAAGCTGTGGTGAGAGCAGACTTTCTGTCTCAATCAAATCACATACTCCTACCCTCTGAATGGGGTCACCCTGGGGGGGTTGCCTACTGTAACCACATGTACCAGACATGACAGCTCACAGTCATTGATACTTTAGGGTACGAGCTGGCTTCAGGTTGACACAGTGCATATCAAAGGGTTGTGGGGGTTTCCTGTCTCCATTGTTTTGCCTCTGCAGCCAGGCCCCATGTCGGTCTGTCTGAATTAAACTTTAACATCAGACTTCTCTAATAGGAGAGGCCGAAACGAAAATAATAGAGACAGCTCGCCAGAACGACGCATGGATAAGCGTCGCACCTATTCAACAAGACAAATCACCAGAGATTATTCTCCGTACACAAGAAAGGACACTCAAAGAAAACATCGACAAGGCTGGGCAAGCAGGAACTCAGAAGATCGTTGTGAATTTCCCAAAAAAACATCTCCCATAGGTGGTCCATGGAATTGGATCAAAGGAGCGCTGAGTTCTAAACGACCTAGATAGCAACCATCTTCCGAAGCCAGCGAAGTGTGTGCCCGTAAGACTTTGACGCTGGCCTCATGGAACACGAGAGGACACGCCCACTTAGCTGAATCCAGCACCATTGACTTAGCCTTGTTCAACATTTTCTGTCTCCAAGAGACGTGGCTCCAAGACAAGCCGTCCATGGACGGATTCGAAATTGAGATTTTGCCAGCCACAAAGGGTTTGCTAGGCCGTCCATCGGCCGGCCTCCTCGTGGCGGTACACTCTGGGCCCAACTTGAGAATCATCAAGACCACGAAGAGGGCTTATGGGGTCTTAGCCGTCCTTATTGAGTGGAACTACGCTGCGGAAAATTTTCACCCTCGTTCTAAGCTTTATGTAAAGCACCCCTTAGCGGTGATAACCATGTATTGGAATCCGCAAAGAACGTCATCCGCAGACTTTTTCCACACCATGACAGAAACTATAGATGCAATAATGCTGGAATGGAACACCCCTTTTGCAATAATTTGCGGAGATTTGAACGCCAACTGTATCCACCCTACCCAACAAGTTGTTGCTCCAACCACGCAAGCGGAACACAGAGGGCAAGCCTGGATGGACCTAATGGCAGCGAGAGGGCTACATAACGCGGAATGGATTTTGGGCGGAGACCATCATATTCCGACCTGGAAAAGAGGCCAGTCGTCGGCAACCCTGGACTACATCTTTGTCTCGCAGGCCCTAACCGCAGTAATTCAAGATTATCAGGTGGTGAAAACTGAGGCAAGCGATCACAACATGCTCACCTTGGAATGGGCAGCCAATGTCCAGGCGTGTAACTATTTTTCTCCTTCCACCGAGACGAATCCCCAACAATCTCGGCTTCGTCGAGGCTTTGTCTAACAGCGGCTAACGTGCGGTCCTTAACTCAGCAGTATGCTGCACTGTCCAAAGCGCCACACACCTGCGAACAGGCAACAAGGCCAAACTATCTGCCGATGTTGATAGAACATAGAAAAAAGGTGGGGTCTGGGATGGGTACTTTTCCAGCCTTTACCCACAATTACGACAAACTCATAGCAGAGAAAAAGAAGGAGCTAAGGAAACAAAAACGCAGAGCGAAAATTGAAAACACACGGGATGCCTGGGACGTGTGAAATACTTACAACAAAATCTATAAGTCATGGATCAGGTCAAGAAGAGCAGTCATCTATCAAAATGACGGAGAAATAATGCTGAGAGCCCTTATCACGAAGAAAACTGCAGACTTTTGGAATCTGATAAATCACTCTCAGCGTAACACGCAGAACAACTTGGTCAACGCAGTGTCGGAAGCAGCCTGGGTCCAATTCTTCACAGTGCTTTTTACGAGCCCAAGATCCACCATAAATCTGCGGATAGAGCTGTCGCAGACATCTTGGGTTGATTTGTCGGATCCTACGGACATATCATTGGCTATTCGAAGATTGAAATCTTCCAGAGCCCCGGGTCCCGATGGCCTCTCTAACCTGGATCTAAAAACCTACATCAAGGAATGGGTCCCCTTCGTATGTTTACTCTTCAAACATTGTGCCGACAGTAGGAAAATTCCTCTATCGTGGACCAAAGCCATCGTGATCCCAATTTTTAAAAAGGGAAGTCGTGAAGAACCAGGCAATTACCGGCCTATAGCACTGCTGGATATCCTGGGGAAACTATTTGCATCGCTCCTATTGGACCGTTTCCGGCGTTGGACGCTCTTGGCTCCTTGCAGAGATACCCTCCAGGTTGGCTTCAAGAAGAACGGAAGCACCAGCGTGAACATCTTCATAATGAACGTCTTGAAGGCTAAAATCAAACAAGGGGCACCCACAGTCTACGCTGCATTCATTGACCTCTCACAGGCATTTGAAAAAGTAGACAGAGTGCTGCTGTGGAAAAAGCTAAAAAACTGGAATTGTCCAGATGCCATCCTTAACCCAATAATTGCACTCCACACTAATACCACGCTAAGTGTTTGCCTGAATAAACAAGGGTCCCTATCTAAGGAAATTTCAGCCAATAGAGGGGTAAAGCAAGGCTGTCCGCTGGCACCGGCACTCTTTGTTGCCTTTCTAGGAGATTTCAAAGAGTCTGAATGCATGATACAATCATTTCCTCTGAATTTTGGTGGTTCCAAGATGTCCCGCATGTTATATGCGGATGACATGATTCTGATTGACCAAACAACCATTGGCCTTCAACGCCAGCTGGAGAATCTAGCATGTTATATGGAAATTATTAATCTGTCCATAAATAAGCTGAAAACCAAGATCATGGTATTCTCTAAAGGTCAACTGCTGACGAAAAACATCAGGTCCTGGTCTGTAGACAAAACTAATATCGAAGTGGTCTCGCAGTTCACATATCTCGGAGTGATTCTTGACGATAGCAGGCAAGACATAAAAATGCAACAACAGTTGTGGGCAAAAGCTAAACATTTAACTTCACAACTGAGAATGGCGGACCGCAAATATGGCAAATTTTCTTTGGTCCCGGCCATTAACTTTTACAAAGGCAAAATGGTTCCTGCCCTCACTTATGGTATGGACGCCTTGCTTACCATACCAACCTCTTTTTGGCAGAAACTAGAGGGCTTCATTCGGAAATCAGCTCTTGGCCTTCCTAACTCTGTTCCTATTGTAGCCCTGCGAAGAGAATTAGGCCTGCTATCACTGATTGCCACTGTGAGTGTGTCCACACTGGCCCTATTCAGAAAGACTCTTATAAAAGATGGGCTCCCTATCTTTAATGTCATAGCTCAAGAGATGGCTTCATCAAAATGCAAGACTCTTTTGAAATGGATTGACCTCCAAAAAATGAAATTACAGGAACTAGAGTTGTACCACAGACGATCTCATCTCCAATCCCCAAAGAGTCACCAAAAAACTGAAAATACAGGATTGGATAACCACCAATGATCAAGCGTCGGCATGTAAGCTCCTGCCTCACCTTCCTCCGACGTTCAATAGGCTAAACGCTCCGTTAGCTTATTGCCTGAAATTTCCGGACAGGAAACTAAGGTCCACCTTTTTAAGAACCCGTTTGAACTTACTTCATACAAGAGAAATTTTGGGAATAAGGCACCAATCACCAATAAAAATCTGTAGACTATGCAACGCCCCTGATTCCATAGAGACAGTTCGCCATCTTCTTTTGAACTGCCCTTCCTTAACGCAAGAACGCTCTGCTTTTCTGTCTCCCTGTTGGATCGATTCCTGTTTGATCGAAGAAGACACTTGGTGGTGTCGTCTCATTTCAGGGGAAAAAACCTGCTGGAAAATAGCGGCATCTAAACTGATGGAAGCGGCGTTCAGTAAAATCAACGACCTTGGGCTTGGCTTAACCCTGCCTATCTCCTCGCCCTAAATTGCCTCAGGGTGCCATGGGGCGTGGTATAGAATTTCTTCACGTACGTGACACATGATGTCTATGTAACAGTAGACGGGAACTTTCTTAAACAAGATCGGCATTCAAGATTTTCTAGGAAGATCTCAGCCTTGTAAAAATCATGTATTTTGATTATGCACAAGTAAAATAAAAAAATTAAAAATTAACTTTGATTAGTATGCAAATCTGGCACCAGTGGCAGAGCTTAGACAACAGGAGATGGTGGATCCAGGGAGACTTTGTTAGTTAATTAGGCTGGCCATGGGAGCAGGAAGCTTTTGCCCTCCCCCTTCTGAGTTGACATGATGTACTCTTGGATGTTATATCCCAACAAAAAATGACTGGGGAGGATGGCGCCTGTAGGCCGTGTCCACCCAGAGTACACAGGTCTATGTTTATGTTGTGCAGTGAGCATAGGAAAATGTGTGCGGATTAGCCCCACACATTTTACTGAGGTTGATCTACCAACATTCCATTTCATTTAAAATTTAAAAAAAGCCCAGGCGAGCGCACACCCACCGCACGGATGGTCGAATTCCTCACACTGCCCACCTCCTTCCAAACACAGGGAGCCCTATCAGTGCATGACTCTTAATAGTGTGGGATGGGTCATGCTCTGTGCTCCAGATAAGATTTTGCAATGGAAGTATTTTACTCCCTATTTTTTTAAAGTTAAGAGTAAAATATTTTTTTAGGGAGTAAACAAGTAAGTGCCATTCCCAATGGAAATAGTTAATAAGCAAGTAAACGTATGCTTCAACTGTAAAACAGTAATGTTTTTGTAATAAACACTTCTTTGCTTATTTATACACAGCGCATCAGGAAGTAATAATAGTAGTTTCTTCCTCTGGCACTCTGTTTACACTGGTGCAACCATATCCATAGAGCTGTTTGCAGGTAAACTGGGGTACAGACTTCCGTGTGTCTATTCCCTATTTTTGTTGGGGGTATGTTTTATTCTTTGGGACTTTTTGCCTATTTCTAATGTGTAAAAGTGTCTGATACACCCCTTATCTGTAGGGCTGGTCATGCTGACAGGATCTGAATGCTTCCACCCTACCACCCACGTCCAAGGCATGGCCTGAGACCCCTGTCAGCAGCTTCAGGGTCTCTCAAAGTCAGGGAGTCTCCCTGCTCACCCTGATGGGGGTGACAAGTTAAACTGCACCCCAGGACATTGTTGTGTGCGATGTGCCGAGATGTTTGACCTACTGCACTTTTCTAAACCTAATACTTTACATTAGGACATATTTTGGAACACCCTAAATAACTCTGGGTTTGGCCGTAATATATCCCAAGGGACTCTATCTTTTTCCAAACTAATCTGTTACCGGATGCTACCTCGTTGGGTTGATTGCCAAAGAGTCTCTCAGTGCAAAGTTGCATATATGTTCAAAATCTGGGACCACACTGATTGGGTCAACTCTTGAGTTTTGCATTCAAATTACATTCACACGGAACGCATTCAGACAAGCAATGGATGATTTATGGAAATACGAACTACCACTGGTAAAGACAAGAGTTTGGCTTTGGTGTAAGTGTTGCAAAAATAGTCAGTGAGTAGGTAGTTAAAGAAGGGTGGTGAGGAGTAATAGAAAGACGCAGGTGAAAACTGAGGGAAAGAGGGATAATGAGTAGAGCGGGAAAGACATGAGATGAGAAGCCATACAAAGGAAGTTGGTGAATAGAAAAGGAGGATGTGGGGGGGAGCTTGCATGGCATTGCCTGTGATGAGTGTTGCCTTGCACAGAGAGGGACACAAATTCACTAGTGAAACATTCTTCATAGCATATCAGGAGATGAACAAAACCTCATACATCAGCAACTGGATCCAAAGGAAACCATTTGGAAACGATCAAGTTATTTGTCTGGAAAAATTCTATTGATCTCCCAAAGGTTTACACCAAAGATTATGTTAGTGTGACAGAATTCTGTCAAGCACAGAATTAAGTTGACTGAAATGATTGGTTGTTTATAACGTGCTTAATACCGAGAGGTTTCTAAGCGCGGACCGGGATCGAACCTGTGTTGCTCTGTGTCATCTTGCTTCCAGGGCGAGCAGGTTGCTCCTGAGCTATCCTCCAGAGACTGAATCGAATTGAATGAAATATTCATTGGTACACTCTTGTGAACATGGCAATGGTGTTCAACAGACTCTCTTTTAAGAAGCAATTCGTACAACACTTTAATGCTTGAAATTGAATACCGCCGTTCCGTTTTGGTGATCAATATCTTTTTCAGTCCCAACCAAAAGGGTGCTTGTTAATTACCTCAAGTACTTGAAATTTCAATTGTGCAATGGTATGCATGTCACTGTGGCAGAGATGGGAGAGGGGCAAGTGGGATACAACTCTTAGGTTCCATGATCCATTATTTATTTGGTTTAGTGGTCTCTTTGTCGTAGCTCCAACCACAATGGCATGTTGGCAATTAAACCACAAATTCTCTAAAGCATGTCACATAATTGTATCGTATCACAAAATGTTGTGCATTATCTGTTTTAACAGCAATATTGCAGGAACTTCATGATAGATAGGGAAATACACCTTTATTGATTGGTGAACAAATGTGCCACAGTTACCACTTGTGTTATGTTAAGTGCAAGTGTTCAGGCACCCCAAGTGTGACGGGTATACCCAGACATGGGTCTCATTCATGCTGGGCCTAGAGACCCAAGCTACTCCTCACTGGTGAGGCCCAACAAGACAGAAACATTTCTGGTGGAGATGCATGTGGCCTCGTGCAGAAGAAATACAACCAATCTATTCGGGCTGGACTGCCCCTTTTGGGGTGGGAACAAGCCTGATTTGCACATGGACTTTCCCCTTTCTGCAATGGCTTGGCAGGCGAAGAATGATGGTCTGGAGGGTTGCAAAGAGCAATGCCAGGGGTTAAGATTCATTATAAACCTTCCAGCCACCACCTCTTGTGTGTGTTTTGCTTAAGTGCAATTGTTGATGCATATATATCAATAAGGGAATTATACCATCTTCTGAATTTGTGGTTGCTTATGTCTATTCATAATCAAGTGGAAGACATGTCCTGTTAGTAGTTTAGCACCCATGTGAATGTCCTACCTGAGGAAGGCATTGCGGCATAAGTGGAATTTTTCAGCACATTGCTGCTTGTGCACTCTATGTATGATGTCAGATCCTCTGCCGTCAATCTATGTGCTGGAAAACCCATACTTGCCCCCAAAGAGAAAGTATTCCCTGCGAGGGAGGATATGCATGTGACTAGAAGACATTACGTTCCTGAGCCGGAGGAGCCTGAGAAACTTGGAAAGAAAAACCGCAGCGTTTTCCAACACAATAACGTTGTATTTATGTTTGCGGTCGCTTCAAAAGCGACGCAAACATAAATACAACGTTTTTAAAGCTGCGGTTTTATTTCTAAGTTTTCCGGGCTCCTCCAGCTCGGAAAACTTAGAAAAAAAAACGCAGCTAGTGCTTATTTAAAAAAAAAAAAAACAATAGCACTTACCGAGATTCAGCTGCAGCTTTCCTGCTCTGGTCTCCGGTCCCCGTCCTCTGCCTACAGCACTAATGAAGGGAAAGCCACCCAGCGGTAGCCTTTGTTTACTACAGCTGGCTGGCTTTTCGTTCATTAGTGCCGCAAAAGCAAAAGCCAGCACAGGAGGGCCTCCATTTCACAAAATGGATGCGCCCATGTGCTTGCTTTTGCGAATTTTGAGCTTGAATAGCTCAAAATTTTACATAGGAAGTTTTAAAACGGAGAATGCTAGTATTTTTTTTTATGTTGCCTATCTATTTTTTAAATAACATTTTTTACTAGACCATCCCTTTAAGAAAAGAGTAATCTGAGAAGATATCTCAGCAAGTTATTGGCTCAGACATGGGGTTCACAAATGTGACCCCCAGATGAACGGACTCTTCCCTACTTCCTTCGAGTTTGATAAGTGAAAACCATTAAGTTGGGCAACAATGACACCTTATGTTCCAGCACTGAGATGCAGGAGGAATCAGGCATACAGGGTGATATTACCATGATTATATGTTACAAAACTGGCTGCCTGATCAATGACGAACATATACCCCCTAGGAGCAATATATTTAGTAAAGGCTGATGGTCTGTGAGATAGAACATGGTCACTTAGGAGCTGTTGACTTCCCCTTGGTCCACAGTGTACATCCTAGGATAGTAGGCAGAGTTAATTCTACCACTGGACAATCTTGTACACTCCCATTCATGTAAAAGCAACAGTGAGGAGCTTGTTATCTTTTCAGCAATTCACGCATAGAAAACGAATAATAACGAGTAGGCAACTATCCATACCCAACCACATCACGCGGTATTGTCCGGGGTACACCACTAATCGCTCAGCACTGCACTAAGCCCCTTACTTGAAGTGACCTAGTATTGTGTAGACTCCTCCCCTCTCCACCACCACCATTTACTCAGTCAGGGTTGCACACCTGCAGTTGGGGAAAGAACTCCCTCCTTTGGCATTTCTGTGCTTGATAATCACCCAGTTGCATGCCAGCCCTAATCACATTAGACATCATTGTGTCTGAGACTCTGCTTCAGGTCTTCCACCTCTGCATGGCATCAGGAATCCCCCATACCCTGGTGAGCCACATTCCTGATTATTCCCAACTCTTTAGGTCTGCCATAACCACCACCCACCATGCACCTCAGCTGTGGGTGCATCATGCAGGCCATTGTTCATGGCTTCCTGACCGAACAATGTGTCTCCATCCCTCAAGCAAATGACATTGACCATTCCTCCATGGCCATAGGCCCCAGGCCCACCAGGCCCACCAGGCCCACCCAAGCCTCACAACACATCAGCCTAATTTCCTGAGACATCCATCAACAGTAAACTGAGACACCTCCCATTCCTTCCCTGCTCCATCCTCTAGACAATTACTTTTCCTTCCTTTTATATCCTCCGCCCTTGGCTTGTCTATCAAGGACTGCACATTGCTACAGCTGCCCACACCCACCTATGACATAATGTTATGAAAGACCTACATTCATCAACCAGTTGAGGAAGATGGAGCCTCCATGACTCAATGGTTCATAAACTTTTCTGAGTGCAGTGCTGGGCGGACATTTTCAATTATGTTTCTTTGCCTCTTGCCTTGAGATGTTTCCAGCAATAAACTGAATAAATTAAAGGTTTTACGAGCCCACATGGATTTACAGATTCCCTGTATCTATGGAAATTCTGCCCCAATCACTATCATTACACAGCAAGCAGTCAATTGGCTGCATGTATGCGTGGTATGTATGGCACATAGTCACATACAATGCTAAATGCACTCTTCACTATTTCATCATATCCCTTTTATGTACAGTAATTCAGAGTCAATTTCTTGAACATCTATATCAATATGGCATTGGCTAATTTGGAGCTGCCTTCATGGTTCGTCTTGACTGGTTCTCTATGTAACTCTTTGGATCATGGTCTTATTGGTACTGACTTGGATTTCTTTCTGCCAAAAGTATCAATATGATGGTCACACGTCTTGGTCATGAGGGAAATAATTCCTCATACAGATTCATTCACGCGTATTCATGTACTTTATGTCTATTAAGTTCAACCATAAGAGTGCAGCGCAAAAATACTTATCACATACATCCAACATTCTATATATACATAAATATGTGATATGATATAATGCAATAGAATAGAACATAGTAAAACATGACACTATTGCCGAACGTGTACTACAATGGTTTGTCTAGCCCATTTACATTTTCAACAAAAAAACAAAAATGCCTTCTAGCTTCCACTTTCCTAGGACAAAAGGGCAAACACACCGAAGCCTCCACATTTCTCAATCATCTGGCAACTACAGACAGCAGCTCCAGAAGACTAGAGCGCAACCTGGGACCACGCCAGTGATGCTCTGTCATCAGTGACCAGTTAGGATACGGTCGGGCACCCTGATAGCAGCAGGTCGCTTCAGGAGAGTTGTTCGAGATTTTAAGCATTTCCTAATCCTCCCTTACAGACTGGAGGTTTGCCAGCGAAGAACTCTTGATGCTGTCCATAGTAGCATTGCTCAAATTCCTCAGATACAAAAAAATCATCCACCTGCATAGAAACATTAATTTTCCCCACTTCTTTTTTTACCATAACCTATCCGGGTAATCTTTTGTTCACGCTCACTCGTCCACATTTCTGAAATAATTAACTTCATCAAGTAGGAGTTTCTCAACACTTTTAGAAAGAGATCAAAAGAAGCTAAATAGAACTGGCCCTAAATAAAACTCATCCACAGCACACTTTGACTCAAGGAATTAGGGGCAGAGTCTAGAAGGCCCAAAGGTGTTTCACAAAAAGAGTTCTGGGTACATGGGAGCTGCTCACTAGACTAAGAGTCCCAGATGCCAGCCATACATTAGTGTGTAACCGCATACCATCTCCACGCAATGCAAAGAGAAACAACAACAGTGGGTCTCGGGTTCCACCACCACATCACCTGAATGTCTCCCGCTGCTTTCCAAGACCACACATTAGGGTGTCAAGCACACACCCATTCCATGGTCTCACATTGGCAGCCGGTGATTTAAGATATATTCTAAATTCCACCCAAATATCATGCTTACTCGCCTCGAATAAGCAGAGCTCCAAAACCTTTTTTATATATTTCTTTCCAGTACATAACATTGGCATGTGGTTGGGAGCAACACTGTCCTTTGCCAGTCTCCGGCAAAGTAAAAGGGCCAGTTTGCCACCCTCCTACCTGAATTATATTAGCAGGCCGCTGTGGAAATGCTTCCGACTGATGCCCTTACCAGCCACTGCCTGCAGGAGACAGACCATAATACACAAAGTTGGCACTTGTGCAAACCATGGAGAAAGTCCATCATGCATCAGTGTTTCCGATTGCGTGACAGTGGGTGGATCAAAGAGGGGGGTGGATCAAAGAGGTGTTTGCGCCAATCCATATTCTGTGACAGTGTTTTCACTAGGGCAAACAATGGGACAAACCAACATTGCCACATACGTAATACAAATGGACGACACTGATTTGACCACAACGATTTAGCACATTTGAAAATTGGAGCAATATATATGGTCTATGTCAATTATTACAAATACTTGTTTTGCCCTGGAGCACCACTTTTGTGTAATGTTGCCTAGGTACATTCTCTCCGCACCCTATCATGCTGGCTATTATGATGGGCCGTAAGAGCACCTGTTTCAGAGTTTGGGAGAGGCCTAAAATGAAGTCTTCTTTGTAAACCTGAAACCCTCTCCACAACAGGTACTCTGTGGTAGGGCGAGTCTGGTGCATGTTCGGGAACTCAATGACTGTGCAGTGATGCCAAATTAATTCATCTGATACTGATCTCGATTTTTATCAATTGCATTCTTCTTTTTACTGAGGACAACCTTTCTGAATTTACAGGACCTACATAGAAATTGCTTTTTTCTGTTGCATACGGCAACATCAGTTTCTAGCACCATATTAAAACTCAGTGTGGCTCACTATCCCTCTGGCTTTTGCCAATTAAAGAAACAAGACTAAGCTTTTGGTGACCAGGAAGTCACTGCTAAAATGTTTGTAATAAAAAGCACCAAATGTTATAGTGATTTTCTTCAGGCATACCAGTCCGTTCATTGGTCATCTGACCCAAAAACATGGATGCTTCAACCCGAAATGCATGATGTCACGCATGATATTGACCTATCAGTGGAACCTGCGTCCTCACAGTAGCATCTACGGTGTGATCTTGAACATGGCTGGTAGGATGGGGATAGCTTGGCAGGACTGCTGTAAAATCAAAGGTTTGACTGGTAATGTTGGAATAGGTTCTTAGATGCTATAGCACAAGACTCTGCAGTCTGAAGGCTGATCACAGTATCATCAGCATCCTGTCTGCACCTGTTCTGGGAAAACTGACGGTGAGTTGACTGATAATACAGTACCCAAGCAATTCTTTTCATACAGTACGACTTATGCACATCCGTGCCGTGCACAAGTCTATATGCTTGCCCGTTACCAAGATTGCTTCTTATTTGCAAACATTTTTTTTTAAAGTCATGCTGGAAGCCGTATTGCAGACCTAGATTGTATCGTGGCCCATACGTTGAAAATCTACCATAAACACATGCATGAAATAATACAGTTATCCCAGTTTGCAGATTTTGAATTCTGCTAATTTCTAAGGAGCAGCAACTGGGGTAACTTCAGAAATCCCCTACTACCTCAGAGATTCGTCTAGTTATCCAGGTTAGGGTCTTGTATGTGATGGGCACTTTCACACTGATTATAATTTACATTTTGCAATATAAGCAGCAAAGAAATCGCCAATGCGCATCTTCTAAGAAAATAAGCACCAACAGCCGTCTCTAAATTCTGTCTGAGAAGCCTTATATATTTTGAGGACTACTAGCCTAAATAAATTATCATACTTTAAAAGATGTACCTGTACAGCTCAGTCCTAAAATCTAAGCTCTTGCAGGACAAGCCTCCATCAACAGACTTTGAGACTGATTTGAAACATGCACTCCTCAGGTTGGATGTGAAACTCCCAAATCACAGAATTTATTTTTATTTATTTATTTGGTTTTGTAAAGTGCACTAACAGCCCACGGGCATCGAGGCACTGTTGCATGAAAATGAAAATGTATTAGTAGCGTATGGTTTCCTTAGTTACATTCAAGTTAATTGCTCTTGGTTACATTGAGCTTGCAAACAGAATATACCTCCTCACAGGAGATTGAGATTACAGTAAGAGGAAGAAGCTGCAGCTCTTATTGTATTGTCCAGTTGCATTTGAAGTTGCATGATGGCCGAGGAGGAGTGTGGTGTTTACCTCGGTGGAAGGACCTAGAACGGGTTTAGTTAAACAACATTATTTTTAGTGCTTTCCTCATGTGAGGTGGAACAGTGTTCCAGTGCACTGCTCCCCAGACAGAGAAGCTGGACCCACCAGCCCGTATTCTCTGTGTTTTTGGCATGGAAATCCTATTAGCGTAGGCAGATCTTGTAGGTCTGGCTGAGGTAGTTTTGACAACTTTGGGCAAGGTATACAGGTGCTAGCTTATGGACACATTTGTGGGTCAGAGCGAGGGTTTTAAAGATGATTGTTTCTTTAATGGGGAGCCAATGCACCTGCTTTCTGGTATCCGAAATATGTTCTCTATTGATTATGCCAGTGGCAGCCCTTAAGGCATTATTCTGCACAGTGTGTAACTTTGTAATATGTTTTACTGATGTCCCTACAAAGAGGGCATTACAGTAGTCCAGACGAGATCCAATAATTGCTCTTGCAATTGTGATACAGTTCTTTTCCGACCAGAAGTGTATGGCTGCGTTGAGCAGTTTAGTGTGGTAGGCTGAAGATGACGCTATTGGCGTTGATCTGCCTGTTCATGGAGAGGTCAGAGTCCAAGTAGACCCCCAAGGTCTTGACAACTTACAATACGGGGACTGGTGTGTTGTCAATCGTGAAGGAACTGTATTGTTTGTCCAATTTCTTTAGGGTCATGGCAGATCCAACCAGCATACGTTTGGTCTTGCCACCATTAAGGCATACCAGTTTTCTGCCATATAGGTTTGGATTGTGGAGTAGATGGACTTGATGGTAACTATGTCTGCCTCATTATCTCCAGTTAGGGGGATAATGACCTGAGTGTCATCAGCATAGTTTGTGTATGTGATGTCCAGGATGTCTAAAATGTGGAACAGAGGTCTTGTAAACAGGTTGTACAGGGTCAGGGATGTACATGATCCCTGAGGGACTCCACTTTTAATGTTACTTGGAGGTGTACAGGCTGAGTTTGAGAATGCTTTCATAACCCTTCCTTGGAGGAACAAGGTGATCCAGGCAATGGCATTAGGGGAGAAGTTGCCAGCGGAGGAGACATGGTGGCATAGGGTCTTATGATCCACCAAGTCAACTGCTGTGGATAAATCAAGGAGCAGGAGGAGAGTGAGTTTGCCCATGTCGCTGAAGTTGTCCATTTGATTTTTTTAATCTAGGGGTGCCATTCCGGTGCTGTGACTTGGACGGATTGTACGTGCATGAACTGGGATTGTGTTAGGCATATTGGAAGGGATCTTGATAGCACACTCATTTTCAATATGCCCGTTTAACCTGATTGACCCCGTCACTGGGAAAACCCCACACAGCAGCTCGCTCCTCATTGGGGCCTGATTCCCAGAAGCGTTTTAAATGGCGCAATCCAATAGGAAAATGCTTGGTGAATCAGGGGTGTACTTCTGTTCCGTGGGGAAACTGCCTGCCGGGAAGCTGGCAAAGGTCACAGAGCCTGTTAGAGGAAGTGGTGGTAGCAGGCGGAGTGTGGTAGAGATATTCTATTTTATGACTGGAGCTGTGGACCCATTAAGCATATACTATGCTCCTGCATCCATTTCTCCGGCTAAACCTGAAGCTGTAAGAAAAGTAGCCGAGTCAGATGCAAAACAGCAGTACCATGCATCTGCGTAAAGTGCAGTTTCACAGTGTAGGCAATTACATACATCAAAGCATAGACGCTCATAGACATTGAGCAAATGGCTATATACAGGAGCAAGAACAATTGATAACTTGTCAGCCCTCCTGTGTTTCACCTTCTTTGTGGATTTCTTTCAACTTGATATCTCCAATCAGCAACTTTGCCATGTCTCAGGTTATCATAATGCTACTGGTGCCACAAACCACTCTGAAGACTGAATGTATGCATAACTACCTACATGTAGTACAAGCTCACCTGATCAAAACCCTGTACGGCATCCAAAAGGATGAGTGCCAGCTGAGACTCCATAAAATGAGCACCACTAATTAGATTGCATGAAACATGCAAATGTTCCGTGGAATCTCACCCTGACACAAATCCATCGTGGCTTCTTGGACCAGCTGACAGATGTCTTTTGTCAGTATTAGGCAACATCGTAGAATATATTTTACTATTAATGTTTACCAAAGTAATAAGGCGATTTGAGGACTGCAAGTGAGGATGTTTGTTTCTCTGTGTCAGTGTTCCAGGATTCTGGGCTCCTACCTATCACCTGAATGGTTTTCATAACCAATAATAATTGTATGAATCGGAATAGTTTAGAAACGTCTAGCGTAATCACATCTGAACCCATGATTTGGTTATTGGGCAGGTCGTTTATCACTCGCCTCTAATGGGCGAGAAGCGCTTTCAGGGATCTATCAGTTTACGCAGGTAGATTTCCAAGATCTTTTTATTGTTCTTTTCCATAACCCATGGCAGCCTGCCCATTCGTATAATGCCTGGAGTAGATGGAACACAACCCAGGATGCAGGTGAGTTCTGTAGTCACTTCCCCTCTGTGGTTTCCTAATTTCCACTACCCCACACGCACCGCCTGTTGCAAAGACAGCAATGACATTATTTTCCCTATTGCGTTGCTCTTTTCCCATCTGCCAAGTTGCTGGTCTTTAAGCATATATGCCGGATCACTGGCCATTCATGTTTAAATGTTGGCCTCAGTGTGCTGCAGTACCATGCACACTACGTCTGATCTTTCAGTAAGAATGCTGGTTCGTGCTGCTTCTTTGAACAGTCGCCAAAACAATACGAAGGGATTAGGCCATGAAAACATGCCTCAAAGGTGTCTCACAATACCAATGGTCCGAATATTTGTAGAAATAGAAAATGCAATACTTGTTCAACACAGTTATGTAAGAGATTTCAATCAGGCACACACCCAGGTCTTGCCTAGCGATGTAGTGCGCAAATGAAACCCTTATTTTATTTTTGTCTAAGTTCAATATTCTGAATGATATACTACTCATATCACGCCCTTCTCAAAATACCCCCCAGGTCACATGGAAACAGGAATCAGGCTAGTTTGTAAAGGTAAATATTTATTCATTTGTTTTAATATTCAGATCACACATTACTTAAGATAGAGATATATGGGGCAGAAATCACCTAACGGTGACAATACAATTAGAATATAAGCAAAGCAATTGAATTCATTTATAATGAGGCAAAATGGAAAACACAGGGGAAAACAACAGTTTGTTCTGCACACAGATAGTGTTTAGGTTAATGTTCCGCCTGCAAAGTTTTGTTTAAATACAAATGAGCAGTCCTACACCAATGTGAGTAATCAGCAGGTTTTCAGGAATGAAATACAATGTCTAGAGTTATAGGCAATCTTCCCTCCCTAAACAAGAGAGGAAACCGTTTTAGCAAATGACACTTTTAAACTGGCAGATGAAAAATGGCTCTGTGAAATACTGCAAAAGGTGCAAAAATGCTTAAATGGAGACAAGTTCTAAAGAAAGCAACACTAATCAGGTCCTAACATACATGAGCTATAATATAAACAACAATACACACTTCAGATAAGGATGAGATGGAAAAAGCACTTTGAAATGGGGAAATGACACGTGTAAACTTGTGAAATTTGCAAATTCGCGGCAAACTTTTACTATGCGATATTGAAGAAAAACGGATCAAATACACTGTTCCGTGATGGTGAGACAATCAGTGCAAGAAAGATTCTAACTATACTGGAGTTCTGCATTGAAGATGGGATGGCTTGAGATAGGGATACTACAATGCAGATATACTATGGGTCACTGTTCTTCTTGTTAATACTTACAGAAGAAGTTATTAAATTGGACCACCCCCTCTGGTCAATGAATTAGATCTGGTCTACCAGCAGCAGGGCACCTCAAGCGGGAGTGGATCAGCAAGGTGGTTCTGGTCAATTCGGCCTGCACCTCAGCCTGGATTAGGAAGAGCCCCTTCTGGTTACTGGACACGGTAGATAGCACAATGCAAGTTTTCAGTGGGCAAGCCTTAATGGTAGCAAGCCAAGCAAAATCAGAATTAAATCCCTTCAAGTTTGGGATGGTTGAAATTGGTTCGGGCTAGCAATAATTTTGCAATGCTGGAGTCTGGATTCTGCAAAGAAATCTGGATCTTTCAAAGAATTCTGGAGTCAGCTACAAGTTGAAGAGTTCTGGAATAAGGTGCTGCGTGGACATCTGGATGGGTTCTGGAAGCAGGGTGTTCTGGAAGCAGCGTGTGTGTCCCATGTGTAGTGAAAACCCCTATATTTATCCATTACAAGTTTATGGTATGTGCAGAACTTCAACACACACCCCATGGTTGTGAGTGGTTACAGGCATGTGCTTTGTTTTGGTTGGCAGCTTGAACAGAGCTGTCATCTTATGACAGGATTTAGGAACTCCCACCTCGATTTTTACCCAAAACATACCTTTGAACAAATGTACATTTTTACCATTATGTACCCTCATAAAATTGGACACCCATACTTTATATACGATTGTCTACATTTACATTCACTTCCCATCTTTGTGAGAGCTATATTGGTCATTCTTTGGATTTGTATGAATTTTACCCATAACACTTTGGATTAATCATTTCTAATTTGAAACATCTCTGGGTGCTTATCAGTGGATTGTGTACATACAATTGTAAGTTTGCAACATTAATAGTTTTGCCACAATCAGACATTTTTCATAACTTTGGTTCCTTGAATGGTACGAGTTTCCTCAATGTCTTTAAATCATAAGGCTGAAATTAGTTTAATAAACGTAAAGTGTGTCAGCGGAAAAAAACAAGTTATGGAGGAGCCCGTCTATGGAACTAGGAGGGGGGCACCCAAATTCAGAACCACAGATCAAACCATACCAAGAGCAAAGAAATTTAGAAACCATAAATATTTTATTTGTATTTCATTATATGTTTAAAATATACATATTGAATCATGTTTCGAGCTCATTATCTGAATAATACCGTTTAATTAGAAAATTGAAAAACACAGTACTTTTCTAAAAACACGACTGATAATTCAGTCAACGCTAACTTGATGTAGCCAAGCAGTCTGAACGTCATGTCGGTTGAAGGGGATCATCCAGCTGGCGGTCAGAGGCTACGGCCACATTTAACAATATAAGAACGACGTACGGCACCCCTTCTTTTTTCTGTTGGTCTTAACTTTAGAAGTAACCAACATTATTTTGTCTAGTAAGCTACGGCGGTTCTTATATTGTTAAATGTGGCCGTAGCCTCTGACCGCCAGCTGGATGATCCCCTTCAACCGACATGACGTTCAGACTGCTTGGCTACATCAAGTTAGCGTTGACTGAATTATCAGTCGTGTTTTTAGAAAAGTACTGTGTTTTTCAATTTTCTAATTAAACGGTATTATTCAGATAATGAGCTCGAAACATGATTCAATATGTATATTTTAAACATATAATGAAATACAAATAAAATATTTATGGTTTCTAAATTTCTTTGCTCTTGGTATGGTTTGATCTGTGGTTCTGAATTTGGGTGCCCCCCTCCTAGTTCCATAGACGGGCTCCTCCACAACTTGTTTTTTTCCGCTGACACACTTTACGTTTATTATTGTTGTTACTTCCTCTTTGTCAGCGAAGTAGAGGTTCTCCCATCTCCTGTTTCGCTTGAAATTAGTTTAATGTCTACCAAGTTTCAGATTTATCCCTCTGTAGGTTGTTGAGTTAAAGAGTTTTACATTTTTTATCCAAATAAGGATTTCACACCAAAGTCCTCCTGTGTAACCTCCACTTTTCAGGCAGCAGCTGTTCAGTCCTTTGAAGTTCACTGAGAAACCTCCTCCACATCCTGTCCATCCTGGCAGAGGTCAATGCTCAGCCTGTCCTTTATTTTTTGGTCAGCCAGCAGACGATTGTCTAATGCAGCCCCATTGTGTGGCTTGATGGCATTATGCGGGAACCATTAACAGCCATTAGCCTTCCTGTTCTCAAGGGAGTGTCAAGCGGAGATGTCAGATTTCCCAGGCCAGGCTGTCAGATCAGAATGAAATAGTGCATTTTTCCCCAGACTGGGCTCTTTGACATTAAAGTCTTTCCTTTCCCATATAACATATAAGCACAGTTTATAAAGGATTTAAACATTTTAAAGTAATTAGCCCTTCACAAACATGCTTGAAATAGTGTATTTTGCAATTTCTTCCGAAAGAGAAACACCTTTAAATGGGTTTGACAGCTAGTTTCTTTAAGCAGCTGTCAGGCCGGGAGGCCTGGATTTCTCTGACTGCCTGGAGAATCTATGATTTCAGCACTCTTGCCTTTCCATAATTCTCTGGGAAACTGACTGAATTTCTAAGAGCATTTTCATATTAGGCCCTTCTGTGGCCTTTTTTCAAGTGACAGATGACAGCAGTGATTCCTGCTTCTACACCACTTTGCCTGTGTATGTGGCAGGGCGTGCAGCTCTTTTAGTGGTTTATGAACTCTGCGCAATTTTGCAGATTTAGTGCGCACAGGGGTTATTGCCTCCATTTTTGGCAGTTTTCTTTCCCCATTGGCAAAGGGGTGCAGTGTGGCACAGTGGCATGGATAAAATTACTCCAGTTACAAAATACAGCCTGATCAAGCAACTTCTGATAAATGCTTCATTTGCTGCACCTCATCATCCGCTCTGAATCCTCACTCATAATCTCCAGGAGGGGGACGGGTATGGGGGGGTCAGATAGCAGAATAACTACATACTCGGATGTAGGGGCTCTGCTTATGGATTGGCTGCTCAAGTTTGCTCATTCTTTCCGATGCCAGATGGAAGTCCATAGGCGTCAAGATGGTGATGGACTCTGTTATGTTATGTTAAGTTATAGTGCGTTTGTATAGAGCTTTATGTGCCATTGGTATGATCTCAAAGCACCGAACTTATGGTTCTTTAGTAATGTGCATGCAATGGATGAGGTTTACAGAATAACTCCAAATAATCAAACCAACTCAGGAAGATGGCAAAGGTTGCTGTTTTATTAGCAATTATCTAAAACAGGAAGGTTACAACAGACATCAATGGATATTCGCTCAGCTCTCGACAAATCTCTCATAAAACCTAGACTTTATGCTAAAAATACATCAGGAGTGAGGCCATACTACGTACTCAAATAAGGAAAATCTACAAGCAATCATAATTGGTTCAGGGGGAACATCTCAGTATACTTTCTATAAAGACTAGGCTTGTGATTGGCTGCCCTCTATCAGGTGGACAGTTTATGCCTACCTCTAAAACATTTAATCTTCAACACTTTTAAGTACATGGTTTATCACTGGCTCTCAAACTATAAGGCCCTTCAATATACAGCCCCTTACAATTGATACACACGCTTGTGCCATGTCTGCAACATTCGGTTCACTTAGCAGCACATAAGTTCATTACCCAGGTGCCAGGAGGTGGTCTTGACTTTACCACCCCACCCAATTAGCCCAACATCTCTCATCACCCATGCCTTCTATCATGCAGATGGTCTTTGAACTTGCAACATACCCTTGTCTATGGGAAAATACGGGAGTGCAGGCACTCACTATTGTTGTGATAGGACTCCAAGCTCAACTCTATTTCCATCCTTGGCTCACGTGACAGGAGACCAGGATCATGGTCCTTTCTGTAGCATTTAAATGTCTTGAAATAAAACTTGCCACTCTTGGTGTTCTTTCTTTGCCCCTTATTGAGGGATGATTCATCCTTTGCACATTCACTGCTTTCAAGAATAGATAACCGACCATGGCTGCTTCTGTTTTGATACCAGGCCAGACAGCCTCACCAGGCGCTTGCATGATCTCAGCTTATTTGTGCTGCAACACAATTCTCAGCCTTTCCTCCCCATTGGTCTGAGCTTACTAAATTAAGGACAACGATGTCCAGCTCCTGTACAATGGTGGACTTCGCCTGCAGTCTATTCACTAAGTATAGCCAGCGTCTATAATGACTTGGTCTAATTGCGGTTCTGGTTCGGTACAATTATTGACCATTGATTTTCTGTGGCACTTCGCACACATGGAATCTTCTTTTCACATCTGAAAGATTCATTGATTCTTATCCTCATGATCCATTTCCATAAGATCCATATATTCTCTTCAGCCAGTATTCCCAGGGTGTCACACTCATCTCTTGTGACATCACTTTCTTCTCTCTGCCATTCTTTTTCAAATTCCTTCAGGGAGTTCCTCCCTCAGATTGTCATCTCTTCGAGGATACATTTGATAGGGTTTTCTCAATAGATACCTTTTCTTGAACACTCGCTCCGTTATTAGCACAACTGCTGGTGTCAAACATGGCACAGTCTCAGACTTCCAACATATAGGAGGTAGGGGGCGGTACTTCCTGCAGAGGCATGCAGCTGCTCCTCTACAGTGCTGTGGGTTGAACGCCTTTGGGGACCGTGGTCCATATCAGTTGAAAGAGTAGTGTAGCATATAGAAGTTGGGTGCTCTTGGTGGTTTCGTGGGTTGGCTGGATTCTAATGCTAAGTGTGGTGCGATGGATGTGAGAGATCAGTGTAATGTGCGCAGCAAGGAGGGTAAGCTCCGAGTCTGCATTTTTTTGCTGCCGTGTTGCACGTGTAAGAGATTATGTGTGCAGTTAAGCCAAATTGATCGAGGGGTGCATCTCTGTTCTATTGTTTGTTGATTGTAAAGAGGAGAGTGAGCACAATGATAGGAATCAGTGGGTGGCTCCTGGCTGGTGAGGGTATGTTGATAATTCGGACGGGGCAGTCATTTTTTAAGATGCTCTGTAGTTGGACTTGAAAGGCCCTATTTCAGGGTCCCTGTAGGGATTATGAGTTGGGTTGTTGGGTGCTTCTTGGGATATTGCATGATTCTATGGTGATGTTTTGTTTCCGGTTAGTGCCGATTCTCACAGGACAATGGCCATAAGGAGATGGGTATATGGCTATGGGCGGACATTTTCATGTATTTGGAAAAGCCATGTTTTTACGGCTTTATGGACAGCCATGTAGTCCTGGTGGTGCTGAATATGAGGAGGTAGCAAATTTCATAGAGTTGGTGCCAGGGTAGAGTAGGCTGACCCTCCAAGTCTGACAGAAATGGAGGCTGGGATCATAAGTAGGAGGGCAGTGCTTGACTTTAGGCTGCGTGTTGGGCATAGTCATCTCTTCGAGGTATGGCAGGCCAGCCTTGTGCACTGCTCGGTGGGTGATGCACAGGACTTTGAAGGTGGCCCTTCGTCCACTAGGTAGCCTGTGGAGGGTAGAGAGAGCAGGCAATATGTGGTCCTTTCATCCGAGTGCAAGGAGGAGTTTAGCAGTTGCATTTTGGACTCTTTGGAGTTTGTTAATTTGGTATGCCAGAGCACCCAGGTAAATGGAGTTTGCATTGTTCAATCTGGACATGATGAGTGACATAACAGAAGTCAATCTGTTGGGGAAGGAGAGATAAGGGACGGTGCATCTTAGAAGCCTGAGGTGATAGTGACAGGATTTGGATACATCATTGATCCAGTTGGACTAGGTTAGGCCTGGGTCCAATATGCAGCCAAGGTTTTTGACTGTGTTGGCGGTGGTGGTGAGGGGGTGTTGGGTCTGGAGGGAGGGAGGCCATGGGAGTGGTCGCGGGAGTAGAGCTGTGTTGCCACATACCATGATCTCTGTTTACCCTGGGTTGAGAAGGAGGTGGTTTGTAAACATCTATATGTCTATATCATTGAGGCAAGCTGCTAGGTCAGGGGGTGATCAGAGCTCATCTTGGGGATTCTCAGGATGATTTGGGTGTCGTTAGCATAGTTGTAACAGGTGAGGTTGTGTGAGTGGATGATCACTGGTAGTGGGCTCATAGAGAGGTTGAAAAGGAGTGAGGAGAGGCAGGTGCCCTGGGGTACTCCGCTGTTCAATGGTCGAGCGGAAGAAGTAAAAGGGGGGAGGATAGTGATTTGTTTCCTGTCTTTAAGGCATGAGGCAATCCAGCTGAGTGCCAATTCTCGTATTCCAAGTGAGTGGAGCCAGTTGAGGAGTATTGAGTGGTTAATGGTGTCAAAGGAAGCTGAGAGATCAAGGAGAATCAGAGCGGTGCTTCCTTCAGAGTCTGCTGTGACCTTGAGGTTGTTCCAGATTGAGATCAGTGTGGTTGCAGTTCCATTGCGAGGCCAGACGCCAGACTGAGCAGGGTCTAGTAAGTTGTTGGATTCAGCGAAAATGTTGAGTTGAGAGTAGGCAGAGCGGTCGATGAGTTTCACCAGGAATCTGGTGTTGGAGATGGGCCTGTAATTGGATGGCTGGAGGGGGTCAAGACCTGCCTTTTTCAGAAGGGGTTTGACATACGCTACTTTGAAGGGGTCTGGAAAGGAGCCAGAGGTGAAGGAGTGATTCAGTATGGATCTAGCCTGTTCTCCTGCACAGGTGGAGGAGAAGATTTTTTTGAGGGAGGCAGGTGGGGCAAGGGTCAAGTGGGGACCCAGAGGGTCTGCTGCTGGCAGTAGTTTGTGGAATTCCTTGCTCGAGATCGGCTTGAAGGAGTTGAAGGTTGGCGCTGCGCAGGGGGGTGATCTTGAGCGGCAGGGGATGAGGTTGGAGAGTTTGGCATTAAGAGTGGCCGTCCTGTCTAGTGCTGTTCTGTAGAAGTGCTGTGAGAGTGAGCTGCACAGCGCTTGCATGGGCGTGGTAGGGGCAGTGATGCCACTGTGCTTCACAAATTCCGATATGATCCTGTGGGTCTCTTTACTACTGTTGCGGCAGTTCACTACTCTTTTATTATAGTAGTTTTTTTTGGCTTTTTGGATCTCTTATTTGTAGTTACAGTGATGGTGGGCGATCAGGGATTTGCTTAGGATGGTTTTTGATGTTCGACATATGCGCTTGAGGGAGCGGTTATGGATTTTGACGGTCTTCAGGTGGGGCGTCAACCATTTGGGGATTGGTCCTTTGCAGGTGCGGGCAGGGCATGAGGGGGTGAGAGGGAAGAGTGAGTTGTTGAGCCAAGAGTCAATGTATTAAACACTCCACATTCCAGAACCTAGCAGCTGAGGAACACTATTCATGCCCTATTGGATACAGAACCAATTATCAAAACCAGGCACTGGTTGTCAACGCTAAGCACAAGCTTGTGCTACTGTTTAAAGAGGTTCAGCAGGCAGGAGTGGTGGGGGGGCTAATTAACTCCACAAAAACATCAAGAATCTTGCAGATTCGAGGAGATTAGTTACAATCCCGTGAGAATGTATATATGTCAGAAGCATATCGTAATGTATTACTTGCACACTATTCACTTAGCACTTAATAATATAGTTATTATGCACTTTAGCATTTTATAAGGTAATAGTATGCATTGGTTAAATTGAAGCAACTGTGAACAAAACTGAAGAATTATTATTGCAGGGCTATGGATGGAAATTGAACTTTTTGTGACAAACAGAATGGCAGGTTATGCTCTATTCAAATGTAGGCTGAGGGATGCCTGCTTTACCACAGTACATATTCCAAAATGAATTACAAGCTGTGCTTAAAACATGGATGTGTTTGTAAATGCATACTGGGACTGGTGCTAATCAGGTGGGTTGCTTTGTGGTGGTTGAGGGGGCAGGCTTGACCTTGCCCTAGAGCGTGCGGGACACAACCCGCTGGAGCCTCACAAAGCCTTAGGATATATCCTCAGTTAGGAAGTAAATGGCTTAATGCATGCAACGGTGCTGCCCACAATGCAGAACTTAATGACAACCTGACCCTTGGACGATGGGTCGACAGCTTGCCACCCATCAGGCTGCGTCTAGGATTCAAGGCTCGACATGAGCTTTAATAGTTACGCTTATTCTCAATGTAATGTTTAAATAGCAGCTTCCAGAAATAGATTTAAATAACTCGTTGTTTCTACCTTATTGTGTGCACAATTAACTCAACATATCTGAATAACTGATTGTTCTTTTTTCTGTTCTTTTCTTGCAGCCTGACGGCACCAGCAAAGAGTGTGTTTTCATTGAAAAAGTTCTCGAAAATAATTACACAGCGTTGATGTCTGCAAAATACTCTGGATGGTATGTTGGCTTTACCAAAAAAGGAAGACCTCGAAAGGGTCCTAAAACGCGGGAAAACCAGCAGGACGTCCATTTTTTGAAGCGAGACCCCAAAGGTCTTGTGGAGCTGCAGAAGCCTTTCAAGTACACCACAGTGACCAAGAGGACTAAACGACTACGACCCACAAACCCAGGCTAAATAAGGCAAAACTTTACAAACTACCCCGCCAAACAACAAAACTGCTAAAGAGGATTATTTTTACATTAAAAAAAGGAAGAAGCTTTATTTTTGTACTTAATGTTTTAAAATGAAAATAAAACGCTGGGGAAGCTACAGGACTTTATTGTGACTTAAAACATTGAACTGTTTTTATTTAAGTTGACCGAAGGTGGGACGCTCATCGGGCATGGACGACGTTAAGCAAACTCCCCAGAGGAAACCAAAGAAAGCCAAAGTTCTTTCCAAAGTTTAACAGACTAACCCAACCTGCAGTGATCAATTTCTTGGTCTACTGCCAGTTGGACCAAGGAAGCAAGGCGTGAACGCCACGTCATTGAGTTTCTGCAAAATGCTCAATGCATTTGTCTTCGTTTACCTTTTTCGACATAAGGTGTCACCACTGTGTGATCCTGCATCGCGCTCCGAAGAATGCTGCTACTACATCCAAATGACTCCTCGATCTAGTACACCAATGATAAGGGAACCTTCTAAACCAGCTATATTATATATAATATGTACATATATATATGTATATATATAAAGGCTATTTATTTCACATCTTTGTATATTGCAGTTCCATGAACCAAGTATTACTGTCTCAACAATTAAAACAGAATATTATTTAAAACACACCCACACATTATTCTTGTCAAACCAATGTGTCTATTTAAAATATTGCTAATTATCCATTATTTATCTGACAATTCTGGTCATGTCAGAAAAATGTACATTTCGACAGCAATATTTGCTGTTTTTTTCTTTTGTTTTACTTTCATAACCACTACTATTGTGTAGAATTGACTATTTAGTGGCAAGTGAGTAGCACTTTTAATCATTTAAGTTTATTGTCTGTAAGAACGAAAAAAAGGGTCTGAAATAGTTCTAAAAATGTCAGCCAACTTCTCCTTTGTCATGCAATTTAGGATTGAGTAACTTCAACTTTTGCAAATATCTGACTCAAAACCAATTTTTATTAATGCCCTTGGACCTATTTTCCAACTCAAGTGCAGACAGTGGTGAAATTCCGAATTAACAAACCAACCCACAATGAATGCATTCCAGACGAAGCCTTCACACATCCAGTGGTTCCAGGCTACATATGGTTAACTACAGACCACAAATCTCTGCGGATGTGCTTAGCAGCCCATCTTCAACGTAATGGGCATAGTTTGTTTTGCTCATCAAAATGAGCCCAATTGCCATTCCAAACAATTCTGGATTGGATGCTGTGTGTATTTGTTATATGGTACCTGGAGACCATAAAAATGGCAGCCGTGCATGGTATAAATCAACTTAACATAACATAACGGATGTATATGAATTGACCTAATGACAATTGATTGCGGGAGAATTGATCGCCGGAGAATTGATCTAATTTAAAAGGTCCATTAGGACATATATGCGGGGGGGGACCCCCGCAACTTCCCACCCAATCCAAAAAAAACACAACCCCCCCACCCAATCTCCTTATATTATTTATTAACCCAAACCCACCCCACACATATATAAAAGAACAAAAATAAAGGTAAAGGTCAATTGGAAGATGGTCAATTAGGACCACTATTATTAGGTCAATTAGGACAAAAGGTCAATTTGGGTAATACCAACAAAACATCTGAACCTTCAATGGTCAAAGACACAGACACACTGCTAGCACTCATCATAAGAAACCATCATGGGAGGGAAATGTATATGTATTGCATTCATGTATTTCTCCATAACAAAGCCATTGCGCATGATCTAACTCGCGTTGCACTGGCCGCCTCCAGAAGCGTGGTTCTGCATGATATTCTACAACAACGCTTCACCTCCAAAGTTTGCCACAGGAATGTTAGGCTGCACCGGAGACTCATTGCATCAATGAGCATGCAGAGCTTTCCCATTGGCGGATCAGAGAAAAGCAACACGCTCGAATAATGCAAAGCAGCTCAATGTAAATAGCTTTTATGTTAATACCAGTAGCATGTTCCCATTGTGCAGAATCATATTAAGGGTAACGACCTGAACAGAGCATTGCAGTTCAGGTACACATTCCAAGCAGCTATGTCACTAGATCTGTAGCATTATCAGAGTGTATTAATTGTGTGTTCCTGTCAGACTTGTGTATGAACAACTTCTGTACCTGTAGTTCATTAACACCAATATGCTATCCAGCCTGTTGTTGCTGTGTGATTTTTCTTTATTACGCTTGAAAATATTGCAAGATTTACAGTGATGGTAATGGAAGTCCTCCATTCAACGAAAGCAGGGGTCTGCAACCTTATCCGTGTTTTGGACTACATCTCCCACAGTCTAAGCAGCTTAGCCAATGGTGAGGGATCATGGAACTCATAGTCCAAACATTTGAAAAGCTGCAGGTTGCAGACCCCTGATCTGGAGGGCAGATACAGTACAAATGAACGTTCAGTTGTCCTCACTTGACCCATCCAGGCGCCTCAAAGCTGCTCTTAAAGGTCACTCCTAAGTGAGTGGCATGCTGTTTCCAAATCGTTGCTCGTGGCACCGGCTATGTGAGCCTAATGTTTGTTATGTGTTTGTTTAGATGACAGGAACATTTCTCTAGCAGAAATTGATCCAGTGGAAACTAAGCAGCCTATAAATTGAATGTAACACCAAAACGTATTTGAGCTAATTTACATAAACAACTATGCAATGGACTTGAACTGCACATTAGCAAACTCCAAACTCAAAGCAACACTCACAACATAGCTCAACACATTAAGAAGAAGTTAAAAGAAATATGATCTTGTTCGTGTCATAGGACCTACTTCAGTTGAAACTCAGAAACCATGATGTGAATGCGATGTTTGGGCATGTAAAATTTGTTTAAATGTTTAATGAGTACCTGTGCGATTGCTTTTGATGTAAAGAAAAGCAATTAACGATTGATCAAAGTAACATATTAATGATCGGATTCGTGATAAAATTGCATAATATTAAGGTTTTGGACATTGGCATAGGTGAGCAATGGTCCCTGGGTAGCAGCCCAGAGTTGCAATATCCTCCACGTACTCGGCCCACTGAATGAGCCATTTATGTTTATTTGGGTATATTTTCAGGGACCGTAAATGTGCCTAAACTAGCATAGACAAAATAAAAAGCGACAACATAGCGTATCCACTGGGATCAGGCAATAGTCTCCTTTTAGAGCATCGGGATGATCGACCGCTTGAGACAACATCAGAATTTTTTTTTTAGGATTTTATTATGTGGGGTCTTCTCCTTCCCCTACACTAATAATAGTCCTACCCCCAAATCCCTAATCACGTCTTTTAACACCCTAACCCAAAACCCCCTATATCCTTCAAAGTGTTTTCGAAGTAATTACTTTGGAGTAAATTACTCCGAAGAATTCACTGTCGGAAAAACCATGAGATACCATTTTTGATACACCTTTGTTTGTCTCGTAGACATTTCAACATATGTATTCTATTTTATGTTTACCGGTTGGATTTGACACTTTAACCCTTTTTTTACTGGCTTTTATAGCTCTGGGTAGTCTGCCCGGAAGAAACTGCCTGACCCAAAACCATAGGTGAATGGGGAGTTCAAGCAAACCGTGCTGAAGCAGACCACTGTCAGACTGCTCACCGAAAATAAGCCTAATCCACAGTAAATGGAAGAAGAATCCATGAGACATTTGAGGGCGTTACATTCACCATAAAATATCAGATCAAAGTAGGAAGAGCAATAAGTATGATTAAAGGACCGCAGGGATCCTAGTCTGCAAAGGTCAAGTCTCCAAAGGCAGAATAATATGACTCCAACGTAGACTGCTTTGCCAGGGCATCCTAGGGACCTCCTGGTCAGTTGTCCAGATCTCTGCTGAACTGTGAGAGAGGGGTGCCTGCGAAGCTCTGCCCTCCTACACAGCAACATAGGAACCAGCAAAGAGAGTGGGGCTGCATCCTGGACTAGCATCTCCCTATTAACTGTGGAGATTCAGGGGCACATGCCATTTCTGGTGGATTTCTGCCTGTGAGCACTCAAGCCCAAGAGGGCCTGCGGAGCTCACACTCGGAGGAGAGAAGTCTCCCGAACTCTCTGCTCTGGTGCTGCTACAAAAAATTCAGGATCCACACCATTCACAAAATAATATGTTTTGGTAAAATAACTCATGGAGTATACCACAAAACTCTAATTGTCTGCCTATTAATCTGGAATCGGCTGTATCAGTTGTGGATAACGCATTAGAAGCAGTCAAATTAACAGGCCCTGATATAGGAAAACCAGTGAAGAATCTGAATGACTGTTCATGGTTTCAACATTGTCAAGAGTCAGACAAGTCATTAATAAGCATAAGCAAGTAAGAATTAGAATATGAAAATGTAGTTCATGACTTGAAGCTTTGCGTTGGCAGCAACTTGACCTAACCTAGCTCATACGTACAGAATGGTGATCAAGAATAATAACATGCTTATCGACATTATTGAAAGCAAGGGCACATGCGACAATAGAAAGTATTGGGTAAGTGATGAAGGAGATAGAAGTGCTCTCCTAGCCATTCGGCGAGCGGCCCCCAGTGAGCCGAAGTGCAGCAATATGCAGCTTGAACACGATCTTAAAAAATGTACCTTGCACTGCTAACATGGGAGCTCCACTCACTCGTTGATCTTAAAAAATCTAAAAAAGGGGGTGCACTTTACAGATTTTACCTCAAACTTGGACTCAACTCTAACATGCAAGTATAATCCACGTAGATGGCCACTGAAAAAATAAGGTTGAGAAACCAAGGTATGGCCAACTTCCTATGGGGAAACTCATAAGAAGAGCAAATGAAGGAAACATGCTTCAAAGTCATGCGGTTTACTATTTAAAAGGGTTGGCACTTACCAGCCCAAGAAATGTTAGGTTTGGGACTAAGTGATAATAGCAGTAATAGATAGTATGGCCGTCATCAGAAGACTATTGGGTATATAGTCTAGGGAAAATATAGATTATGGTTGAATACAAACTGTTAAGAGTACTGGCTGAAAAGACACTTCTTAAAATGTACTGTTCATTGTGAAATGGAGACAATAACCCTGTGGGTGACTTAGCAATGACTAGTTATGGGGCAAAGCCGAAAAGCTAAACTACAAAATAATTGTTAGTTAAATTATTACATTTAGCCTTGAGCACATTATGACCAGAAACGTGAGGTCCTGGTGGTTTGGGAAACCGTGAAGGAGGTGTAAACGTTATGACAAGTCGAATGAAGGGCACAGAGCTCGGTATGATGCCGATGTAAGCCAGGAATGCATGGGAAGAAAATATTCTGCCCGTGTTATAAGGAGCAGGCAAGGAAAAGTGTGTCAAAGTGCAGTGACCACCATACTGTATCTATCCACTGCAGGATTGTGTTCTACTGTGCAGGTGTCCATCCAGTGCTATATTGTAAAGGCTGGAGAAGACACAGACTAGTAGAATGGTCGGGGACGGAAGTAGATATGTTGTACATGCGAATGCGGTTCAAAGAATAGCGAGTCATGAGATGATGTACCTACCTACAGAGAGGAGAACAGAGGTTAAAGAATAAGGATGCATACGTGGAAAATCAATAATGTTGAATATAGGGGAAAAAAGAAACTGGGTTTTGGAACATAAAAAAAATGCTAAATACAACACAATCATTCCCCAAAGTCTTAAAAATGACCAAAAATAGCTGGCTGTAACACGAATGGAAGAAGGTCTGAATTCTAGAGTGGAGGGCCTTGTTTAAATGACAATAACCTGTATACGCAGAGAAAAAGGTTGACCGCTAATTGGAGCGCACCCGCATTAATGTTTGCATGATTTGCCTTCCAAACATTTAGTATAAATAACAACATTTTGTTTAAAAAAAAGATTGATAAATTGTAACTATTCCTAATCATTTTCTTCATCCTCTTTCTACATGTTGTACAGGCACCAGACATCTACTTTTTGAAGAAATGTTTCGTGTATACACTTTGAACGAGAGCCTGTTAGCCCAGATGACTATATACACCATAGTCATGTATGATAAGCGCCGCCAGGATGCAGGCAGTCAATATATGCAGCAACCATGCGAGAATCATCTGAGTCTCATGTATGCCTACATGTCAATCATGGTAGTTGAGCAGTTTATGCCAGCGACTCAAATAAAGATGGGTTAAATACAGAAGTGCTTCTTCTGTTTCTAAACCCAGTTTTATAGCCCTTTTGTTGTGTGTGTTTTCACAGCTTCACAGTTGTTTGTGCAGAACCATGTTAAGTGTTCTTATAATGCACCCAATGCAAACTGTCTATACCGGAAATGTATACACTGCTTCATCTTTTCTATCACAATCTCTCTGCATCAAGAAATCTATTTGGACCTGTCACATGTTATGGCTCCAATGCATCAGGGGAACAGGACTCCTTCTCTTGCATACCAGTTTATGGTTTCACTAATTCTCTGAAAGAATGACTTTAGTAGGGACCTAGCATTCTCTGTTAAAAAATATGAGTTCTGCTACAAGATGTCCAGCCTAGACATGAGCACATTCATTTCCTCCAAACGGGGAGATGTGGCTTTCTGTCGAGGTTGCAAGGCTGTGCCAGCCAATGGAGGCTGTGGCGGTTCTGAGAAGGCATTGAAGGTGTTGCTGAGGGCCACGCTCTGTGAGCCACTGTACACCAGAGCCCAATTGCTCTTCCATACTCTCCAATGCTTCATATCCTGTATTTGTATAGTGCCTTTTGACATTTGTTATGGTGTCAAAGCACTGTAGATAGGATGACCCTTTCAAGATCGTAGTCTGAGAAGATGAATGACGCATAGCAGTTCATGCAACATTAATTGTAGGTTAAGGAACCTTTTCAGAACTCTTCAGGATAAGCAGATGTTTCGCATATATACATTGGAAGATGAAAGGTGGATAGAAATGGTAGAGATTCTGACTGCTGGACTGAATTCTTTGTTCCACTCATCTGCATGCTATGGGATGCTGTGCTATAAGAGGGGATAAGAGGTGTATGGACTCATAGGGCACCTGTCTACAGTTAAAGGCTCTGCTATACTTTTCATGCAGCTTACATGCATATGGTAGAGACTATGTGACAGCTGGACCAAATATTTCATTGGACTCACCTGTATGCTAAGTGTGTAGCACTATAGTAAGAACGGTGTCTGTAATAAAGTGTGTGAGCCTCTAAAACAACAGTCTACAGGTGAGGGTTCTGATATAAATTACATGCACTGTACATGCAGAGCGAATCATATGCAGACACATGAAACTAAAAGGGCAACTGCAGAAAGACAGAAATCCAGATGACGCGAGTTTACTCAACAGTCATGCAGTATGCAGAGAGAAAACTGGGACCTTTCGACGGCAGAGATAAGGAGACACTATATAATATTGAGAGACCTTTGTGAGAGAATAAATTAAAATAGTCTTACGATGTGGGTCAGTGCATCTGCATCACTCCACTGTGGGGGACATGGGCTGTAAACTTCAATTTACAACCAAATAATCCCTGACAACAAACAACTCAAACGCTGAACGCCGCTCCTTCCGGACACAACCAGCTCCAGTGCACAAAAACAAAAGCACACCCTGAAATCTCCCAACCACTGACGCAAGTTCCTCCTGGTTCTTCAAGCATCAACAGATGACCACAACATCTACCCTATCCCTCCCGCCCACTAACCAACTCAACCCACCTTACCTTACAGAGCCATGTGAGCGCTTGGAGACCATGAAAATAGCAGCAGTGTGTGGTATAAATCAACTTAACATAACATTAAACAGCTTAGAGAGCACTCAACTCTGGTCACTCTGGTGGCTAGTTTTGTGCTCAGCAGTTGCCAGTCCAAAAGTCGTTCAATGAATTGTGCAAGCGCTAATCCAGGTCTCTCTCAGCTGGAAACCTTAGAACCGAAGAGATGATGGCTGTAGCCAAAGGACAGTGTTTCATGTATTACCTGCAAAACCTACACATTGGTCTAGAGCCTTCAAAGACACGCAGGTAGCACACTTGTGTCTGCAGTCTGCTCATGCTATGGCACATGGAGATGGTTTTGTGTTGTGGAAAATGGGCTCACTGGCTATGGAGTAACTACCTGAACTTATTGAATTTAACTAATTTGCAAAGAGAGGGAACCTGTCTGAGCATGTATGCTTGTCATCTAGCTTCTTGTGTATAACATAAAGTGGATGGATTGCATGTCGGAATACCTTGCATAAGCTACTGGTTATCAACTTTGTACTGGTTATTTGTTTTGTGTAGTTTTGTTGTTTGTAATGGATATCATTTTATGAGATGGATTTAAGTGAGAATTACTGATACTCCTAATGTGGACAACCAGAAGCCCCAGAGCCTAGGTCCATCAATAACCATCATCACATCATCCTCGTATTGAGATTAGAATTCTACATGACAATCAGGGGAAATGCCTTGAAATGGATATAATTCTTCCTAAAGATTTGCTCATCAGGTGTGAAGTTGAGTCAAATAGAACAAAACCATTCAGTCTGACATGCCTCATCTCCAAAAGGTTGTCACAATTCCCCTGGCCCTTCCATGTCCACACTCGGCACCTTAGAGTTGTCCTCATTTCTTTTCAAATTACTTGTATGTGCTGTGGTTAATTGAAACCTTATACACAATCTCATCATAAAATATATCATATAATAAAAGAATAAAAGTGCTTAATTCATGTTACAGCATCACCATACAAAATAAAATCACAATTCATAAAATGAAATCACTTAAAAATCATTTTTCAGAAATAGAAAGCAGCATCAATATATACCAATGAATGAGCTGAATATATAGCTGCCCAAGATTGATCAGTAGTGATCATTGCCAGATTAGTTACTAAATCCTTATGGCCCCTATAGCAACACATACTCAGATTTGGACACCCAGTAAGCAAATGTCTTGCTGTTTCAATATTGCGTTCATAATGACGACATTTCCTACATTCACAGGGAATAGAGCTCGATGTCCCAAATTACTCTTTACATGGCAACATATTAAAAAGCAAAAACATACTGAACCTTTTACAATCATAATTCCCATGTTTCAATAATTAGTCCTGTGGTTTTCCATTGTTAAAACTTTTCACAGTATAAAGTGCATATCTCGTTTTGGTGTTCAAACATTCCAGAGAGTTGCTCATATCCCATGCCTCATTACGACCCTCGTGGTATGGTGACAACGGTGCCAGTAAGCTTACCGGCACCGTTGTCACCGTACCGCCATACTACGAGTTGTGCTCGAGGGTCTCACTCTGCCCGCCAGGTCTGACCTGGCGGGCAATGCGGCACCCGCAAGCACAACTCGTGGATGCACCGGCACCGTTATGAACGGTGCTGGTGCATCCAAGCTCCCCCTTCCCATTCAGCCCAATGGGGCCGAATAGGGATGGGGATTCCCTTTTTACCAGCACCCGCGAATGGGCAATTACCGGGTTTGCCGAACTGGACATGACCAGGTAATTTCCCATTCGCAGGTGCCGGTAAAATCACAGGTTTGGCGGCAGCCGTGCCTGTGTTACAGGCACAGCTACCACCAAGCCCGTAATGAGGCCCCTTATCTTTCGTATTCATGTACTGATCAAAACCAGGATCCTCATTATTATAGCCCAAAGCATTTAAATGTATATTCGGTAAAAAGTTGTTCACCATTTATTCCAATGTACACATCAAATTATTCTTAAGTACTATTCAGATGGCATTGGATATAATACCCAGAAGGCTCTCCTGATCCTTTATTCTCATTATCTTGTTATATAGCTTAACACATCGTATTTTCCCGAGGGTGGAAAGACCCACAATACCCAATTCACAGCTAATAGCCTCCACAGGAACCGTTTTAGGGAGTTTGAGCACTGGTCTCCACAACCTATCCTCCAGGTTGTCAAGGCCCCCAACATATTTTTCTTCAAGAATCTCCAAAGCAAATAGGGCTCGTGGGACAATTCTACTATTATACATTTGAAGAAAACCTTCTATTGAATACCCAGCCCTTCTGGCAAGGCACCTTTTGATTACATTCCATCTATTACTCATCTTGCTAGAGAGGGTGTTTTCATAGAACACTATAGAGGGTCAAGTTACAATGGGCATTCTTAGATAAGGATAAATGTCCAGCACCTCCAAATGTTCTGTGCTGATCCTCCACAAGAAAGGCTTTCTTTTTTTCTTAGATTGGGCACCAAGAACCATAATCTTAGTCTATTTTATAGTGTTAGCAAGTTCATTCTCTTGGACATGATCACACAATGCATCCAGCATCCTCTGCAACCCAATGGGAGTCATATCAATAATGACAGTATTGTCCGCGTAGGACAACCATTTGATTCCCACTCTGCCAATTTTGGGAGGAAAACTACTAATACCCTGCAAACTAGAGTTCACATCCGACACATATAAATTATACAACACATGCGAGGTCACACAGCCCTGCTTTAGGCCTCTGTTTGTATGTATCAGAGGTGTAAGGGATCCACCTCCATCAACACAAACAGAGACCGTAGTGGCCAAATACATTGCCTTAATAAAATGTAGGACCAGCGGACAAATACCTCAAACCTGGAGTTTGTGCCAAAGCTTTTCACAGTTAACACCATTGAAGGCACTACAATAATCTATAAAACACAGGTAAAAACTGCTTCCAGTATTTTGGAGGGTGTCACATATTAAGTATTTAAGTGTAAACATATTGTCAAGTGTATTATGCCCTGTTCTAAATCCTCTTTGCTGATGCAGTGTAAGGTTGTCATCCTTAATCCATGTATTAATAATCTTAAATAGGATTGAACTAAAAATCTTGCAACATGTATCCGACATCACTAATAGCCTATAATTGGATGGAGATGAATGTATTCCTTTTTTATGAATGGGGATTAAAATGGATTTTCTCCAACTCTTTGGTATATCTCCACTTCCCATATGGACATAAATAATTTGAGTAATTAAATTGCCCATTTCACCGGCTTGCGTTTAATAACAATGAACCCCCGGGACCTAGGGCTATTTAAGACTAGATAGATGGATGGGGATGCAGAACTTACTCATACATCAATAATCAAACCGACTCAGGAAGTTGGCAAAACAGGGAGTTACAACGGACATCAACGGATGTTCACTCAATTTCTCACACTGAAAGCATTTCATGAAAAAACAACACTATTATACAAGGAAATGTCACTACTGACGTCATCCTACGTGGCAAATAAGAAAAACCTACCAGGGGATGTGATAAGCTTAAAGGGAACATCTTGGTATACGTTACATACTGACAGGGTTTTGATTGGGTCTCTAAGATCAAGTGGACAACTAAGCCCATCCCAAGTGCAAGTCAGCTTCCGTGTCGTACTAATACTCAACACCCTATTGGTTACACAAACTATAGGGCTCTTTGATATGTGGCCCTGTATAATTTATTGGCACGCTCATACCCTTCTGGAATATTGCACTTGCTAGCAGCATGCAATCTGGTTACCCGAGGTGCTGGGAGTGTCGACCTGGTCATGCCTCCCCACCCAATTAGCCCAACATCTATCACTAATCCTGCGATCTGTCATTCAATTAGGCTTTGAACCTGGCCTTGCAGAGGCTCACTGTGCCTGAGAATAAAAGGGAGTGTGGCATGGTCTTATCTTCCGGTTTCGGCGTAGCTCGACCCAAAGTCTATTTCCATCTGACCATGTGACTGGAGACCACGTTTTTGAGCTTTTCGTTGCATAAAATACTATTAAATGATGAACTCTTGGCACCTTCAGTGTTTTTCCATTTCACTTCAAACAGAAGTGTGTTTCTTTCTCACGTTCATGTATCTTCTTGACAGACAACCAGGCTCACAGTGACCTCGACTCCTGGTGCTGGGCCAGCCAGCCTTTCTTGAATTCTCCTTCGCCATTAGCTATTTTCAACTGCACCACACTTCAAGCACTTTCCATTCATGGGGTTCAAGTTTGCTAAAGTGCAATTTGTAACATCCAGATTCTATACATTCCTATGAGTATACATTGGCGCATCGCCGCAATCTATTCACTTTGTAGCCAGCCTCAGGATTACTTCCTCTACTTAAGTTACAGCAGCTGTACAATTTCATTTTCTTCAGTGTTTCTTCGAACACGCATCTTCATTTCGATCCCAAAAATGTTGCCTTACTTTGACACAAAAAACAAGACCTTGGCCATGAAGCCAGCGGTGTGGGCTGCACTCCCAAATACCACTTCTATGTGGTGTTTGTTCTCTTTGTTGTATTCAAAGTACGATGCAATACCAGTAATCATGTTCAAAAAGAAGTATTTATTCTTTATACTGGTGTTTTATAGTTAAAATTCACTGATTGCAGATGCATCAAAGTAATGGCCTATGTATTTCAGATTCTCACATCCTTCATCAGGGCCAGAAGTTGGTATTATACTCATGTACCAACTTAATTTTGGTCTACTTAAATAATAGTTAAATAACCCAATAATCCAGAGCATTGCCATTTCAATTACATAAAGTAAGTCAAAACACAAAAGTTTCCAATATACCAAGAAAATACCAGAGTTTCCACCACATTGCGAATGTCAAATTCAATCATATGCACCATGTATTAAACGATCACATTACCCACCATGTTATTCATTGAGTCATTTAAACGTTTGCAACCTCCCCATTATTGCATTTTACATTAGCATTCAGAATTGTGTGAATCAGAGATATTCAACAAATCGAAGATGTTATCCCGATGAAAACAAGTAGCAATATGAAAAGTAAAAGAAATGAACAGAGAGCGGAAAAAGATCAGTTAGCATATTAGTCAGACGTTATGACAACCATGCCTTGCTATGGAATTGCTGTTGTAACTAACCTATTGTTAATCGTGTTGATGAAAGCTCTGAAAAATGGCAGATATGGTATCAAAATCTAATTCGGATGAAAAGATGTTCACTTGCAAAAGTAAAAACAAAATCAGCTCATATTGTGCTTCTTACCAGTAGATATGCGGTGTTGAGTCTTGCGTGTGAAAAATCGGCGTTCGAGTGTGCGACAGCGTGACTGGTGCGCTGAAAGGATATATGAATCTACATTAAACTCCTCGGTCCTGAGGACCAAAAAGACTATAAATCTATCATGAAGGGGCTTACCTAGCTCGAATGGTGAAGCTGCAGAATCGAACGCTGTGTGAGCGTGCATACCACCGCAGTGCTAATAATGTTAGGGCGGTTACCGTGGAAACCGGTGTTGGTGTGGCTTAGTGCAAGCAGCCATCTTGGAATGGTCAGTATTCCTACTGTACTGATCTACTGTTACAAATTAAGTATCAGTAATGCCATTAAGATGTTCGAAATATTCATGTATCTCTATCATTAAGCCGTAGCCGTAACCCATGAGTTACAAATGGTCTTCTATTTCAACAAAGTGTTGTAAGTCTACTATTAATTACAAGATAATGCTTAAATGACACAGGACATACTAAACTGCGGGGGTAATTCATAGAAATCAACGCACAAGTGGCGCACACGGCTGGCGCACAGTGTGCACGTGCCCATTTCATTGCACAGCGTATTCATGGATTACAACATCCATAACCAGCCGTGGCGCAGAGTGGCGCAGCGACCCTGCAGCAGTGCCAGTTACGCCCCCAACACCGCCCCGTGCGCCATGAACAGCGCACAAATCCAGTACATCGCGCAAAGGCCAGTGGAGCAGCATACAGCCCCCAAACCACGAAAACTTGTGTAAAACTCCCCGCGCACGCCCCAGAATAAACGTATCCGCTCGTGCCAGGTAAATCGCGTGGGATACCTGTGGGGCATGCCCAGGGTGGATGGGGTACCTGCATTTATTTGGGGGTGCACGGGAAGTTTCACACACGATAGGCCCTGTGCGAGCGGGGTGCGTGTTTTTGGGGGGTGCGCGGGAAGTTACATACGTGATAGGCCTGTACGAGCGAGGTACATGTATTTGGGCGGTGCGCAGGAAGTTACACACGCGATAGGCCCTGTATGAGCGGGGTATGTGAATTTGGGGGGTGCGCGGGAATTCTCACACACGATAGGCCTTGTGCGCGTGGGGTACGTGAATTTGGGGGGTGCGCATGAAGTACCATGCGCGAGAGGCCCTGTGCGAGCGTTCTACATGTATTCGGGGGGTGCAAGGGAAGTACCACACGCGAGAGGCCCTGTACGAGTGGGGTACGTTTATTCGGGGGGTGCCCGGGAAGTACCACATGCGAGAGGACCTGTACGAGCGGGGTATGTGTATTTGGTGGGTGCGTGGGAATTCTCACACGCGATAGTCCTTTTGGGAGCGGGGTACGTGTATTTGGGTGGGGCGCGGGCATGCCCAGGGTGGATGGGGTGCCTGTGTGTATTTGGGGGGTGCGCGGGAATTTTCACATGTGATAGGCCCTGTGCGAGTCTGCTACTTGTATTTGGGGGGTGTGCGGGAACTTACACATGCGATAGGCCTTGTGTGAGCGGGGTACGTGTATTCGGGGGTGCATGGGGAGTTTTACACATGATTTGGCATTGTGGGTCCTCCCAGGCGTGCGGTTTACCCCCTCCCCATGCCCTGCAGGCAGCCCACACCACAGGGGACTACCCTACAACCCTCACCATGCCCTGCAGGCAGCCCACATGGCACCATGCACTTGTGAGCACACTTGGGAGCCCCGACTCATGTCCCCCTGCACCCTCTCACCCACCCAGCAGTGAGGGGCACCTGCCAGCAGGCCCCGACTCATGTCCCCCCTGCACCACTCACCCACCCAGCAGTGAGGGGCCCCTGCCAGCCCCAACTCATGTCCCCCTGCACCCTCTGACGCACCCAGCAGTGAGGGCACCTGCCAGCAGGCCCCGACTCATGCCCCCTGCACCCACTCACCCACCCAGCAGTGAGGGGCACCTGCCAGCAGGCCCCGACTCATGTCCCCCTGCACCCCTCACCCACCCAGCAGTGAGGGGCCCCTGCCAGCCCCAACTCTTGTCCCCCTGAACCCCCTCACGCACCCATCAGTGAGGAGCACCTGCCAGCAGGCCCCGACTCATATCCCCCCACCAACACGTCATCACGATCCACAATCATGGCCCTTAGGGCCAGCCAAATCCCGCCCCACGCCACCCCAGTACAAACACCGAACCAAGTATTCCATCCACCCCACATTGAAATCCCCATTACATGATACATCCCAATGGCAAGTATGCACATCAATACATGTCCGTCACACAAGCACAATGGGTGCAAGTGAATGAGAGAACCCACATCGGGACATGCATGAAACCAATGAGAGAATACCACACATTGAAGTATGAAAAAAAAAGTATTAAACACAAAAGCAAGGGAATGAAATGAAATCACACAATAATGGAAATAATAAACAAATTGCTGCATGTTCCAAAAAAATGAAATAAAAAAATATGAAAGCAGAATCAAAATAAATCCAAATGAAAATGGGTCCAAAGTGTCCGTCCAGCAAATCAAATCCAAAGAAAAAAAATCTGAAAAATCCATTGCTCCATGGTAAACACAAAAAAAATGATGAGAAAAGCAGTCTTCAACTATATACAAAGAACAAATCCAGGGTCCATGAACCCAACAGTTGAAAGGAAACCTAGAAAAATCCCTACCTAATAAAGAACTATCTACAAAAAGGTGGGGCATAGTCCAAGCGCCCCAAATGAAAGAAAAACATAAATTAAACCTAACACTAACTAACTATATACAATGGCGGCGGGCAAGTCCTACGGCTCACTTGTCGATTTCCCGGACCAGGGCATCATCGATCTCCTGTTCTGTGTCCTGGAGGTGGGCCTGTTCCATGGCCCCGAGGTTTCGCAGGGATAGAGCCATGTCCACCTCCAACTCCCTGCGAATTGCCTCGATGCACTCAGCCCACTAAGCGCCCTGCGCATGGAGTTCTCCGCCCTGACCATAGTGAGCCGTGCCTCTTCCGCACGCCGCCGCTCCGCATCTATGTGCTGGCCCAACCACTGCCACACGGAAGACACTCCCAATCCAGGGTCTTCCTGCCCTTCGGCCGATGCCTGCCCCTCTGATGTTGATGGCCCAGAGCCATCATCGCTCCCACCTTGATCCTGCTGCTGCCGTGCCTGTGCCCTGCCGCTTGATGCCTGCATGTCCTCCTCCTGCTGGGGTGCAGTTGTTGGGGTGGCCACCCCTGCTGGACCTCCGACACCCGACTGTGGCAGGGATGTGTCCTCCACCAGCCTGGCCGCTGGGTCAGAGGCAGCTCCACAGGGTACCCAGGTGATACATGGGCCGGAAGATGGCATGGAGGACGACTGGCGCATAGGGGGTTCAGGTGAGGAGGGGGTTGGAAGAAGGTCCAGCACACAGAGGAATCCAGCACTGGTGACCCATCCTAGTAGGTCGACGCGGTCAAAGAGGCATCCGAGATGATGTGCAGTGTCTTCACGAAAACACTGCAGGTCATCTCTCAAGCCCTGTTGACGCAACGCCATCCCAGCCAGGACAGGCTCAACACGGTCCCGGATTGCCACGTCCGCAGGGAGTGGAAGGCCAGTTGTTGTGCGCTCATCCCCTCCCTGAAAACGGGTCTGGACGTAGGCATCCCTGCTGGTGCCGGATGATGCAGTCACAGGATCGGGGACAGGATTACACACAGGAACCTCCGCGGTGGCCTGTGCTGCCTCCTGTCCCTGCCCCTGGACTGCACCACTAGCACCAGTGGAATCCCCCCTCCAGGTCCCGTGTGTGGCCCTTCCATGGCCTCCTCCTCAACCAAACCCCCTCACCAACCTGAATGACTCCGTGCCATCTTCCTCCATCGGACCCTGTGGCGTCTCAGCTGCCCCTTCTGCTGCCGAGGAGTCCACCTCTGACCTCCGCCTCTTGGACCTACCCTTGGCAGCTGCGGCCACAGACGCGGCACCAGACTCCTCACTCCCCGACGAGATGACACCATGGGAGGGGAGCCGGGCCTTGCGTCCCCGGCTGGTGGTGCGATCCCTGCCGCTTTGCTCCACAGCACCGTCTCCGCCCTCTTCATCAGTTGACTCTGCAGACAGGGAGAGATAGAACACAGGCATCAGGGCACTGTACAATGGTCTGATACACACATGACAGTTGCACATGAGTGGCAGTGTCAAACTTCAGACATGGCATCACACTCCCCAACACACATGTCATTTCAACTCACACACATGAGCAAATCAACAGGAATGTTGCACCAGGCAGCACCATCCATACACAAACAACAGCATGAGCAGCCGAAGGTGAGCCTGACATCACATGCAACATGGGGAGTGTAGAACACATGCACACACGCCACCAGACATACACACATCTGTACATCTCCACCACCTGTCGCAGTGACAACATCGCCATCCATGTCACATCTGGCAATCAGCCTCCCACATGTGTGTCACATGCATCCATGGTGTATCACAGTTGCACACTTGTCAAATACACACACATGCAAATGTACATAGTGCAGATACATGCAGGTGGAAGCAGGTGACACCACAGCCATGCCACAGTACATACACAGAAATTTAAAAATGTGTGTACCCACACCTGCATTTGGCCAGCATGCTTACCAACACATACACCATCGATGTGTCTCACACATGAGAGGAATCACATGTGGCAGGCTCATGTCCCTGTACATACACATCCATACATGGCCCTACAAAGACATATGTGCAACCTGCACACTCCTGCCACAACTCAACATGCATTGCGTCCAATCAGTACGCATGTACACTTACCGCTCTACTCCAGATGGGTCTGCCTCTCAAGGACCTGGAGGTGGAGTGCTGGGCGTATACATTCCAGGACCCTCATCTGGTTGTTAGTTAGGCGGACCTGGCACCCCTCAGCATCGGCTGCCTTCAAGAGGTGCCGGGCCTTATTGAGGGTCCTGGACCTGAAGTCCTCCCAGCGCTTCCGGACATGTTGAATGTCGCGGACTGCCACCCCTTCCATGTTGGTGGCAGTCACGATGTCCATCCGGATCCTCTTCTGTCCTTCATTGTCGGCGCGCAAACTTCCCAAGAGGGCATCATACTGCCCCAGGACTTGCTCCATCAGGATACCAACTTCATTGGCACTGAAGCTGGTAGCCCTCTGCCTCTCTGCTGGGGGGTTGCCACTGGTGCCAGATGGTGTTGTGTCTGAAGTGGCAACCCCCGAGGTAGGTGTGGGTGGGCAACTGGGTCCTGGGTCCTGGGGCTGGGCTGTGGAGCGATGGTATCCCAGTCGGGAGTCTTCTGTTCCAGCAGGGTGGTCACAGCAACTGCACCCCTGCAGATGGCTGAAGTGCAGGCACCAAACAGCAGGGCACGTGGGCAGCAGACAGGCAGCAGCAGATGGCAGGTGGGAGCGTGCTCGGGGCTCTGGGGGGCAGGAAAATGGCCTTCTGGGCAGGAGCGTGGTCTTCCGTGTGTTGTTGCGTGGCCAGCTTGATACGGAGTGATTTGGCACATGAAAAAATTGCACGTCAGCGTGTAATTCAGGGAAAGGTCCTTAGTGTGTAGGCACATCTATGACGTTACACGTGCGGGCGTTTCCCTGTGACGGGTGCATAGTGATTCAGCACGTGAAAAAACAGCATGTCCGTGTGTTAATGCATGTAATTCGAGGAAAGGCCCTTAGCGTGTAAGCGCGTCTGTGGCGTTACGTTCGCAGGTGTTGCTCTCTGCATGGGTTAAAGGTGAGCGCGGGCCAGCAAAACACTGTACATGCTGTCCATGGAGACCGACGCGTGTGTTTACTCTGCTGGAATTACACGCAATTACTTTACAGCATCTGAATCCCGTACCTCTTCTTTTGGCGGGGTGTTGCCTACGCGCACAAGCACATGTGGTTTTTTTTCCACGCAAATCAGACGGTGAGTCGCATACGCTTTTTTCCCACTCTGGGACCCCCTGTGCATGCATACCGTTTAGAGGTCATTGTAGTCCACGTGTTCCACGCGTACATGTTTTTTGTGTTCCTGGGTGCCACACCGTACTGCTGGAGGTAATATTCACACACGTGGGCTACCGGGGTCGCGTGCACAAATTAATATTTTTTTTTCTAATTTGGTGAGCATAATCTCATTTTAACTTTAGATTTGTCTTTTATTTTTTTTATTTTTTTCAGGGGTGCCTAAGCGTTGCGTGACTCGTCATTTCTCCCCAGGGGTCACAGACATCCTTGCAGGGGCACTTGGGTACCCATACCATCAAGTACCCTGTCCCCTTCTAGCCAATTGCCCAGGACAATTGTTGAGTGAACCTCCCATAGCCCATTTTCCATCGGTGCAATGGTAGGGAGGCCACCAAAGGCTAGGGGTGGCAAAGTTGGCCGTCCTCCAAGGGCAAGACGTGGTTGGGCACGTGGGCACGGAAACCAGGGAGGACGTGGAGTCCAGGGTGGCCAGGTTGGCTACAGGGGTGGAAGAGGCAGGGGTGCCCCTCTGGGACAGGATGCACAGCCATGTGCTGGTGCAGACATGCCACCACCCCCTGTGTTTCCTGGTGATGCAGCTGTTGCATCACAACCTGGTGCCCATATCACCCAACAGCAATCTACTTCTGCTGTCACAGGCCCACTGGTGGTGGTAGCTGCAGGTGCAGCTGTGGACACCTCCACCCAGGCTCTGGGTCAGGCAGCGCATGTTTCGTTGTGTGAGGAGGACTCCCAGGACGATTTCTATCTTGTCCGGAAGGTGGGCTCATGTGCGTCCACTGTGGCTGTGGCACACATATCTGGGGCAGTACTGACATCTGCTGCCCCAAGCAGCCGGGTGGTGGTAACTGCATGTGCAAATTCAGCCAACACTACCCCGGCAGTGACTCAAACCCGAGCAAGAACTTCTGTCCTCATACCAACGCCCACTGCATTGGTCCAGTCCGCCAGCGCCACTGCCCCCACTGAACAGGGACACATTGCCCCCTCAGGGTCAGTACCACCGTCCAAAAGAAGGAAGTGTGCTCCTGCACAAGAGGCTGGGACCCCAGACACGGCCCCGGCCTCCGGCACGTCAAGGAAGAAGCCTTTCTGCAATCAGGAACTGGACTTCCTTGTGGGCTACGTGTCGGAACACCAACGCGATATGCCTGTGGGCCCACATTGCCATACAACACATCACCAGCGTTGAGTCCACTGGCAGAGTGTTGCAGATGGTGTGACATCCATGGGATTCCAGGTGCACACAGCTCAGGACTGCTACAAGCGCTGGAATGACCTCAAACGCAGTGCTAAGCAAACGTCTACCTCCAAATACTCCATGTCTCTGGTGACTGGTGGTGGGCCACCATCAGAGGAGGATGAACTCACTCAGCATGAGGAGATCGCTTCAGAGTTCAACCCGGAGGAACAAATCCGTGGAGTGGGAGAGAGGATGGACTATGATGCATCATCTGGTGAGTATTGATGTGTGCAACTCAATGACAAGTGTTTTTGGCATGTGTGAACCGACCAGCTACAAGTTGCCTCTTACCTATCCTCAATCTCCCTCTCCACCTGTGTTGTTCACCAGGGGTCTGAACTTTCGGCCTCAATTCACAAAGAGAACCTGGCAGCTTTTGACTACTGCATTATCATTTTTTTATACCAGTTCTGGTGCTATGCTGATGACAACCAACTAATGTCCTGGCTGCCCTTGGTCCCCTCTTGTCCCTCCCTTATTTCAGATAGCCTCATTGCCATTTGCATTTGGTGTACTACCAATGATCTCTGTCTGAATGGCAGCAAGACTGACATCCTCCTCATTGATGCACCTTTTCCATCCTTTGCAATCAATTTCTGGCCAGCCCCACTTGGCCCCCCTCCTGCCTCTACCTGCAAGGCCATGAACCTCTGGGTCACCTTTGACTCAACACATCCCTTTTACGCACACATTTGTGATGTATCTTGGAATGGATTAACATATTGCTCCACCACCTCAAGGGTACTGTGCCCTCCCTAACCTTCTCCTACATGCTCACAGTCTGTCAAGCTCTGGTTCATTCAAGGTTGGGGTACTCTGACAGTCTCATTTAATAATCGACCGGCCTCCACCCTCCACCACTAATCCGGTACAGGACTGCAAGACTTGTCCTTGGCCACAATCCCTGGGATCCCATCATTCCAGCTATGTGGCCCCTTCACTGGCTACTAGTGGATGCAAGGATGTTACTTCAGACCCTCTGCATTCTGCACAAGGTTTCTTTGGGTCAGGGTAGGAGATACCTTACACAATCCATCTACCAATTCATCCCCCTTGAGTCCTTTGATCTTCTACCCCACACTCCCTCAAGCTCAGTCGTGAAATATAATGAATGAGGTAGGAACAGGTCTGTGTGTACAGTTGGGAGCTCACTTTTGAACTGCCAGCTGACCTCATTCAATCTTGAGGGGGAGATATATCTGCCTCTGGTAGCACCTCAACACCTTCCTTCTTGCTCCTGCATTAGCCCCTCTTCTACCCAGCTGAACAGTTTCCTCTGTTGGCATTGTGCCCCTGCACACACTCTGTCCATCGGATCAGGTACCTGCTCACCCTGCCTCCCTGCTGCACTGCCTACAGGCCTCCCATATCAATGGGTCCAGTGCTTGTCCCCATACAGTCCAGCACTCTTTGTCTGCCCTTTCCAAATCATCTTGCACTTGCCACTTGCTGGCTGCACTACCACTATTTGACTGGACATTCTATCATTACACTTCATTTGCCTTCTTTGGTCTGTTCTATTTGGCACGTTCCCCTTCTCCCCCTTCCTGGGTCTTCAACCCTTTATCCCTTGCACTAGTGTGTTCTGTATGTCACTGTGCCCAGTTTGATAGTTGTTTTGATTTTGTTTTCTCCCTTGTTCCCCTCCCTTTGCTTGGTTGCGCTCTGATCCACTTGTGTACGTGTGCAATCATGATGGTGCTGGGTGATGTTGACCTGACATGTATTTCACCATGTACCTCCCATCACAGTTTTGAAATACACTAGTGTAGATGCCTCCTATGACACATGTACTGTGCATAGTTTATTGTAGTAGAATGCTACACATGAACATGCATGTTACATGTATCATGGTGTGTTCGGTTACATTTCTAGCTCTGTCTATCTGTGTGGTAACACATGCTTATGCTAGGTGCCAACTATTTGTTACCATCTCTCATTTTTGATTAGCATGTATGCCCTCTAGAAGTTGTGTGTGATGCAGGTGATGTGCAACATCCAATACATGCGTTGCATTCACATTTTGCACACATCCTTTACTGCTTTTGGAATGGCACTGCATTGCAATGCTACTGGATGCATGTTGGGGTTTGATTTGCCTGTGACATGGCTGTTTCATTATTTGTCTGTCAATGTCGTGAACTGTATGTGTGTGGTATGTGCTACTGACGTGTGTGTTCTTGTGTTTCTTTTTATGTGGCAGGTGATGACACACTGGCAGCAGAGGATGAAGATGTCATACCAGACATGGTGGTCAGTTCACATGACCAATCAGGCACAAGTGGGGGTCGTGGGGTGGGAGCCCACGAAAACTCACAGGTGCTTCAGGCCATTGTGTCCAGAGCTGACTCTGAGTCAGGCTCTGATGTATCCTCCGACCACTATGTTGAGCCGGATATGCATCATGACATGTCATCGCCGGTAGGTGATCCTGTGTCGGATGGTCTTCTGTCTGCAACACCTGCAGTAGGGGGCCTGGCAGGGTTGGAATGTCTACCTGTGGTGGTTACGGGTGCACGGTCACAATCAACACCAGTTGGCCATGTTCCTGGGACATCAGGTCAACGGAGGGATGCAGTCCTCCAGCCGCAGGTGGCTCAGACCCAGCAAGGACCACGTCTCCTTGGGCCCAGCAGGTGTGGTGTCCGGCAACGAACGCGGTGGCCGTGTGGCACTGGGGTCAACTGAGTGGGAGTGTTCCATGATTGCCATAGCACAGCAACAGGGGGGAGCAGTTGAGATGATTGCTCAAGGTATGGAAAGTGTGGCCCATTCCATCCTCCCTTCTATTAGGCAAATGGTGCTCCATCAGCGGGCTACGCAGTCCACGTGCCGCTCACTCAGGCTGGGCATGACGGCGTATGACAGGGTGCGCCGGGCTGAAATGGCAGCGCTGCGTGAAGCACTTAATGCTCAAGCAAAGGCACACCGTGAGGCCCTGAGGATGGAACAACAAGCCCTCTGATCTACTCTAGCTGACCTCATGATGGATCAGAGTAAGCAGACAGAAGACAGGTTTGCACAGCTTGAAAGAACCATCTCGGCTGAACTCCATGCAAGCCGGGAGTCACTCCGTTTTTCATGTGAGGCCATGCAAGCAGAACTGTGTCTCACACATCAGTCCCTGCAGGAGGAAGCATGTGTGACACATGAGGTAATGCATGCTGACCTCAGTCTCATTGCCCGCCAGGACCTGGCTTACCAGACCTGCATACTTGCTGCCGTTGAGGGGCAAGGTGTGGCTAGGTGTGGTGAGTCAACTGTACCACCTCCACCTTCTGATTCAGATCCAGATGGTGACGATGAAACTCCAAAATAGGTTGGGCCGTGCAGGCGCTGAGCCCAGTGAGTTTTTTTTTTTACCTCGACATCTACACATGTGGGTGTAGAGGTGCACCCTGTACCTCCCCCCTCATGGGTGCCCCGCCACCCCTGGGTCATATATGGGCATTTTTGATTTTTATTTTGATTTTTCCTGCCCTTTTTTTTTCTTTTTTACAGCACTTTTCAATCTGAATATATTTCTGATTTTTCATAAAAATTGTATGGATTTTGGTAAGTATGTTATCTTTTCATTTTAAATTTTCAATTGATTTGAATTTTCAGTTGTTTTGCAATTATTTTTCAATTATTTGACTTAGTTTTATTTTTGTTATTTTTTTAGGTTTTTTTCTAGTTTATTGATTTTGGTTTTGTTTGATTCTTTACTCTTCATTTTATTTCTTTCAATACATTATTTGAATTTATTTGTATTTTCTTTCAAATTCTATTTTTTTCTTTTTTCTTTTGTCTATTGTGCGTACATGTGACAGTGTGATGCTTTGTGGCATCGGAAGGCATCCACTGTATGTTCCTGCTGCGCCCATTCAGGTTTGACTTGTGTATGTGTTTTGCTTGGGGTCCTGATACATATGCTACTCCTGCTTCCCTTTTCCATTGGCTCGCAAAGGATGGCTCGGTGTAACAGCATATCACACATTGGCATTGAGCTTCCGTCATTTCTGTGGCCAGCCTGCAGTTCTACTTGTGTGTACACCCCTAGTGAGTATTCCAGATGGGTTCTCCTATGCATGTCTGCAGTTCACTTTGGTGAGTATTAAGCTGACTGTACATTTCATCATGTTGCTTGAGATGTTTGTTATGTATTGAATTTGTATGTTGATGCACTTCCTGCTGTAGCTGGTACCATGCACCCTTTGACTGCATACTACACGCTGATGGTGGGAGGGGTCCATGTGCTGAGAATATGGAATTGGGACAGTTTTCCCACAGTGATTTTGATATGCCACATGAAGGCTGCACGCTGAGTTACCCCTGTCACCACGCATTTCCACAACGGCCCATTCCTTGCTAGCACCACTTTGGCCATTTCCCAGCCCTGGCTGGTATTTGGATGTGACATCTGAGTTATGATTACATTGTTTGTCATTTTAATTATCAGTTTGTGTCCTGGACCTGATCCCCCCCCTCCCACTGTTTGCACTTGGCCCTTGTGACGATCTGGCCAATCAGGATGCTTGAGCCTGCCACCACTATCAAAAGGCCACAAAGGTGCCCCTGTCTAGACCTGCCCACATGCCTTCTCAGTCACTTGAGGACCGCCCTGTCTCCCCAGCCCCTGTCAGTGTCCCTCTGTCTCCCCCCCCTTCATCATCACATCCCCTACTCTCCTTACCGGCAGGTTTCCCTCTGCCCCGATGAGTGCTTTCTTTCACCATCTCCCCCATTGGTCATTTTGAGCTTGGCCCCCTCCTCCCTTCTCTCCTCCCTCTCCCTCTGCAGCCCCCTTTGGCCTCCTCCTTGTACGCTGGCTGTTATTTTCAACCACTAGCCTAATTGCCATTGACCATGGTGATACATAGGCGCTTGTTCTTTGCAGACATTTGCCCTTCTGCCTCAGTCCTTCCACACCCCACCTTCACCATTTTCAGTATTATTTTGACAGTTTATTTGATCATTAGTCTCTCCACCACTGATTGCAGGTCATCTCTTCCCCCTTTCCCTTCTTTCTTTCTTCTCCGCCTCCCCAGCACTATGTTGAATCTTTGTAGACCTACCATAGTTTGTCACTTGTTTTGTTACTCTCCTCACCTCTTCCATCCTCTTCCGTCACTCCCCTCCTTATGTGACTCCTGCACTGCGACTATTCCCATCAGGCATGGAAATGTTGATGTTAGTTATGTCATCCTACAATCCATCCCTAGGCTCTCCCTTATTGGTCCTGGCATTTATTATATATACTTTGCTTTTCCAGTTCATTCTCACACTGTGGACTGTTTGAAGGACATGTGAGAATGTACTGTTCTTCTCCCTTATTCACACCCTCATTGATGCACTTTGATGAAGTTTGTGTGTTGTTCATTTCATCGATTTCAATTATTCAGTGATGGGTCACTGTCTGCCATTGCTGATGTGGTGTACTCTGTACATGATATGTTCTGCTGGTCAATGGCTGATGCAATGTGGTGAATTATTTTGACGTGTTAGGGGATTGGTGAGGTTTGAGACACAGGGGGGTCCTTGGTGCTATGTTGATATGTGCTGTGTACGGGACACTGGCATTCACTTCATTTCACAATCATGTATTCTATTCATGTCCATATGGAAAAATACACTTAGGCAACACCGCCCCAAGATACATTGCACCCTTTCTCATGCATACTGTGTCACGACAATCCATGTTCACTTCTGAGTCATTATTCGAGGACATGCATGGAAGGGCGATATTTGGTTGTATGCCTTTTTTGAACTGATGCAGAGGTGTTTTCACAAATGCAATGCACACTCACTGTGCTGTGTAGTGTGCGGTGTTTGATATGGCCATTTGTTATTGTCCAGTGTGCATGGCGAAAGGTATTCAGACTTTTGTTGCTTAAACGACTGGTGGCATGCATTTGTGGCACCATTTTCTGGGTGTGAGATTTTGGTCATTCCTTCATTCCGATTCCAGGTGAGGTATCATGTTCGGGTGACTACTTACATTTCTCTCATGGCACTTCATGACTATTGTGTCATGTGTGGTGCATATGGTTTGATGTTTTCACGTTGCATGCCATGGTATGGTGTGGCAGTCAGGGTTGAGGAGTGTTGGGAGGGTTTGGGTGGCATGCTCGCCTTTTCATGCCCTGTTTAGCAAGGGGGGATGCCTTGAATGTGTTCCCTTTGGTCACATGGGATTGGTTGTGTTTAAGTATCTAGGGATGCACACAATGTGGCACTTCCGTGGACACATTCTCAGGGTGGTAAGGTAGTGACAGTTAACTGTCCCTTTGTCATCATCGATTGCGACCTGGTATGTGCCAGGCCTGTGTGCACTCCGCAGGGGTTGGAGTTTAGGTGAAAAATGTGGCCACAAGCTGGGTACGGACTGCCTCGCCACATGCCCTTTCCCCTCCCATGCGCAGTGGCCGTGCGTATGGTTGGGGAAGTGGGGGCACCACCATGTCCACCGGTACGCCATGGCGTGTTGCAACGTTGTGCAGGACACATGCTGCCACAATGATCCTGCACACTACTGGGGGTGCATATAGTAGCTGGCCACCAGAGCGGTCAAGGGAGCGAAAGCGTGACTTGAGCACTCCGAATGTGTGCTCCACTATGGCCCTAGTTGAAATATGGGCTGCGTTGTATCTTACCTGGGGTGGTGTGGTGGGGTTCCATATGGGCGTCATCATGTAGGTGCTCAGAGGGTAGGCACTGTCCCCTGGTAAGGTAATAATAGTTGTCATTAGTGGGGATTTTGTGTTTGTCTGTGTGTTTCCAGGGCCCGGCTCAGTGCGGACTTTCTGAATATGAAACTATCATGGGTGGACCCAGGGAAGTTTGAATATACAGAGGTGATGATCCCCTTGGTCTCACATACCACCTGCACATTGATCGAATGCCAGTGCTTGCAGTTTCGATAGATGTGCTCTGTGTTCCTAGGTGGACATAGGGCCACATGGGTGCAATCTATGGCACCGAGCACTTTGGGGAAATGTGCCACCGTGTAGAAGTCCAGGACCACGGCCTGCCTTTCTGCGGGTGTTCTGGCCATGTATATGTGCCTGCGGACTGAGGGGTGCGCAGTGATGATTGCCAACACCTGGTGTAGGCAGCGTGACTGCGTGGCCTGTTAGACCCCCCCCACTATGGCAGTTGTCCGCTGAAATGACCCAGTGGCCAAAAAATGCAGTACATTGAGCACCTTCTCCAAGGGGCTCAATGCTTGGGAGCACAGGGTGGGCGATGTGAGGTCATCCTCCCACTCCCTGACCAGCTCTAGGATAATATGAGGTGGAAACCTATACCTACCATAGACCTGGTCATCAGACATCCCAAAAAGGCTGGTCCTGGGCAAAACAATGCGGGGCCTGGCTATTCTCCTCCTCCTGCTGTGTCCCACGATCACTGCTGTGAGGAACGGGACATTTATTGTAGCTGTATATGCTTGTTTGTTGTTTGCACGCAATTCTATGCTGTGCGAGGGCGCTTCCGCTTACTTTCGTGTGGCAGACATAATTGTGCATGTACGTGTGTTTTGATGTGCATGGGTTTTCCCTGTTGGATTCCATGAATGCGTTTAGTTCGCGTGCGTGTGGGCGTTCCGTGTACTTCCCAGCGGTACTTCCCCTGTTGCGCCCTTATTTTCACGCGTTGTTCCCCATTGCGCGTGTTCCGCCCCCTTTTTGATTTGTGCGCTGACGTGTGCTTTCGCTGTGCGTGTCGGCACATGGCATTCAGGATGCGGAAATGACGTGTGCGCCAGTGTGCGCCACGTGCGGATTTGGTGCACATCCCGGAAATTACAAGCGCAGGTCCATCCATGAATCACACGCGTGTGATTCGCACGCGTGCGCTGGCTTTTTCATGCTTGCGCCACTGATTTCGGCACACATTTATTCCATGAATTACCCCCTACATTTCAGAACATAGAGCTAATAGTCTCCTATATTGTAGACCATTTGTAATGCTGGGTTTAATTATGTTTTCATGGTTATGTACCCACAACAGTGTCAGACATACTGTCACATGAGTTCAACAATTTGTATCAGGATCCCCCTTTAACTTTAACAAAAATGATCCATATCATTAAGCACTCAGCAGTCCGTGGTTTGCAAATATCGTTAAGTTACATGCAGTCTCATAATCTAGTTCACCTTACGATGTAAACTCTTCCAAAGTGTATAGTTAGTAGTCGTTCTGACTTTGCAATACGTTATAAGCGCCAGCATGGCAGCACACTCTTTGCTTTATAAACCCTGCGGCTTAATGATAGAGATACATGAATATTTTGAACATCCTAAGGGCATTACTGATCCTTAATTTGTAACAGTAGATCAGTACAGTAGGAATACTGACCATTCCAAGATGGCTGCTTGCACTAAGCCACACCAACACCGGTTTCCATGGTAACTGCCCTAACATTATTAGCACTGCGGTGGTACGCGCGCTCGTGCGGCGTTCAATTCTGCAGCTTCACCATTCCAGATAGGTAAGCCCCCTCATGATAGATTTACAGTCTTTTTGGTCCTCAGGATCGAGGAGTTTAATGTAGATTCATATATCCTTTCAGCGCACCAGTCACGCTGTCGCACACGCGAACGCGATTTTTCACACGCGAGACTCAACACCGCGTATCTACTGATAAGAAGCACAATATGTGATGATTTTGTTTTTACTTTTGCGAGTGAACATCTTTTCATCCAAATTACATTTTGATACTACATCTACCATTTTTCAGAGCTTTCATTGACACAATTAACAGGTTAGTTACAGCACCAAAACCATAGCACGGCATGGTTGTCATAACGTCTGACTAATGTGCTAACTGTTCTTTTTCCACTCTCTGTTCTTTTCTTTTACTTTTCATATTGCTACTTGTTTTCATCGTGATAACACATATGTATAAATGCTGCAATCTTCGATTTGTTGAATATCTCTGATTCACACAATTCTGAATGCTAATGTAAAATGCAATAATGGGGAGGTTGCAAATGTTTAATATGACTCAATGAATAACATGGTGGGTAATGTGATTGTTTAATACATGGCGCATATGACTGAATTTGACATTCGTAATGTGGGGGAACTCTGGTATTTCCTTGGTATATTGGAAACTTTTGTGTTTTGACATACTTCATGTAATTGAAATGGCAATGCTCTGGATTATTGGGTTATTGAACTATTCTTTAAGTAGACCAAAATTAAGTTGGTACATGAGTATAATACCAACTTCTAGCCCTGATGAAGGATGTGAGAATCTGAAATACATAGGCCATTACTTTGATGCATCTGCAATCAGTGAATTTTAACTATAAAACACCAGTATAAAGAATAAATACTTCTTTTGGAACACGATTACTGGTATTACATCGTACTTTGAATACAACAAAGAGAACAAATACCACATAGAAGTGGTATTTGGGAGTGCAGCCCACACCGCTGGCTTCACGGGCAAGGTCTTGTTTTTGTTCTGGTTTGTAGTGCCATTTCACGTAGGCATCTTACCAGTGGGTTTGCACCCCACGCAGAATCATTAAGAAATCATTTAAGTTAATTAAAGATTGAAAATTAGGTTGTGCACACTCACATCTCTGCTTTACTTCGACACCTCATCCTCAGATCCTATAGAATGTCTATATTCTTTCTTCATGTGTGTCTTTTCTGGGGGCGTCAATTCTGTTTCGTGTGACATCACCAGTCTTCTTTCTCATTCATTTTCATACTTCTTCCAGGACATTTTCCAGAAGGCCATTACTTCTTCATAAAAGCATATATACGGTTTTCTCAGTGGATATCATGTCTCAAGGATTCTTTGTGGTATAAGCATCCTCACTGCTACGCCGCATGTCACAATTTCCGGCTCCCAACATATGGGCAACATTGGGGCAGAGGTTCTGGTAGGGGTATTTGGCTCCTCCTCTACACTCCCCCCTCTGGGTGATTCAACAACCACTCTCTCATCAATCTTCACATTGAGAGATCCTCGTCTGAAGAAATGCTTCTTTAGAGTCCATATCTTTATGACTCCTTTCAGGCATCCTGCTGATCTCACATGTTCATCAACACTCCAGGTCATACGTCTACATTGCCCATTGGGACTGCAGTAGATCCATCTTCCCACATACTTCTTGTGGTTCTTCGGATACAGGAACTTTGTTCCCTCAGGTGCATGGATACTGGCCTTTACGTAGTCTCTGATTTCTTCATCTGTCAGCTCTTTAGGTTTAAATTCTGATTCAACATCAATAGCAATCTTCATTCCTACTGCTTTCTTTGCAGTCTTCTTGCATTGTGTGATTATTATCCTAATCACACAGAATCCAAACATGATCATCAACAGCAGGGCTCAAGGAACTTGAAAAGGTTCGCCATCCATTGTGGAACTCATGAGAAGATCGATGCAAACCAACTGTCATTATCAATATCTTCCACTTCATCTTCCATCTTGATGTGTAAGTTTGTCAGGATCGTTATGGCCTCTGTGAAGGTGCCATTCTCGCTGTCATGAGAAGGTATGATTGTGCAACATGATTCTCCGATTTTGGAACAAACATCTCCATCCATAGCTGTAATCATAATCAAGACATATCTGTTCCGAAGAGTCATCAGGCGTATGGCTCTTAGCTCCTCCTTGATAGCATTGCATCCCTTTATGGTGGTATTATTCATCTGTAGAAGCTCCCATCTGGTGATCTGCAACCACATGGCATTTGCCATAGTCTGGATCCCAGGCATAAAGATAACAGTAAAAACTGAAGCAGTCTTGCTCAACAATCTGTGCTGATATGGAATAGCATCAAAAGCCTCTATTGATTTGGCTGAGAAGTAGTTTTCCCTCTTCATTTGATTAAGAAGTTCAGCAGATCTCTTCTTCCTCCGGTGAGCATCTGCTTTGGAAACTCGACAATGTTCAGATCAGTCTTTGGATTGACCAATGCTGGAACATGAACAATCATTATAGAACACAGTCCTCCCCAATCTCTGGGCAGCTTCATGTAAGCTCTGGATCCAGAGGCCCAGTAGTGATCCATTATCACCACTGTCGCATCTTTCATTCCTGCCACATCAAAGATTCAACCGCACTGCTGATTCCCTCCAACTTTTCTTGCACCATTGTTTCTGAAACATATTCTCTGCACTATCCAAAAGCACTATCCCCACATCAGAAGCTTTGCAAGTCTCGGCAAGAGAGGTTTGCATCCTTTTTCCACTTGTTCGATAACTGGGTTGTGATGGGCAGATACTGCCACTGCTCTACATACGGCTATGCCTTATTCCCAGCCACCTGGAGAAAGTACTGTTCCCCAGCTTTGAATTTGGCCTCTTTCCTTGCAACTTCAAACTTCCTCATCAGTCTTTCCTTGGCAGTTAAGTTTCCTGTTTATCTCTCATCAAATTCCAGCTCTCTTCATGCCAGGCTGTTCATATTTTATCACATGATCTCTGGTGTGTGCTCTTTCTCTTGTCTTCAAATCTTGGGCATAATCATCTTCTTCTGGAGCTGACCATTATGTCACCCATACCAAGGATGCCATCTGTCCCTGGGATGGACCTCTTGCATGACAGAGTGCAAGGCAATGAGCTATGTGGACATCTATCTCAATAGGTATGAATATCTTAGACTTTCCCATAGCATAAGGCAGGAGAGCACATACATAGAAATCCTCCTTAGAAGTTCCTTTTCCCACTTCTTTAATGTGCTGATACCACATGTTATTCCCCAAATGTGCTGTGCTGTCTAAATAGTCATTTAATTTGTAATCATCCTCCTTTGCACTTCTCTTGGGTCTCTTTCTTGCCAAATGAGCTTGTATAAGCAACTAATGGAATACATCAGTATACATTCTCCCTACTGGGGGAATCATAGGAACACTTGTCAGAGAAATCGGTGCCTTCATATGTATCAAAGATGTAGGAACAATCACATACGCCTTGGCCTTCTTACAGTGGGCCTCATCACGACTTTGGCGGTAACCCTTAAATCCGGCGGTAGCGCTATTACCGCCGGATTTAAGGGTCTGCCAAAGCAGGACTTCGGCGGATTTCTCCCCAGCTCTGAGCTGGGGGGAAATCTGCCGAAAATTCGCGCTATTACCACCGGCGGGAAATCCGCCGGCGGTATTAGCGCGAAATTTCCCCATTGAGCCCAATGGGGAAAGGGGCATTCCCGAATGGGCTCAATGGGGAATGGGGATTGACATTACCGCCGAACTCGTGATCCGGCGCTATTAGCGCTGGGGAGTTCGGCGGTAGGGCTAATACCGCCGGCGTTACCGCCCAAGTCGTGATGAGGCCCAGTGTCTAGTTCTGCAAAAGTAACTGGAGTGGGAAGGATTAATGGAACGAAGAAACAGTGTGGATCAATAGAAACAGAAGAAAATTACAATCGATGCTGAACAGGCATATGTTATGCACCAATACATTAGGCGCCACCATCGGTGTCTCTCCACACATCGTTGCCTCTGTTCTCTCTCCAGAACTGCAATGTGTTCAATAGACCACATTTTGCCTCTAATTACTTTTAAGGAAGGAACACATTTTTTTAATCAGGCAACCTCATCAAATGCTCAGGTAGTTGTCTGATTTGCTCTATAATTACTGCCAATAATCGTCTAATCGCCGGTTAATTTTTAGGATCTTGGACAAAAGTATGCATGTCAGTGCTGTGCCCAACAAGAGCAGGGTAAGTTCAGAGTATACAAACGAATATAGCCTGATGTCGTCTGTGTATATCCACATCTGACAGAACCATGTGTACCTCCAAAGAGAAACTCAGTGAGAAATGAGATGTGGAACTGCTCCCTTTTTCAGTCATTGAAAAGGAAGTCTAGATTGGGCATTTTTCATTTGCTTAAGCACTCTTGAGTCTGCACATGCTGAACATCGTCTTGACTTGCTTCCGAATGGTTTGGGGGTATGTCGGCTTCAACAGCGTAGACTTTCACATCTCCTAAGTGAATCCAATCACCCCCCCCCTTGGACTTTAACTGCTGAAGGAGTACTGTCTTCTACTACAAAAGAGCCACTAAATCTGGGTTTTTGCCACTTTCTAGTGAAGTTCCCAATTAGAACAGTGTGTCTGGCAAAAATTTTAGGAACATGTAGCTTTTCAAGTCAGTTGCTCTATTGTCTTCATCTGCATCCTGAGACCGACACCCCTTCTTCTTGAGTTTATCTGAAATGACAGAGACACTAGCAGTCATACGTGTTAAGTACACATATAGCTCATTTCCTAACAGTTCTGCAGTTGTCTGGGCATCACTCCTAGTCCTCGATGGAGGAGTCAGAGGTGCCTCATCCATCTCCCTGTAACTAGCTAGTGGGGTGTGAGGTGGTAGTCTGAACGGGGCTGATTTCACAATGCCTATAATGCAGGGGGCAGGCAATGCAGCCACCCCTACTTCAGTGTCAATTTCAGTTTTGCTATCCTTTCCTTGAGAAGACCGTTGATTATCTCACATATTCCATTCGCTTGCGGGTGATAAGCAGAAGACAACCTGTGCTTAATACTAAGCAATAAGCTAATCCGTTCAAATACCTTGTTTACAAAATGAGGTCCATTGTCAGATCTCAGCACCTCACATACTCCCCATCTAGGAAATACTTCTTATGCTAAAAAAAACTGCAGCGTGAGTGGCATCAGGATGGGTGCATAGACCAGCCTCAATCCCTCTTGAGAAGGGGCACACTACCACTGTCATATACCTGTATCCATTACATACTTGCAGCATGTCAACATAGTCAATATGTAAATGCTGAAAAGGAGCATTTGGTCAAGGAATCACTCCTCTGACTGTTCGCAGTGTGTGCCCAGCAGTAAACATTTGACATACGATGCAATTTACCGCATAAAAAGCAACGTGTTCTAACAGGTTCGGTACGAACCAGTCCTCTGCAATGGTTGCTGCGAGGCTCTCGCAAGTGACATGCGCAGGGTAGTGTAGCTGTTCTAACGCCACCCTTAATAAGGCTACAGGATCACCGGTTTACCAGTGCTGTCTTGTCACCACAGTGCTTTGGAAGGGGATAAAGAACACCCCCTCCATGTCCACAGTTCTTTTTATTCCTGTGGAGCTCAACTTTGAATATCCATCAACTGTCAAATGATTAAACCCTTCATTCGCAACCATTTTGACAACCATTTTTTCTTTCACATCAAGGGTATCAAAACTAGAAATATCAGATGAATATGCAACCCTTTTGGCCTCTTTGCCTGCGGCTTGGTTTCCGCGTGAAATAAAGTCAGTTCTCTTAGTATGTGCTGCGCACTTAACTGTTGCAATGGCTTTGGGAGTTGTAGTGCTTTAATAAGCCTGTGCAATAATGCTGCATGTTGCACTGGAGTGCTGTCCGTTCGGAGGTAGCCCCTCCTTTTCCAACGTGCTAACCCTGCATGTATGGTTGACATCACGTAGGCAGAGTCACTGTATACCGTCACTTCCTGCCCTGCGTGATTCCCGAGCGCGACAATAAGTGCCACCAATTCTGCAGCCTGTGCTGAAAAATGAGACAGTAGTCTCACACTTGCTATCACTTCAAATTCCTTGTTAGCTCTGTGCCATTATTATTGTAAAGAGAACCTCCTGCACTGCTAGAACATTTTCGTTTACCCTCCGGATCTGGTCATAGAACTCCTCATAGTTAGAGCAAACATACATTTGCTCATCCGCTGCTAAAGGTTCTCCTACAACGTGGCAGGTTTCACTATTCTACACCTGACTATTTTGATCGCTGTATTTGATATATAACTACCTCATAAGCAGAAGCCCTCTTAGGTGTCAGTGTACCTTTAGGTTTCTACAGAACAGCAAACAATGCATGGTCAACAAATAACGTCATGGAACACCCCATTACTATGCTTGCAGATTTCTCAATAGTGAATGTGGCTGCTGCCAATAATTGTTTGCAAGGGAAGTGACCCCTTATAACTGGGTCTAATATCCCACTATAATATGCTAAAGGTTTGAACCCCTATGTGGTTTTCTGTGTGAGTAGTGCTGTTATAACAGTTCTATTCATGTGCAAAAACAAAAATAACTCCTCAGAATAATTGGGAATTCCTAAAACTGGAGCTGTGCAAATAGCTTTTTTCAATTAATCAAACCCTTTCTCCATGTGCTCAGTCCATTCAATTTTTTCCTTATTCACCTGTGCTTTATTCATAGCCTGCAAAAGGGGGTCTCGTATATGAACTATAATGAAATACCTATGCTCTGACATAATTACACAGTCCCAAACATTTCTGCATTTGCTTTATCGTGTTCAGTTTTGACGTTTTCATGATTGCCTGAGCTCTTTCAGGTGTACCTTTCTTTCCTTCATGCAAAATTAATTGACCTATGTATAACACCTCTTCCTGCCAATATTGCAATTTCTCCTTATCCACTTTATATCACTTCTCTGCTAGAATAATCAGTAGCTGAATCGAGTCTTGTCTGCACTCTTCCTCTGTTGTGCTACAAACTAAAATATCATCTATGTACTGCAGCACAATGCCTGGCAAATCAATATCGCTTAGGTCCATCTGCAAGACCCTATTAAAGATCGATGGAGACTCAGTACCCCTGGGGCAAACATGTGCTTTTCAGCTTAGTCTGACAGAACGTGAATGACATAAGATCTTGGGAATCCTTGTGCAACATGATTGAGAAAAATGCATTTTTCAAGTCAATCACCGTAAAAAATCATGCTTCTGTGGAAATACTGCATAAAATCATCACAGGATTCGGAACCAGAGACAACAGTGCCTCTACAATCTGCTTAATCAGTCTCATGTCCTAAATTAAACGCCACAACCCTCCCTTTCATATTTTAATCGGATACACTTCGGAATTACATGGTGATCCTGATGTCACCAAGGTGCCTTGCTCCATCATGGCTGATATAGTCTTACAAACGCCCCTGTCTGCCTCTCGAGACATAGGATACTGCCTTGCTTGAGGTAAAATTGCTCCTGGGTTCAACTTAATCTTAACTTCTCCCACACCTTTCAACAGGCCTACGTCATAGGGGCCCATAATCCATAACGAGGTTGGCACCTTTTCTATGTTTTCATCAAAAAACAGGGGGCGCTGCCGCACTATCATCATTCACTGTTGGATCTATCTTCTCTCTATCCTGATCCAATAAGTAATGCTCATCTCGAACACCACTTCATCGTCTGACGGATCGTCTTCAAACATATCCTCGTCAGTGACATCAGTCAATCTGTATCCCTCCCCAATAGCAAGCACTGTTCTCCATGGCCTGCCCTCATAATCAAATCCTTGAAGCATGGCCCATTCCCCTCACACTATAGCTGTCTGCAATTCTAGGGGTAAAATCTGTCCCCCCTCCTCCTCCATATGTATCTGTGGCCAGAACAGAAATTCGACAGGTATTCTCATAATCTTGCCCACTAAACCAGGTGGCCACGTTAACAAAATGCGTACCCCATAGTGAAAAAACATCCGACTCTAACAGTGTTCCTCACAGAGCTATTTTCCCTGTAAATGCCATGATAAATTTGCCCATATTTAAATAACGTATCCTTGGCGTGGAACACACTATGCCTTAGTCGGTGAAAGAAATACTCATATTTAGCTTTGTCATTAAATCTCGGCCCAAAATATGAACTGGTGTCTGTCTTGAATACAATAATGGAACAGACATTTGACACCCTCCTATAGAGACTGGTAATTTCTCAGTGAAAGGAACTCCACTTGTAGCTCCAGAGAACCCTTGAGCATTCATGGCATTTCCTGATAACGAAAATGTTCCCTCTCGTATACATGAGTGAGTTGCCCCAGTGTCTACTAAAAAAGAAAAAGATGTGTCTCCTATGGTAACATCAGCCCTTGGTTCCCCTTGAGGATTTGGCATCACTGATAGTACTGAACACATCAAGTCACCCTGTGAGCTGTCCTATTGTGGGTACATGCTCATTCCCGTGCCTGTAAAAGGATTCCCTCCCATGATAGTGACACCTCGTACTCCAGGAGTCAATAGCTGTCCTGTGTTTGCACTCTGCTGTATCTTCATGGGTGCATGTTGTGACTGCCCTTGCAGCGGATTCAATGGGGTCTGCTGTGGTTGTAAAGCATGTTGCGTTTGTGGTACTTGTGCTTAATACACTGTCTGATCTTGGGCGAACCCATCACTACTTTGTGGACTATATGCAGGAGGATAAGCTGTCCGTGTCTTGAGAATTGCCACTTCTGTACATACCCTTGACTCCCACATGTTCGTGCGTTGTGCACTGTCATTCCACATGTCCAACACACAGGAGGGAGTCTTCTAATCTGCTCTCCCTGCATGCCTTGTTTATAGTTCTCCACATTCTGAAAACCACCTTTGTTCCCCCCTTGATGCAACTGTCATTAATTATTCACCTGTGGCACACCCTCTACTTGCTGTGTCCCCAGCCCCTCTCCACTTGTCAGCATCGCTCCTTCTATAGTGTATTTCAAACATTTTTTCGGACCTAACTTGGCTTCCTGAAGCTTCATAGCATCTTCCCTCTTCCGATTTTTCTCTTGCAACAATCGGCAATGGTGCGCAATGATCAGCCGTATTTCTGCCCATGGCTTTGCTTCCATTCCCACCAGCTTCTTGAGCTGTCTCTGTTCCTGCTCTGGAAGTCCCTGACACAGCATATGATAGAATACAGGTATTGATTTCCCCCAAGGCTCTCGAGTTTCCAAAGACCACTGTTCCTGAACATTTGGAATATAAACAAGCAGATTTTCTCCTTCCTGCATTTTACGTGCCATAATTGCACCCATATCCGACATATCAGGATATTGTACTCTAAGCGCTATCCAGACTGCTGCTCTGCAATTATTAAATGGCGCTCCATCATGCGCTGTGTTCTGTGCTGTGCTGTGACACTTGAGTATCCTGCTCTCGTCCAAATGTTGTCAGCCCTATCCCAAAGGATAGCTGCTAGAACACCCTAATGTCCCCTTTTGCTAAAGTTTTTCCTTTCGTCATTTTTCCCAATTCATGAATCCATTTCCCTGCCCCTGCCATTAAGCTGGTCAATTTTCATCTTAGATTGTCTTTATCCATTTGGGGCCAAGGGATATACTGCGGTCTGGCTCCTCCTTTCTCTAACAAAGGAAATTGTGAAATCCCAAAAACGCAATCATCTCCCATCGTCTGCCTATCCATAGTAGCGAAAGTGGTTCCTGATCACCTTCTTCCTGGTAATGACCTTAGTCTGCTCACATATGGTGGCGATTCTCCCCTCTCACTACGAGATCGTCTTTTTGGTCACTCTGGGAATGCCATAGGCTCTGGCGTACTTTCTTTAGGTTGGTTTAATCCATCACGCCTTACTTCCTTATCTGTCTGGAAGCATCCCTCAGGACGCATGCTTTAACACCCTTCTGCTCATGGAAGGTTTCCCTTTCTTCGTCTGACATATCTGTTCCCCAACTAGTATGTTACCATCTTTCTCGTCTCTGTTTAGAATCAGCCTGTCCAAGGACAAGGCTCAATGCTCGAGACTAAACAGGCTTCCTTCCCTGCCTTGTGACTGGGCAATTTCATATAGGTCTTCTTTCCCTCTGTTCCTTCACTTTTTGTCCTCATTTCCTGATAAGATTTCTCGATTCTGTCTTTGATACTGCCCCTCTCAGAATTCTCCTCTAGGTTTACCCTGGAGGGTCCTGGCATTGCATCTTGCGACGGGAGAAACTCCTCTACATCTTCCCATAATACTACTGCACTTGGTTCCATTAGCTCTTTCTCAATGCGCTCAATAGCTCGTGCCCTCTGTCTTCTTTCGTTCCATTTCCTCATCAAATGCCCTTAGTTTCTTTGCTTCCTCTCTAACCCTTTCTTTTTCCTGTTTTTTCGCTTCCCTACTCTCATTTGCCCTACGCACCTCTTCGTCTATGCATTCTTTTATCTCTAAATTTCTGTTCTTCCTCCTCTCTCTCCTTTTCCAATCTATCTTGTTCTTCGATTGCTCTTTGTCTATTGCCATGTCTTCTTTGCTCTTCGGCTCTTTCTTCCTTTCTTACCTGTTCTTCCCGATACATCTGTTCTTGTCTTCGTCTACTCTTTCTTTTATACTCGTCTTCTTTCAATATTTTTTCTCATTCTCTGTCTTTTTTTACTCTGCTCATCTTGATCTTCCCCTTGGCCTACTTCCTCGATGCTCTTCCCATCAAGTTTGAGCAATATCTGGCAACCCAACCATTTGTTCTGTATGAGTGCTATCTCGTCATCTTTGTCTTTTTCTCCTTTCCATTTCTTAATTTACCTTTCTATGTCTAATTTCACACTCAGCTGTTCACTTTTCTCTTTGTCCTGTAAGACTTTGGAGATGATGTCCTTTTCTGAAGTACTTTCTGAGCTCTCGTCACCGCTGTACGCAGGCGGTTTTTGTATCGGATTACTATATCCTGTTGCGGCTTTTAATTCCCTTAATGGATACAATCCTTCATCATTTGCACTATCACCATTTACTTCAGGTGCGGTAGGGGGAGCAGAATGCTCAACAGCCCCCTCTTTACACTGGTTAAGCATCCAGTCTTCAGGAGGTGGGTCTTCCCGTTCCTCCTGGTACATCTTCCAAAACTCTAAGCTAGCTAACCTTTTCTCCAATTTCTCTCCCGTGTACGCAGCATGCAAGTATGTGGTCAGATGTTACAAAACCGCTTTTTTTTTTAAACTGTCTTTATTTACATTTTACAAAATACACTATGCATACACAAACAGCGAGAAAAACAACACAACTAGACCCACAGGGATATGAACCCCCCCTGTGCCTCGACCCTCCCCTCCACCCTCTCCCAAGCATATTATTAGCAGATTAGTTTAGCACCAAGAGAGAGAACAAAAAAAAACACAGTTTCAGCACTAACATCAGTGAATTCCAACCATTACTTTTTCCCTAAGTATACGAAACAACAGTCCCTGTAAAGTGGGGAGCACTCCAGGCAGACCTCCCATGGACTACACATCTGAGTTTGTTTCTGGATCCTCGTCCCTGGCCATATAGCTCCTGAAGGGGCCCCAGTAGTCTTTAGGTTTAGGTTTGCTGTTGAAAAGAAGCATCAAGTTGTATTGAGTCTCTCTGCTTTCACAGCAAGCCATGAGGTTGAGCCAATGGTAGAACGAGGACGGTGCCTGGACTCCCCACTTGCGCGCCAGTAGTGACCTTGCGACCACCAAAGCCATGCTTACAAAGTGATTCTGGCAGACAGAACCAAAGTACACCAGTGCTAACAGCCAGCATTCGGGGGTAAGTGGGATAGGGATGTCAATCATATTCGACACTGCTTCAGCTATGCTCGACCATAGAGCGAAGACCTGGGGGCACAACCACGCAACGTGGAGGAAACCGGCAGAGGTTTGACATATCCTCTTACACTCCAGGGGCTGGAGAGGATACATTTTGTGCAATCTAGGGGGGGGGAGAGATAAGTCTGATGTAAAAATTTAAAGTGGATCAAACGAAATCTACTATTGACAGAAATGGGCTTGGTCTGGGCACAAATCAGGCTCCACTGCTCGTCAGACAACGTTTCCCCCAGGGTGTCCTCCCATCTACCCTTATTGCAGGTGCGAGGTGACAAAACCACTTTTGACAATGATCCCCCTTGTGGCCATGGCATGAACATCTTATCTGCCATGCTCTTAACCCATTCTGCACTATATTCCTTAAGCTTGGGTGCGTGTTTTGGCAGATGCTTACATAGGTGCATAAGTGGAGTAACATCCCCCATTGTGCTCAGTCTCAGTCGACCATTATTTTGCACAACAAAATATTTTTTCAGAAAAACAATAAATACGAGCGTTCACCAATTGTCGGTGCTCCTCACTTTACTTAAATCTATCTATTCAGTCAATACCATCAATGACTAAATAAATAAATAATTTACTCTCAACCTCTTAACACAACCTATCATTTGGTGCTCTTTGACATCTCACTTTTTCTCTATACATAAAATACATAGCATATACAAACAGACAGACTGGCCGGCCCCAACATATATCTCTTCTCAGCGCTCCTCGCTGCTATTCTTGCCCCTAAATTTATTCCAAAGGGAGTGTAAATTATTTCCTTTAGCAAACCATGTCTGCTTGTCCCCTATTTATCCACTTGGATTTTGAAATCATTTTTTCTAGACATTCGTTGAACGTAGGACTGTGGGCTTCTCTGTGACACTCCTTGTCATATAACTCTATACGCGCTCTTCGTCATTAACTAAATACCCCACCAACCCTCCATTACTTTCTTCCCATTATCACTTTCCCCAATCAATACTCATTCATTTTTTTTGCCACCTTTCTCAATCTACTCGATTCACTTTTCAGCTCCTGACCCTCAGGATCGTCTCCTCCTCAACTGGCCATCGTCGCCTTTGGTCCACTCAGCTCCTTGTGGAAACCAGAAGGGAATTTCGTGAAAGAGGAACCCATTCCACCTGTCCCTAGTATCTTGCAAGAACTTTTCGGCCACTATCCACAAGAAGCCTTGCAGTCCTCCAGCTGAATAGCGGAGGACGTCTGATAATCCAAGACCCTTAAAAGCCTACTGGGTCGATGGGTCTTTAACTGTCCTACCTCTGCTACCACGTGAAACCCAGGGCCCTTTAAGATGAGGTAGCAATACTAAGAGATGGATGGGGCTGGACAACTTACTGATACATCAATAATCAAACCGACTCAGGAAGTTGGCAAAACTTAGTACTGTTTTATTATCAATTATCTAAAACAGGGAGTTTGCTCGATTTCTCGCATTCAAAGCATTTCATGAAAAAACAACATTCTTATACTAAAAATGTGTCACTACTGATGTCATCCTATGTGGAAAATAAGAAAAGCCTACTAGGGGATGTTATAGGGTTAAAGGGAACATCCAGGTATACGTTCCATACTGACGGGGGTTGTCTTTGGGTCTCTAAGATCAGATGGACAACTAAGCCCATCCCAAGTGCAAGCCATCTTCCGTGTCATACTAATACTCAACACCCTATTGGTTACACAAACTATAGGGCTCTTTTTTATATGTAGCCCTCTATAATTGGTTGGCATGCTCATACCCTTCTGGAATATTCCACTTGCAAGCAGCACACAAGCTGGTTACCCAAGGTGCTGGGAGGGACGACCTAGTCATGCCTCCCCACCCAATTAGCCCAACATCTATCATCACGCCTGCAGTCTGTCATTCAATTAGGCATTGAACTTGGCCTTGCAGAGGCTCACTGTGCCTGAGAATAAAAGGGAGTGGGGCATGGTCTTATCTTCTGGTTTCGGTGTAGTCCGACCCAAAGTCTATTTCCATCTAACCACGTGAATTGAGATTTTTGAGATTTTCATTGCATAAAATACTATTAAATGATAAACTCTTGGCACCTCCAGTGTTGTTCCATTTCACCTCAAACAGAAGTATGTTTCTTTCTCACGTTCATGTAGCTTCTTGACAGACAACCAGGCTCACAGTGGCCTTGACTCTTGGTGATGGGCCACTCAGCCTTTCTTGAATTTTCCTTCACCGCCAGCTATTTTTAACTGCGCCACACTTCAAACCCTTTCCATTCATGGGGTTCAAGTTTCCTAAAGTGCATTGTGGAACATCCAGATTCTATACATTCCTATGACCATACATTGGTGCATCGCTGCAATCTATTCACTACATAGCGAGCCTCAGGATTACTTAATCTACTTTAGTTACAGCATCTGTACAATTGTAAAATGACTTTCCATTTACTTCAGTGTTTCTTTGCACAAGAATCTTCATGTTGCTTTACTTCGACACCCCATCCTAAGACCCTATAGACTGTCTATATTCTTTCTTCATTTGTGTCTTTTCTAGGGGCGTCAATTTTGTTTCGTGTGACGTCAGCAGTCTTCTTTCTCAATCATTTTGATACTTCTTCCAGGACTTTTTCCAGAAGGCCATTACTTCTTCATGAACGGATATAAGGTTTCCTCAGTGGATACCTTGTCTCGAGGATTCTTTGCGGTATAGGCATCCTCACTGGTACTGCGCATGTCGCAATTTCCAGCTTTCAACATATGGGCAACGTGGGGGCGGAGATTCTGGTAGGGGTATTTCGCTCCTCCTCTACAACAACATTTGCTAACCCATCAGGTACTGGAGCCCTGGAGGCTTTCAATGTGGCCATCACCCTACTAATACCCTCTAGATCAAATGAGGAGATATTATAAGGCCCGCAGCCAGAACTGAAGGCAATTGGTGTTCAACATTTTCTACAAAGCAATATCCCTGGACATATTCCACCAATCCCTTTACAGTTATGCCACTGATTTCACTAATATTATCCTCTGCTAAATATTTCCTATAAAGATGCTAAAAATGATTGAAGTCATTAGTTTGTAAGATTTTAAACATCATACTCCAGTTGGCATCATTAACATCATACTTTTGGTAACAAAGCCAATTCTTATACTGAGTTTGAAGGGGGTTCATTGCACAGAATCTCCCCACTTCACTCAGCTTAGTATTATGGTTAATACTATCATTTTTGTTTTCATGTTTTTTACCTATGTAAAATGTAGTCCACCATTTGGGTAAAGTCTTAGTAACGGTGCCAAGCATATCACAGATATCCTTAATACTCATTGATATCAGATCATGGGTTTCCAGGTGACAAAAAGCTCCTCTCAAATCTACCAACGTTTTGTTTAGACATACAATTCTGTTTCCTCCAGCATTCAGTTATACATTCCTATTTTGAGCTGTTGCAGTCATTTCACCATTCCATGTAGCGTAGGTTTCAAAAATCCTATGGTTTCTAAGCTTCATCTCTTCATGAACCATATATTTAAATTCACCCAATCCTTTACTTACAAAAATGTAGTCAACACGAGAGGCTACGATACCATTAGAACAAGTATCAAATCTTCCTGTGATGGAGAAGGATTAAGACATTTCAACCATATATTTCTGAACAGCTCAAGCCATTCCATACCATTTCTCATTTGAGTTTGTTTGAGATAGGTTTCAACCAAGTTTACTGGGGGATACCGTAAACAAGCCACATCCCTCAATTCATCCATAATGGTGGGTGCAAATTGACAATAAAAGTTAAAATCCCCCACTACCATCAACTCCGAATTGGGGAATTCCTCTATCCACCCTTCCATTATGTCATCGACTAATTTCAGGATGGCTTCAATATGGGCATCCCCTGGAGGAGAATATACGTTAAAGAGAAGCAACTCCCTAATGGTGCAGTTATAATGCAACTGTAACGGAGTTCCCAAATACAGCCCGCACTCTAACCATCCATTTTGAAGTACCAGGAATGTTCACATTGAAGTATGTGACGTACGAGGAGCAAATAAACCAGCAGAGAGCCGCAGTGGGGCTCTGTTCAGTACCTATCAAAAGAACCGCGCCCATTGAGGTACCGACACCTAAGAAAACCTGGACAGTAAAATATCCATTGAGAAAACAATATCAACAAATGAAACAAAATGAACACAGCCCCTGAAGAAGCCAAAAAGGTCTTAAAGGAAGACGAATGGTGACATCACAGGAACCCAGATTGACTCACATATAGAAGGTATGACAACCTGCGAATGACAAAAGGAGACGAAACACCATGGATAATGGACATTGTGAACCTAAAGTGAAAGGAAGATGTCAAATGTAAGAAGCTTATGCCATGAGCATGACGAAGATATTCAGTTAGTTTACATGTGTACATATGCTTGGAACCGCAAGAAAGCTAAGAAAATTGTGCGGCTTGCTATGCTTAGTAGTAAGATAGATGGCAGCAAGCGCCACCTATACATACCTACCTCAATAGAAGCACGTTATATAAGTATACTTCAACTATGCACAAAGGCAGAATCAACAAAAGGGTGCTAGGGGTCGCATGAGGAGAGTTTCATAGTTAACAAATCAAGAATAAAAGACAGAAGTGAAACTCAGACAGAGACAAATCGGGCCAAAAAGCCAAGGTCGTATCAGCTAAAGTAGGCCAATAGTAGCTACAATTAATGAAGCAAGGAACAAAGTATCCTGCTCAGAAAGGTCAAGATAAGAAGCAGAAGGCAGGTGGTGGACAAAACGAAAATCAAATACACAAATTAAGTGACGAATGAGGCAATTTTACAGTGTCTGAGTCATGTGATCAGCTGAGCGAGAAGAAGGGGGACTTTCCCACCTACGCATGGCGGTGTGCCATGCAAACATATCAGAAATTTTCCAGACACAGATGCAGTCTCAAGGCCAACCACAGTGAAATAATTGCCACATGACCGCTGAAGTGGTGATTGTAGCAATAATTGGAGAAAGGCTGGGGGAGCTGACGTGCACCCTGCACCTGGCCGACTATTCTGCATGCTGCTAGGCAAAGTGGAAAAGTATGAGTGGGGTTGGTGCCAACCCAATCATAGCGGACCAAGTAATCTAGGGTCCTATAGTTAGTAGAACCAATGGGACGTCGTACTTTTAGTGACGTCTACAGTAGCCATTTTTAAGGTAGTGCTTAGATGCCCCACCTGACAGTGTTTACCCAATCCCCTCACTCCGTTACCATATAGATATAGTACCTATATTAAAGTTACGTTCCTAGAACCAATAGAATTGCATGCAACATTTTAAGCGTTACGCATCAGTGATGACAAATTCTTTGTATAAATCATGTGTTTTTTATGAAGTTCATTGGGGTTGTGAAGTGAGAAGTAAGATCAAGCAGCCACTGAAATTCATGAAATTCCCCGTTTTTTTGTACTTGTCATTAAACGGACTCCCTTTGCCAAACCATTGAGTTGTCATTATTGATGTGATGCTAGAGTATTAATCTGCATCCCCATCCATCTCACGGGTGCTGCTACTCATCTTAAAGTTCTATTGGGCAACCCCCAGCTTTATGGGCCAGTTGGGGTCCTAGTGCACACTTGGTAGCAGAGATAGGATGGTTTATCGATTATCGATTAGATAAGACACCCATTGACCGCCTATATAAAGTAACTCTAGGTCCTCGGCAATATCACAAGTCCTTTGCCATCCGGCTAAGTAGACCGAGGAGCTCCCCATAGACAGTGGTTAGAATAAATTGCAAAACCTGCAGGTTAGGGTCTGAAGGAATCCGTGCTTCCCCCCACAAGCCCCTTCCCACTTCTACGAGCAGCCGATTGGGTGAACGGCAGGGGAGGCGGGGATGAAGGCAGTGATCCCGAGCATTCAGAGAGGAAACATGCGAAAGGTGAGTGAAAACGATTGAACATTTTGACAAAAAGTGCATGCCTTAGAACAAGTAAGGGAAGGTAATGGAGGGATGCGGGAAACAAAAATACAGCTAGAAGTAGAGTAGAATGTATATGTATATATATATATATATATATATATATATATAAGGAGAAGAAAATAGTGACTCAAAGGGTGACCGAGCAATGGATAACTATACCGGGGAGGACACCCGAGAAGAGAGAGATACCGGGGAGGACACCCAAGAGAGGATACGCCCACATTCCAACGCTTAATATAGTGGTTAGAAGAAGCCTGCATCCAAAGTTCTGAATAAAATAGGAATAACTAGGAGACCAAAGCGGTTAAAGATGCTTTTTTTGAAGGGATGGGCTTACACCCCATGTAAGGGTAAAATTTAGGGGCAGAGATTTGTGTAGCTGTCTTGAGTCTGTCTAGTCTGTCAACGTCTGTTTTATGTGTTGTTTATTGTGACGTCATAGGATGAGATTTTTCCTTTGAGGAATTAGCATAACAATTACGTGATTGTTTAGCTGAGATATTGTAGGATACGAATTGATGCTTATTGTTTGAAAACAATAAGTATAATTTTTTGTGAAAAAACGGGATTAGAGCTTGTGACGATTGGTGCTCGCTCATATTGTTGAAGTTGTTTAAAGAAACGGAAAAGCACAAGTGTTGTATAAAGGGAAGGCTAACATATTTAAGCATGGAAGACATGACACCATTAATACACTTGTGCAAGCAGTTGCCAAAACACGCACCTAAGTGTAGAATGGGTTAAAGGAACTGCAAACAAAATGTTTTTGCCATGGCCCCAGGGTGGATCGCTGTCTAAAATTGTCCTGCAGCACATGACGACATATTTGCACGCCACACACACAGGCAAAATGTTAGACAAACGCCTAGCTAGTTTAGAGCTTTGGAAGATGTACCAAGAGGATAAGGAGGAGGAGCTGCCAGTAGATTGGATAATTAACGTATGCACAGAGTGGGGTGAGACGCCTTCCGTGCCACCAGCCCCATCTGAAACAGAAAGTGAAGTCAGTAAAGACGAAGAATTATACCCGCTAAGGGAACTTAAAGCAGCCACGGGGTATAGCAACCTGGCATATGAGTCACATACGCAAAGTAGTGACAAAAAACCAGACAAAGACAGAGTTAGAGATATCACCTCCAAGGTCCTGAGGGACAAAGAGAGGCACGAGAACGAGAGAGAAGACCAGGCACAAGCAAGTACGTTTCTCGATACAGAGAGAGAGGGTAAAAGATGGAAAGGAAATGAGGATAGAACTGATGAGATGGCATTCACACAAACAAATGGATGGGAGGTCAAATTTTATAGAAACTCGATGGTAAAGGCATGGATGACGCGAGACAAAAGGGGAAGCTAGACAGTTTACAGAGAAAAGAGAAGGAAGAGGAAAAAGGATTGAGAGACAAAAGGATCAGGAAAAAAGATAGGCAGAGGCGAGAGCAGTTGTATCATGAGGAGCAAGAAAGACAACGCAATCATAAACAGAGAACAGCTAATGATCAGGACAGACAGGAACAAAAGCGAATAGAAGAACAAGAGCAAAAGATATGAGAAAATAGAATAAAGAGACGAAGGGATGAGGAAATGTGAAGGGCAAATGAATGTAGAGATGCAAAGAAAAGGGAAGAAGATGGGTTCAGAGAGATGGTGCCAACCCAAACATAGGGGACCAAGTAATCTAGGGTCCTATAGTAAGTAGAACCAATGGGACGTTGTACTTTTAATGACATCTACAATAGCCATTTTTAAGGTACGGCTTAGATGCCCCACCTGACAGTGTTTACCCAATCCCCTCACTCCATTACCATCTACAGATATATTACCTATATTAAAGTTACCTTCCTAGAACCAATAGAATTGCATTCAACAGACTCCCTTTGCCAAACCATTGAGTTGACATTATTGATTTGATGCTAGAGTATTCATCTGCATCCCCATCCATCTCATGGGTGCTGCTACTCATCTTGAAGTGCTATTGGGCAACCCCCCGGTTGGGGTCCTAGTGCACACAACTAAGAACATAAGCCGACCTCCCGAATTTGCACAATTGCCTAGTTGCCAATGTATTTCTGACACCTATCCACAAGCCTCCAGTAGGACGACCAACTCCAGAATGACGAGCCGGCTTGCTTATAACCATCTATCATAATTTTACCACTAACCCAGGTTTCTTGAAATGCAAAAACATCACAAATAGAGATATGACTAATACCTACTGGGCTAAGAAAAGAACAATAGTCCCTCGTGTTCCATTACATAAATTCAACATTATCCTTGGTAACTGTCCTTTATTGCCCATCGTCCTGTAGACTTTCAGCATACCAAAATTCACCTTGCCCATTAAACATGAATTGTTGATCAACTTGTGCGTTTGGCAGACGGGGTCTCTCCGTAAAATGGTGGTTAGGAAGTTCTAATGTAAGAATCGATGTCTGAGATGGAATAATATTAGCATTTATCTTAGATATCACTATTTCATAACACTTCCTCAAAAAAAGAGCCGAATGACATTTTATTATTTGCACTATGATTGTAGATACAAATTGTACAAGAGCCCAATATTCCTGGCTATGTAGATCGGGTAGGCTTACTAGCTCAATACCACAAGAGGTAATTGTTGGAGTGACTTGTGAGATGTGAGTGAAGAATGTCCTCCATAGTGTTTTCTCTTCTGTGTGCTGCAGCCCAAGTATGATGTCATGGAATGTTGATGACAGTGTTCCTTGTTGAAGTATAATAAATGTTCTAAGGTTGTCAGTTGGAGAAAGAGCTGAAGGAGAGGAGTCTCTAAATGTTGGGGGTCTTCTTATGCTGTTATATACTAAATAAAACTTAAGAATCACTTACCTGTCTGCGCCAGCCTCTTCATAACAATGGCAACGAGGATGGGATGTCGTGGCCACAGCGGATAGGTGAGAGGAGACCCCCAGCAGCCAGCCACACCTGTTTAGCTCCGGAAGGCCGCTGAGGACCCGCGGAGGAACGGCCTGCACCGCCCCAGAGCCCGGGTGAAGAGAAGCGGCGGCCCCATCCCAGTCAGCTGGAACCGCAGTTCGCCGGGGGGCTGCTCCGCACCATCTGTGCGTTGAGCGGGCCCCAGCGCGAACGACAGGACGACCGCTGAGGTCCATCGGCGTGAAGAGACTCCCAGTATGACCTGTACCGCCCCAGAACCCCGGTGAAGAGAGGTGGTGCCCCCCCCCAGTCAGCAGGAGCCGCGAGTTGCCATGGGCTGCTCCGCATCGCATGTGCGTTGAGCGGCCCGTCGCGAGTCGCCGTGGGCTGCTCCGCATCGCTTGCGCGTTGAGCGGCCCTCCAGTGTGAAAGACGTGACGGCCGTCTGGAGCCTCACCAGTCCCACAAGGAACTGATCCATCTCGACTGGAGCAGGCGTGGCGGTAAAGTGGGGGCGAGCGGGCCCTCACAGGACCTGAGGCGCAAGGGAGGTTGCTCTGCCCCACTCCTGCGTCGAGCGGCCGCCCACCCTCGCAGGTGTAGTCTGCCGCTGTGCCCCTGGTGTTGAGCGCCCACCGTACACCTGCATCTTCGCCAAGTAAGTGCAAGTTTTGTTTCCACCGCGGATCCCGCACGGGACCCATCTCCACGGTTGTTCGACCTGAACGAGAAGGAGTCCTGTTCGAGCGAATTTACCGTATTCCTCAGAATAGAGGGTCAAGTTACATCAGGAGGGTGCCAAGACATTACCGTAACAGATGTAAAAGTGGGTAAATCAAGACTAATTCAGCATTCTTCTGTGTAAAATGCTACTGCAAGTTCTTTGAGGGGGCGGTAACCGAACTGTTGCAGCAAAGAGGGGTTTACAGTGACAGCAAAGGTGGTCCCAGCATCAGATTATCCCAGCATCAGATAGGAAAAGCCTTTTGTGTCAACCCAGCAGAGAAGAGTTTTTTTGTCACAACAAGCACATAAGGTCCTTAAATACAAGTGCAACATAAGAAAAAAAAAACACTACTCTGAACTAGAATTGCAACTGAAGACATGGCAGCTTTACCCGGCATATCTGGACCACCCACATTTATGCCTATGCCAGGGGCGGCAAAAATTGCCTGGCCCCAATGGCGCAAGGGTTTTATGCATTATATGAAGGCGGCTGGGGGAACGGCATATTCCAGCGAAAGGAAGTAAGCGTTATTGCTTCATTTTTTAGGTTACGAAGGCCAGAGAATTTTTGAGACTCTCCCTCATTTAGCAAGTGATGGAAGCGGGGATGAATTGAATGATTTCGAGTCGGCTCTGATGAGACTAGACAAACATTTCAACCCAAAAAGAAGCACGATTTTAGAACGTTACAATTTCCGCATGCGTGTACAAACCCATGGGGAGTCTGTTGAAGACTATGTGACTGCCCTCCGTCATCTGGCTCTAACGTGTAAGTTTCAGGGAAGTTTTGACGAGCACATCCGTGATCAATTCATGACACATTGTAGGTCAAATAAGATACGCGAGGAACTGTGGTTGAAAGACGAGCCAAACTTGGACGAGGTATTGGACTTAGCCAAACGAGTAGAACATTCCCTGGCATGTGTCGCCAAGTTATCAAAGGCCGAAGGAGACTCTAAAGAAGCCAAGCCGGAAGTATTGAAGGTGAATGAAGGGAAGAACAAGAGGAAGGGAAGAAACAAACAAAAGGAGAGGAATAATGCAGAAGAAAGAAGAACTCAAGAGTCGACGCAAAGAGAAGATAAAAAGGATGAGAGATTGTGTTATAGATGTGCCAGTGCGACACATTTTGCTTCTTCAGTAGTTTGTCCAGGGCGGAAGGCGATATGCAATAAATGCAAGAGGAGAGGACACTTTGGGACGTGCTGCAAGAACTATCAGTTTGGGCAAATGAATCAAAGAAAAGTTCTATACGTGAATGAAGAGGAGGAAGGGAGGTCATCAGAAGATGACACCGTACTGGCATTGCAAAATGTTATTGTGAACACTGTCAATGTTGTTGGTAGGGATGATGTCCTGGATGATTGTGAACGTCCATATACTGTTTTGACCGTGAATGAGTGTAAGGTGTCGATGATGGCTGATTCGGGGTCAAAGATCACTCTGATATCCAAATCAGCATTTGAGGATGAAATGAAGGGGGCAGTGTCGGCATTGTCGGTGCCAGACATTTGTCCAGGGGGGTACAACCAAGATAAAATTGAATTGCTGGGGTATGTATGGAGTATGTTTGAATTTAAAGGGCGATGCTGTGAAGGGAAGGTGTATGTGACAAAGAAAGGTCAATCCTTGCTAGGATGGAGAGAGCAAAAGAATTTGGGGATTAGATTGGATCCCAACCATCCTGATCAAGTATTACAAGTGTCAGAAGTGTGTTCGTCACATAGCAAGTATGTGAGAGAGCATGGGAAGGTATTTGACGAGACATTGGGAAGAGTGAAGGGTTTTCAGCACCAGATATTGTTGAGAAGAGGCAGTGTTCCCACCGTGGCGAAACTCAGGCCCGTCCCTTTTGTGTTAAGGGACAGAGTAAAGAAGGAATTGGAGAAACTTCTTAAGTCAGGTGTGATTGAAAGAGCTGGGGGGGTCGAGTGGGTTTCCCCGGTCGTCATTGTGAAGAAAAGTTCAGGGGATCTGAGGCTGTGTGTTGATATGCGCGAGTTGAATAAGTGTGTGTTGGTGGATAGACACCCACTACCCAACATGGGTGAATTGTTAACCATGGTGGGTGGAGGGAAGTACTTTTCTAAACTGGATATGACGTCAGCATATCATCAGGTGGAGTTGGAAGAGGGATGTAGGAAAGTTACGACATTTGTGACACATGAAGGAGTGTTTCAATTTAGGAGGATGCCCTTCGGGTTAGCCTCTGCTTCCTCAGTGTTCCAGAAAATCATGAATCGCTTGTTGAAGGGGGTGAGGGGTGTGTTCTGTTTTCAGGACGATGTGTTGGTCAGCGGATTGACATTGGAGGAGCATGACAGGAATTTGTGTAAGGTGTTGAAGATATTCGAGGAAAGAGGAATCACTCTTAAGGAAGAAAAATGCAAATTTGCTGTGACTAAAGTGGACTATTTGGGACATGAGGTATCGGGAAATGGTATCCGACCCAAGGAAGAGATGGTGAATGCCATAAAGAGAATAGAAAGACCTATTGATAAGAGTGAACTACGCTCTTTTTTAGGAATGACAGAGTTTTATCAGAAATTTGTGATAAATTATGCCGATAAAGTACATGAAATGAGAAAGATTTTAAGGAAGGGTGCTGAATTTGTGTGGAATAGTCAGTGTGAGGCAGAATTCAATGGTATAAAAGAAGAGATAAATTTAGCCCAACCCTTAGGTTGTTTTGACACAAGAAAGCCATCCATCATCACAGTGGATGCGAGTGAATGTGGTTTAGGTGCAGTGTTATCTCAGAGACAAGACGATGGGTCTGAGGAGGTGATAGCTCATGCCTCGAGGGGTCTCAAGGGAGCGGAAGTGAGATATTCCGTTCTCGAGAAGGAGGCGTTGGCATGTTTCTGGGCGGTGGAGCGATTCAAGAACTTTGTGTGGGGTGTAGAGTTCGTAGTTCGGACTGATCATAAACCGCTTAAGGCCATATTCGAGAACAAGGGCCTTGATAAGGTTTCCCGCAGGATGGGTCACCAGAATGCAAACGCATTGTTTCAAGATGGAGGTTATTCCAGGGAAGGAAAATGTATTGGCTGACAATTTATCAAGGATGAGAGTAGTTGATTCTGATGTTGTGGAAGATGAAGAGTTGGAATTAGTGTTCGTTAACACAGATGGTATAGTGTCCAAGCAGGAGTGGTTGGACGTGATGAGAATATAAATAAAATAATTCCGTATGTTGTTTCCGCCGCATGGCCTAACAAAGTGGAGGTGGCAGAGGGCGCGAGACCGTATTGGGAAGTGAAGGATGAATTATCGGTCATCGGTGGAGTATTGTTCAGATGGGGAAGGGCTGTGGTTCCAGTAGGACTGAGGAAGAGAGTGATAGAGCTGGCACACAGTGGTCACATAGGAGTTACAAAAACTAAAGGGGTGTTGAGGGAAGACTATTGGTGGCCGGGCTTTGACAGGGAAATAGAAAATTGTTTAGAAAATTGTCAATTTTGTGTCAAGAGTGGGAAGGGATCAGTGGCTAAGAAGCAACCATTTGTGGACGTGGGTCTTCCGTCCAGGATATGGAGTGATCTCGCCATGGATATCCTGGGTCCTGTGGAATTGGGGTATGGGCGTGGAAAGTTCATAGTCCTGGTGGTGGATCTGTTCTCCAGGTGGGTGAGTTATAAAATTGTGAGAGATGTCACTGGAGAAACCATGATAAAGACTTTGCAGGAGATATTTTCCAATGAAGGTCTGCCGGAGAGTTTGTTGACGGACAATGGTCCCCAATTTGTAGGGGGGGACTTCATCAGCTATTTAAGGAAATGTGGAGTGCATCACAAAAGGACTCCATTATATCATCCCGAATCCAACGGTGTGGTTGAAAGGATGAATAGATGCGTGATGGAGAGTATTCGCATGGGGGAAGAATGTGGTTTGGATAAGTTGGCTGTGATACAGAATAGGATCTGGGCCCTAAGAATGGCGCCTCATTCAACGACAGGGCTGTGCCCGTTTGAGCTTATGAGGGGCAGGAAGCCATATTCCATGGCGTGTCCGCCGTGGCTGGGTAGGAGTAGGGAAACTGATTTGTTTATCGATGAGGTGAGAAAGTCGTTGGTGAGGAAGAAGTCTGAATGGGTGGCGCGTGAAAACCTGAAGAGAGGTAAGAAAGAGTTGCGCGTAGAGTGTGGGGATTGGGTTAGGATCAAGAAAGGAATTGTGAAAAGGAAAGGAGATTCTCTTTATTCGGATCCAGTCAGAGTCGTGGTGGTCATGAAAGGGGCCGTGCGTGTGACTGGAGGGCAAGTGTGGAATAAAGATAGAATTGCTACGGTCAAGAGAGGGCATATATAGTATGTGTGAAGTACTGGACAAGTTTAAGTGAATTATTGAGGTCATCAACATGAGATCTTTAGATTATTTTGTGTTGTTTCGTGTTATCGGTTTTTGGATTATATAAGTGAAGTTAAAAAAAAAAGGGGGGAGATGTGTTGGAGTGACTTGTGAGATGTGAGTGAAGAATGTCCTCCATAGTGTTTTCTCTTCTGTGTGCTGCAGCCCAAGTATGATGTCATGGAATGTTGGTGACAGTGTTCCTTGTTGAAGTATAATAAATGTTCTAAGGTTGTCAGTTGGAGAAAGAGCTGAAGGAGAGGAGTCTCTAAATGTTGGGGGTCTTCTTATGCTGTTATATACTAAATAAAACTTAAGAATCACTTACCTGTCTGCGCCAGCCTCTTCATAACAGTAATCATGCCTAGTTCCTGTATAACATAGAGCAGATATAAAACCTTTTTCCGATTAAGGAACGGACTATCATCCGTCTGATAAAGTTCCACAAGTTTCAGAGATTTACGGGTTACGATCGTGGGTCTTATTAGCCATATAACACACAATATCCTTATCCTGATCCATTCTATCATACTGCATTACAACATCATCCTTCATTTCCCCATCTGTTCTAACTACGGTGGCCAATGGCAAAGATACCGGTTCTGTTAAACAATCACTAGTCGTCGCTTCAAGGTTATTAGAAGGCTCAGCAGTAGATCTTACAGTGGCCTTCATCCATCTATCCATAGGGCCATCAGTCTTTTTTACCCCCTATTCTGTTTCACCATTGATTTAGGAACCGTGGTCACCTCATATCTCCTACCCACATTGATACACATCACGTCATCAGTCTTAGTTCTAGCCAGAGACTCACTGTTCTTTTTTACCACTTTCAGGGAACATTATAATTTATTACTTTATTTTTCCATACTTTTTATTGTTACGTTTCCACCTTAATCTTTTCCTTCTATCTTGTATAGAGGTTTCCATCATGGAAATGTCATTAACTTCAGAAGCGACCCTATCTATCACAATTACACGCTCATGAGCTTGTTCCTCTCTCACCTGGGGTTCTCCAATTTGAACCTGAACATCATCCATAACTGCACAAAGATCACTAACTGAGACATCAGACTGCACCTGACTCCTGTTTATATCTTCAGGTTTGTCATATTTACTGTTAAGTAATATTAAGTCACCAATTTGTGACACTTTGAAATTCAGATCCCATTGCACCTTCATAATGGCTTAACAAAGACCAAAAACAGGGTCCAATGTAGCAGCAATCTCATCTAGTTTATTGGGTGTAGATACCAAATCATCTTTCGGTGGTTGTGTGAAAACAAACTTTCCAAATTATTACTATCATAGTGATATGTTGCATGGTCAGTTACTTGAGACAAGATGGTACTTTCAGGAAAATTACTTTCACAATATAAGAAGAATAAGGAGTGACTGCAAAACGTGACAATCCGGCAAAGCTGACATAATGCTGCCAATAATATTATCAAAACCCTCCAAACTACGTCAATCACCATCTCCATCTCCTTCTAATGCCAGGGGCAGATGCGGGAGGCTCAAAGAGGAGTTGTTGTCCACCATAGCAATGGATGTACTATCAATGAATATATTTGGTTCACTGGCTTCCAAGTTATTTAAATTGAGCGCGTTGTTAGCTCTTAAATTGGGTACTAAGTACTCTGTGATATTAGGATGGTCTTTAGCATAGCCCACAGGATGTTCTTTGTATATTGACAACGTTTTAGAATTCAGCTGTCCCTTAACCTTTTTGTGTGACCAAAGTTTAGGGGACATAGCTATTTTACTAACTAGCCCTCCAGAATTCAGAAATGCAGGTAAACCTCACCCAATCAACCAGCTCCAAATTACAAAACTGTAGTTACACTTTTCCTTCACTTTCCCCTTTACACGCTTTCAGCAACAGCACGAGAAATCTCCATGCTCTACCAGCCCACAATAGTCAGCACCTGTGGCACCCTGTATCTGCGGGCACATTGCCGTATTTCCAAGGAGAATGAGCAGAATGTGGTAGCACTGCTTCATGCCCACAGCCTAAATGTATTCTGAATGTTGTCCTCAACCATTTTGTATTATACTAAAATATTTATGCCAGCAATACGAACGGAGAATACAGCCAGATACTACCAACCAAGCCTGGATAGGTGAAAACCCTGAAGCCATCTCCGCAACAGTTAAGTGCTGTCATTATGCAATGATCCTCCAATGTAAGCTGTTTCCAACTATGAATATGCCACAAAAGATCCAGACGATGCACCCCTTATACGCTCAAAACGTGATTACTGCATTAATCTCCTATTATATATCCCTAAAAAGCTGGCTAACGGGCTGCAGGCCATACCAAAATCGGGTGGTTAGCATAGTCTTTAGTTTCTAACAACAAGTATCTCCATAGCACTGAAATGCCTTAATTTGCTACCTAACCAAAGATACATAGAGTTTAAGACCCTTTGCATTTCCAGGCGGGCATTATGAAACATAAGCTCTAAGTTCATTGTGGACTGGGTCACAAAATACTCCAAAGAGAACCCTGCTGTACTGCACTGCCCACAGCAGCCAACTGCCAACCCTGCCAACTGATCCAGCCAAAGAAACCAGATTTGGGAAAAGATGTGCCTATACTGTATGTGTAAAGTCACCTGTGAGCAATCCCGGAATTTGCTGTCCCACTCGGTATGTGTGAATCCATGAAGGTATGATCTTCCACATATTCTTTCTGCATAGTGAGACCTCCTCGCCTGCCCCGCCTTCTCTCTCCCCTCCCACTAACTCCTGGACATCTTATTCTTAGGCATTTCATTGCTTTTCCTGGATGGTTTGTGCAGGGTTCTAAACACACTCCTCTCAGGAGGTTCTACCCACCTGTGCACCAAGGCCCTCCCACAATTCCCTTGCCCATGTCAGGAGTAGCACTAGACGTAAGAATTGCTGCTACTGCTGACAAGGGCAAGGGAATGGTGGGAGGGCCTTGGTGCACAGGTGGGTAAAACCTCCTGAAAGGAGTGTGCATTTGTAAGCATGCTGATGCAAAGGAAGGGAGCTGTGTGGGTACTCCGACAGCAGCTGTGTATTTCCTGGTGTGTTGATCTTCTTATTGTGTACTTTGTTCTAAGAGGTTTTGCTCTTTTTAGTTTGGATTATGCTGCATGATTCACTTTAATAACATCTAATTTTACACGTGACAGAGACAACATGGGGACCTGATGGCATTGGAGCATGGTGAGGAAAAGCAAGCCTGGCACAATCATTGCGGGCATTGAGTGGCATCTGATGTTTTGAAAGGGAGGATATTCTATGCAATTCCTCTAAGTTAAATTGGTACATCATGCCATTACTTTGTATTGTTCCATGTCGTCGCCTGCAGGCATAGAACTGCAGGAACCATCTTCTGGGAGTTCTACATTGGAACCAAATTGTATCAATACAATGAAACCATCTAGACTGATGGGTCCCAAAACACCTGCATTTTCTAATTCGTTGCTCGCATTGGGGGCTGGGAATTCTTCAATACATGGGGCACTGTTGGTTGTGGGATGTCTTAACCCATTTTTGCTCTGCCATGTGGCATCACTGTGTTCTGATGGTAGTAAAATGGCTGCAAAGCCCTTGTGCGCGCCAAAACCTCTGAAAATCGTGCTTTGCAAAACACAAAAAAGATTGCTGCTCAATCTGCCATGCATGTAGTCAGTGGTGGAACAGAGATCTTACTCCTGAAACATGTCATTGGGCTCTACAACATGTGAAGATGGAGTACAGAAGGGAAAGCAGTGCTTTGCTAGATGAAACCCAAAATCTTGCTTTAAATCACTTTTTCTTTGTTGCTGAAACTGCAGAATGTCGGTACAAAACACCCTCAAACATCCAGAATTCTTGCTGGGTGCTACAATTCACTTAGTATAAGAAATCATTGTGAACATACAAGGTCCTGAAAAGCTGAAAGCATCAAGGGATTTCCACAGCAAAAGTGGCTCTGTGGATCTGTCAAAATCTGGGCACAGTGCCCTCGGCCGCCTGAATGACAGCTGTCAGGGGCCTGCAGGATTAAAACTTGAAACATGTATAAACTAAAATCAAATGTTTGCAAGCTAATAGGCCTGTTATTGAGAGTAACCCATCTTCTAACTGTTTTGATTCCATGGTTTGAAATCTTGAATAAGTATTTAGCTGTGATTTGATCCCACAGGTTTGTTGTATGCTAAAGGAAAAATGCAACAGAATTAACAGTTAGAATAAGCTGGCTAAAAGCTACCAAACTGGAATAACAGCTTTCCTCACAGAGGCAAGGTCTCCCCCTCCAACTACCTCCACCAGGAAATCACACCTAAGTGATAATTATAGGGTGTGGGACAAATCTGGTCTGCAGTGGGGAAGGAAACAATGAACAGCTGCAAAGCAGGAAAGGCTTGGTGTGAGGACCGTTGTAAAATGGCCTCTGCCAAGAGAACAGGGAGGAGACTGCTTTTGAACTGCAGGGAGACAGAAGGAGGCGGAGACAAACAGCCATCTGTGGCTGAACATTCACAAAGAACAGTTTGTTTAAATACATATAACTTGCCACTGAAAATTGTCAAAAACACAAAAATAACAGAATTGTAAATCTAATTGTTGGCTGCACATTTCAAGAGGCGGCAAGATCGTGTGACATCGTTTTTAAGGAAACGGCAGAAAATGTGATTTTACACCAAATGTATTTCTGCTAGAAGTATGAAACTATATACACTTATGCCCACTTTATACGTGCACACTTGTAGAGATTTGCTGATAAATGGGACATTGTGTTCCTGATGAAAAGGGCAACATTCTGGGAAAAGCAGACACAAGATCCACAGCTACAGGGTTTGGAGGGATGGTTGCTATATAAAATATGTGATCTATATATGTGGTTGTTATAGAGGTTGCATATGTGTAAATATGTATTGTGTCAAAAGTAGATTTTGTGTTCAAGATGCTAGGGGTGGACTCTAAGCCTCATAAACCCACACCATGAAGGTGAGGCCCTGTTTTTCTCCTCCTACAAAGGCAGAGAGGAGATTCTGACCAATCCTTGTCAAAGGGGCAAGCTGAGGCTAAACCAGCACACACACACCCTTCTATCATAGCATAAATAGAGACAGCAGAGGGCAGAAAAACACACACAGATTCACCCACTATCTGAATGCTGGCGGAGCACCCTGCTGCAGAACTTTCCATCTTCCTTGCTCCAGACTTCCAGAAACTTGGCAAAGCAGAACCCATTGCATAGTTGAACCACTTTCAGCTAGGCCTCAATTTACAGAACCAGAACCAACCACACAAACCTAAGGGGAACTAAAATACAGCCAGGCTGCGCTGTACTACTTGCCTGCTGAAATAATTATCACCAGAACCAAAAAGGGCAGATCCAATCCAGTCCTGTGCCGTGCTGTGACCAGAGTGCATTGCAGATCAGACCCAGTCCTGTGCCGTGCGGTCTCCAGAGCTCCTTGACGCTGCCCAAATCTGATGTGCCCAGCAGTTTGTCCTGACCAAAATCCCTGACCAGAATCCTGATGGTTCCATTTGAAACATATCGAGTGAGTTTCTATAGATATAACTGTGTCCCTAGCATATGTACCTTTCCTAGTCCAATCCCTATCTTAAATCCATCCTATTTTGTCTTCACAAACTGCATTGTTAGGAATACTTTTGAATTGCCTGAACTCTCTATCATATCCCTCCTATCTTCCTCCTGTGCTAGTATTGTTAAAACTACCTTTGCGCTGATATTTTTCATCTGAAGAAGGCAGGACCACTGCAGGCTGTCGCCCTGATCAAGTGGATGTGTCCCTGTGTGGTATCCGTTTATTCATAGTCATCCTCTAGTGTAAGAAATCTTTTTTGTCATTTTAAAAGCTCATTCCCGTTTTCCCATCTTGCACCTATAAAAACGACCTCCACTAAAATGTCCATAACTTCCTCAGTTTTTGTGCTATTTCAACTTCTGCTTGTAGCTTACATCCACAGCTTTAAATCACATTCCGATTTTGGGAAATTCTGACATGTGTAAAACAGCTTTTGATTGCTCCCGACTTGAATTTTAGGATTTCAAATTGTTTCATGGTATTGAATCATTGCTTGTGTTTGTGAGAAACCATCCAAAGCGGCCCCCATAACAATTATAACAATTTCAGAATTTTAAACCATAATTAGTGATTTTGCCCAATCCATTTTCAAGATAACTTTAAAAGCCATTCAGACAGCTTGACAGACAATTCTTTTTTCTCTTGTGTTGTCTGGGGGAAAGTGGGATTGTTATTTTGTTTGAATTCTGCTATTCCTGAATTCTGATATTCCTGAATACCCATTAAAACATAGTGTGATTAAATTGTAAATAAATAAATAAATAAATAAATATTTTAACTTTGCAAACCAGCCTGATTCCTGGTTCAGTGTGACCGGGGGAGGGGACTGGGGGGGGATGTTCCAGGAGAGGGGTGTGATATGAGTGGTACATCGTTCAGAATAAAATAACTTTTAGACAAAAATAAATAAAGATTTCAGTTGTGCATTACATGGTAGGCATTGACTTGGGTGCGTGCCGGATCGAAATCCCTTACATGGTGAACTCAGTTGTAATATCGGCTTCACATAATATGTTATAATGGTCTTCTGAAAAAGAGACAATCAGCATTTCCCTGTTCTGGAAATAATTTTGATCGTGATAATTACTTGTTACAGCGTTGTCTATCAGAAGAATTTGGCTACTAAAATTAGAGCATGTCATTAACGATTAACAAACCTAATGCACCAAACGTTTAAATAAAAGGTTGTTTAGAACTTTGTCACTTCCAGGAGATTTTATTTTAAATAAGCTATAATGGACATTTCTTGATTGTCATGAAGATTTGGCCAATAAGCAAACCACAGTATCCCATGGGCAATTGCATGCCTTTGAGTATTCTGTTGCATCAATTGTGAAGGGCTCACATGCTACACACATACCATTCTCAACAGGTTCAGAACTATTGATCATTAATCCTACCCAGCAATCCTTCGGCATGACTGTTATGGTTTGTACTGTACGCAGGGATAAACAGATAGACTTGAGGTTCCCTGGTAATCGTTTAGATTTCTCAGCTAGAGTGAGGCTGAATAAGATCCCCTTACAGCTCGGGCATCAGTCACTCATGATGCAAGCTCTCCCTGCTTACAGCTGCACCAGGGAACAGAGACAAAAGCAAGAAAGGGAATGAAAAGGAAGGACACTGAAGAAAAAAGTGACCCACACTGATTGAACTTCTAACTAAAAATTATGTGTTCTATCCTTCATCACAGAAAAAGCATTAACATCATTTCAAGCTCAAAGGCCTACTCACAAGGCAAACAGGTGAACATGTTCAAAAACATACAACACAGAAGAAATACTTTCTTGTTTCCAAAGATAAGTCTATAGCCTGCACTGAAACAGAGGATTACACAGGCACATAAAAATCCATTGTTTTACAATTAAAAATATATATATATATTTAAAATACCCAGTATTTTGAAGAAGAGATTTGTCAACCACATCTAATGGGAAGATATACAGATGGCTTGTTATTCATAAATTCAATTTCATGATCATATATATATATTCAGTGAAAAAACTTTATTAAAGGGACGTTATGGTTAAGTTGCGCTAATAAAAACCTATCAAATTCAGTGAAAAAACGTTTTTAAAGGGACGTTATGGTTAAGTTGTGCTAATATAAACCTATAAAATTCAGTGAGAAAACTTTGTTAAAGGGGCTTTATGGTTCAGTTGCCCTAATAAAAACCTTTCAAATTCAGTGCAAAAACTTTGTTAAAGGGAGGTTATAATTACTTTGCACTAATGACAACATATCCATATCATGGTTAGAAGTAAACCAAAATAAAAAACGGAAATTCCACAGTTATGGTAAGCTAAGCAACCATAACTCGCGCCGCCACCGGACACTGCTAAGACTAACACCCAAGACATCAAAGATGACATCACAAATATCATTGATGACATTTATTTTTATTTTTTTATAGTTTATTACAAATGTTTTACAAATACATGCAATCACATCATTACATCATTGGAATGCTAAAATCCTGTCCCTCAGGTATCAAAGTTCATCATTTTAGGAAGTTATGACTTCTCACACACTCCTATTATTCACTTTTCTGAGCAACATTCTTTCTTGATTCCAATGCTTTAAACATCTGTCACCAAGAGCTTTGATATTTCCTCCAAAAGGATGGTCAATGCTATTATCAGTTTTTTGTTTGGTTCAAGCATAGCGACCATCAATTTCCACTGGTCATGGACGGACTTTCTTCTATGAAGGGTCCCAAATGTTAAATTCTCAAGGATTTGAGTGCTGAACAAAAGAGAGTTAGGTGTTTCAAGGTTTTGTCTGACGTATCCCAGAATCTACATTTGAGATCTTGTAATGAATTGTTTTGCCGCATATCCCAAAATTCTTTGGTTGGAAATAGGTTCATGCAGAATTTCATGTATAGATTTGTGTGGAATTTGCTTATAAATTTCTCCAGATATTTTGGCAATGTATTCAGGGCTTCCACCTCGCACGCCTCATTGTGCATCAATCTGTGTTGAATCCTTTGGTCAGCAGTGCCAATCCAATCGTATAACTATAGTTACATGTCTGAGTCCCTCTTTTTTTGTTCACTGACATATCTAGGCCAGGTGGTTTTCTTCAATGACAGTCAGGAACAAAACATTCAAAAGGTGCTATATTTGTAGACCGTACCCTTATCATATGTTCTTACACTACTTTCCTTAGCGTTCAGTCACATCATATGATACATATACATAGAGGAAGAAGCAAGCCTAAAACACAGCAAACATTTATGTGCATGCAGATAATCAGTTATGTTATGAACACTTTCTGGTATTAATGCTGCTTTTTTGCTTACTCTACTTTCCCTGTATATGCTCACATTTTTATGCATTGTGGTCTCTTTATGTTTTGTGTGCAGTAGTACAATTATGTAGTAAGTGAGGCATTAATAGCTACTTATTACATGTTTCACAATACGCAAAACTCTGACACGAAAACATTAATCATTTTACTAGCCAACATGGAAAGATTATGAATATTGCACCTCTATGGTGCATGCTGCACACAATGCCTACATTTCTACATGGGTAGGTTTCCATACTGGAAAGAACTCTGTAATGCAATGGTGTTTATAGCAATGCATTCCTTAATGAACTATGTATCTCATGATAGTTCTCCCAACAACTTCTGATAGTTTTCCGCTAACATTATAATGACAATTTATAATGGCAATCCCTTGTAGATGCTTTTCATGAAAAGTAAGTTGAAAAACAACAGATGTCCACAAACCTGTGGAACTCTCCCATCCCTCGCTCACCCGATTTGTGTTAAAATAACTACGAAAGAATTATCTGCAAACAAAATTTTAGGCAATAGGAGAATAGCATGAAAAGTAAATACACATGTGATGTCATCAATGACATTTGGGATGTCATCTTTGATGTCATGGGTGTTAGTCTTAGCAGTGTGCGGTGTTGGCCCGAGTTATGGTTGCTTAACTTACCATAACTGGAGAATTTCTGGGGTTTTCTGGTTTTACTTGTAACCATAATATGAATAGGTTGTTATTAGTGCAAAGTAACTATAAAGTCCCTTTAACAAAGTTTTTTCACTGAATTTCATAGGTTTTTACCTGGATACCCTTAATTTGCATAGATGTATCATGCAACATACTGAACCCTCTAAACCCATGCTGATAGCCCCAGGGTCCGCGGACCATGCGACTGTCCGCGAACGTCGGGCAGCATCCACACTGCCCAATAGCGCAGGGGCTGTTTCACATTATGGTAGCTGACAGCAAAGAAACTGAACATCTTTAAAGACCAACACAGAAGTGAATTGTAACCAAAAATTAAATAGGTCTACAAACTCTGTACTTACAAAAGCAGCAATGCAATAATGGAATGCACCAAGCAGGAAAATAACTTGTGCTTCCAACGTTATTACCTCAATGCTGCATTACATACAAATTGAGAAGCAACTGTCAGCGGGACAAGTGCAAAGTACTGACAGCAGATCTGTACTACAAAGTGGTAAGTACTAGTAAAAATTGTTTCTCTTTTTTTACACAGAAATGGCAAGCACCCTGAAGTGGCTTGAGGAGAATTTCCCTTGTGATTAAATGAGTGAAGACAGTAACTCCAATGGTACACAGTGCAGTTTGAAAAGTAAGAGAATTAATACACATTGCTTCACATGTACCTGAGACATATTATTTTCTTTAACAGTACATACAGGAAATGAAGCGAATGGCCCAGAAGCAGCAGCTCTTCCACAAATGCATGGGCACATAGAAAACCAAACTAAGATTGTCCAAAACAAACCAGTGAGCATGGAGGCAAATATTGACCAATTGATGAACAGTTTTGGCGACTTAAAAGAATTTGTACAGAGACATATAATGGACAGTATTAAATACCACTGCCCCACCTGCACCTGTACTGCTTGCCCCTTTCCCAGCCAACCATCCTCACAAATTCTTTGTAAGCAAAGATGTTATGATGAGACCTCAATCCCTTCTTCCCCTGATGACCAACCTGTGGAAAACCCCAATTCCCCTGTATATGTTTCCATTTTTGCTACCCCTTCGCTTTCCTAATTGTGTGTATTTATGTGTGTAAATAAAGTTCTATGTGTATACTGTTGCTGTGTGTGTATGTGTGTGTGTGTGTGTGTGTGTGTGTGTGTGTGTGTGTGTGTGTGGGTTTACTTTTTTAAAAGCCCAGTTAGAAGTCCACGGAGCCCACGACTTTCCAGGATGTGCACAATTAATCAAAATGGAGGAGTCCTACGGACACCGTGCCTGTCCGGGAAGTCCGCATTCAAAATGAAGCTGTCTGTAGGACTCTGCATCTGTCCGCAAAGCTGTGACGTACCTTTAATTAGTTCAGGGACCCCACCCCTTTCCTGCGGACACCTGGACGCATCGCATCACATTCCCTGTGTCCTACAGACAACACGCCTGTCCGGCATGTCTGCAAAGTTGTGGATTACTTTTAATTAGTTCGGGGACCCCATCCTTGTCCGGCAGACACTTGGTGGCTTGCGCATCTCTTCCCCTGGGTCCTATGAACAACGGGCCTATCCGGCATGTCCACAAAGCGGCGACGTACTTTAATTAGTTTGGGGACCCCACCCATGTCCGGAGGACACCTGGGCATATGCGCATCTCATCCTCTGGGTCCTACAAACACAGCGCCTGGTTGGGATGTCTGCAATTAATCAAAATGGAGGTGTCCTACAGACACTTGGTGGCATGCGCATCTCTTCCCCTGGGTCCTATGAACAACGATCCTATCCGGCATGTCCACAAAGCGGCGACGTACTTTAATTAGTTTGGGGACCCCACCCATTTCCGGAGGACACCTGGGCATATGCGCATCTCATCCTCTGGGTCCTACAAACACAGTGCCTGGTTGGGATGTCTGCAATTAATCAAAATGGAGGTGTCCTACAGACACAGCTCCTGTCCGGGAAGTCTGCATTTAAAATGGAGGTGTCCGTAGGACTCCGTGCCTGTCCGCATGTCCACAAAGCTGTTATATACCTTTAATTAGTTCGGGGATCCCACTCCCGTCCTCCGGACACCTGGGCAGACACGCCTCATATTCCTTGTGTCCTACGGACAACGCACTTGTCCGGTATGTCCGCAAAGTTGTGGACTACTTTTAATTTGTTCGGAGAACCCATCCCTGTCTGGGGGACACTTGGGGGCATGCACATCTTCTTGACCAGGTCCTATGGACAACGGACCTGTACGGCATGTCCGCAAAGCAGTGACATACTTTAATTATTTTGGGGACGCCACCCATGTCCGACAGACACCTGGGCGCATGCGCATCTTATCCCCAGGGTCCTACGAACACTGCACCCATTCGAAACTGTCTGATGCCCGTGTGTCGCACTTTTAATTAGCTCGGGGTCCCCAACTCTGTCCGGAGGACACCTATGTGCACAATGGACCCCACGCAATAGGTGTCCTACGGACAGCCATCCAATTTGCAAACATTCACAACGTCATCATGTGACGCACCCACGCTGAGTGTTGGCCCTTATTCGTGAAAAGGGTCTGGGCCCCCGAACAGCAAAAAAGTGCTTTCTTGGTAATCCAAGGTGTTTTACTGTGAAACGTCACCCTTGAAGAGGTCCCAGACCATGCCCTTGGCGATCTGGTCACTTTTATGAACTTTCTGATACCAGCCTGGGGTTCAAAATGTCCACAAAGCGCACAACTGTCCATGAAGCACTCCCAGAACCCCTATAAAAGGCCACACCCTAGTGCTGCTCCTCATTCTGTTTCTAGCTGACCAGGACTACTGCTGCAGGTTGCTGTTTAGCTGTTTTGCAGATTGCTCTGTTCCTGGTTCCAGGCTACTTCTACTTGGATAATGGCATCCATGTGTACCTCTGCCTCAGCACGACCCCACCCCCACCAACACCACAACGCCTTCCCAAGAGCCTGGAGAGGGGAACAGGCATGACGATACAGAGAAGGAAAAAGAGGAAGAAGAGAATGGGGTAGTGGAAGTCCCCACTAGCAGCTGCCGACGTGAGTCTTGGGCTGTGGAGGCTTTTTACCACCGTTGGTGGTAAGCCCAATGCTTGTGCGGCCAAGGTTTGCTTCAATGAGTGCCACATGGTACTCAGTTGCGGAAAACCTAGGCTGTATAGTTATGGGACTACCTCCATGTGCCCACACCTGAGATCCAGCCACAAAACAGCACGGGGTAGTAGGTTGAGTTCCACTGCAGCATCCTCGACATCTGCTCCTGTCACCACAAGGGACACTCCTGTGGGACAGCAGATCCCTCCAACAACCTTGCAGGCCATATGGAATGCAATAGATCCTTACCTTTCAAAGGTCACTGTTTTGTGTGTGTACTGCGACTCAGTACTCTGCAGGGGTGAGCCGTTCCAGAGTGGTTTTGTGACTGCGGTCCGGGACCACTAAGGAAAGTGCCCTGTACCTCAATGAGGAACACCCAACATCTTCTCCTCTCCAGCTGCCCTTTCTTATCCCTGTGGTTGGTGCCTCTTCCCTCCCTTTTGTGTCCTGTGTAAAAAATCCCCCAAAAAAATTCACAAAACACAAAAGGAAAAGGCTCTTTTCAGAGCCACCTTTCACAGTCTAAAAATAGAAGTGCAATGAAATGGTGCAGGCCCCTGCGCAGTCTGCAAAGTCCGTGGACAGCACGGTAGTCCGTGAGCTTCCAAAGCATGCATTGGGTGGCAGCATGTAAACCATTGCATTATTTTCTGGGAGAAAATGGTAGCTCTGAAAAGAGTCTTTTTGTTTGGTTTTTTTCTTCATGGAAATTTTTAAGTGGCCAACAACTACTGAACAAATGCTTGCTATGCTTGCAAGAACAGCTGCAAAGCATTTTGGATATTAAGCAAAAAAAGGTGATTGCCAGCATCAGTAAGATGGACGCCATCCCTGCAGAAAATGTTGGTGCTACGAAATGTAATATTTTCATTGTGGAAGGAAAACATACCAACACCTTGCAAAAATGCGCAAACAGCCTTGTTAACATTGCGTTTGGCTTTCTCCATCAGAGGACCAAATGATGAAGAGCGCAGCCACATCTGTCTTTAGGCAATGCGTGAAAAAATGACTTGAGAGTTTGGAAACATGTCCATGACTTTCCCAAGTGCCACCTTCATTGCAAACTGCAGAGTGATTCCAGTAACATGGCCTAAACTGTTCCCTCTGCAATGAACAATAATAATGGCTGGAGGATTCACCAAAGTGGCACAAATGGAAAGCAAATCCAGCCACTTCATGCCATGCACTCCATACCACTACACACCTACATGAGAGAATCCAAGATGTGCAGCCACTCCACAGTGCTCTGCATACACCTGCAACCAATGTATCCACAAGTCCCCCAAAGTCTACACACCCAGCCTCCTGAAAGACAGAGGCATAGCAATCTGCACTTCTCTCAGCAAACAGACCTTCTGTCACAATCTCCCCTTGCACACCACACCCAGGAAACCTTATTGACCAACCCCCTGGCCTCCACAGTCCCATTTCCATGCCTGCCCCCCCCAAAAGCCCAGGATGTGGCACGTGCGATCAGCAAACTACCACAGAGTTTGCAGATAAATCGACCAATTCAAGGGGGTGGGGAGAGAACTTCACCCAGGGTAGGAGATTTCCTCTATTGTGGTGGCTCTGAAAAGAGCCCTTTTTTTAGGTGCTACTTTTGTTTAATATTTTTTGGGGGTAAAACTATCTATTAATAAGGCACTGTCCAACATTTTGCTGGGGATTGAAGACATTGGGGTTGTTCCATTGTGCTTGGTGGTATTTCAGGAAAAATCACCTTTGCAGTAGGGAAAGGCAGCATTAGTTCTTCCACCAACAAATTCAATACAGGAACCAAACTTGGGACACTGATGTAGCCCAAATGCTCTCCTCCACAGTGCACCACCAAAACATCAGGACTACCAAAGGTAGCTATGTTTCTGCAAAGAGCAAGCAGTGTCTGCAAATTGTGGCCAGGCACCATAAAGCCTCCAGGCCTGGAAAACCAAGATCTGCATAAACCCCTCTTGCCTTTACATACCTCTCCAGATCACATACCAAAGAATCTCCCACTATCCATACAATAACTCCAGCCATCTTCCCTACACAACCAACACAGAAATGAAAAAAGTATTACCCTCTTTCCTGTAAAGCACACCCTTAACACCTGATTGACTAATCCCCACAGTCCCATTTCCATGCCAGGCATGCTGAGAACCCCCGGATGTGGCACGTGTGATCTGCGAAGTACTGTGGTGTTCGCGGATCCCGTAACACAGGGGCAGCCCTTCTTCTCTTTCCACTTCACTCTTTGCAGCACTCTCTCATTGGCTACTGGTAAGCTGCCACACAACCATCCACCAATGACATCCAAGATCTCTACATCTAACTATCAACTCAGTACAACACTGCAGATGTACTGTTGAACATTCAGAGCCCAGGGTTCCTATGATTTCCAAGCACCTGCATCCAAAAGTATTGTAAAATTCTCCAAGATTTCTACTTCCAGATTCATCCACGTCTACATCCAACAACACAAACTACGGGTATGCATATGTTTTGTAATGCACACAGAAAATAAAAACTGCATGTATGTTACCAAAGCATTGCAAGTACATAGATAGCATGCATCCGAACAGGGTGCCTGCCACCTGCCCTGCATTACCTACTCATTAAGCATACTGTCATTTGAACCATCTCCTCACATCAACTGATATTTACTTACAATGCTGTTTGCTTTCACAGTTTTCTTGTACTGCCCACTAGCATAACAAATACAAACCACATATTTCAATTTCAATTTCAGAACCACATTGGGAACATTTGCACAGCACATTCAAATGCCAGATCCTATGTGAAATAGCCAGAATGCACACAAAAAAGCACATGTATGTTAGGAAATCATGACAAGTACATGCATTCTTCAATTGACAAAATGCACCATTGGGAGGAAAGCAAAGAAATGCATGTGTACATTGGAAACAGTGCTATCTGTAAATTTGGATAAATAAATGAAACAGAAAATAATTTCTGCACTCATGTAGCGAGCATCTATGTGTAAGAAAGTTAACAAAATTCCAAACACAGTCACATTCTCCTTTCTAATCTCTACATCTTTCTGCCCCTTTTCTCACTATACTATGACTTCCACTAATGCATTTCCAAAACAAATAGTGCAAAAACATCTCACACACTTCAAAAGTGCAGCACAGTTATCACTGCAGCAATGGCCCCCATACCAACAATGCTAACACTCCCAAGGCCCCACTCGTATGCAGAGAAGTACATTTGCACACACACCAACTCTTCCTACCAACAAATCCTCCTACAATCTAACCCAATGTGTTCTCCTACTGCTTTTACTGAATCATTAACACACATACCCACTAACTTCCTTCTTTTACAATTGCAGTGAATAACCGCCTCCTAAAAGCCAGTGACGTCTCTGCTGGAAGATAAAACCCAGAAGAAACCTACTCTTCACATCCAACAAAGTAAGTGCAGTACTGTTGTAGTGTTCTGCCTGTTACTCATACAGTGCAGTGTTGTTGTATTGTAGCCTAGACAATTTTATCCAACCCCACAGCACTCGCTTCACCCTTACTCATTGCACCTTGCCAGGTCCACTGTTTCTATTGTCATCAGAACACCAGTATGTTAATACCCACTAGTTTTATAAAAACATTGTAATATCCTCACTTCTTCAAGCACATTACACTGTCATACACAAACCTTTCCCACAGGAACACACACACATACCAATACAACTTTCCCAACCGAAAGTAACAGCCCTTTGCACAATCACACTCCTCTATGTATACCTACCCTCATATTCATACACTTATGCACAGGACACACAAATGCATTGCACAACTTCCAAACCCACACTTTCCTTTTTTCTCCAACAGACACAAGACAATGCCTACTTAAAAGCAACTCTGTAGAAAACAACGCAGAAATAGAGCAGATAAAACTCAAACCATGCCCAATGACCATCCACCTCTAGCAGACTTTGGGCTTCATCACGAGTTTGGCGGTAACCATTAAATCTGGCGGTCGCGCTATTACCGCTGGATTTAAGGGTCCGCCAAATCAGGGCTTCAGCGGATTTCTCCCCAGCTCTGAGCTGGGGGGAAATCTGCCGGAAATTCATGCTATTACCACCGGCGGGAAATCTGCCGGCAGTAAGAGCGCGAAAATTCCCCATTGAGCCCAATGGGGAATGGGGCATTCCCGTATGGGCTCAGTGGGGAATGGGGAATTCCATTACTGCCAAACCCATGATCCGGTGCTAATAGCGCCGGGGGGTTGGTGGTAGGGCTAATACCGCTGGTGGTAATACCGCCGGCATTACCACCCAACTCGTGATGAGGCCCTTTGTACAAAAAGTACAAACAAAACAGCTAATACAGTCATTGAGCAAAAAGGAACCAGGTAGCAGGAAAAAAGTGTGACTTCTCTTCCAAAATGTAAAACTAGAACTAAATGTATTAAGAATAATACAACTACCAGTAGTGCTAAAACTACATCTACCAACGTTAACATAGCCACAAGTAAGCATTCCAAAAAATGTATTTAACAAAAAAAATCCACCATAGAATCCTTCAGAACCTTATACAAACAGGGGAAAAATCATGCTCCACCCTTAAAACTTACTGCAGAAAACTGATCCTGGAAACTCTCATAGACGGTACAATGCTCCTCAAAAGTTAATTATTTATATTAATTTTAAACAGAATGAAACCACTAACCAAATTAATTAGTGACCTACAAAAGGTACTTCCCAACATACGCAATATCAACATAGATACAAACATCTGTGCAGGTGAGTGGATTCACACAACCAGCACAGAGCCATATTTCAATGAAGAGGCATAGAAACAAGAGCAAACAAACCCAATTGCCATACATAGCAAAAGGTAGACAGTACCGTTAAGGCAGAAGAAATGCTGATTGCAAGAATATCCCCAACAAACTTACAATCATCTCTCCATTCCACCCAACCAATCCCTCCCGTCTACAATGGCTGTGCACCTCAATGTGTAAGGTACAAAAACAATCCTTCAAATCTTTGCAGCAGTTCCTCAATCAGTATGTGAAAGCCAAAGACAAATTAAAATATTACAAACCATGGACGCCTGTCCAGTGCGCAAGTACACATGACTATGAGGACATTCATTAGCCTGTATTTCCGGGCCCATAATACACAGATCCCCTGCCTCTCAGGGCTCCCATCAGGAAACACAGACCTTAAGGGAATCCACCACAAGCCACAGAGAGCACTCACCTGCACAGACACCAGTTGCTCCATGGCTCTACCAGCACCAACACTTGTGTATAGGTGTGTTATAAATGCCATATCATATCATAACAGTTAAGCACCATGCCTTGTCTTTTCCCACTATCTCCATAACCACCCCTTACTGCCTCTTTCCCTTGCAGAGCCACAAGATCGTCTGGAGATCGTGCAAATGATAGTGGTGCATGTTACAAATCCCAATAAGTTAAGCTTTGAGTTATTGAACAGATTATTAAAAATTACTTCAGAATGTCTTTGTCATTAAGCAAAGATATGATATGATATGATATATTTTATGTATAGCATGCCCAGGTGCAGGGGAGAGGGAAGGGGGAAGTGCAAGGGGTAGGGGAGGAGTGGGAAGTGCTCAAAACAACGGCAGGTAGTGCAGCCAGCAGGTGGCAAGTGCAAGATTTAAGCACAGGCGAGTGTCTATTAAGTGCAGGTAAGGGGACTGTCGGGTTGCAGATACAGACCCAAGTGCAAGGGTTGCCAGGAGGCAGTGCGGGTAGGCAGCTGGGTGGGCCCAAATTCAGAGGGTAGCCAGGCTAGACAGAGATCAGCAGGGGAGAGGAAGAGAGAAGGCAGAAGCAAAGAGGAAGGTCCTAAGGTGCTTCAGGAACCGAAGATGGTTCTCCTCCAGTTTCAGGGAGGCTGTTGCAGAGGGAGGCGCTGGCCGAAGAAAGAGATCTACCACGACTTGTTGCTTGGAAAAGTGACTGACCCTGAGGGAATTGGAGGTGGAGGAGCAAAGAGCTCGAGTAGGAAGGTATTTCTGAAGGGAGAGTTGTAGGTATTGCAGATCAAAAGAATTTACAGATGTTAATACAACAGGCGCACTGCATTTGATCAGCTCTGCACATCAGCCACATAGCTTGCATAGCCTCAAGTGACTGAACCCAAATTGAACAAACAACTGATGATGAACCGATTCTTGCAAATATTCATATGGTGGTCAGTCAAAAGGTCGAAAAAAAAATCTCGAATGTCAATAATCTCGAAACAAAAATCTAGAAAAAAAAGGTTGAATTTATTTTTTATTTATATGTATTTTTGGGGTCAGGTAAGTAAAAAAAGGGGTCAAATAAAAAAAATGAAAAAAGGAGGGTTGGGGGGAACCCCCCCATTTCGAAAAAAAACATATTGAAAATTTGATCTTTTCACTATAAACCATTCATATATGTAGGTTTGTCATTGAAAATGTACTGTGAAAGTTTTGTGATACACATCTAAAATGTGTTTTCACTAGTTTCTGGTTGCAATGTATTATGTTCATGTCTCAACATCACAGATGTGTATATGTCTATGCACGTTTGAGTTGAATATTAATGCTCAACCCACTGTGCACATATTCAAACCTCTGCCTAAATGCAGCCGCTGCCTATGATAACTGATTCACAAAGCTTATGGGTTGACCTTAATCCACATGCATACTGAGGTTTGGTCAGGAAAATCAGCATGCACATGTTGGATGTGTCAACAACTACTGATTGCCAGGTGTGACTATTTTTAACTCTTTGTTTGGAGTTTAATACCCCTACACGTACCCCAATTTCCAAAGACCACAAAGATTATGCTTCAGTTATTAGGAATTCTAAGGAACAAGATTTCTGACCCAAAGACGGAGCTTGTACAGCACTTCTAATTCCACCTGACAGTGACGCTTCACGAGCACATTTCGTAATCTGCCTTCCAACTCCAGCATGAGTTCGCAACCGCTGCTCACTTCCCTTCTCTAATTTGGACACAGCGAGGTGAAAGCTTTGACTTCGCCGCCCCCCAAATCTCACCATCTCAGTCAAGGAGTGATGCTGCCCCTGAGAGAGAGAAAACACAGGATCGGGGCAATGGATGGTGGACAAAGCCCAGGACCCGCATCCTCAAACCCAACACAAAACTGCTGACCTATGCCACCCTGCTATGATGGCTGCTGTCTTCTCTATGTGTCTGGAGTGTTCATGCACTTTTGCTGGATACCGTGGTCACCAGAGCAATGCGTCTGCCCGACCGCTCTGAATTGCACACAGCCTAGTTTAGCAGCCACCCTATGGCTCCTCTGTTGCTCCAACACCCAAAGAGCTCATCAGCCCAGGGGCCTGAAACCACAAACAACCCAGGGGCCAGGGAAAGACGGCTGCGACAGTCCATGGCCCTAATGGGGCCGAGTGTTTGAGGCCCAAGGATGACAGCAGTTGAAGTTCAAGACTGAAAGAGTTGACATCTGGACCCAAGACAGGCCAGATAGCCCTCACCACAAAGTAGTATCTGTGCCGCTCTGCTCTTTTTGATCAAATCTGACTTTGTTGACTCGGATCCTGACTTTGGGATAATATTCCTCACAGGGGGCAAAGAACTTGAACGGAGTGAACAATATCTCATTCCCATGGTGGTTAAGAGTCATGACTGCATACAACACGGTAGACCAACCTCATGGTTAGATCAAGCGAGATTTAATGTCTCGCAGTGGCGCTGCTGTAACTGCTTCTGGCCAACGCCGAGTCATGGAGAGTTTTAAGCCTACTGCTACTCTTCGGATGACCTGACTCTAATGTTTAAAGCTATTGCATTGAGAATTGGGGTTTTCCCCAAGCAATACTTTTGCTGTTTATCTGTTGCTGCTTGATGCATCATTGCATTTGGGCCTGGGATGTCTGGTTTCTTCTACTTACCCTATGAAGGAAGGAGGGGGTTTGATGCACTTGGTAGGGTGCGGAGGCTCATTCTGGTTCAATGGTTGCATTCCTTTTAGCCTTCTCTTCCATTGGGTGGGTAGAGCATGCATTTCTGGGAAATACTCATTGGTCCTACATGCAAGAATGTCAGAGGTGAGGGGTGCATTGGCTCTACACTCCGCATGTAAACTATCCTAGCAAGTTGTTTGCCTGGGTGCATGTTGGAGATGCCCCACTACCGGAATCCTGCAGGCCTGGCAGAGCTGTTTGTTTTGTTTTCTTAAAGCAGCGTGAATGTGGTTGCAACATTTCAGCCCAAGTGTCCTGGGAGGATATGAAGTGTAGGGCTCTCAGTGGAACACCAGTGTGCGCCTCCTGGATAAGGAGTTTGAAATGCCTGGAATTGTGGACGCGCAATCCACTCGTTTTAAATGGTTCTGAACAGAACATAAATCCTAAACTTATGTAGATTTGAAATCCAAATATGTAATAAATCCTATGCTTGGCAAAGCCTGAGCAAATTAGTGTCATTCAAGAAGGTGACTGGAATTTAGGAGCATATGATTAATACTGCGTGCGACGCATCCTGCGTGAGAGCTGCGTCTGCACGGCTGAGCTGGTGCTAACAATGCAGCCGCCGTTTCATTCAAAGTCTTCTCTTAGTAAAAGTCAGGCGTCTTTTTCTGTTATATTTATTCATGATTTCTTTATCTCTGTCTGGAGCCTCAACAGTTATTTGTTCTTAATTTTTCAGGACATTATTGAATTCTTGCTTTGTAACCTTATGTTTCTGCAAACCTTAATTTCATTGAGTAGCTTTTGTTGTGTGCTTAACATTATAGGCAGTTATTCACTATTGCGTTGCAGTTGCGTTTAAATGTTGCTGTCTTTTGACTCATCATTATTAGTCAAACCTTTAAAGATGTGTTTATACACTAAATAGGTTCTGTTTCCTTTTCCTTTATAATAGATACATACATTCATGGCATTACCAATCCCTTGGATCATTAAACTAAATGTGTTTTTTATTCCTTTGGTAGGGATTGGGATATTGATGATTACAGTTTTGTTTTTATTGTAAACTATGTTTGAATTTTGTGTAAACACAATGAAATCTGTGAACTAAAAAATCTACACACATGCAACCTCAACCTATCAAGCTCATCTGTTTCAGAATTGCCATTGATATATTTATTTTAAATTGTTCTAATCAGTGAGAGTATGCAGTTCAGAAGTTATACTTTTTTCGATTTAATAATGCATCAAACATTTTACGTAGTACATGTACTCACTACAAGGTTTTACAACAAACCTGGAACCCTCTTTGCTCCATACCACATCCACCAATACGAAGATGACACGCAACTCTACCTCAAGATAGCCTCCATCGAAGACGTCCACAGGCTCAAGGCCTGTCTCTCATTGATCCAGTCGTGGATGTCCAGTGCTTACCTGAATCTCAACCCCTCCAAGACTGGATTCTTATTGCTGACCAACAACACCGAACACCCACACATCCAGACCTGACACTTTGTTATGCACCTCAAGAAATTCACACGCCAGCTGGCCACCTGTGCCAAGTCCCTTGGGTTTGACATCAACAGGCAACTCTCCTTCAAAAAGCACATAGCAGGGCATGGCTTGGAGCTGGTGCAGAGAAGATGGCTCCATGAGAAGTTCCCTCCCGATGTCCAGCAATGGGACCTGAACCCCCCATTAAGTGGCTTCCCAGCCCGCAAGAGTCCAATGTGAGGCTGGGGGATCTGGTTTCCCCCGGCAGCTGCAATCTCTTCACCCGGGTTACCAAAGGTGTGGGGATCTAGGTGCCTGTGGGCCAGCGGTGTGGCAACATGGCGCCGGCCGCCCGCCCGGACTGCGCGTCCTGTATTGGGGCTGCATAGTCCTCTCGCTGCTAGCACATCTGGGCTTGTAGGTCCACCTCTCCTCCTGTAACCTCCTGACTTCTTCACTGGTGTCAAAGCAGGGACCTGATCTAGCTGTTCTCATCTGTGTGTGTTGTGCACCATCCTGTGGACAAACACCGGTGGAACAGTTTCCTTCAACTGTGCTCTCTCCTGACCCAGGACAGCCTGCTCCACCTCTCCTTTGGACTGGTGGACGTTACCCTGCTTTTGTCTGGTGGGGGCTCACTGACCTGGAGGACATTTGAGCGTTGAGCCCTGCAGAAGCACCACACCACTGACTCTCCCTCCAAACCCTCAGCTCTACCTCCAATCAGCCACTAAAGCAGACTTACATGATCTACTCTTGGAAATCAAGAAGGAATACCAAAAGGGAACTGCTGAGCTGTTGCAAAAAATCAAAGCCCTGTGTAAGCAAACAGCCGTGTTGGAAGAGAGAACAGCAGAAATGGAACTATACTGTGCGAGCAAGGAGTGCACAACCAGCCTTTAGGCCCTGGAGGCCCATTGTGAGGCCCTGGAGGCAAGACTGGAGGATATGGAGAACAGATCCTGCCATAATAACTGGTAAGATAGCTCAGTGGGTTGAGCGCTCACTGCTGCAATCTGAGAGTGATCCGCAGGTTGCAGGTTTGAATCCCGGCAAGGCCAACTCAGCCTTTCATCCTTCCGAGGTCGATAAATGAGTACCAATTTCGGTTGGGTGATATTGTATGTAAATATGTGCTCTGTAAAGCACTTTGGATAAATGCGCTATATAAATGACACATCATTGTCATTATAATAATATCTGGCTGCGAGGCATTCCGTTAACGGTCCCTGATGACGAGCTGACAGAGTTTGTGCTGAACCTAATTAGCTTTGTGCTGACCCTCCCGGATGATGCAGAACTGGAATTGAACAGGGTCTGCGCTCAGCCCAAACTACTGCAGAGCAGCCCTCCAGATGTACTAACCAGAATCCACTTTTACATTGCCAAAGAACGCATTATGAAAGCAGCAAGGGACTCCCCTAAAATTCATTTCAAGGACGCTTTGGTCCCACTCTCTCAAGACCTTGCAGCGGATTGCGGCCCATGACGGAATGGCTGTGAGAAAGGAAGATTGCCTACCACTGGGACTTCCCTACAGCCCTGCTCTTTATAGTGCACAAGTCCTGGAGGATCAGCTCCATGAAGGATGCTGAGCAGCTTCCTAACCCGGGGTCTCTGAGGGATGAGGGCGAGTCTAGTGGGGGCTCTGGATTGGCTCGTCCTTGTGGTGCCCCATCAGCATGGCACCATGCAGGGGGATGTAGGGGTGAAGGGGTCTTCCCCACAGGGACAAGAAGGGCATGCCTAGATGAATGGGATTTGAAGGGGAAGGCCACTTTGCTTTCATGTTGTTGTATTGCCACAAGATGTCTAACTTGCATCAGCTTAGATCTAGTGTCATACTGTTTCATTTCATGTTTAAGCCAGGGTTCCAGTGGAAAAATGCCCCCGTACACCACACATCACATGGTCGAGGGAAATGTGAAGGAACTGCAAATACTTACGTGAAATATACAGGGCCTAGATTGTCTGCAGATATTGTTTGTCTGCAGGAAACATAGCTGTTAGCCAAAGATGAACGGTGTCTCTGACACGGGTGGTACCCAAGGGAATTATCTGCCACCTTTCGGGCGAAGAGAGGGGTTTGACGTTGTTGTTTATTAGGAATGTCCCGTTAATGGAAATCTCAGTAAAAAGGGACCCGCAGTGTAGGTTTATTTTGGTTAAAGGGCACACGGTTACACAGTGGTACACCTTTATCTTGATTTACGGTCCCAATAGTGAACAAGACCACTTCCTACAATCAATCACCCCCAGCATAATAAAGATTACCCCTGCTAGCTGCGCAGGGAGTATTAATTCTATTAAAGACTAAGGAGGCGAGCATTATGCTTCATCTTCATTTATTCTACTCTTCAGCAGTTCAACAAAAACACAATATAAAAAACTGTGAAAAAGTGTTAGAACAAACTTTTCTCTTCTTTTTTTTTTTTTTCTTTTTCTTTTTTTCAACTACAACCCCCATGAGTCTCTGTAGTCCATGCTCCATCTACCAGTCACAACCCACTTCCTGTGCTTGGACTCCTCCTCTGCTTTTACTTGCTCTGACAGCTTCTCATGGAATTAACTTGTCCTCGCCAACGTAGCGAAAGTCCTCTAGAACTGTTAAACTCAGCCGCCGGTGCCTTCCAGACTTCTGTCGCTCTCGTCTGCTATACCGCCTTCAGTTATTCTTCTGGTCTTCTCCTATGCGAATAAATAACAATAGGAGATATTAGGGTGGTGTGTACGAACGTACTTGTTCATATAATGCACTGACAATTATACAAGTACCGAAAAAAAAAACATGGGTGGGAATTTAATGCTCGCCTCCTTAGTCTTTAATAGAATTAATACTCCCTGCGCAGCTAGCAGGGGTAATCTTTATTCTATGGCAAGACTGGAGGCGAGCATTATGCTTGTTCAAAGCTTCCCCATCACTGTATTAGCTAAACTTTCAGCTGGCTTAAAATAAAATTCTTTAAACGTTTGCTCACTCGACCAATCTGCGGCTAGCATTATCTCGCTCAAAGGCACTCCTGCTCTTGCGGCCGAGGAGGCCATTGCTCCCCTTACTGAATGAGCTCCATACACGCTCACATTCACATCAGCTGCTTGCATGATTTCTTTAACCCCTCTGGCGATGGTGGCTGTCGTAACTGCTTGAAAAGGCTTTCTGCGCGCTATTAATAGCTGAGTGGTATGCGCTGCTCTGTTCTCAGCAGTCCTATTCTCGTACTCCTTAATACATCGTGCTACGCACCATTTTGAATTGTTCGGGAAATAAGGATAGTGCACTGTGGATGCTCCCGTCTTGGTCCTCCTTACAATAGAGAACGTAACGCCTTCTGGCCCGAAGGACCGTCTATTAATCTCTAGTGCTCTTACGTCCGATACTCTTTTGCAAGACACTAGACATAGCAACATAGCTAACTTTCCTGATAACTGCTTGCTCGACAGGAATCTATCCGTCGGCCAGCTAGATAGTAGGTGTAACACCGAAGCTACCTCCCAAGTCGTCTTATACCTGGGCTCTGGAGGTATTCTGAATCTTGCACCTCTGATGAGCCTCACCACCGCCGGATGTTCCCCGGCAGGGACGTTGTCTATCGGTACGTGACCGGCTGAAATTGCCGATCTATATACTCCTATTGTGTGAAAGGCTTTCCCATTCTGCAATAGGCTTGCTAGAAAGTTTAGAATCTCCACTACAGGTGCAGAAACGGGATGAACACTTCTGTTCTTACACCAGCTCGTCCATTTTGCCCAAGCTGCGTCGTAGCTCCTCCTAGTGGATGGAGCCCAGGATTCCGCGATGAGCTGAGCAGCCTGATCCGAAATTCCCGGCAGCGCCCAACGCTTCCTGATATCCTGCACGTGACTAGCGGGAGTGTCCCTCTCACTCTCAGAGGGTGACACGACCCAGCTGGGTCCGTGAGGAGTCCCACTCCTTCGGGGAGGATCCTGGGGACGTCCGTCACTAACTCCAATAAGTCGGGAAACCACACTTGAGACTTCCATAACGGTACAATCAGTACCAACTCCGCCCTCTCCCTCCGACATTTCGCTAGTACTCTGCTCAACATCATGAAGGGAGGGAAGGCGTAGTGCGGCCCTCCTGACCACTCTTGCAGGAATGCATCCGTTCCCAGAGCTCCTGGGTCTAGCCTCCAACTGTAATAGCGGCTCTTCTGAGCATTGAGGCGGGATGCGAAGAGGTCTATCTGCAGCGGTCCCCATCTCGTGTTCAGCTTCTGAAACACCGCTAGGTCCAGTTTCCAATCGCTGGAGTCCGTCAGATAGCGAGAGTTCCAATCCGCTACAGCGTTCAATGACCCCGGCAGGTACTCTGCCGTCACTGACGTCCCTGATTGTAGACAGAAATGCCACAGGTCTTTTGCTAGGTCTGCTAACATCTTGGACCTCGTCCCACCTAGGTGGTTGATGTATCGCACTGCTGAAATGTTGTCCATTTTCAGCAGGACACAAGAACGCACTCTCTCTTTCGTAAAAACCTTGATCGCGAACGATCCTGCCAGAAGCTCCAGGCAGTTTATGTGCAGCCGGAGTTCCTCTTCGCTCCACTTGCCTCCGGTCTGTAGCTGACCGCATCTGGCTCCCCAGCCCTTTCGGCTGGCGTCCGATTCTATGATTAGATCCGGCTTGTCCCCGAATATGGCGCGTCCATTCCAAGCATCCATATTCTTTAACCACCACTCTAGTTCTGTAATGGAATCTTGATCTAGAGGTACTTGTTGATGGTATTTCAGCCCTTGCTGCAGGTGCTTTATCTTCAATCTCTGCAGTGCTCGGTAGTGCAAGGGACCCGGAAATATGGCCTGGATCGATGCTGCTAGCAGCCCTACTATCCTCGCTAAGGTTCTGAGCGATACTCGTTGCTTCTCTAAGCATACTCTGATCTCTCTCTTGATATCTTTCATCTTCCGAGCCGGAAGTTCCAGTGTCGCTTTCCTGGTGTCTAGAACGAACCCCAGGAAATCCAGCCTCTGTGCTGGTGTGGTATCCGATTTCTCCGTATTTACAAGAAAACCTAGAGAGGTCAGAAGGTCCTGCACCCATCTCGTCTGGTATACTAGCACTTCCCGATCTTCCGCTATAAGTAGGAGGTCGTCTAGATAGACAATTAACCTGACACCTTTCTCCCTGATTGCTGCTGCTACTGGCTTCATCAGCTTCGTAAATGCCCAGGGAGCGGAAGCAAGACCGAATGGCATTGTCTTGAATTGCCAGAATTGACTCCGCCAGCGAAAAGCTAGGAACGGTCTGAACTCCTCGAGAACAGGAACCGTAAGGTAGGCGTCTTTCAGATCTAATCGCGTAAGCCAGTCTCCTTCTCTTAAGGAGTCTCTGAGTTGATGGACGCCTTCCATCTTGAAATGCCGGTATGTTATCCAGCTGTTTAGTTCCTTGAGGTTTATCACCGGTCGAACCTTCTCCTTCCTGTGCACCAGGAACATATTGCTCACAAACTTCGGGGCTGTATGGCATTTTTCTATCGCCTGCTTGCTGGCTAGCTGCGCTATCTCGTTGTCCAGACACACTTGCTCCGCATGTGCTAATGTCTGCCCCTGCGGCTTGCGCTGCTGCACTGGAGTCTCTATAAAATCTATCTGTAGGCCTTTGACGGTTTGCAAGACCCAGGAATCGCTTGAAAGCTTGCGCCAATTCCTTAAAAATATGCGCGTCCTCCACCCAACTGGCGCGTAGTAACTCGCTCTCACCTGGTGTGAATCCCTGGCCTCGTCCTGAACCTCTGGACCGGCAACCTCTTTGGGATCTCCCTCTGGATGGGAAGAACGAGTCTTGACTTCTATTCTCCCAGTATTGCGCCCTGGGGTTTTGGGGTCTCCTTCCTCCCTGACTGCGACCAGCTGCGCGACCCCTGTAGCGGCTGGTCCCTCCAAAAACCCTACTAGGGAAAATCTTTCGGATTGATGCTTGTGCCTTCTCTAGGGAGGCGAAAGTGCCGACACACCGGCCCATCTCCTTTCCATAGGTCTCGCCGAACAGTAGGCCTTGGGCTCCTTCCCCCGCTTCATATGATGATAGATCGCTAAGCTTCGAGTCTATCTTGAGTAGTAGGCCTTTACGTCTTTCGGACGCGATGGCACAGTTTGCGTTTCCGAGCAGGCAGACTGCTCTTTGGGCCCATCCTGCGAGGGCATCTGGGTCCACTTCCTCTCCTGTGTCCTTCGCTCTTTCTGCGAGGTCCATAATTTTTGGCGAGAGGGCCTACTAGATCTAAAACCTTCTCCTGGCAACTCTTCCAGGATCTATCTATGCCCTTGCGGGGGTCTTTGCTCGCTCTCTTGCCTCCGCTGGGCTTAGCCCAGTCCTCCTCCTCGGCCTCCTCTTCCTCGAATGAGGCCTGATCCTCCGTTAGCTCCTCTTCCGAGCCAGGGTCTTCTCCAGTGTTGTCCTCCCCTGGAGCGGGGGTCGTGAGGTTCGGCACTGCCTGCCTCTGTAGGTAAGCCTCTTTAAGCTTCGCGAAAGCGTCAGGCACCTCCGAGGCCAAATCTGTCGCCTCTTCCAATGGGCCCCGGGGGTCGTCAGAGGATTTCCTATTGAGGGCCAGCTTACTCCCCTTATGCCCCTCTTTCAAGGGTTCCGTGGGCGTGCGCTTATTGACTTTGGTGCTTGTATTCAGCTGAGAAAGCATAGCTTCCAATGTCTCCAGCCTCTCTTGTAGGGGTCTTACCCCTTCCGCCACTGCATCCGTAAGAGAGCTACCCAGCACTTGCTTAAAGCTGGCAGCGAAGTCATGGGATTGCTCTTCCTCGCTCCATTCAAATTCAGACATTCTCTCCTTTTTTGTGCTGTGTGCCTAGTGTTACCTTGATCAGGTGTCTCAAGCACGCCCACTGCTCTCTTATGATGTCTTTATAATTTTATTATTATTATTTTTTATTTTTTATTTATTTATTTATTTATTTATTTTATTTTTTTGGGTAGTGGCTGCACCGTCGTCTGTATTTCGCCTTCCGGCTCCTGTGAGGGATCTCACCCTCACTGCGTCATATATGCTGCTCCTCGGCAGAGTCCCGGTCTACAGACCTGTGTCCTCTTAGAGTTCGCGGCGGGCTGCTAAACTGCAGGGACAGTGCTTTATCTAAGCACGACGCACGCGACCGAACGATCGCTGGAATCTTATGACCGTCTCTCTTCCGACTCACAATGCTTCTTGCTCGGCTCCTAGGATTGCCTGTTATGTAGAGGCGTCGCCGGCATGAGACGGTACAACGCGATACTCCGCGCTTAGCTCCGCCCACCCGCGGGTGGGGGTCGTGTTGTGAGAGCGTAAGGCTCCATGCTGTGCGCGCTAGCTCCGCCTCCTCGAGGGTGGGGGCTGCACGCTCAATGTTATGAGCTTGGCTCGCTGCGGGCCTCGCGGGCGCCGGCTCCTTCCTGCTAAGGGTTTCTCCGCAGGTCGCGAGCGCTGTTTCTAACTGGACAAACCCCAAAGGTGTCGGGCATTCGACACGGGGCCGACGGCCTCGCGGCCGGGAATATGTCTAAAAATTCTCCCAAGAAAAAACTTTCTCTGAGTTCCGCGCCAATCCTCTGCGGCTAGCGAATACTAAACTTCTAAATCGCTGCGTGGACGCGCACCTGTGAATAGATACCAATAAGGCTATATTCCCGATTTTAAATTATCGTTCTTACGCTCACACTGAAGTGCATTCAATCTCAGCTCCTTATTTCACACTTTTGACAAAAAATTCCCCCTCTCACTCCGTCTGCTTTGCGCGGGCATACGGAGAGGAAAGAAATAGTACTTATCTGCTTGAAGAGCAGTAAAAGAAGAGGAGGAGTCCAAGCACAGGAAGTGGGTTGTGATTGGTAGATGGAGCATGGACTACAGAGACTCATGGGGTTTGTAGTTGAAAAAAAGAAAAAAAAAAAAAAAAGAAGAGAAAAGTTTGTTCTAACACTTTTTCACAGTTTTTTATATTGTGTTTTTATTGAACTGCTGAAGAGTAGAATAAATGAAGATGAAGCATAATGCTCGCCTCCAGTCTTGCCATAGAATTGCTTTTAGTGATGGCCAGATCCTAATTGGAGGGGACTTTAACTTACAAACACTTCCCCCAATGAGCACGGACTACAGAAATGCAATTGTGTTAGCCAGATTCCTTAGGGAGCTAGGTGTGGTTGATATTTGTCAAACAAGTGGGTCAGTGATTTTTCCTTTTATTCTCAATGATGTAAAAACAGCCAAGTATTAAGGAAAAGAGTATCAATTGATTTGGTCTAAGTTAATAAGCACTTAGGTAGTCGTTAGGTGAAGCAGTTAAGTGCATATATTTTAAGCCATGTATGTGTAGTAGCAAATAAATGTCCAACTAAGTTCTGTTATCTTCATAAATTCTTCTTTAATAAGTTGCCGAACGCGTTTCGAGCTGGAACGCTCTTCATCAGGGGTTCATGTTCATAGCGTATAACTGTGGTGTGACAAAAAAACAATAAAATATGAATTTATCAACTCAATTTAAGCATGTAGCACCAAATTTGAAAGTACCCGAAGCTTGATAAATCACCTTCAGGGTGCTGGGATTCCAGTTGTGTGGCTCAAGTGTCTAGCCTATGGACGTGGTCCAAGGAAACGCATCCAAAGAACTGCAAATGAATGGAAAGATACTAAAAAAATAATGTTTAAACTATGTGCATGTAGTTTAAGACCTGGGCTAACATACACAACGAGCTGTGTCTCACCTCCTCAGGTCATACGTAAAGTGAACATAAGGGGGACTTCTGGTTCCACTTGGTAGAAGAGGTTAGTCTAGGTAAGGAAATCATCCTTCTGTGAAATGAGAACATGAATGGGTGTTGAGTGGTCAAACCCACCGTTTAAATAATATGCTCAATGAGAGATAGACACAAATAATCACTTACATGGCTTACTGAAGTGTGCTGCACTGAATGCTGAACTTGCAAAGTCACTCACCATGTGTTGAGGGACAAATGTAGATGGCCGTAATATAACCCAAATGGTCCGATCTAAGAAGCGAAGATTCAAGTTAGCGGAGCATGCCCTAAGTGAAATGATCTTAATATGAGGGGACTACTTAGCTGCTACATCACCAGACACATGTGTCAGAAGCATGGTACTTCACACCCAATATTTAAATTGAAGATACATCGTTTGAATTGCACATCACTGTGCATATCACTTAGTAGGTTTATTTGAATGATGTGAAAATACAAGTACCTTTTCTCATATGCAAATATTATAAATTGTCTAATAGAAGATTGCCACATGTAATGTGAAAATATATGTACCTTTTTCTATATGCAAATGAGGTCTAACCCATCTGGGGTATCCTGTGATACTTTAGGCTTAATCATTCTACTTCACATCATTTACAATCTATGAGATCAGAGACCCTAAGTTCGAATCAACAGAACATTCCCCTTTTTCTTCCATCCTGCATGACCTAATTTTATGTGCACATGATTTTTAGACACTCTCCAGTATACGATCGCCATTCGAAGACGGACCGTAGGCTTAACCGTAAGTCCACACTAATACCTAGTAGACATTGATGGTCTACCAACAAGCTTTCATGCATGATTTCATTATTGAATATCCCGTTAGATGAATATCCCATTAGATGTATATCTTTTTACCCCTCACATGAATGTCAGTTATCATCATGACGTGTATACCCATGCCGTTACTAACAACAACTCGCCCTAGCAATGTGACTCTCATACTACACTGTTGAATGAAGATCTCATTTCGGGAGATAAACTCAATGACGTCATTACGTCAGACATTCCTCCAATTGCTATCAACTACCCACCTTAGCAACGCGGTCTACCTTTCCGCTTGTGTGATACCGCAATGGAACGCTCCCTTCTGTTTTACTATCCGGTGAGTTTTCTTACCTGCATTATTTACATTAAGATAATATGAATCTTCGCCTCTTAGATCGGGCCATTTGGGTTATATCATGGCCATCTACATTTGTCCCTCAACGCACAGCGAGTGACTTTGCCAGTTCAGCATCACGGCAGCAGAATGCAGAACACTATGGAAGTGATTATTTTTGTCTATCTCTAAGCAGTGAGTTTGACCACTCAACCCCCATCCATGGGATAGACACTTGAGCCACACATAACTGCAATCCCAGTACCTTGAAGGTGATTTCCCAGTACCTTGAAGGTGATTTATTGTTAAGGAAAGCGTCTTGTGGGCGCTGGGTACCTGAACTTCCAGTGGATGGTCGTGGTGAAGTAGCCAGGCTGTCCGACTGATGGTTGCAGAATGTGTGACGCATGGAACCAGCGCAACACCCACCCTGAATTCAAACAGGGTCAGTGGTGAACCAGCTCCCAACGCCACGGATGCGCACTTCCCTGATTTGTGTGACGTCGGGACAGTGCAAGCACTGACATGGAAGGCGGGTCTTGACTGGATGGAAATTCCACAGCTGATACCACTGCTAGGCTCCAGAAGTAGCGGGTGTCCGATGAAGAGAACTGAAGTAGGCAGGTGCAGTGGAAGGATTTGTAGACTCAGAACTCCAGGGAAGGCAAGGCACTGAACCAACAGGCAAGAGGCAGAAGGCAAGGCACTGAACCAACAGGCAAGAGGCAGGAGGCAAGGCACTGAATCAACAGGCAAAGAGACAGGAGGGACTAGGAACCCTGGGGCAGAACAAGGGAATAAGCTGGAAGGTAGGAAGGGAGCAGGAAGGAATAAGGCCCAGGGATCCTACTGGCTAGAAAGGAATGAGGCAAGAACTCCCAGAGGCAGACAAGGAAAGGAACGTTCAGCAGGGAAGGACAAGGACAAAGAACTGGGAATACTGACAAGGTGCCACTCAAGAGTAACACAAGCGAGAACGCGATCAGGAAACAAACCGCGTTGAGATGCGGTTTGTTCAAGCAAACTGGCCCTTTATATAGGGCAGGCAGCACAGGGGAGGCTTGGAACGCAATCCGTGCTGTCCCCGGGTGCTGACGCGCCCAAAATGAGGCTTGGGAAGCAAGCTTGCAACTTCCCGAGCGCTCTGTGGACGGCGCATGCGCGAAGGGCGAAACACGGCCCTCCGCGCCTGCGCAAACCACGCGTACGGGAAATTCCGGAAGCGGCTTGAGCCGCAGATGACCAAGGTTCCCCCAACCTGTATCGGGGATAGATGCGCCAGGACGGGAAGCGTCCTGCAGATGCGCCCTGCACCCCGGGTAAGTGGCATGACATTTATCAAGATTTGAGTACTTTAAAATGTGGTACTACACGCTTAATTTTAGTTGATAAATTCATATTTTATTGTTTTTTGTCACACCACAGTTATACGCTAGAAACATGAACCCCTGATGAAGGGCGTTCCAGCTCAAAACGTGTTGGGCAACTTATTAAAGAAAAACGTATGAAGATAACAGAACTTTGTTGGAGTAATTCTTGCTACTACACATACATGGCTTAAAATATATGCACTTAACTGTTTCACCTAATGACTACCCTAGTTCCCATTAACTTAGACCAAATCAATTGATACTCTTTTCCTTAGTACTTGGCTGTTTTTCAACCATTGAAAGTGTGCAGGGGATGAGAGTTCCCCTTTTGTGGGAACTGTTTCTCTTTGCTTTGCATATTTCAACGATCCATGTGCCAGGACTGTCCTTTGTCCCCTGTACCTTAATACTTTGATCATCTAAGACCAGTACATTTTATTATTGTCTAATCTGTTGATCAAAGGTGTGCGTCATACACCAGCTGCTTTCTTACTTTTCCTTTTATTCCCATGTCCACAGGGGTCTCTCAAGGAAGGACTTCTCATGTCGAGTCCGCTATTGCCATGCCTGGGGGAGGTTTACAGCACACCACGTATTATCTCTGACCATGCAACAGTTATAACACATATCAGAGTGATTTATTTATTAATTTATTTTAATTCTTGTAACGTGTCACATGCCCGGGGGCCTCAGGGCACCCCCACAATACAGCCTTCGCTAGGGCTAACCAACTACTCCAGACCCAATTGGAGGAAAGAGTCAGAGTCCTGGAGAGTGAGCACAAAACCACCAAACCATCCTGGAAAATCTGGAGAAAACTAATGTGGGCTAGATTCCATCTGGAACTACACTTGGCTAACAAGTCTGCACAAGCGCTGGTCAAAACCAAACTATGCTCATGGTAACAATGTGAATCGCCAGTTGGTCTATAAGCTGAAAAAAGTCACTCACATGATAACATTCAGGTACTGAAAGGGCTGGATGGGACAATGTAATTCTCAGAAAAGGATAAGCTGAATACAATGCTCTGTTACCACTGGAGCATTACGATGGGTTCCCAGATAGATGACGGAATCCAGTCAGACTATTTGGCCAGTGTTACTTTCACTAACATTTCCCTCAACTTTTTAGAATCCCTCACGACCTCGATCGCCCTGGCTGAAGTGGAGGCGGCTATAAAATCCCCAAACCACACTGCCCAGGGTCCAAATGGCTTTACAGCTGTATTCGATAAAACCTATGTGCACATTCTGGTCCCCCACATGGCAACACTATGTAATTAATAGTATTATTTTTATTATTTTTATTATTGTATTTATTGAGCACAAACCTAGGTTTGAGAAGCAACACAGTGCTTTAGAGAGGTATACAGCAATACAGACTGTAAGGGAGGCATAGTGTCACAAGTATGACACTGACACAAAAGGAACAATTTATAAAACCTTTATTCAATGTTCGGGGTTTGGACAAACTCCTACTTTGCCCCATAGCTGGGAGTAATCTCGACCATCAAAGAATAAAAAACCAGATATACTTCAGTCCATCAAATCAAAATGGCCTATACTAAAAAAAAAACGAATGCCTGCCTTACTGCTTGTACAAAAAGTGTGTAAAGCAGAATATGTATGCAAAGGAAAATCAGTGTTATAATATAAAGAATAAGTGTGGCTGAGTCAGCTCTCCTCCCCACGTTAGACGGCATAGAGTAAGGCGGTCCCCATAGACAGGATGACACACTCTGGATCAGTTTCTCAAAACAAAGGCAGTTCAAAACGTAGATTGAGGCCCACCTGGCCTTCCACGTTTAAGTCTTTCTTTCCAACTTTCAAAATGCAGTTCAACAAAATGTTCACACCAGTCTCCCTGAGTCGGGCTCGGACCACAAAGTTCAGGTAGGTCTCCCTCAGTTGGGCTGAGACCTTTCAACACAACACTTGCTGGGATTCCCTTCCCGAAGCTTAACTCTCTTAGGGGTTCCCTTCCCCTAACTTTATCACACTTCCGGTCTCTCAGTCGGCTCGGCCCTTTTCCTGAAGTCAAAGATCTTCAAATGTGCGTGGCTTTTACAATAGACCTCCACAGGACCACTTTCACTTTCCCTTTGGCTCACTCTTTTATGGTATTTGCCCCAGTGTATCTTGGACTGGGTAGTTCGATGTCATAAGCACTAAAGTTCAATGTTCACTTTTCACTTTCTCCTTTTCTTGGGGTTACTTCTGATCACTTCGTTTTTTATAGTTCATTCACTTTATGGCTTCAAAACAAAAATGTTTCACCTTTCACAGAGACTTTCGAGTGGGCTACTTCCTTTCGCCAGACCACTCCACACCCAGTATCAATGTTTTCACAGCTATCAATAATTCAAACGTTCATCAAAGCCTTTCTTTGCGTCTCATCCACATGCATGCAGCCTTCAATTGTGGGATATATTGTTGCTACTTCAGTCTTTCCTCAACACGCAGCGGTCTTTCATGTGGCTTGCCAACTCACCGGCTGTGTTCATTTCTTTCTTGTCTTTACCGTTCTCCTTCACGAGACAAGGTTAATATCACAGGGTTGGCCCCGCCTCTCCAACACCGCCGTTCACCCGGGAGGGTTTCTAGCATCCTTGAAACACAATGCAGTATTCTTTTCTGCGATTTGACCTTCTCCACGTGTCTTTCATGGCTTTCTGGAGGCAACAATCTCCTTCAGGGAACTCCTGGGGTTCTTTGCCCTTCACTCTCGTCCCTTGGTCCGTCACTCTGCTCCAGTAGGTTCGCCTTCAAACTGGAAGTTTTGCTCTTGCTCATGTTCCACCTTTCTCAGAGTATGACTCTATGTTCCGCCTTTTGTTGGTGTGAGGAGAGCCAATTAGTGTCAGATGTATGCACTTAAGTGTCTGACTTTGCCTGACCCGATTAGCGGGACATGTCCAATGTGATGTATAAGGGTTAGCCTCGTTACTCTCATTCACCCTCTTCCTCGGCCCAGTGTTTGTGTGAAAAGTGGTGGATTTGGGACAGTGGAGAATCCTAGAAAATAGGATGGGTCACGTATACGGAAAAGGGGGGAATACTGCATCTCACTATCAGTCCCCTCACCCCCACTCCCTGAAGACCCCTCACCCAGGTGATGCTCCTGCACTGGTCCACCACCAGCGTCTGGATCCAGAGGCAATGGCCGTGCCTTGGCCACCTCAGAGAGGGATCCCAGGGGACTAGTAGGTGCGACACCCTTTGGTTACTCACATACCATTCTCCTATGTGATGTGATGTAGCCACATCTGTCTCACAGGGAAACTGAGAAAGGAAATCAATGTTCCCCTGTTCTTTACCTTTTCGGTGTCCCAAAGTGAAACAGTAGGGTCTAAGAACCATTGCATGACTCCAGGGTTTATTTATTTATTTATTTATTGGCATTTTTAAACCGCTCACACAGCCCGCGGGCATCGAGGCGCTGTTACAGGAATTGTTTGTTTTAGTTGCGTAGTTGTTTTTTGTCTTAGTTGCAAATTTATAGCTCGCTTAAATACCCTGAGGTTTCTAAGGGAGGACCCGGGGATTTAACCTGTGTTGCTTTGTGTTGTCTTGCTTCCAAGGCAAGCACTTTGCAGCTGAGCTATCCTCCTGGTTAGAGTCCTTTTATTGACTTATCCATACCAAAGGTGAGTGGTCGGTGACAAGCATGAACTTTCTCCCTAGAAGGTAGTACCTAAGATGAATAATTACCCATTTGATGGCAAGGGCTTCCAATTCCAACACAGAGGAGTTCTTCTCACATGGGAAGAGTTTACAACTAGTGAATAGGATGGGGTGTTCTAATCCATCATATATTTGTGATAATACTGCTCTTAACCCTATGAGGGAGGCATCGGTCTGTAATACAAATTCCTTTGAGAAGTCTACTACTTTTAGTATTGATTTTGGCATAAGGTTTGTTTGAGGTTATTGTAACAAGCATCGTCTTCATCAGTCCACCGAATTTTCTGGGGATCCTCATTTCTTAGTTGGTCTGCCATTCTGGCTGTTCTATCTGAAATATTTGGGGTAAACCTACGGTAATACCCAATCAATCCTAGGAATGCCCTGAGATCTCTCTTGGTCTTGGGTATGGGGACATCTAGGATGGCTTCAACTTTTTCTTGCTGGGGTTGGACACTGCCATTCCCTACAAAGAAGCCTAAGCATTTCACTGCCGACTAAGCCAGATTACATTTTGATGGATTAGCAGTTAAGCCAGCCTCTCGAAGGGTTCTCATAATAGTAGACTGATGAAAACGGTGGGCTTCGCAAGTTTTACTATAAATGACTATGTCGTCAATATATGCCCCACAGAAATTGGAATAAGGCTGCAATATCCTGTCCATGAGTTGTTGAAAAGTGGCTGGGGCCCCATGCAATCCAAAAGGAAGGACTTTGAATTGGAATAGTCCTATTGGTGTAGAGAAAGCTGTCTTTTCCTTAGCATTTCCATGTACAGGGACCTGCCAATAAGCCATGGGTAAATCTAAAGTAGACAGGAAGGTGGCAATCCCAAATTTATCTATTAACTCATCAATGTGTGGCATAGGATAGGCATCAAAGGAGGAGATGGCGTTGTCCTGTCTACAGTCTATGCAAATCCTCCAAGATGAACGGGTTTAGTCACCAACACACTAGGGGAGGATCATGGACTCAAAGAGGGCTAAATGATGTTTGCTTTGAACATTTTCCTAACTTCATCAATTACTATCTGCTTTTTTGCTTCTGGGAGTCTATATGACTTCAAATGGACCGTGTTCCCCTTTGGAGTTCTAATACAATGGTAAGTATCTTGTACTCTCCCAGATTTCTGACAGAGTCCATTGGGGAATGCGGAAATAAGATAGTTCAAATACTCTTGTTTTTGTTTAGATAGTTCTTGGAGAATAAGTTCAGAGTTGTCTATCGCCTTGGGTACCAAACAAGGCAATGTAGAGGAGGTAGTAGTGGAAGGATTTTCTTTCCACTCTTTCAGGAGATTTACGTGGCAGAGGTGGGTCTTCTGCCTTCTATCGGGTTAGCCTATTTTATATGTAGAGCTTCCTATTTGCTATAGCACCTCATAGGGCACGTGCCACTTTGAAACAAGTTTATGTGCAGAGGTAGTTAAGAGGACTAATACTTTCTGCCCTACTGAAAATAATGTTAAATGTACCTTCTTGTCATAGGTGGATTTTTGTTGGGCTTTAGCTTTCTCCATGTGAGTGTGGACTGGACTCCAAACGAGTTTCATGTGCTATCGCAATCGGGTAGCTGTTTGTGAGAGGGGAATTGGCACCTCTTCTCTTTCCACCAAGGTCTTCTGGAGCATGTCTCAGGCATCTCTTGGTTCTCTACCATGGAGCAACTCAATGAAAAAATGGAGCAACTCAGAGGGGAAAAAAACGGTGGATGGCAGAGGGGTCTTTCTAACTGAAAATAGGGCCCACAGGATCATACGATTCCAGTCCTTCCCATCCTCATCTACCAATTTCCTCAGGATCGTTTTGAGGGTCTTATTAAATCTCTCTACCACTCCGTCCATTTGGGGTGGTAAACTGAGGTTCTTAAGGTTGTAATGAGTAGCAATTCCTTAACTTCACCCATAAGCTTACTCATGAATTTGGATCCCTGATCTGTTGGAATTTACTTGGGGAAACCAACCCTAGTGAAAAATGGCGACAGGTGTTTTAAAATTTGCTGGGTTGTATTGTGCAGCATGGAGAAGGCTTCTGGGTACCAGGTAGCTTAATCAATGATTATGAGAACAGATTTATTACCCAGTCTCAACGTTTCCAATGGTCCAATGATATCCATCCGATTCTAGAGAAAAGGACTTCTATTATTGTTAATGGGTTTAGAGGGGCAGGTTAGGGAATTTGTGTGCTGGTTTTTTGTCATATATCACATGTCTGAATGAAGTTCTTTATGTCAGCATGGATAACCTCCCCTCACTTGGTCGCACATTTCGTATTGTGGTTTCCCCCTCCCATGATCATAGTTGTTGAATCGTGTGACCCCCCCTTATCGACCGCAATGAGTGCTCCCACCATTTTTAATGCAAGGGCAGCAGTACCTATACCTCCCTGCGGACCATATGTGTGTAGCGTGATCACACTTTCAGTATATGGCTGCCTACACTTTATGTCCACCTTTCCGTAGTGTCCCCTCCTCCCCAATCTAGTGGTGCTGTGCTTCCCTTACTTAGTGTTGTTATAGTGCCTGCACCCCCAATCCCCTGCTTCTGTATGTAATGGCCACCTTCTGCATGACAGGCATCACATAACTGTGCTACCTATTTGACACCGCATTTATGTGTAGCTGCCACCCCACAACATGGGGCAGGCACCATGTACTTGTTTATCTATATTGACACCGCATTTATGTGTAGCTGCAGCTCTGCAATATGGGTCTGCCACCATGTATTTGCCTACCTTCATTGACACTGTATACACGAGAGCCTTCCATACTATGTATCTTATGCACTTCCTGGCATTGGTTTGCCTGATTGTAACTTTGTATTTTATATGCACTTTGTAACCATATCCTTAAGCGAAAGCGCCTTGGCACCCCAGGGTTTTGGGCGCTATACAAGAACAATCAAATAAAAATAAAATAAATAAAATAAAAATAAACTATTTTTAACCTGTCCAATAGAATGTCCCACTGATGTGAGCTTCGGTTTTAGATTGTCCCAAGTGCCCCCTGTCAAATGGGAGTGTGTAATCCCTAGTATGATTTTACGATGGGTTTTGGGTATTACTAACTGAATCTCACTTAGACCTTCTCTGAAGGTTTGAAATTGCCTCCATAATGGACACAGAAACAGGCATAATCTTCCTTGATGCACACAGGGCTTTCGACCTAGTGGGCTGGGGTTACATTGGGAAGGTTCTCACCCACTATGCAGTGGGACCCATATTTATGAAATGGGGATTGGGCAATTGCCAGCAACCCTTTATGGCACTCAGAATCAATGGTGCAATGTTCCTAAAAATCAAGATCTCCTGTGGTACGCGCCAAGGCTGCCACCTTTGTCGCCTAATATTTGCTCTGTCTGTGGAGCCATGCCAGCATCCAGTCCAATACGAGTACATCCAAGAGGGGGACAAGTCTTACAAAACCTCCTTGTGCTCAAATTATCTATTGCTTACACTGGGGAAAGTTGACTCTTCCTTTAATGCCGTACTGAGTGAAATCAAGCAAATTGGCCAAGCCTCAGCGTTCATGGTAAATTATAATAAATCTAGCACCTTAGGTGTTTGTATATCTAAACAACATTCAAGGGAATTAGCAAAAATGAGTCCAATAGTGTGTGGGAACACTAGCATTACTTATTTAGGAGTCCAAATTCCAAATTAAATTGTCTGTATATACCAATGCAATATTTCGGGATTATTTAGAGACCTCCTGGGGACTTGGATCTCTGGCACAAACAGGAGATCTCGTAGTTCGGGAGGACTACTTCTGTTCAAATCTCATCCACAGACTCATTTATCACTGTCTCACCATGACAGTCAAAATCCCTGATGCAGAGCTGGGGAAATTACAGAGGGGGATCATGGCCTTTGTTTGGGGAAAGAAAAATCCCAGTTTCGCTAGGAGGGTGATGCTCAGGGGAGGTCAAAAGCAGTGGGCTGGGTGTCCTGGATGTTTTCAGGTGTAACCCTGCTGCACAATTATGCCACATGTTTGCATGGCAAGCAGTGGAGGAATCTCCCACATGGAAAAAAATTGAAGAAGGCTGGGCTTCAATCTCTCTACAATTCCTTCTCCACCTGAATGTTGCCCAACAGAATGTCGGGACAAAACTGCTTACCTCCACCTCTAACATCATTTACTACTGAAAAAGGGCAGCAAGTAGATTGGGTATTAGATCCGCTTTGGGGCCATTCTTACCAGTCTGGAAGAATCCGGACTTCCACCCCGGTTGCGATGTTCGGTCAGAAGCGTCTTTTCTGGCTTCTGAGACATGGGCGTTTTTTGGAAGGCCGAGGGCAGTTGGAGGGTATTGTTTACAATGATTTGTAGCTATTTCAGATTCCGTTCCGAGGCACCAGCAAAGAGGACATTACAGTAGTCCAATTTGACACTGGTGATGGCTCTGGAAATTGTGAGGCGATTGGGTACAGAGAGGAAAGACTTAATGGCGTTGATCTGTTTGGCCATGTGAGCGGCAGCGTAGGAGATGGCATTAACTTGATGTGAGAGGCTGTGTGAAGCATCCATATAGATATCCAGAGTTTTGGCAGCAGGTGAGATGGGTATTAGGTTGCCGTTGATGTTCAAGGATTTGTAGGCTGAATCAAAGTTGCGGAGAATGATGGGGGTGCCAACAATGAGAATCTCGGTTTTATTATTATTATTATTATTATTATTATTATTATTATTATTATTATTATTATTATTATTATTATTATAAAATGTATAAAGCACAAACTAAGGCCCAGGGGCATTTAGGCACTGGGGGAGCAGGCCCAAAATGATTGATTGACTCAAGTTTTAACTAAAGAAGAAGAGAAAGACTAGAACAGGTGAGTCTTCAGTGCTCTCCTGAAGGAGAAATAGTCCACCAGTGATCTCAGGTATAGCAGAAGAGCATTCCACAAGATAGGGGCCAGAACTGAAAAAGAGCGACCACCCAGATGCTTTTTCAATGGTATTTAGGGATCTTGAGAAGCAAATGGGATACAGAATGCAAATTTCTTACTGGACAGTACCTTTCCAGTTTCTTTTTAAGATAGTGAGGACCGACATTGTGAACGGCTCGGTGGACAATACAAAGAATTTTAAACTCAATCCGCGCAGGCACCGGCAGCCAATGAAAATGATGTAACAGAGTGAGAGACACAGTGTATCGAGGTACCTTAACCTTCAATCGCGCTGCTGAATTTTGAAGGACTTGCAGCCGTTGAATCTGGTACTTCGGCTGTCCCAGGTAGATACCATTACAGTAATCTAGGGAGCCCATTATGGTAGATGTCACCAGTGTTATGCGGTTTTCGGAGGGAAGCAGGGGGCGAATTGTTCTCAAGGCTTTCAATCTTCCAAAACCCACACTAAAAATAGCAGAAAACTGGGCTTCACGTGATCCGTTTGGGAGAAGTTTCACTCCAAGACTTTTAACTGAGGCACAGGGGGCCAGACACGGGCCAAGTGACTCAGGCCAGTACTGTGAGTTCCAGAGGTGGCCCCCCCCAATGAGGCCCGACCACCAGTACTTCAGTTTTATTTCCATTTAATTGCAACCAATTGGCCGATATCCAACTACCAACTTTCCCCAAACAGTCTCACAGTTTCTTGGGAGACGCAGCTTGGGAGGAGTCCAGCTGGAATATTAATTGCATGTCATCAGCATAAGAGTAGAAGAGTACTCTGCTTTCTGTAATGAGGTCAGCCAACATTCGGACATACAAATTAAAAAAAAGAGGGGATAAGGCTGACCCCTGCGGCACTCCACAAGATAACTCCACAGGACCACAGGAGGAGAACGACACGCTTGGAAGGAGATTGTTTGGGAGCGGACTTCCAGAAAAGATCTAAACCATGCAACTAGGGGACCGGTAACACCCGCTTGCTTCAGCCTAGTCAGTAGAATTTCATGGACTACAGTATCAAAAGCTGCGGAGAGATCCAGGGGAGTGAGTACTCCGGTATCTATGCGGTCCTGCATCAGCGAAAGATCATCTAACAAAGATATCATCACAGACTCAGTACCCATCTTGGAATGAAAGCCCAATTGAAAAGGGTGCAGGCAGTCATTCTCCTCCAGAAATGTGGAGACCTGAGGGGTAAGCACTGCCTCCAACAGCTTCATCATTACTGCAAGCAAAGAAATAGGCCTATAATTTGCAGGCACTCGAGGGTCCAAATTAGTTTTTTTCAGAAGGGGCAAGATTACTGCATGTTTAAGGGCTGGCAGAACAATGCCCATTGAAAAAGAGTACTGCAGTACATCAATCAACATGCCCATGGCACTTTGAGGAAGAGCTTTCAAAATATGAAGAGGAACCGCATCTTAGGGGGAGGTCGATTTCAGGCCCATAAGAGCTTTCCAGATAGTTTCATCATTTATTGGATTGAGTTTAAAATTGTTTACCGAAAGTGAAGAGGAGAACTCATTACTGGGCCGAGTCTGTGGGATAACCTTGACAGTTTGACGATCTTTAATAGCTTTGCGAATATCAAGAATTTTTTAATGGAAAAAGGTATTGATTTCATCGCATCTTAACAGGGCATCAGGAGGCTTAGTGAAATTAGCTGAGGGGCACACCAATAGCTCCTTGGCTACTAAGAATAGTTCTCTAGAAGCACAGGCTGCTTCAGTTGTCCGTGTGGCATAGAATTTGGCTTCTGCAGATCGAATCATCTGGTGATAACAAAGCACAGCTTGCTTCTAGAGATTGCGGGTATCTGTTTCATATTTCAGTTGCCAGTTTCTCTCAAGACGCCGGCACTGCTGTTTCTGAGATCTAAGTTCAAGAGTATACCATGCCTCAGAAGGCTTTGTTCTGCTAAAGTGGGGGAGACTAGGAGCTACATTATCAGCTACCGTCTCAAGGGAGCATAGGAACGAGGAAAAAGGATCATCACCCTTGTCCCTAGAAATTCTAAATTCCTCAAATAGTAGATCCGTCATGTCAGTCAGGTCCACTTTATGCACAGCATGTGTGTTGCCATCTAGTTTTGGATGATGTTGTAGACTGAGTTGATGGTAGCAGTGTCTTGGTGGTAAGAGCTTGAGAGGGGGAAAACTTGGGTGTGTTTGGCATAGTTCGTGTAGGAGATGCTGAGGACATCCAGGTGATCCAAAAAAGGGGTTTTGTATAAATGTTATACAGAATCGGGGAAAGGCCAGAACCTTGGAGGACGCTGCAGGTAACTGGCGTGTGTGTGTCTGTCTGCTAGGAAGGATTTGATCTAGTCAGTGGCTGCAGAAGAGACTTTTGCTGTCATGGTGAGGTGATCGCAGAGAACTTGATGGTCAGCGAGATCAAACGAGGCTGAGAGATCCAACATGAAGAGCATGGAAGGTTTACCTGTGTCTTTGATGTTGTCTAGTTGATTTTTCAGTTTTAGCAGGGCAGGTTCCATGCTATGCCTTGTGCGGAAGCCTGATTGACGGGTGTGGTTGGCTTCAAGGAATTGTTGTTCCTGGATCTAGGCTACACGGTTCAGTATCCTTAGACTGAAGGGCACTGTCATGATGGGACAGTAGTTGGTATAGATGGAGAGGTTGAGGAAGTTTTTTTTAGTAGCAGAAGGGTCATGCTTCTTTGTGGAGATGATGCTGATGGGGGCCGGTTAGGCGTCGCCTTTGGAGTGGGATGGCTTGAGGCTTTTGATTATGTTGACTACTTCCAGTTCTGAGAACGGATGAAAGTCAAATGGCATGGAGGATGGGGAGTGTGGTGTCGTAGGTGAGAGGAGAGTGGTGGTATGGCTCGGATGGCATGTTGCGTGCAGCAGATTTTTCTCTGCAGTGTGAGGATTTGTCCTGTATGGACTTTTTGCACCTTGGTACACCAGTCGTCATCTACCGTAAGGGTGGTGGGAGACTCCTTCCCGCTGCTGGCCCTGCATTATCCATTTCCATCCTTCCCGGCTACGGCATCCTATGGAAGGACAGAATACTCAACAGAGGTGACGTAGTCGCACTCATCTTCAAAAACACCCTGGCCATCAGAACCATCAACTCAAGTCATATCCCTAACTGCAAAACTCTCCACCAAGCTCTCCATCTCACTGACATGCACCATCAATCTCCACCTCATATACCGACCCCTTGACCCCATCGCCTCCTTCGAGGAAGATCTCTTAAAAGTCATCAATCCCTCATTAAAGCTGAGCACCAAACTCCTCATCTTAGGTGACCTCAACCTGGACCTCAACGACCCCTCCGACACACACGCCAAAAGCGTAGCCATGTCTCTCAAACATTTAGACTGTAGATATCAGGCACTCATTCATACCATTGATGTGAAGCTCTAGTATATGCTGAATAAGTACTATTGATGAATACTATGGAGATCATACACCATTTTAAATGAATTGTTTTCCCCTTTTGTTTTCCCACCTCTCCTCTCTCCTTGCAGGGATGTCGTTATATATGGGTCATCACACAATACAGTTGTTCTAGTTTACATATGGATTGGACTATAATTCAAGCTACTAATTTCATAAAATAAGTGTGCCCTGAGGACGACCCAAGGGATCGAAACACGTGTATGGTATCTAGGCAAGTCAATGTATGGTATATAGTTAATGTAGTTTGGCAATCCATTGTATGGTATCGAGTCAATGTAGTGTGGTAATTCAATGTATGGTATCTAGGAAATTCAATGCATGGTATGTAGCAAATGTAGTGTAGCCATCCAAAGTATGGTATCGAGTCACTGTGGTGTTCATGACTATCAGCCAAATTGGCAAATGTTATAATTTTGAGGCAATCTTGCAAATGTTACTTTTGGGACCTAGAATTTTGGCAACCTTAATGATATATTTCAGCACTGAACACTTGCAATTAACAGTCTCATGTTCTTGTATATCATATTATAACGCAAAGTGTTTGAGCGCAGAAGAGTGGAAAATCTGGTGAATTTCAATTACAGCAGGTGGGCAGGGGTTACCCACCATTCCTACCTGTACCGCAGCTGAACACATATTTGAACTCCCAGGAGCAATAAATCACGGGGAGGGATATAGCGCACCACAAACCAGGCACCCCATTTCCTGTAATCATGTCTCTCAAACATGCTTGCTTCCTTCAATCGAATCACTGACCCTACCCGCATCCATGGACGCACCCTTCATTGGATTGCTGATCTCAACTGCAACATCTCCTGCCCGACCATCTCAACCTGCCCATGGTTGGATCACCACACCATCACCTTTGACATCCCAATTGGTAAATGGCCCTCCTCCTGATCACCCAATGAAACCTAAAGGCCTAGCCTGCTTCACCAAGAACCTAACCAAGGACCACCTCCTATCACTCCTTTCAGACCTCAAGAACCCAACTAACAGAACAACCGACCCTGTGGCCCTAGTCGATCCCTACAATGCCACAATTGCTCAAGCAGTTGACATGCTCGCCTGCTCAAACAGCGCAATGCTAGACCTGCTCTAAAGAAAAAGTCCTGGTTCACCTCTGCGCTCCTTGCTTTGCACACTCTGAAACCTGGAGGAAAAACCCTTCATCAGCTGACAAAACCCAATTCACTTCTCTCGGCAAAGAGTACAAAAAGGCCATAGAGACCGCCAAAGTCAACAGTTATAACAAGAGAATAGAAAGCAACACATCTAGATTGTTGGAGTGACTGCATGTGTGCATAATTTCTGTGTGAGATGTACACATGCATTTATATATTACTGTGGTGCCTTCTCCAGCATCAAGTGATTTTTATTTGAAAAAAACAGACATGTTGATTCCTAATACAGCCTATTATTATTATTATTATTATTATTACTATTATTATTATTATTATTATAAGTAGTAGTAGTAGGGTATTTATTGGGTTTGGACCTACCTTTGGGAAGCAACAGAGCACTTTATAGTTATAGGAGCAAGAATAAGGTTAGGGAGCATAGAAACAAGGGAGTGGGAATCTAGCAACATGGGAGGGAGAGCAAAAGTCAGAATAGACTATTCATGTAACACTGGGAGGGAAGAGTGGGGATCAGATCACCCAGCCTCAGGTAAGGTGGTGAGTGGATGGTATATGCACCTAGGGAGGAGATTTTCTTGAAGAGGAGGGTTGTCAGCCCCTTTTTGAATGGTAGTACCTAAAGGGCAAGTTGGATGTTGATGGGGAGGAGGTTCCAGAGTCTTGGGGCATAGACACAGAAGGCCTGTCTTCTGTTTTCTTTCTTTGTGCACCAGCGGAGGTCAAGACTGCACATGTATTTACTTCTGGTGGATAGTAGGCCTCCAGAGATGCTGAGTTCCTCTGTGAGTTAGCTTGGGGACTTCAGGGTGACAGCCTTGTAGTTGATGCATCAGGATTTGAAAAGGGTACAGGTTTGCAATGGGAGCCAGTGCAGTTAAATGAAGGTCGGAGTGATGTGGTCGAATTTATGAAGTCCTTTGATAAGTTGTGCTGCAGCATGCAGGAACACATCTCAAAGGAGTCAGGGGAGTTGCCGGCATGCCCTCCAAAAGGGTATTGCCACCATCCAGGTGGGAGAGGACCGAGGCTGGCCAACAGACCTGGAGTTGTTTTCATAGTTAAAGGGCTTGCAATTTCGCAGGAGAGAATATTGATACCAAGCTGTTTGTGTCTTTCCTGCTATGTGCTTTTTTGTTCAATCAAATCTCTTTAAGTAAGGCTGAAAATTAACACAGCCACAGAGCAATTCTTTGCTTTCCACATAGTAAGAATGCAATGTCATGCATAAAATAACAGTTGGTATCAGGAGTCTGCAAAAGGAATATACAGGGGTAGAAACATACAGTGTAAGTGGCGCTGTGGAGTAGCCCAACATGGCTGCCTAGCCTTTCAGCTCCGTCCGGCCTCGGCATTCATCTGCTCCCATCTGCGGTTAACAATATTGTGAAGGACTATCAGCTGGCTGAGTTGCTTCTGCCACTGCACTGGGCATTTTGTTTGATTTTGGTCTCGATCGGCCCACCTAGGACCTGCCTGGCGGCCCTGTCGGATTTGGGCCTAGCATTCCACCTGGCCCCAGCGGTTGCCTAACATCCGGCCCTCCCGCCTGGACTGCCTGTCTCCTGGGTCCCCTCCCCGCTGCCTGCCTCTCTGTGAAATCGCGGCGAGTGCCTGGGGGTCCTGATGCGGACGCTGCCACACTGTGGATGCCACCTGCTGCATCAGTGATCATCGCGACACCCCGGCGCCGACGACACGGAGGATCCCATCGTCCCACTGCCGTGGTCCAGGTGAGCGGGGGTTGGACCGGTGGGCGTCGAGACCTCTGCCCACTATCTGCGACACTGCGGGCCTGTACTGTCATAAAGAAGCGGCCCTCATCAAACTGCCTGCCCACATTTCCACTGACAGTGTCGCCACCTCTGCCCGCGCCCCCCTAAGAAAGATCCTGCTGGCACCCCCACGCAACATGTACACATAAGGAGGCCACAATCGCTCGCCATCACAGCCTTGCCGCTCCACCACTGACTCTCTGCTATCCACAGCGGTCCCCCACCTGCCTCTAACCGCCTACCGCCACCGAAAGACACTGCGTTTGAGCCTGCCGGCCCTGGCCCATCTCAGCTCTCCATCCTACCCATAAGTGGGCCCTCACTTCAACCGTGCCCACCACAATGACAATGCCTAGCAGAAATAAGGCGGGGGCCCAAGGAGGCACAATGGACAAATACACTAAAGCGGTCCCTCGAGATGACCCAGCCAGCACATCATCGCTACAGGATGAGCCAGATTTAACCCAGCACCGTGCGGTCAAGGCCCCTGACCTCACCCTACTTATGGAATCCATGGCTAAAAACGTTGCCTCCTTCCATGAAAAATTAGACGACATCAACGCTAACGTTGCCTCGCTTAAGACTCGAGTGGACCAGGCAGGATCGAGGATCACTGAGGCGGAAAATAGGATCTCGGGAACGAAGATAGCATCACCGTGCTCCAGGACACTGTGGCCTCCCTAACGCGTGGCATGAAAGGAGTCAAGGCGAAGTGTGACGATCTGGAGTCGCGCTCCCGTAGGAACAACTTGCGCATTATCGGGGTCCCCGAAAATGCCCTCAAGGGGCGGATGGAGGATGCAGTGGAGAAACTCCTCAAGGACCTGCTGGACGACCCTGCTTGCTCTCCATATTTCACGGTCGAGCGGGCTCACCAGACCCATTATCGCCAAGATTCTTAACTACCGCGACAGAGATCTCATCCTCCGTCTGTCGCAAGAAAAGGGAGACCTGCGTGTTGAAGCCCATACGGTTAGAATCTTCCCAGACTT